>NC_059160.1:147325037-148042537 GCF_019923935.1 Bubalus bubalis
TGACTGATCAACTTTCACTTCACTTCAACACCAACTTAAGTGGGCTTGTGAAGATTTAATGAATAAATACACATTTACAAATAAATGACAAATGTGAATACTGTTAATATTAGCTGTTATCATTTGTGAAAAGTTACTTAGCAATATGATATATGTGCTTAAATGCATAAGAAGAAGTAGCTTGTGGATGAGGAAATTTATTTTTTAAACGAATATTTAAATTGAAGCATAACACACACACTGGAAAAAGTTTAAGACATAAAAGTATATATAGCTTGATGTTTTTTCACACAGTAAGCTTATTTTACCTTTAAGAGATCATTTTATTAACAACAAAGTTATTGATAAACAACCACAACAGCTGCCCCTTTTCTTACCTATAACATCCTTGGGCTTGGCTATCCATCTCCCTGCAGGCATAAAGACAGAATCTGAGAGGTGTTCCTTAACTCATATCCCTCTGGCTCCCTTTAGCGCCAGGAAAATGGCAGAGTGCAAGAGCAAACCTGAACTAAGCTTTTCGTCATTATGAAGCTGGAGTCTCATCAGTGTCCAATTTAGTAAACTCTGAAGTTCACTTAAAAAATAACCATTATAAGAAATATTTATCATGTCTCTACCAAGGATATGGAGTTTATTTGGGGGTAACTTCTTATGCCCCATCCAAAAAAACCCCACAAAATTATTCTCACAACAAAGTTCTTTTTATAACAACACAGATCTCGTGTAACAATCGTGGTGAGAGATTCTTTTCCCCCCTCCTCTTCTTTAAAGAGTTAAGGGTAAAGCTAGTGGTGCCTTAAAAGTCAAGGGGAGCGATGTTAGCTACAACTTAACTCTACTTCAGTGCAGAATGAACTGCAAATTGGTAACACTAAGGGAGACTGGATTATAAGTAGAGATCAAATCCTCCAACCCTGACCTCATTTCAGTTTGGTGAAAGGGGACCTGGAATCTTAAACAATTCTGTTAGTGCCATCAAAAATTATTTGCTTACACTGTTGCTCTTCATAAAATTTCTGTCATACATCAAAACTACCTGCTACTCTCTCTCCATAATAAGTAGTTAAAAGAGTACTTTCTTTAGAGCTATGGTGTCTCAAAAATTTGTCTACTGGCATCCAGGAAAAAAAAAACCAACTTAAAACATAAACACATTTCCATCCCCCCCCCCACAGTTCTATTGATAACTACTAAGCTACAAAATTCTATAAAACACAAAAATACACAGGTACATACACTATTAACCATCAGAGTGATGATGCCACCTTATCATGTAGCTGCTGGAAAACTCCACTTAACAGTAATGCTAAGTCCTTATATGCTCGGTTTACCTCTGAACACTAAATAACAGAATTTCTGTTAAGAATTTATGACTTGGGGTAAAGAATCTGCCTGCCAATGCAGGAGACATGGGTGCAATCCCTCGATTGGGAAGATCCCCTGGAGCAGGAACTGGCAACCCACTCCAATATTCTTGCCTGGGAAATCCCATGGACAGAGAAGCCTGGCAGGCTACAGTCCATGGGGTCGTAAGAGTCAGACATGACTTAGCAACTAAACAACAAGAACATATAAAGTTACATTTTCCAAAGACAAAAATTTTATTTCTAAAAACTGAAATCATACCTCTGATACTCAAAAGAAGACATCTTTATTTTCTGGCCAAGGTCGCTCAATGGTAGCTGTCAGAAAGAAGCCAGTTAGAAGCAGTACCAAGATGACACGAGGGCACTCAACTCCACACTCGATTCTGCTATTCAGTACTACCCCTGGGAGCGCTTATTCCCATATGCCAGTGAACGATCAGAGGTGAGCGAAGTAAAAGCTCCACTTAAATAAAAACTGAATATTACCTGTAGAAAGCTTTTTTGGGAAAACAACCAACCCGGCAGGCACCAATATTAAGTCCTGGAAGAATAAAATAGCTATGCCAGCGAATAAGTGATGGCAGCATCGTATCCCGATGTACACCAAGGGGGTCAAACTAAAACAAAACAGGAATACCAGAAGAAAAACACAGTCACTTTAGAAATCCATTTATTCACAAATGATTTGTGCTGTCACAAGGATAACAAATCTGAGTGTTACATACAGTCTTGACCAGTTAGTGGCCTTATTAACACATGGGGTTCCGAATCAGACTTCTCAAACAGAAAATAATAATCAGGATGAGACTAAGTGGTGAAGGAAAGACAGAGGCCACGGAGGGAGGAAAGCTGTGGGGGGAGGGGCGGCAGGGATGAGAGGTGACAGTGAGGCTGGGGCTCCCTAGCAGAGAAAGTGGCAGGGCTGACGGGTGGGGCTGAGCAGAGGAGCCCCCACCCTCTGCCGGTCTGCAGCAAAGGAGTGCCTTCTGTGGCTGACATTCTCCTGGGAAACTCTGCACAGTCCTGCTGATATCACCATTTCAATTGCTGCTGCCCTGGAAAGTAAACAGAAAAGAGCCAAATACTGCAGCTCCGTCAGTGGTATGGGAAGGCAAGGGCTGGGGTAGGGTGAAGAGACAGGAACTGAAAGAGCACAAAAGGGACCAACTTCAGAAGAAAAAGGACAGATCAAAGTAAGAGGTTGAAACCTTTACCAGTTATTTTGCTTAAGTTAAAGTTCTAAGTAGTAAAGGAACTGAAAGCAGGGTCTCAGATATTGGTACACCGACGTTCATAGGGCATTATTCACAACAGCCAAAAGGTGGAAGGAACCCAAGTGTCCATCGATGAAAGACTGGATAAACAAAATGCGGTACAATTGGCCCTCAACACATCCATGGATCCCACATCTGTGGAGTCAGTCAACTGTGGACCAAAAATATTCAGATAGTTACAGAAAGGAAAACTTGAACTTACTGTGTGCCGGCAACTATTTACATGGCATTGTATTTGGTCATTATAAGTAATTTAGAAATGATTTAAAGTATCCAGGATGGTATGTATAAGTTATATGCAAATACTATACCATTTTATATAAGGGACTTGAGAATCCACAGATACAGAGGGAGGTCCTGGAACCAAGGAAACTGAGGGATGACTGTATCATCCAGTGGAATATTACTCATTCTTACAAAGGAAGGAAGTCCCGACACATACTACACATAGATAAACCTTGAGGGCATTATGTTAAGGAGAATAAGCCAGTCACAAAAAGATGAATAGTGTATGATTCCACTTATACGAGGTAGTCAAATGCATAGGAATAGAAAGTAAAATGGTGGTTGCTGGGGGGCAGGGGGAAAAGAAGAGTTTTTTAATGAGTACAGAGTTTCAGATTTGCAAGACGAAAAGGTTCTGGAGATATTTCACAAGATGAATATAATTAACATTACTGAACTGTACACTTTTAAGTGGTTTAAGACTAAAGTTTATGTTCTGTGTTTTTTTACCACAATGAAAAAGAAATTCTGGGTACTGATTAAAAACTAGAGTGTAAGAGGAAGGGAAAAATACAAACCTTCTAGAATTTGTTGATATTTGATCTAGGTGGAGAGATTAATAAGGTCACACATCTGTAATTCTCTTAAAGTATTAATACAAAAAAGTTTAAAGGCTAGAGCAAAATCAGTAGGTATGTAAGAAATACTATGAGTCTGAGCTCCAATGGGCTTCAGAGGTACACTTCCAGAGAAGAGCTTTGGAAAGAAAGGTAGATTCTGTGAAAGATGAAGAGGCATATGTTACAGGCATATGTTCTCCCCATGCCCAAAACCATCCTGGCTGACTGCGGTGACTGTGGACAACCACTAGGCACCGTGGCATCCTCGGGGAGCCGCCCAGGGAAGTTATCGCCCAGTTTCCCACATCCCTTCTTGGCGCTTAAAATGATGATACTTCTCCCTCAGCACCTTGTGAGGATGTTTAACTTCAGTGCTTCCCAAGATCCACCTCAGGAGAAGTCAATCTGTCCACAGGAGGCATAGTTTCCAAAGCTGTCCACTGTGAACCTCTGAGAGATGTGAATTGAATTGAGCTTTAGGGTACCAAAGTAGAAGTTCTCAAATAGCTGAAAAGGAAAAATAAAAAACCCAGAATGAATATGCAAAGAATATCACAGACAAAAATAGTAAGCAGCAGATTCTCTTGTAAAAATCTCTTGCTATGTGTGTCCCCAACAATCCTAACAAACCTCTTATGCTTTGTTTCTCAGTATTCTCATCTGAAAAATGATCCTAGAGAGCAGGGACAGGAGTGGGAGTGAGGAAAAAACAGCAACTCTTCGTCGACTGATTGAAAAGACTCCTCTGACAAAATGCACTAGAGAAAGAGGTCTGAGAAATCAACTCCAAAATGTGTCTATTGAGGAGATATGACCAAGAACTTGTAACAAACATCCTGGGGCCATACCCTGATTCACATGGCCTAACAAAGCTGCCTCTATGGACTTTCAGTTACTGACCATGGGGAATGTTAGTTTTGTTACAGCCAGGATAATATTTGATATAATACATTCCTCTACCTCGTCAACAACATTTATTAGAAACAGTGACTAAAATAAACAGAAGATAAGGTTCCTGCCCTACAAATGATTTTGATAACCTAGCGAGGAGTTCAGAACACTCTCACACAAAAAACAGCCAGGGAAACACTTCTATTCAATGATAATAACAAGTACAAATGATAATAACAAGTACAAATGATAATGTTTATCAAAAACCTTTCATTAGACTTTGGATTCAAGCCAGCATCTTAAAGTAAATGCTCTTTACTACAATTCTTTATTTTAAAAGCTTTCAGCTTTGTCAGAGGAAGGGATGAGCTACGTCCTGAGAAAGACCTACTCCCGTGATGAGCACATTTACAAGGCAGAATGCAAAATGACATCAGGATTCATCCCAAGAAAATTAAGCTACAATGCTTAGGGAAGGAGTGTCAAAGAGCAAAGGGCTGCCCTTTTCTTAGGATGCAAGAGTTGCTCTTTCTTAAATGTCAGCATGATCCCAAGAAAGCCTTTCAGTACGTGAACCAACAATGCTTGAGTAGAACCTAAGGCTGAGACCTGTGCACACTAGCAAGTGACTGTCTTGTCTCTTCATTTTTATACTCTCTCTACAGCCATGGACTTTAGCCGTGGTCACCTCTTCTCTTCCTGCAGTTAATTGCCTAGCAAAGTGCCTGGGGTTCATTAAAGGCTAACTTTATAAAGCCCAGTAAATATTGATTCTTCAACATGACATCAACTTGACCCCAAAGATCTATTTAGAGCTTGTGTGCTGCATTGTCTTGTCTTTCAGAAAGGTGATCAGCTCCTGCCTACATTGGTTTACACAATTAACTTCTCTTCCTGCCTTTGGCAGCATGTTCAAACCATATCTACCCTTTTGTGTAAGAAAATACTGCCCGAAATGTTTATTGGCTAATCCCCTTTGCTGAACATTAATTTGAAGTGAAAACCACGTCAACAAGACCGACAGATTTGTAGCTTTACAAACTGAAGCCTTCTAGGTACAAAAAAGACATAACCAAATGGGCAATAAAAAACAAGCCAAAAACAAAACTAAAAGGGAACTCACAATACTTTTAACAAGTTACTTTTTAGGGATTAGCAGCCCATGGTTCTCCTCTTTGTGCCTATGTTTCCATGAGATGGAGACACCACAGCTAGGAGCTAGGAGGTACTTATCTCTGACTTCACTTTGGCATGATTTGACAGGGAGATTTCTCATGCTTTAGGTTTGAAGCAAAGAGTACATACAACTATAATGAAATTAGCTGGGAGGTGATTTCAATGCAGCAATTACAAAACTGAAACAGCAGACTGAACACAAATTCTCTTGCTTCTCTAAAGCAAGAGCAGTGGGTGGGAAGAGTGAAGTCAGTCTAAACTTTCAACAGGCCATGTGGGAGCTGTGGACAGACACCACCACCCACAATACAAGACCATAAAGGGCAAGGACTCAAAAAGATGAATAAGTCAAAGTACCTTCCTTATAAACTGCAAAGCACTACTGAAAAGTAAATATTGCCTATGATGTTTACAACATCTCTCTGCTCTTTCTGAAGTGATGAAGTGATGTGAAAGTCGCTCAGTCATGTCCAACTCTGCGACCCTATGGACTGTACAGTTCATGGAATTCTCCAGGCCAGAATACTGGAGTGGCTAGCTTTTCCCTCCTCCCGGGGATCTTCCCAATCCAGGGACTGAACCCAGGTGTCCCTCATTGCAGGCGTTTTTTTTAACCTGTCCTTATTCTACCTTCATAGGTTGCCATCTTCTTCCACACCTGTGGTAACATCATAATCAAATGAATTTCTTATCCAAAGTCCCTACTGCAGTGTCAAGCTTCATCTTGGCCTTTTCTGTCCCCATGTCCTTATTCTGTGTTATTTATGATGATTTAGTAACAATCTTTCATAGTTATTTTATGTTTAGTCATTGTTATATCTCCAGTTTTAAGCTTTTGTTTTAGTGTTACCAATTATTTCTAGTGATTCATTAAAATATAACCACTCTGGAAGAAGGGTATTTTATGTTCTTCAAAGCTGAATTTCACTATATGCTGTAACTGTAGCCAGGAGACTGTATATGATCAATAAATATTTGTTGGATAAAATGACAACAAAAACAAATGTTGAAAATGTCTGTGTACTTTGTGTTGGAAAAGAGAAAACATGGCCTTATTTAGATGGGCATAAAGATTTTATTTATAGATCACTGCCTAGGAATCCTTGAGGACTTACTCAATGGTATTACTTCTAATTATACCTCAACTGAAGGTATATTTCAGTTGAATATGAAGAAAATTTTTATTAGTGAAGAAAAATTTTATTAGTAACAGAAATTTCATATATTCCTTTAAATTTCTATGTTTCTTATTTGTCAAAGCCTAGTCTTGACTCAAACTTTTGATCTGGAATGTCACTGGGCACCTGATGATGTGCATTTTCTTGTAAAGAGGCATATGACGTGGTGCTGTATCCCAGGCCATCTGGTTAGGGAGACGGGGTATGTGTCAGAAGAGAGGCATGTTGATGACACGGCTGTGTTCACCTTGTGACAAGTTATTGTGTTATGCATTCAATTAAAAAGTTTACCTAACACAATATAGACAGTAAAGGTTAAGTGTGGGAGGAGAGGTACAGGCAATCAGTAAATGCAATGGGAGGTAAGAAAACGATGGAGAGGGCTTGCTCTCTAGACAAGCCCTTTAGAAGAGACAGACACTGAGTTGGGCCTTGTAGCAAGTCCAAGACTTAGAGAAGAGGGGGAGGGAGGGCAGCGTGAAGGCAGAAATGGGTCTGGAGGGCCAAGGAGATCGGTTTAGATGTATGCAGGGTTCCTAAAGAGAGGCAGTGAGAAGCACTAAGGCTAGAGACATAACGAAGGTGAATCAGATTAAGGGGGGCAGGGGGTCCTGAGGGTGAGATTCAGAAGTGAGACTTCATTCTAGATGGTGGGAACCACTGAAGCTTCTGAGTAAGCTTGGGGCCCAAGATGAAAACCAAAGGAACTTAATCTGGGTGTGATATAGATCATGCTAACTGGAGAAAGGAACAAGCGAATAAAGAAAAGGAGACCAGGGTAGTAGTTAAGTTGTGACATACTGAGTGTCTCTTGACTAAAAATAGTTAGTAGTGGGCCTAGAAAGACTGGAGCAGATGTGAAATACTATGAATGAAACACAGAACAGACTCTGTGATTTTCTGGATATGAAGGAGGATACAGGAGATGAGAAAAGTCATGGATGACAGGGTATGTGAGGGCATTAGAGATAGTAGCAGAATATTTCTGAGTGGAGCGATTTTATAGGAAAAACAGACAATTCAGGTCCATATCTTTAGCTGTGTATCTCAAGCCCTTCTCCAACCAAGGGTTTGCCTGATATCCTCTGAGAATATAAATGAAAGGCATGAAATCTATAGCACAGTTAAGTGGAAGCACATCCCATAAAAAACTTTACAACTGTCCATTATTTAAAATTGAGTAGTAGTTCTCTATATATTAGGGAAATGAACTACTTGTGTGATGAATCGCAAATATATTTTCCCCCCAGTTTGTCATTTGTCTTTTGACTTTACTTATGGTGATTTTTGCCATGTCAATTTAAACTTTTATAAACTCAAATATATCATAACAGGAGATTTTTAAAACAAAGTTACCTAATGCAAATACTGTTATATATTAAAAGATCAAGGTGAACAACAAACATATAAGTGTTGACAATAACACTAATGAAATGAAGATCATAACAGCCAGAGTTTACTGAGTAACCATGCATGTCAGGCATTACACTTTGGGCTGTATGTGATTCTCTGATGGCCTCCTCATTTTGGAGTTGAATGTGAAGTTTAAAAGGCTAAAGTAACTTGCCTAAGAATACACAGCAAATAAACAGTAGAAAACTGACATTCATAAAGTTTGAAAAAGGGGAAAAAAAGGAAACTAAGATTAAAACTCAACTTATATACAAATCAGAAACAGACCCATAGACATAGAAAACAAATGTCTGGTTACCAAAGAGGAAAGTGAGGGAGAGATACGTTAGGAATTTGGGATTAATCTATACACACTGCTGCTGCTGGTGCTGCTAAGTCACTTCAGTCGTGTCTGACTCTGTGCAACCCCACAGACAGCAGCCCACCAGGCTCCCCCGTCCCTAGGATTCTCCAGGCTAAAACACTGCAGTGGGTTGCCATTTCCTTCTCCAGTGCATGAAAGTGAAGTCGCTCAGTCATGTCCTACTCTTAGCAACCCCATGGACTGCAGCCTACTAGGCTCCTCTGTCCATGGGATTTTCCAGGCAAGAGTACTGGAGTGGGTTGCCATTGCCTTCTCCGAACCTATACACACTATTATATATAAAATAGATAACCAACAAGGACCTACTGTATAACACCAGGAACTATACTCAATATTGGGTGACAATCTACATGAGGAAATAATCTGGAAAAAAAAAAAGATACACATGTATGCACAAGTGAATCACTTTACTGTATACCTGAAACAAACACAACATTGTAAATCAACTATACTTCAATTCCAGTAGTCATGTACAAATGTGAGAGTTGGACCATACAGAAGGCTGAGCACAGAAGAATTGATGCTTTTAAACTGTGGTGCTGAAGACTCTTGAGAGTCCCTTGGACAGCAAGGAGATCAAACCAATCAGTCCTAAAGGAAATCAACTCTGAATATTCACTGGAAGGACTGATGCTGAAGTTGAAGCTCCAATACTTTGGCCACCTGATGCAAAGAACCAACTCACTGGAAAAGACCCTGATGCTGGGAAAGATTGAAGGCTGGAGGAGAAGGGGGTGATAGAGGAGGAGGTGGTTGGATGGCATTACCAATTCAATGGACATGAGTTTGAGCAAACTCCAGGAGAGAGTGACAGAAAGGGAAGCCTAGAGTGCTGCAATTCATCAGGGTGCAAAGAGTTGGGCACGACCGAGTGACTAAACAACACTTCGATTAAAAAAAAAAAAAAGACTCCATGTTCATGGATTGGAAGAATCAATGTTCATGGATTGGAAGAATCAATATAGTGAAAATGAGTATATTACCCAAAGCAATCTATAGATTCAATGCAATCCCTATCAAGCTACCAATGGTATTTTTCACAGAACTAGAACAAATAATTTCACAATTTGTATGGAAATACAAAAAACCTCAAATAGCCAAAGCAATCTTGAGAAAGAAGAATGGAACCAGAGGAATCAATGTGCCTGACTTCAGACTATACTACAAAGCTACAGTCATCAAGACAGTATGGTACTGGCACAAAGACAGAAATATAGACCAATGGAACAAAACAGAAAACCCAGAGATAAATTCACACACCTGTGGACACCTTATCTTTGACAAAGGAGGCAAGAATATACAATGGAGAAAAGACAATCTCTTTAACAAGTGGTGCTGGGGAAACTGGTCAACTACCTGTAAAAGAATGAAACTAGAGCACTTTCTAACACCATACACAAAAATAAACTCAAAATGGATTAAAGATCTAAATGTAAGACCAGAAACTATAAAACTCCTAGAGAAAAACAAAGGCAAAACACTCCCTGACATAAATCACAGCAGGATCCTCTATGACCCACCTCCCAAAGTAAGAGAAATAAAAGCAAAAATAAACAAATTGGACCTAATTAAACTTAAAAGCTTTTGCACAGGGAAGGGAACTATAAGCAAGGTGAAAAGACAGCCTTCAGAATGGGAGAAAATAATAGCAAATGAAGCAACTGACAAAGAATTAATCTCAAAAATATATAAGCAGCTCATGCAGCTTAATACCAGAAAAATAAAGGACCCAATCAAAATACAGGCCAAAGAACAAAACAGACATTTCTCCAAAGAAGACACACAGATGATTAACAAACACATGAAAAGATGCTCAATATCACTCATCATCAGAGAAATGCAAATCAAAACCACAATGAGGTAACATCTCACAATAGTCAGAATGGCTGCTATCAAAAAGTCTACAAACAATAAATGCTGGAGAGGGTGTGGAGAAAAGGGAACTCTCTTACACTGTTGGTGGGAATGCAAACTAGTATAGTCACTATGGAGAACAGTGTGGAGATTCCTTAAAAAACTGGAAATAGAACTGCCATACGACCCATGACCCAGCAATCCCACTGCTGGGCATACACACCCAAGAAACCGGAATTGAAAGAGACACGTGTACCCCAATGTTCATCGCAGCACTGTTTATAATAGCCAGGACATGGAAGCAACCTAGATGTCCATCAGCAGATGAATGGATAAGAAAGCTGTGGTACATATATACAATGGAATATTACTCAGCTATTAAAAAGAATGCATTTGAATCAGTTCTAATGAGGTGGATGAAACTGGAGCCTGTTATACAGAGTGAAGTAAGTCAGAAAGAAAAACACCAATACAGTATATTAATGCATATATATAGAATTTAGAAAGATGGTTAACAATGACCCTATATGCGAGACAGCAAAAGAGACACAGATATAAAGAACAGACTTTTGGACTCTGTGGGAGAAGGCGAGGGTGGGATGATTTAAGAGAATAGCATTGAAACATGCATATTACCGTATGTGAAATAGATCACCAGTCCAAGTTTGATGCATGAAACACAGCACTCAAAGCCAGTGCATTGAGACAACCCTGAGGGATGGGATGGGGAGGGAGGTGGGAGGGGAGTTCAGGATGGGGGACACATAAACTCCCATGGCTGATCCATGTCAATGTATGGCAAAAACCACTACAATGCTGTAAAATAATTATTAGCCTCCAACCAAAATAAATAAATTAAAAAAAAAAAAAGACTCAAACTCAGGCAGCCTAACTCTAGAGTCTAAGCTCTTTAACCTCTGCACTCTTTCCTAGTAGATGAAATCCCTTAAAACCTGGCCCTGTTAAACAAGAGAGGAAGCTTGACTCACAAAACTCCCAAAGGCTGAGATGAATATATTCTCTCCTTGTCACTTCTACTTTCACTGTAATCTCTTATCTTGGACCTGGTTTAAGAATCAGTGGCTCTAGTTCAGCTATAAGAATTTTAATTGAATTCTGGTTGAAAATAAGCACAAATCAACTAAATAGCTCCATTTAATTAGGTACCTGAATGGAGAAAAAGAAAAAGTTTAAAGTACAAGTTTAGAAAAGAGAAACTTGGTTGCTCCTTTTAGGCTAAGGTAGTCCAAGAAGAGCAAAGTGGTCTATTGTTTAGAAAATAAAAGACAGAACAGGAAAATTTTAAATTCAAAAAGAATTACAGCAAGGTATTTAAATCATGTTGAGTTTTTCCTCCTCACTGTTGTTTTATAACAATTCCTTGGGGATTTTGAAACCTAAACCTTTTTCTTTCTGAAAACATTTCTCTCTGATGCGCACACACATAGAGCCCTGCTGTGCTGGAAGCTAGTATTTTTTGAAGTCTGCCATAAAGAAATAAAACAATGAACAGCTGCACAAAACTATAAATATTTGATGAGAAAATAAAAACAGAGTTTAAGACCGCCAATATTTGCAAAATCACTTGTAAGTAATATGTACTAATTTGGACAATTTAAGAAGAAAATTTAAAACTTAAGTATGACATTTGAAAAATGTCAACCACACAGTTGCTATCCTTTATTGACAACACTACTACTCACAGTTATCTTCAGAAAATTAAACAAAGTTTTCCTATTACGGAGTAAAGAGAGAAATGTGCACCACCAAGATGAAAAGGGTTTTAGTCAAAACCAAAGCTTCCCTGACAGAATCTCAAGACCAAGATCTAATCATCTTGGTGTCCCCTGCTCACATGATCTGTGAAGCCTCCCATGTTTTAGTTTGTACATGGTTGTTTCCTAGGGAGAACACAGAAGGAATTACTATTTCTGGTAGTATAGTGGTATACACTGAAAGAAAGCAAAGAGCGAGACTTCAGGGCTAATTGTGGTCATTTTTCCTTGCTCTCATTTCAGACCTTCTACTCCTTCCTCTCAGGCTCCATGACACAACCATAAAATATCAGAAATAATTCCACATGTGACAAGGCTGAAAAGATGAGTCTGAAAATCTCAGTGAAAGTGGAGAGGAACCTTCTCATATCTACAATCTCAAGCTACAGAACTGAATGAATGGCCAATCCTCAACAGCATAATGACAGACATGTTGGAAATCCCTGTCTATTGGACTTCCCAAATAAGGCCCACTCTCTTTCTTCAATCTTAGACAAAGTAGTGGCCACTCTCTTCAAAGATTTCTCCTTTAAGAAAATCTATTTCTTGTGCTAGGTAGACTCAGCAAGCTATCTGCTGTCTAATATGACTTCAAAAAGAGGAAATTCAGTTTTGAAGTCCAAAATGAAGATTCAAAATACGTAATTCCTGGCAAAAGAAATAAAAGCCAAAATAAACAAATGACATCTAATTAAACGTAAAAGCTTTGCGTAACAAAGGAAATCAATGACAAAATGAAAAGACAACCTAATGAATGGGACAAAGTATTTGCAAATGATATGGCTGATAAGGGGTTAATATCCAAAATAAATAAACAGCTCATACAACTCAGTAACAACCAAAAAAAAAAAAAAAATTAAACAATGGGCAGAAGACCTGAATAGACATTTTCCCAAAAAAGACATACAGATGATTAAAAGGCACATGAAAAGATGTTCAACATCATTCGTTATTAGACAAATGAAATGCAGATGGAAACAACAATAAGATAACACCTCACAGTTGTTAGAATGGCTATCATCAAAAAGTCAGTAACAAATGCTGATGAGAATGTGGAGAAAAGGGAATCCTCCTATACTGCTGGTGGAAATGTAAACTGGTACAGCCACTATGTAAACCGGTACATCAGGCATGGAGGTTCCTTATAAAACTAAAACAGAATACAACCCAGGCATTCAACTTCGGGTTTATATTTAAAAAAAATTTTTTAAACACCAATTCAAAAAAATACATGCACATTAATATTCATGGCAGCACTGTTACATAATAGCCAAGAAATGAAAGCAAAGTAAGTATCCACCAGTAGATGAATAAATAAAGAAGATGTGGTGTATCTTTTATATATATATATATATATATATATATATATATATATATATATACACACACACACACACATATACACACACACATCATACATATACACATAAATATTTGTGTGTGTGTATATACAGGAATATTACTCTGCCATAAAAAAGAATGAAATTATGTCATTTGCAACAACGTGCATAAACCTAGAGAGTACTATGCTTAGCTTAAATATGTCAGGCAGAAAAAGACAAATTTGTATGCTATCACTTATATATAAAATCTAATAAAGAAAACAAATATACACAGCAAAATAGAAACAGACTCACAGATATAGAAAACAGATTAGTGGATACCAGTGTGGCGAGGAAGAGGGAAGGGGCAAGCTAGGGATATAAGATTAAAAGACACAAAATACTATGTATAAAATAGATAAACAACAAAGATATATCATATACTATAGGGAATCATAGTCATTACTTTGAAATAACTTTAAATGGAGTATAATCTATAAAAATACTGAATCACTCTGCTGTACACCTGAAACTAACATAATATTGTAAATCAACTATATATATATTTTTAAAATGTAAGTCCTATGAAATTTATAGTCATTCTTGATATATGCGAGTTAAACTAACTCTTAGAACATAATCTGGTGCAACTGAAAATAATACTAGTATTCAATTAATGCAAGTATTTAGAAGGACAGAGTGGGTCCTCTTTCTCCCCCAACAAAGGATGATCTTTATTGTTCCCATGTATGGCAATTAGACTTTTGAAGCCTAAAGTACAGAGGGATAGCAAATGCACACTACTTTGAAGTTTTCCCAGTGTTTTTCTTCTATAATCTGTTTTACCAACTTCTATTTCTCACAATTACCTCCTGTTTACAGATAAAAGTAACAGTAATAACACCATTTTGTACTTAATAGTAATGCTCACCCACTTCCCTCCTTACCAGGGATTGTATGAGGATGAATGGAAGACAGTCTGACAAACACTTTGAGCTCTTTGGAAGGCACTCCTGCAGGAAGCCTTGCTGAGGCTAAATAACACCTTTCATCTAAGGATCTATAAGA
Source organism: Bubalus bubalis (assembly GCF_019923935.1). Classification (NCBI taxonomy): domain Eukaryota; kingdom Metazoa; phylum Chordata; class Mammalia; order Artiodactyla; family Bovidae; genus Bubalus; species Bubalus bubalis. The sequence continues at coordinate 147,339,568 of NC_059160.1, forward strand.
ATCTCACAAAGCCCAGATCATTAACCCTTCCAAAAATCACTGTGACATAAACCAGAGCTCAGCAATACTATCCTCATTTAAATAAGATAAGAGACAGAGACAGGCTAGGACCACTAACACTGTGATATGCATTTAACAGTTTCTGGGAGCAGGCCTAGAACACAGGCCAGCAGCAGGCCGTGTCTACATGGCAGTGTGCATTTGCCTCACAATCTGAGTAGCAAATCTGTACGAAAGAACAATAAGCGGGGAAGAAGTTCCATTTGTGGGCTATGGGTATGCAATCTGAGCAGCAAAGGAAGTGGTCACTTGGATTTGTGGCCATGAAAGAGAAATAAGTAACGTGAAAAAACTTTAATCATAGCCCTTAGAGGATCCTAATTGAAAACAACAAAAATAAATAATGGTATACTTCAGAAGTATTCTTCACCCAATTGGCCTCTAGGTATAATATAAAAAGACTTTAGACAGTAAACAGAAAGATGTGGACATTAGACTAAAAAGATAAAAATTTAAAAAATACCACACAGCTTTTCATATGCTATATTACTAATCTCACTTAAGAGTTAGGATCACAAATAAGTTTCTTTTTCCACAAGTAAGTTTTGTTTCAAAGTCTTATTTGTTAAAATCCCCCAAACCTTAAAAAATGATTCTGAGTTCTGTCAAGGAACCCAGCAATTCCAACCTTCAGGCCTTCTTGGACCTTGTATTTTCCTTCTGGCTGTGTGTGACATTACTTCGAAGACAGCAAATATGAGAGATGCAAAGAGACAAGAAGGAAAATGATGATCCGACACCTCAGGTCCAAAACACCTTCCATCCACGAAAAAAATATTCACATAGGCTGCACTCACATGGATTCTTTCTAAATCTTCATGGAAGAATACAATGGAGTCTATTCACACTGAGGTAAGCCATGTCCCTCCAAACACACACAAACACATACAACTTCACCTAGAAACCAAAGATAGAAACTTCTTTTTTACTGAAGACAGAAATCAAAACAGTTCTTAGGGCAAACGAGACTTCAGTGCTTTCCTGTCAATAACCACACAGCTATTCTATCCCTCAATTTTTCCATCTTTACACATGGACAACACCTTACAAAGATATTCTGCAGTTACAGGAAGATACATTATCAACGTATTTTGAGCTCTATTATTGTCACTCATCAACTAAAACCTCCAGTGCATCATCACAGGACAAAAAGCAGCTTCCTTAAAAGAAAATAAGAAAAGTCAAGTAGGAACTCTGATAGCTTACAGTCTCTGCAGTCATCAACTGGTCTCATGGGGCTGTAATATTTTTAACAAATGGAGCAGAAACATCTACTTCAGAGTAAAAGACAATGTGGCTGTTAGGTGGTTACTCTCCCAGTCTTTTCCAAATACAGCCCTAACTCCACCTCAGATACCACATCTAATCTGAAATCTGAGACTACAGTAATCAGTGGTGAGACAGCCAATAATAACAGCTAATAATAGCCAATAAAAATGGGACATAATGTGTATCCAGGAGGCCAGGGGCACCTCAGAGCCAAGGAACAAGTCAAGGCCAGTCTGTGTGAGAAGTAATCCTTATCGTCAACTACCTCTGTAATCAGAGGACTCAGCCGCAATTTTCCAACCCTTTTAACACATCACTCCTGCTTTGGCACCTCCATTACATCAGTACCAAAAAGCTTGCATGTCACCAGAGCCGAAGTCTCATCTCCACTGACTTCAATGGCATGGGAACGTCATTAGGCTGCGCACACAGAAAAGGAACGTGAACTTCCCTCATTGATTCTGCTCTCCCGAACTATGTGCCTGTCTTGGCTGCAGAGAGCATGAGGAATGTTATGAGGAGCCTGACCTGAGGAGCCGTCAGGCAGAAGCCAGACAAAACAGCCAAGGAATGAAGGCTTTAAAATCTCCTTCAAATAATTTCGCAGGGTTGCACTTCTGGATGTGTGGCCTGAGCCTCACTGCTGACGTGAGGATTATCAAGTTTAAGACTCAGCTGGTAAGGTCAAATGACCTATTAAGAGAGTGAATTAAAACCGTTCTATACAAACAGAATGCCAGGTAGTTCTGCTGAGCATCTCAATACTCAAAATGCCAAGGGACTTCCCCTCCTCTCCCTTCCCTTTTCGGTTTTTAAAAGTAGCAAGAAAAAAAAAGTGGGGTGGAGGTAGGAGGCAGGAAGAGAGAAGAGGCTGTGCTGACACGGCTGAAGAACCCGACCTCATCTCAGCACACACCAGCACGCTCTGCCAGTTTCCACAGCACCATGCAGAATTAGCATCAGAGAGAGGCCGCTGGGATTCAGTTTGCTGCAAAATTACTTTCGGAGAAAGCCTTGCCTTCAGGCATGGATATTATTGCTTCTTCAGGGCAAAACTGCCCCAGGTGGCTGCTGGCGAGCAGGAACTCTTCAATGCCCTAAGCCTGTGCCCACCAACCCTAAGGGCAGATGCCCTTTCAGAATCTAGGTTGTTTCCACAGATAAATTCTTTCCCTCAGAAGGCGGCCACCTAATGCTCATTCAAATGCGTTCCCACTCTTACTTTCAGCTTGGTCATCTTCCCTCAGGGATTACTCATAACTGTCCCTCAAACAATAGCAACAGGAGGTAAGTGTTTGATCTTTGTATCATACATATCATACAGGAGAAAGGAAGTGCGAGTCAGCAGAAAGGGGCAGAGATGATTTCTGCTCAGCCTGGGGGTTCTCTGGGCAAGCAGCTTTAGGCTGGTAGGGCACAAAGATGCTGATTATTGTGTCAAGTGACAAATTCAGAAAAAGAACAATGAGATGGGAGAAAAGGCCATCAGGTGCAGCCACCTCCTCTCCAACTTTTCCAATGGGAGGACAGCAATCAGAAAAGTTGAAAGAGCAAATCAGAGGCCCCTTGGCAACATCAGGCACTGGCAAGAGTATATATACATATAAATAGGAGCTGTCCAAAAAATAGCTGGGTTTGAAATGCTTCCTTGGAAGATGGGAGAGAGGTTGCCACATGTTATCTTAGATTTTCAACTAAATCATCTTATCTCATTAGACAACAAAACATGAAATATTCTGTCCTCTGTCAGGACCATAGGAAACCTGCTTTCAGTAGCACCAATGCAACATTATCTATTATGACACACTCTTATCTGTAATCCAGTCCAGATGGCCTCCTTCCCTTCTGCAAAGGTGTGGGCTAAATGCCAAATAAGCAAAAGGCCTTGGGAAAGGGATAGGGTTATCTCTCCCACCCCGCCAACACACTTCAGGAGTTGCAAGATCTCTACAATTTAAGGAACTGGTATCAATGTTTTAACTTACAACTGAGAGAACAAACTTTGAACTAGCGTTCTGAATGATTTATATTTTGTTTTTCTACTTTTATTTTGTAATAATAATGTTCACCTATGAGCATTAATTCTAAAATTGCTTCATCACTGAGTTACAGGAAAGAGGACATTATTTCTTAAGAAATCATCCCAGTTTCATGGCATTATGAACTTCACTCTCATTTCTTTATCTCTTCCCATGATGTCCTCCAACATTTGGAATAACACTTAGACATTTGTTGGCACCAAGCCACCTAATCTAACATGGTTTCATTTGGCCTGGTCTCTAAACAATAGGCTGACTCAAAAAAGACAGTGCCCTGCCACCATCTCTAGGTACAGATTTATACTGGCTTGTGGTTGGTCAGTTGCCAAGTCGTGTCCGACTCCTTAAGACCCCATGAACTGTAGCACACCAGGCTCCTCTGTCCTCCACTATCTCCCAGAATTTACTCAAATTTATATCCATTGAGTTGGTGATGCTATTAATAACTAACCATCTCATCCTCTGCTGCCCTCTTCTCCTTTTGCCTTCAATCTTTCCCAGCATCAGATTCTTTGTGGAGTGTTTACACTGTAGCTAAAAAACCACAATGGAATATATAATTCATGCCCATATAACGCATACAATGGAATATTATATGGGCATGTAAACATATAGTGGAATATTAGTCAGTCTTAAAAAAACTAGATCCTGATACATGCTACAATGTGGATGAAACTTAGAAATGTTATAGGATTGAAATAAACCAGAAACAAGGAAAATATTGTATAATTCCACTCATATGCGGTACATATAGGAGCCAAATTCACAGACAGAAAGCAGAATAATGAGTGCTAAGGGCGGAGGGAAGGGGAGAATAAAGTTACTGTTTAATGGGCACAGAGTTTCAATTTGGGATGATCCAGTTCTGGAGCTGGATGGTAGTGATGGTTATAGGACAGTGTGATGGGGTTATTAATGCCACTGAATTATATACTTAAAATGGTTAACATGGTGAATCTTGTGTATATTTTACAACTGAAAAACCCCATAAAACTCAATGGATCCAAGTGAATCATAACCCAACTCCCTTCATTTGTAAAGTACACCCAAAATGATATACTAGACCCCTAGATATGAATATATAAAAGAGATGAATATTTCCCACAATAATAAGTACACTGTTCAAAGAGTTCACAGCAATGGGATCAGAGAGACCAACTGAATATCTGTCCCCATCTCCCAGAAATACGGCAAACAGTAGCTTAGTGTTTTACATTGAGGAGGGATTCAATACAATATTTTTCATTCTGATAAAAAACAGAAATGATTTTAAGCAAAGTAATTTTAACCAGATAATTTCTTTCTACTCTCAATGTCTTCTCCTATTTCTTGTCATCACATAGGTTAGGCTTTCCAAACCTGTCATTCCCTGCCTGAGCCAAGACAAGGCATGAAGTATCCCAGAACCACAGCAAAGATGAACAGCCAATAAACAGAAATTCAAGAGAGTGAAGGGAGGAAAAAACATCTTGTATAAACAGACAGCAACAGACCAGGGAGGGTGCATCTTTCTAGAATGGATGCTGGCTCTGTCAAAATCAGCTAAGAGCCTGTTTTCCACTTTCATTTTAACAATGGTTTTGCCTCACTGACAGTCATATTTTTGGGTGACCTCATTAGTGTTTTAAGTCTTCACTTTCCAGGCAAAGTGACACATGAAGCAAATTCAGAGGATAAGTTTTGGTGAAATCCTACTTGGATTTAAATTGTCCCCCTGCCCCCAACCCAGTAATCTAAAACAAGAAATGTACCAAACCAAATTGAAGCACCTCAAACTGTACTTTTCCTTATATATCTGATGCTCCAATCACTTGGCAGAAGTCTTTCAGATTTTTAACATAAAACACATTATTTCTATTACTAGCAAAATATGAAAAGCCCCTAATGATTTCTTACATCTCCCATTTGCTTAAGTTTCATTCTGTAATCATCAAGAATGAAGGCTGAGCCACACTTTATCACTAACACAGCAAAGCAAGAGAGGCCATATTTTGGCAAGGTGTCTTATCACAGGTTCCTTCCTATATGTCACGTTTTTCTGATAGTCATGCTAGTAATGTATTTGGGACTGATTTACTTTAAAGTTCACTGGCATTTACTCTTCATTCAGTATTTTTTATTAATACATCTGCAATAAGGCATAAATGAAAATGTGAAAGGAATCACTGTTCATGTTTCAAGTTAATCAGTGTACACAATGGGCTTCCTTGGTGGCCCAGACACTAAACAACCTGCCTGAAATGCAGGAGACCTGGGTTCAATCGCTGGGTTAGAAAAATCCCCTGGAGAAGGGAATGGCTACCCACTCCAGTATTCTTGCCTGGAAAATTCCACGGAGAGAGGAGCCTGGTAGACTACAGTACATGGGGTTGCAAAGAGTTGGAAACGAAAAGTGGCTAATACGTTCACTTTTTCACTTTCACAGAGAAACACAAGACTAATTTTGGATGTATTTTGAAATAAAAGAAATTAAAGTGTAAATTCAAGGCCAAAATTATTCCTATCAGCTGAAGTTTGCTGATGTGAAGTAATAAAGTTACAGTCAAATTTAACTAAAAAATAAACTTATCAACAGAGGATTGTGACTCTGGGTTCTTTTTTCTGCAATTTAGTAAACTAATTTTTAAAAAATATTTGCTTGAAAAGAGTTAACAAAAATGCAATAGGATTGACGGCTGTTAACTCAATACTTATGACATAAATAATATATCTTGTCAGTCAGTTCAGTCGCTCAGTCGTGTCCGACTCTTTGTGACCCCACGAACCACAGCAGGTCAGGCCTCCCTGTCCATCACCAACTCCCGGATTCCACCGAAACCCATGTCCATCAAGTCAATGATGCCATCCAACCATCTCATCCTCTGTCATCCCCTTCTCCTCCTGCCCCCAATCCCTCCAAGCATCAGGGTCTCTTCAAATGAGTCAGCTCTTCGCATCAGGTGGCCAAAGTATTGGAATTTCAGCTTCAACATCAGTCCTCCCAATGAACACCCAGGACTGATCTCCTTTAGGATGGACTGGTTGGATCTCCTTGCAGTCCATGGGACTCTCAAGAGTCTTCTCCAACACCACAGTTCAAAAGCATCAATTCTTCGGTGCTCAGCCTTCTTCATAGTCCAACTCTCACATCCATACATGACCACAGGAAAAACCAAAGCCTTGACTAGATGGACCTTTGTTGGCAAAGTAATGTCTCTGCTTTTTAATATGCTGTCTAAGGTGGTCATAACTTTCCTTTCAAGGAGTAAGCGTCTTTTAATTTCATGGCTGCAGTCACCATCTGCAGGGATTTTGGAGCCCCCCAAAAAAAGTCTGACACTGTTTCCACTGTTTCCCCATCTACTTCCCATGAAGTGATGGGACCGGATGCCATGATCTTCGTTTTCTGAATGTTGAGCTTTAAGCCAACTTTTTCACTCTCCTCTTTCACTTTCATCAAGAGGCTCTTCAGTTCCTCTTCACGTTCTTCCATAAGGGTGGTGTCATCTGCATATCTGAGGTTATTGATATTTCTCCTGGCAATCTTGATTCCAGCTTGTGTTTCTTCCAGCCCAGCGTTTCTCATGATGTCCTCTGCATAGAAGTTAAATAAGCACGGTGACAATATACAGCCTTGATGTACTCTTTTTCCTATTTGGAACCAGTCTGTTGTTCCATGTCCAGTTCTAACTGTTGCTTCCTGACCTGCATACAGGTTTCTCAAGAGGCAGGTCAGGTGGTCTGGTATTCCCATCTCTTTCAGAATTTTCCACAGTTTATTGTGATCCACACAATTAAAGGCTTTGGCAGAGTCAATAAAGCAGAAATAGATGTTTTTCTGGAACTCTTCTTGCTTTTTCGATGATCCAGCGGATGTTGGCAGTTTGATGTCTTGTTCCTATGCCTTTTCTAAAACCAGCTTGAACATCTGGAAGTTCATGGTGGACGTATTGCTGAAGCCTGGCTTGGAGAATTTTGAGCATTACTTTACTAGCGTTGTGAGATGACTGCAATTGTGCGGTAGTTTGAGCATTCTTTGGCATTGCCTTTCTTTGGGATTGGAATGAAAACTGACTGGCCACTGCTGAGTTTCCCAAATTTGCTGGCATATTGAGTGCAGCACTTTCACAGCATCATCTTTCAGGATTTGAAATAGCTCAACTGTGATTCTGTCACCTCCACTAGCCACTTGACTTCATATTCCAGGATGTCTGGCTCTAGGTGAGTGATCACACCATCGTGATTATCTGGGTCATGAAGATCTTTTTGTACAGTTCTTCTGTGTATTCTTGCCCTTCTTCTTAATGTCTTCTGCTTCAGTTAGGTCCATACCATTTCTGTCCTTTATCGAGCCCATCTTTGCATGAAATGTTCCCTTGGTATCTCTAATTTTCTTGAAGAGATCTCTAGTCTTTCCCATTCTGTTGTTTTCCTCTATTTCTTTGCATTGATTGCTGAGGAAGGCTTTCTTATCTCTCCTTGCTATTCTTTGGAACTCTGCATTCAGATGCTTATATCTTTCCTTTTCTCCTTTGCTTTTCGCTTCCCTTCTTTTCACAGGTATTTGTAAGGCCTCCTCAGACAGCCATGTTACGTTTTTGCATTTCTTTTTCTTGGGGATGGTCTTGATTCTTGTCTCCTGTACAATGTCATGATCCTCCATCCATAGTTCATCAGGTAGTCTATCAGATCTAGTCCCTTAAATCTATTTCTCACTTCCACTGTATAGTCATAAGGGATTTGATGTAGGTCATACCTGAATGGTCTAGTGGTTTTCACCACTTTCTTCAATTTCAGTTTGAATTTGGCAATAATATATCTTGCTGCTGCTGCTGCTGCCACTAAGTCACTTCAGTCATGTCCAACTTTGTGCGACCCCATAGATAGCAGCCCACCAGGTTCCCCCATCCCGGGGATTCTCCAGGCAAGAACACTGGAGTGGGTTGCCATTTCCTTCTCCAATGCATGAAAGTGAAAAGTGAAAGTGAAGTTGCTCAGTCGTGTCCGACCCTTAGCAACCCCATGGACTGCAGCCTACCAATATATCTTCCTGCTGCTGCTAAATCACTTTAGTCGTGTACGACTCTGTGCGACCCCATAGGCGGCAGCCCATCAGGCTCCCCTGTCCCTGGGATTCTCCAGGCAAGAACACTGGAGTGGGTTGCCATTTCCTTCTCCAATGCATGAAAGTGAAAAGTGAAAGTGAAGTTGCTCAGTCATGTCCGACTCTTAGTGACCCCATCGACTGCAGCCTACCAGGCTCCTCCGCCCATGGGATTTTCCAGGCAAGAGTGCTGGAGTGGGGTGCCATTGCCTTCTCCAAAATATATCTTGAGTGACTATTAAATATGAGCACATATCTAATGATAAAGCAGGAAGGACATTGGGTGAAATTAAAAAAAAAATTTAAACTAAATACTAACCTTTAAGACAGGGGTCAGCAAACTTTTTCCATAAAGGTTCAAGTTGCTGTTGTTTACTTGCTAAGTCATGTCTGACTCTTTTGCAAACCCATGGACTGTATGTAGCACTCCTAGACTCCTCTGTCCATGGGATTTCCCAGACGAGAATACTACAGTGGGTTGCTACTTCCTTCTCCAGCGGATCTTCCAGATTCAGGGATCAAATCTGAGTCTCTGCATTGTAGGCAGATTCTTTACCACTCATCCGCCTGGGAAGTCCCATACATGTATAAACATACATACAAAGGATCAAATAGCCATACTCTGTCGTCACAACTACTTAACTATGGCGCTGTGGCACAAACGCAGTCAGTGGATAAATAAAGGAAGATTGCTGTGCTCTAATACAATTTTACTTAGAGACCCTGATATTAGAATTTCATATAATTTTTACATGTCATGAACTATTATTCTTCTTTTAATTTTTTTCAACCATTAAAAAAATAGAAACACTATTCATAGTTTGAGGGCCACACAACGAAACAGGTAACAGGGCAAATTTGGTCCTTAGACCATAGCTTGCTGACTCCTGAGAGTTTACAATTTCAAGTATGGGGCAAAAAAACACCCCCTTCGTCAAACAAAACCTTTTTCTTTTCTTTTTTGAAAAGAAAAATCAACAGAAATTTACAGGTTTCTGATCTTTGTAGAAAACAGTTTAAGCTCCCTAAATGCTTGCCAGCACAAGAGACATGGCTAAGCACTGACAGTTTCTGCACAAAGTAAGGGGTGGAGGCAAGGCACTGAGAGCTAGAAGCTTGCCACTGACTGGGATGGCCCTCACCATTATAGAGGACGTAACATCTGTATAGGACTCTGAAGAATGAGTGGGATTTGGATAGAACAAGACTGCAGTAAAAGTGAGAGATAAGGACAAAACTTCAGGACCTAGCCATATAAGCCAATGAATTAAAAAAAAAAAAGGCATATCCAGAAAAAGGGAAAAAACCAGCAGAACCAATTGCCAGTGAAGCCAAGAGAAGAGAACATTTGAAAGAGAAAAGGGCTTAAAATTCTCAATGTGGTTACTGGGAAAAAATAAAAGTAGGTCAAGGCATGGGACAAATGGGGGCTGTTGCTGACTTTTTTATCCTGCTGTTTCAGTGTAATAATAGAGCTGACAGATAGGTTTCATGGAATTAAGTAGGGAAAAGCCTGAAAGGGATGCTGGTGGGAAGAATGGCTTTATAGAGATATACACTATTTTCTTAAATAAAACAAAAAACATTTTAGTGAAAGTCGCATCTTTCACTTTCACTATCTTATTAGTAGCATGCTCAATATGAGACATCCTAATCAGGAAGTTGTTTCTTACATTAAATTCTAATACCCTTTGAAATTAAACGGGCCAAATTTTGTGGTAAGATCAAGAATTAATAAAAGTTGCATCTATCCTAAATGCTGAACAAAACACAGGTACGACTTCAGCAAATTTTCTTAAAAAAAAAATAAACACACATACACACACACAACAATAACAAATGGTAGTGTCCTATTTCCCTTCTCTTTCCTTGCTTTTTTTTAGTTTAAAAATTTTGTATGTCGATGAAGTTTCAGTCTTACAGAAAGTTACAAAAACTGTAAAAAGAATTCCTGGATACCTTTTATCCTTTTAAAAAAAATTAAAATAACAACTTTAATCAAAGCATTCTTCTGTTGATTTCCTGGTTTTTGTCCTTTGTAATGTGGATACTGCCAACGAATTCTGGACATTCAATTTAAAAAGTGCTGGGGTCTAAGTAGTTTAGTTAATGCTGTCCATGATTCAGTCACAAGTTGTAGGAAAGAAAAGTGCAATATAAGCTCACTCAACAAAACTGGAATTCACTTGGCTTCTTTAATCTGTAGGTTGATGTCTTTCATCAGCTTTGGCCCATTCTCTCTCTCCTCTCCTTCTGGGATTCAAATTAAATGTGTGTTAGGACGTCTCATTCTCTCCTATATGCCTCTTTTTCTCTTATCTGTAATTTTTACTTTTCCTCTCTGCAAATGTAACATGCTGGATATTTTCTGATATAATTTCTAGGTCACTATTTCCCTCTGCAGCCATATCTAATTTGCTGCCAAATCCATCCACTGAGCTCTTACGTTCACTTACACAGTTTCACAGTTCTAGTATTTCTACTTGGTTCTTTTTCAAAACTGCTACATCACTTTTTCTTTGCAATAGTTTCCAATTACCTGATTAGAAAAAAGTTATTTTTAGCCAAAGTCTGATGATAATTTTAGTTATTTCATGTCTATGATAGTTCTGGATGTCTGTTTGCTCACGGTGGGTAATTTCCTCATATGCCTAGTTATTTGTGTGTTGGCCATTTGGGGGGCAAAAATTCTTTGGAAAAATATTTTTAGGCAGAGAGTGATGAGACTTTCTTCCAGAGTTTTTTTTTTTTTTTTTTTTCCCTTTACTATTGCCAAGTCCCTGGAAACACTACCAGTCCTGGGGCTCTTTCATCCAACTTCAAGACTCCAAGGTCTATGTTCTCCCCTTAAGAATCCTAACAGTTAATTTTTGCACTGCTTTGAGGATCCTCTTCGTCAGATTTTTTCCCTCATATTTTCTGTCTCTCTCCACACTGTCAGAGATTTCCTTGACATTATTTTCTAAACCTTAATTGAATATGTACATATGTGGGTATATATGTTATTTCTATGAACTCTCTTCTGACAGAAACCTTTTCCACAGCATCTCATTTTCATTTTCCAAGTGAAATTCTTCAGAAAGTTGTACACTTGTTCCTCTAACAAGATGCCTATTTTACATGATTGTCAAGAATGATGTGATTGCTTTCAATGTATGGATAAAAGCTATTACAAAATATTAGTATGTCCAAGCATGGTGAATTTAGTAAGTGTCCATGGTGTATAAGCATGAACAGCTTAAAGAGAAAGTGGCATCTGCTTAGTGATTCTACTTAAATAAAATTAAAATTTCAAGTCACAGAAATATCAGGTGGCAAAAATGACACCACAGCTGTGGTGGTAATGAGAGACAGCAACTTCTTTCTACATTCAATTTGCTGTTATTAATACTGATGTAATAGTGCAATGAAACATTTAGTGATAGATTTTCAAGGACAGGCTTTCTGAAAAAGGTAAGTTTGAGGAAAAAGTTCTAAAGATGAACCACAAGACTAAGGAGTAATTTTGAAGAACAGTATGTAATACAGCTTAGTACTGAATTGGATAAGAAAAAAACACAATCTTTTCTTCCTCAGAAATAATATACTTTCTAAATGCTTGTCTTCCTTTGTAGTCATTAATATACTCTTAAAAAAAATCATGACTGAGTTCTCAGTCTAATCTCTCTTCCCTTGAAAGAATAAAAATGTATTCCTTTTTTCAATATTCTTCTAATACTCCAAAACAAAGTAATCATTGAAAACAAACCTCTTCACTAACAGTGTTTAGGAACTTAATTGTGCCTTTGTTACCTTAAGACAAACAGACCAGAGTTGGCCAGGGAGGGGCATGTGAGGCACTTTCTGCTTTTTGACCTTGGTAGTTAGTTACATTGTTCACTTTATGATTATTTGTTTAAAAGTACATATATGTTTGTGCACTTTTACCAAGAGAATAAACAGCATGCATTTTAAAACATCTTCCTTATAGAAACTTCCCTAAGTAATAAAAACTAAATAAAGCACTCACTTAAATGTATTCATTCTACTGTCCTCTTAAATACTTTAAGAGCCAGAGATAGAAAAAGAGCAAAACTGAATGAAATACTTGAGTCACTCTTATTTACATCTTTCAAGAAAAATCTCAATGTAGCTAGCTAGATTTAAAACATATTCTCAGGTAAAGTACTATTAAATATTAATATAGTAAAATACTGCCAATTCCCTCTTTCTCTAAATTTAAATATTCTTATATATAAAATGGAAACACATGTGCTTTTTACTTGGTTTATATGCTCCAGGATTTTTAAGTATCTAAAGAAATGGCACTTTTGTCCTTTGCTTTTGGACCTACAGTACATTCTGTTGCTGCTGCTAAGTTGCTTCAGTCGTGTCTGACTCTGTGTGACCCCATAGACGGCAGCCCACCAGGCTCCTCTGTCCCTGGGATTCTCCAGGCAAGAACACTGGAGTGGGTTGCCATTTCCTTCTCCAATGCATGTATGCATGCATGCTAAGTCGCTTCAGTCGTGTCTGACTCTGTGCGACCCCATGGACAGCAGCCCACCAGGCTCCTCTGTCCACAAGACTCTCCAGGCAAGAATACTGGAGTGGGTGGCCATTTCCTTCTCCAGTACTTTCTATTCCTTCCCAAATATATTACTGTGTCTTTATTTGTACTGTGGAGAGTACAAGCTAGGGCTCTAATGTCTCCTCTTCACCTTGCATTTAGAAGCTATGCTTTTAAACAGTTACTACTGCACCCCTATTCAATCTGCTGAGAGCATAGTCTTAGAATACTGATTCAACTGCATAAGGGCATTTCATAGGTCCCCCAAACAAGACTGCCACTAAGACCACTTCTCCCTCCAGAAGCTGGCAGTCAATGACTATCCTACTTCTAGCTAGTGAGGGAACAGTTATTTCCTGGCAGAATGTTTTTAGGTCAGCATGATTTCTCCATTTACAAGCTTATCACTGCGTTACAGATAACCAAACCACATCTTTGCTCCTATCTCTTAGATGAGAAATGGAAACTCTGACAGCACACTATCCTATTAATGAGGCCAAGGTCATCTTCACTCGCATGTACATCTTCCTTTCAGAGCCATCTGTCAGTCTTTCATAAAAAACTACCACTACTAAATACATTGCTTTTCTGGTTTGAAAAACACAAGGGAATCATTCTCTAGTTATCAGTTCTTCTTTCAAAGTCCTTCTTAGAATAATAAAATTCTTATTTTAACAAGGAATAATCAGATATTAGTCTATAACAGCTGCAAGAACTCTCAAAAGAGCTATACAAAACAAAAACATAGCTTCTACCTCCAAAAGTCATTGGAGATCTTTTTTTTTCTTATTAAGGCATCCAGAAAACATAATATTGCACTGAATCAAAAGGACCAATTCTCTTCATGGAGTAGAATAGCAATTGGCTGTTACTCATTAAATTCTTACAGCAATGAGCAATGACTCGCATTCTCGTTTTGTTTCTCTTTGAATAGCAGATGAAGTTGATTTTTTCCAAGGCTGCTTCCCATCACTAGCATTCCTGATCCTTGACCTGTGTAGCTGTTAATATGCTGCACACATATACTTGGGCTCCTTAACAACCAATGCTGTTAACCTTTCTGTTTACTCCAAGTCAGTTCCTATGTTGTTAGTGAAAGTGATTTTTTTTCCTTTCTGAACTTAATAATTATATCTGGTACAAAAACTACATATATAATCCATCGGTTTTTTTAATCTCTTGCTTGTTTTTTTTGCCAGGGATTCAGGGGCCATGTGTTTTCATATTCTAATTGAGAAAGACTTGTAATTCCAAAAAAGTGCACTCCTATAGCTACTTTATAAATATAGCTATTACCTCTTATATGTCTGGGGAATCAGTGTTGGATGCTACATTTTATCTTTATTCTCAAAGAAAAGTTTATTCCTTTGATTAAATATAACTGAAAGATTATATTTTCTGGAACTAATGATTAAAAAATAATACGTTGTAGATTCTATCAAAAGATATTTTGTTACAACTACCTGTGTTCAAAGGAACTGTGTTCAAAGGTACTTCTCTTCCTCCATCTCATAATCTGCTCCCATCATTTTATACTGTAATTACCTATTAATCTGCTGTATCTCTGAGAGATAGGAAGCTCCTGGAAGGTAGGGACTGTATCATAAGGACTGTTTTCTCTGCAATGCACATGGTCTGACAGATACACACAGTCAGTATCTGCTGGTGTTAGTATTACATTCACCTCAAAAGTCTATTTGTTAATTAGCCAGTTGTAGACTAACTGGCATATCCACTGCCCCAACATTTATGTCCAGTCAGTCAGATATTATCACATTTCAAACAGAGAGGCCCAATTTCAAGTATCTACTGATCTCTGCCTAAACACTGAGCATCTTTATGAAGAAGGTAGAAAAGCTAATTTGTGAGTTTTAAATCTTTTTTTCTGATTCAAACTCTGCTACTATCTAGCAGTAACCTTTGACAAGTCACTTTAATCATATTGGATCTTGCACCCTTAGAGAGTAAAATGTGGAACTGGACTAAATAGTTGGCAAGAACCTCGCTGGGCCCAGTTCTAAAACTCCAATTAGGCATTAAACAGTAAGGGTACAACTATTACAGCAAGCTTTGTCAACACTAGAGGGAGCTATGTCCATGTTATCATTGGGGTGGGTTAGAAAGATTTCCAAGTCAAGCATCTTTAAATGGAAAACCGACTTTCCAGAATGAGAGAAGTTAAATACCAAACAAGAGACCCATACTGTTCATACAGCCACTTCTCAGGCTACCTGTGGTTACCTCCTTCTTACAGATGTCAAAGCACCTCACCCGCAACTTGCATCAATATACCTTTTGGGCTTAATTCTAATTTCAAAGGAACCAAGTTGGCTTGAGTCATTCCAACAGATTTCTTTCCCCATTCATCTAGCTTCTTTCTTTACCAAATTAACAGGAACAAAAAAAAGCAAAATAATTAATGCTATTATTTTAAAAGCCTCAGGAAATGAGCTAGAGGAGGAAAGAGATTCATATCACAATAAAGCTGTGGCCTGGGAAAAAAGTTAACTGCAACTGAATTCATTAGCAACCTGCCACTCAAACTGAAGCTACCAGAACTACTCTGAAAATAAAACTATTCAAAGAGAGGAAAGGTATCAAGGAAAAGAAGGAATCAACAAAGCTCTGTAATGTGGGAGCTGGAATGCCTGCCTAAAGAGAATGCTGCCATTGCTCTGCTAGGCTCTGCAATGAGAAGCTTGCAGCTGCTGAAGAGTGATGTCATTAATTAGAGGCAATGGGGTCACATTAGGCATTTGGCAAGAAATCTGTCAAGTGACAAGATAAAGGAATGGAGGAAAAAGAAAAAAACATTTCTAAAGCTAGAGCTTGCTCTGAAGTTTTATTATTTACATCCTCTCCCTCCCAGCTCCAAAAAACACCCATGGCCTTGAAAATACATGACCCAAACCACTATAGAACAAGTAAAATGAAGAATCAAAAACCTTTCCTTTGATATCAACTTATGTTTCCCTTTTCCTAGAGGCACAATGGCATGTTAACCTGACAGAGAGGGCCTAAACTGTGGATGTTATAGAATGTCGTCTGTGGGAGAAAGATAATGCAATCCTGAAGAACCCTTTTCATTTAAATTTCAGAGGTTAATTTAACACTCAGAAGCAAATCCTCAACAGTCAGAAATGGACCACCTACTTTTTAGCACATGGGCTGTTCCTGAGTAAAAATAGATTACACAGGAACTTTGGAGAGTGACTCTGTGGGTGAAGAGAAAAATCTACTAGAACAAGACAATTCTTCACTTAAAAAATGCACACTCAGTCCTTCAAGGGTAAAATACAGAGTAAGATTCACAAGGTTAAAATCAATTTATTCCTATGGATTCAAATAGTATAGTTGTTTCTTAAATCATCAACTTTAAGTACTCTAAGAGACACCAACAGCCTTAACAAGTCAAAAAGATTTCTCTTTTAGGACAATGAAAAGAAGTTTAACCATCCTTTCAGTCAATAATCCTCATGGGAAGTATAAGAAAAATATACTTTACTGTTAAAAGGAAAACTTATTGTCCTCCCTTATTTTAGGACACATGCCAAAGGATTTCCAATTCACTCAGATTTGTACTGACCTTTAAAATGTTTCGGCCATCAAATGATTCTCTTTCCTTGAAGATATATTTGCCATCCGCTGTGTAGAGATTGTACCTGCCTTCAGCTGTAAATATTCCAAAGACAATGTTAGAACAGAAGCTTGGGTTATTGAGCTGTCTGTTTTCTCTTGGATTTCTACAGGGACAACTAGCAAGATCTTCATGTACTACCTAGAAAGTAACATAGCGAAAAAGTGAAAGTCTCTGAGTGTCCGACTCTTTGCAAGTCCATAGTCTATACAGTCTATGGAATTCTCCAGGCCAAAATAATGGAGTGGGTAGCCTTTCCCTTCTCCAGGGGATCTTCCCAACCCAGGGACCGAACCCCGGTCTCCTGCATTGCAGGAGGATTCTTTATTAGTTGAGCCACAAGGGAAACCCCGAAATACTGGAGTGGGTAGCCTACCCCTTCTCCAGGGGATCTTTCCAACCCAGGCATCAAACAGGGTTCTCCTGCATTGCAGGTGGATTCTTTACCAACTGAGCTATGAGGGAAGCCTGGAAAGTAACATAACATGGAGGGGAAAACATCATATTATTATAGTCAAGAGACTAGTCTCAGCTCTGTCATCAACTCATTCGGTATATATTTATTCATTCAACATTGTCCAAGTACTCACTGTACATAAACTACATAACAAACCATATTCTTAGGCAAATTATATCTCTTCAGTTCCTCATTTACAAAGTTAGAAGTTAAGAGTGGGTGATTTCCAAAGATTCCCTGCAGTCTAAAACCCAAGATTCCTTATAAGCTGTACACATTTTTAAATACATAAAAGTTCACCCATTAACTAGTCAAAAATGCTGATAATCATGGTTTGGGTTGATTTAAGGACTCCCCTGAAATGAGAAAAACCTCTCCAGTTCCAATCAAAGGTATCCTTACGTTCTACACAGAAATCTGCAAATCTACGACCTTAGCCTCATCAAAGCTGTGCTCTAACTCCTTGTATTAATTTAGCTTGCTTATCCCAAAAGCTGTCCTTCAAATACAGCAGGAGAAAAATGGATATCAAAGAAAAGGATAACCATTATGAAAAAGCAAAACAATGTATTCAACAGCCTTTTCAAAAGAAAATACAAGATAGAGAAGTATCCAAGGTATATAAAATTCAAAACATCTTCAAGAATTATTTAACTCACAGAATATTTTCTGAAATACCCACTTTTTCCTGCCCACCAACAGACACTTAAAAGTATCTGTATTTCTACTTTTGAGTATACTCTTTTATTGTATGTAACTATGAAGATTGCCACATCAGAACTGATAAAATATATTCAAAGAGCTAATCCCAGGAAGATAATATACTTTAGAAAGTCCATCAGAATTACACCTGGGTAACTATAGGACTACTTCTTTAATGAAAACTATTCTCTTATAAAGAGCCCAATTCCATGTATATTTCACAACTTAAAAATAGGTCCCCTGTTAAAAGAAAACGTGAAACTTTATAAAGCAAAATTCATACTAGGTAAATGTCAATTTAAAAAAGCAGTAATGAAATCTGGAGATTGAAATGTTTACTAACAGGTTCAAAATCTATAAGTAAATAGCATTAGCCATGAGGGGAATGTAGATCAAAACCACAACGAGATACCACTTCACACTCAAGATGATGGCAATAACAAAAAAGACAGATAATAAGTGCAGGTAAAGATGTAGAGAAATTGAAGCCCTCATGTACTGCATCCCTCCTTGTTCATGGTTCTTCTTTCCACCTTTTCAGTTACCCATGGTCAACTAAGGTCAGAAAACATTAAATGGAATATTCCAGAAATAAACAATTTCTAAGGTTTTAATCATGCACCATTCTGAGCAGTGTGATCCATCCCATCCAGGAAGTATCACCACTTTGTCCAACATACCCCTTTCTCTCAGTTATCATGACTGCCAAGGTGTTGCATGGCTTGTGTTCAAGTCACCCTTATTTTATTTAATCATGGCCTCAAAACGCAAGAATACTGATGCTAGCAATTTGGAGATGCCAGAGAAGCCATAAAGTGCTTTCTTTAAGTGAAAAAGTGAACGAACATTTGTGACTTAATAAGGAAAGAAAAAAATCTTAGCTAAAGTTTGCTAAGATCTACAGTAAGAACAAATCTATCAATGAAATTGGGATGAAGGAAAAAGAAATTCGTAACTAGTTTTGCTGTCATATCTCAAACTGCAAAAGTTACGATCATGGTGCATGGTAGTGCTTAGTGAAAATGAAAAAGGCATTAAATTTGTACAAGAAGAAATTTTGAGAGAGATAGATAACAGTCACATAATTTTTATTATAGTATATTGTTTAATTCTTCTATTTTACTATTAGTTGTTAATCTCTTACTGTACTTAATTTATGAATTAAACTTTATCATAGGTATTCATGCATAGGAAAAATACAGGATGTCTGGTATATGGTTTCAGCTATCCACTGGGGACCTTGGAACGTACCTCCTGCAGATAAGGCAGGGTGGCTACTGTACGGCTTGCGGGAATGTAAGACGGCGCAGCCACTGTGGAAAACAGTCTGGCAGTTACGCAAAAAGTTACAACTTTGCATTAATCATGACTCTGCAATTTCACTCTTCAGTATTTACTTAATAGAAATGAAAACATAAAAATACATACATAAATGTTTACAGCAGCATTTTTCATAATAGCCCAAAAGTGGAAACAATACAAATGTCCATCAACTGCTGAATGGATAAATAAAATGTGCTATGTCCATACAATGGGTTATTATTTGGTAATAAAAAGGAATGACACTGTATCGTGGCTGAACCTTATAAACATTATGCTAAGTGAAAGAAGCCAGTCACAGAAGATCCCATATTGCATGATTCTATCAGTATTTATGTGAAATATGCAGAAAAGGCAAATTCATTGTACAGAAAGTAGACTGGTAGTGCTGAGGACTGAACGGCAAGGGGGAAAGGGGGAGTCACTGCCAGTAACTAGAGAGTTGCTTTCTGGGGTGATGAAAATGTTTCAAAATGTACTGTGGTAAAGGCTGCATAACTCACTATACTAAAAATTACTGAATTATATATTTTAAATGGATAAATTATATACTATATGAATCATATCTCAATAAAGCTGTTACATTTAAAATATCTGTCAATAGGAAAGGATAACTAGACTGTCAACACAGAATATTTTCCTATATGATGCTCTGGTGCCAACTGAATATACATCTGGATCCACACAATTTAAAAGAAACAGATTGCTATATAATTCAACTCTTTTACGTTAAGAGGTTAGGTAATAATGGGGCATGAAATAAGTTGTAAGAGCTCTGAACTAAGATTTAAAGACAACAATTTATTTTTAAAAGTCTTTTTTTTTTAAATATTATTTTATTTTTAAACTTTACATAACTGTATTAGTTTTGCCAAATATCAAAATGAATCCGCCACAGGTATACATGTGTTCCCTTAAAATACAATCTAGCACCAAAAAAACGTAACACTAGAACTAAGAATTGGATAGCTACGTTTCTCTCAGTCCTACAATGGCTAAATCAGCTTACAGTTGAGATCTCTGGTATGTATCTGAGAGAAATTAAAAGATGTACTTTGGCAAAAAGGGATACAAAACTGTCCTAAACTATAAATCTTAAATAGTTCATGGGTTCTAATGGAGTCCTAATGAAGTCCTCTTCCAATGAAGACTTTCTAAAACTAAGGTCAGTCCTAACAAAGGTAATAAAACCTAAATATGGGGTTTTGGTGGTGTTATATTTTGAACAACAGGCTTTAAAGAAGAAGCTGCACATAACTTGAATTTGTAGCTCCTGTTCAAATAGATGCTGAATGTGCCAGACAGCTTTCACTTGGCAGGTGGGGATGGGAAGAAAAATAATCCTTTTTAAAATGCAGATTATTATCCCAAATAAAGGGTTAAAACAAGGCATTTTTATATGAAGGCTTTTAGATTCAGGAGGGGAAAAAAACATTAACACAAAGTTTCTCAACTTTGGTGCTACTGACATTCAGGGCTGAAAAATTCTTCATTATGAGGGGCTTGTCCTGTGCATTGGAGAGGGATAAGCAGCACCCCTAAACTCTATGCATTAGATGCCAATAGCAACCCACTCCCATTTCCCTAACTGTGACAACCCAAGTGTCTCCAGATAATGTCCTCTGGGAGGACAAAACTGCCCCTAGTTGAGAATCACTGCTCTAACATTTACTTTTATTAGTAATCTTCTCTTGTTTCTGAAAAAAAAAAAAAAAAAAAAGCTGCCATGCATTCCTTAGGACATAGTTACACTAAAACAATTATTCACTGTCCACCTAAAATTTACTTAGGAATCCTGCATTTTTATTTGCTACATCTAGCAACCTTATGTGCAAGAAGAGTGTAAGATTTGAGAAGCTATACAGTCCCATGCATGATATGCCCCTGCCCTCTTCCACTGTACTCATCAAAACAAGATAATGGATATAAAAAAGATATGTCAGAGATCCTTTGATAGCCCATTCTCTTCAAACCCCAGGGATATCATTAGACCTTGCTGGTCACAAACTGTACTGTGGTTCTGTGGAGCACTTACCATTGGGGTCTTTCCTGAACAGAGTATTCATGACTGTAGCATGGAGTTTCACACTATTCCACTCTTTCACTATTAGTCCAGATGCCTGAAAACGTTCCAGCACTCGATCAACCAATTGCTGCAGCCTGCAGAAATTGAAGAAAGCAGCACAGAAACCTTAGTAAACTCCTGAACCCCGACTACAAATTCAACATTTACAGAGCATCTGCTCTGAGCCGATTACTGCACAAGGCCCTCAGAAGAGAGGCTGCAGTCCCCACCATCATGAAACACACAGCTCTGTGTGGATAACAGACCTGGAAACAACTGCAGAACATCACGGTGAGTGTTAAGGGAGTGACCAACTGTATTTGGAGGGGCCAGGTTTTCACAGGAGGCTTAAGCACGGTCTTGAAGGAACATGGAAGTTTATCATCTTGGAAATCTGGTGCAAGCAGCCAGGTTCAACAGAGAGCTGCCTGAAAGAAAGTGCTTTAGTGGTCAATCCAGTCACAGAACCAAAAGCTACCATAACTGATGTGTTTCTGCCAGGATCAAATGAGGTCTGCCACAACTCGATTCAAGACGTTTGCTCCCTGGGAAGGAGCGTGCACTGTGAAGATCCTGGCAGCCCTGGCCACTACATCCAAGGGGCAGGAGTGCGGTACCAGTGAAGACGACTACAGGAAAAACCACAGGCACCACGACTGATGCTCCAAAGGGACTCCAGCTGGCTCTAAGCACTGGGGCTCTGTAGTGGATGAGTTCTGTCTTGATGATGGCTGTTCATTCCAATACCTCCACCAGAAACGATTCTAGCACAAGAATTTTTCCCTTTGTTCAGGTGGTTCTGATCAGCAGCCTAAAGGACTCCCTTTAACACGTCTTATAAGGCTGGTCTAGGGGTGATGAACTTCATTTTTTGTTCGTCTGAAAAACTCTTTATCTCCCCTTCAGTTCTGAAGAATTTTGCCAGTTGTGCCACTGAGAAGGGGTCATTATTCCAGCAAGGGTGTGGTGGAGCAGATCTTGGTTGGAGTATTCAGAAAACAGCCATCTTATGTGACCACCCATGTATGTGACGGTGAAGTTCAGCCTGGGGTTTACCTATTGTGCCCGAACGTCCACCCTGGGCCTGGTGAAGTGCTCTCTGAACACAGGTGTTGACGAGGAGGTCTGCATCAAATGACAGAACAGCTCACCTGGTGACGAGCACAGAGAGCAGCGTGTTCCTTTTAACTTTTCCCTTGTTTGTTTGTTTTTGAGATTTGTACTGCATTCTAACTTTCCTGGCTCAAAATCTTTCATTCGTCACCAGTATACTAATGAACAACAGATTTCACTTTTTTTAGCTTTTACATGTTAGGTGTACATACTAGGAATGCTCTTTGTATCACACACCACCTCTTTTCCCAGATGCAAGTGGCCCTGAGACATTTGGAGGGTTTGTGAATCTTCCACTGCTTCTTGGGCCACGTGTGTATGTTCACTCGTGTCCAGTTCTTTGTGACCCCATGGACTGTAGGCCACCAGGCTCCTCTGTCCATGGGATTTCTCAGGCAAGAATACTGGAGTGGGCTGCCATTTCCTTCTAGGGGATCTTCCAGACCCAAGGATTGAACCTGAGTCTCTTGCGTCTCCTACATTGGCAGGTGGATTCTTTACCACTGTGCCACTTGGGATGCCCGTGGCCTGTGGTAAAACACTGTGGCCCAGTGAGTGGCTTCTCTTTGAGCAGGCTGGATGGGTCTGTTTTATGTGAGATGTGGGTCAAGCTCACCTTGGATGGCCCATTTGTGGGAGTTTTCCTGAGGCCATGAGGCAGAATCTCTGGTTGCAACAGCTGAGTTGCCCAATGCCTATATCCACAAGTTCAGCAGCCTCTGGTACCCCTATCTCTCAGTTATAGAACGTGGGCAAAACAAACATTTTCTGCTTGCACTCATATGCTGAAGCAAGAGGGGGTTATCCTCCTGTAGAGATTATCTCAGAAGCACAAAGGATTCTTTTCCCTTTCATGTTTTTCAGGCTCCAAAGTTCCAAATTAATATTTTTATAATTCTAACTTCATTATCTTAATTGCTTTTATTAAATGCTGTCTACTAACCAAAAATATTTAAATATGAGTAAGCCACCTGATACATAGAGCTAACTCATTAGAAAAGACCCTGATGCTGGGAAAGATTGAAGGCAGGAGGAGATGGGGATGACAGAGGATGAGATGGTTGAATGGCATTACTGACTCAATGGACATGAGTTTGAGCAAGCTCCGGGAGATGGTGAAGGACAGGGGAGCCTGGCGTGCTGTAGTCCACGGGGTCGCAAAGAGTCAGATATGACTGAGCGATTGAACAACAACAAGAAGCTATAATTAATAATAATAAAATAAATATCCATACCCTCACCACTGACCTCCAGAAACAGAACACAGGGCTGGGACGAGGGTGAGGTAAGTGAGACACTTGCCTGAGGCACACAATTTAAGGATGTGCCAAAAAATGCAGTAATCACAAGAACTAATTTTTTTTTTTTAATAAAGGAGATAAATAAGGCTTTAATGCATATTTTTTAATGCAAAAAAACCTCATGATGAACAAAATACCACATTTCTGAATGAAGGCAGGATCAATATTACTGAGTTTTCCTTTTGCCTCAGTACAGTTTGGCATAGGACATACCAGAACCCAAGGGTACTTCCTGCTCTGCAGACCCGTGACTCTCTGCTGCCTGCCACAGCATTTGCTGGGGAGGCCTAACATCCTCAAACTCTTCAACATGCACACTTTCCTAGCAGGCCTCCTCCACTGAGCAGCTTCCAACTGCCGCCTCTGTGCCTTCTGTTACCTGGGCCCCACACGCCCACTTCCCCTTCCCTCCATCTACACAGATTTTATTACCCTTCCAAGCCAAATTAAAATCCCACTTTCCACGAAGTCTTTCTAAGTACCTAACACAACCACCCCTCAGTATCCATGACCAACAAGTTTGCTCTTCTCTGAAATGCTACCCCACTAAGTAGGGTCTACTTAACCTTCCCAAGGACAGTCCCTTAATGTTTCACGTTTGTCTGTCTTGTTCCCCCACTGGATTGTCTGCTCCTCAACAGCATATCTGTCTTGTATCTGCCAGAACACCACTGTACTATACTTTCTGTAACTACTTGCTATGATTGGTTAACTCATGCATTTGACTGATTAAAAACTGAGAACTGAATGTTAAAAAATAAAATAAGTATGGTCTTGAAGGATCACTAAAGATTTGCAGATGAAACCAGGGAAGGAAGGACACATCAAGCAGGAGAAATAGTGTGCAAAGATGCCACGGCATGCAAGACCACAGCTTACCTTGAAAACTACCAATTACTTAATATAACTGTAACAAGTGAGAGAAAAAAGTGGAAATGAACTGGATGTAAGCAAGTGGCCGGAGAATGGGAAGCCATGGAAATTTTTTAAAAGGGAATGATGTTGTCAGATGTCCACTCATTAATCTCACACTGTGGAAGACTGGAAAATGCTTCAGAAGGGAAGGGACCAGCAGTACCGAGGTCAGCTAGGTGGTATTAATAATAGAAATAATAACAAACATGATGTGTCAGGCACTATTCTAAGCACTCTGTATCTCTTAAATCATTTAATCTTCATGATAAATTATCTCTATCTTACCAGTGAGGAAACTGAGGCACAGAGAAGTTATACAATTTGACCAAAGGGACGTAACTAATAAGTGATATATCCAAAATGAGAGCCCATGCAGTCTGGCTTCAGAGGACCACACTATAAAGGAGAAAGGGAGGAACATCTAAACTATGGCAGGGACAGGGAGAACAAAGACAAGGTCATGTATTAATACTCAAAAGAGCTTGTGAGAGAGAAGCTGGGACCCGCAGGTATGACAGTGTCAACAGGAGAAGAAGCAGCGAGAGCCGCTCCCAAGAGCACACCTTAACTGAATGACCAGGTGCGTCACTGACCAAGGTGGGAAGTGGTGGAGAGAGGGTTAACAGTGTGTATACTTCTGCATGTGTGGCACTGGGTATCTCGTGAGACATGTCCAGGAGACAGATGGAAATAACAAGCCTGAGGCTCAAGAGAAAAATCTGGGCCAAAGACAGACTTGGGAGTCATCAGTGCAAAAACAGTAGTTAAAAGTGTGGGAAAGATGCAATCACAGGGTGAGGAGGAGTCAGAGCAAGAAGACAGCCAAGAACAGAGACCTTGTGGGACACTCCTATGTAAGAGAGTGAAAGGAACCTGCAAGGGCAATCAATAAGGATGATCAGAAAATTACTAGAGCTAATCAGTGAATTTAGCAAAGTTGCAGGATACAAAACCAATACACAGAACTCACTTGCATTTCTATATACTAACAGTTAAAAAACCAGAAAGAGAAATTAAGGAAATCAATCCTATTCACCTTTGCAACAAAAAGAATTAAATATCTAGGAATAAACTTACCTAAGGAGACAAAAAGAACTGTACACAGAAAATTATAAGACACTGATGAAAGAAATCAAAGATGACATAAATGATAAAGAGATAGTCCATGTTCCTGGGTAGGAAGAATCAATACTGTGAAAATGACTATACTACCAAATGCATTCTACAGATTCAATGTGATCCCTAGCAAATTACCAATGGCATTTTTCACAGATATAGAACAAAAAATTTCAAAATTCATATGGAAACACAAAAGACCCCGAATAGCCAAAGTGGTCTTGAGAAAGAAGAATGGACCTGGAGGAATCAACCTTCCCGACTTCAGATTATACTACAAAGCTACAGTCATCAAGACAATATGGTACTGGCACAAGAACAGAAATATAGACCAATGGAACAAGATAGAAAGCCCAGAAATAAACCCATGCACCTATGGGTACCTTATTTTTGACAAGGAGGCAAGAATATACAATGGGGCAAAGACAGCCTCTTCAATAAATGGTGCTGGGAAAATGGGACAGCTACATATAAAAGAATGAAATTAGAACACTTCCTAACACCATACACAAATATAAACTCAAAATGGATTAAAGACCTTTATGTAAGACCAGAAACTATGAAACTCTTAGAGGAAAACATAGGCAGAACACTCAATGACATAAAAAAGCAAGATCCTCTATGACCCACCTCCTAGAGTAATGGAAATAAAAACAATAGTAAACAAGTGGGACCTGATTAAACCTAAAAACTTTTGCACAGCAAAGGAAACTATAAGCAAGGTGAAAAGACAACCCTCAGAATAGGAGAAAACAACAGCAAATGAAACAACTTACAAAGGATTAACTTCCAAAATATACAAGCAGCTCATACAACTCAATGAAAGAAAAACAATCCGATCAAAAAGTGGGAAAAAGACCTAAACAGACATTTCTTCAAAGAAGACATATAGATGGCTAACAACCACATGAAAAGATGCTCAACATCGCTCATTATTAGAGAAAGGCAAATCAAAACTACAATGAGATATCACCTCACACCAGTCTTGAATGGCCATCATCAAAAAGTCTACAAACAATAAATGCTGGAGAGGATGTGGAGAAAAGGGAACACTCTTGCACTGTTGGTGGGAATATAAATTGATACAGCCACTATGGAAGACAGTATGGAGATTCCTTAAAAAACTAGGAATAAAGCCACCACATGACCCAGCAATCCCACTCCTAATCATGTACCCTGAGGAAACCAAAACTGAAAAAGACATATGTATCCCACTGTTCATTGCATGGAAGCAACCTAGATATCCATAGACAGATGAATGGATAAAGAAGTTGTGGTACATATACACAATGGAATATTCAGTTCAGTTTAGTCGCTCAGTTGTGTCCGACTCTTTGCGACCCCATGAATCGCAGCACGCCAGGCCTCCCTGTCCATCACCAACTCCCCAGAGTTCACTCGGACTCACGTCCATCGAGTCAGTGATGCCATCCAGCCATCTCATCCTCTGTCGTCCCCTTCTTCTCCTGCCCCCAATCCCTCCCAGCGTCAGAGTTTTTTTCCAATGAGTCAACTCTTCGCATGAGGTGGCCAAAGTACTGGAGTTTCAGCTTTAGCATCAGTCCTTCCAAAGAAATCCCAGGGCTGATCTCCTTCAGAATGGACTGGCTGGATCTCCTTGCAGTCCAAGGGACTCTCAAGAGTCTTCTCCAACACCACAGTTCAGAAGCATCAATTCTTCGGCGCTCAGCTTTCTTCACAGTCCAACTCTCACATCCATACATGACCACTGGAAAAACCATAGCCTTGACTAGACGGACCTTTGTTGGCAAAGTGATGTCTCTGCTTTTGAATATGCTATCTAGGTTGGTCATAACTTTTCTTCCAAGGAGTAAGCGTCTTTTAATTTCACGACTACAGTCACCATCTGCAGTGATTTTGGAGCCCCCAAAAATAAAGTCTTGACACTGTTTCCCCATCTATTTCCCATGAAGTGATGGGACCGGATACTATGATCTTCGTTTTCTGAATGTTGAGCTTTAAGCCAACTTTTTCAAGTAATGGAATATTACTCAGCCACTAAAAGGAAACTTTGAGTCAGTTCTAATGAGGTAGATGAACCTAGAGCCTATAACACAGAGTGAAGTGAGTCAGAAAGAGAACAATAAATATCGTATTCTAATGTATATATACGAAATCTAGAAAAATGGTACTGAAGAATTTATTTGCAGGGCAGCAATGGAGAAACAGATATGCAGAACAGACTGATGGACATGGGGAGAGGGGAGGAGAGGGTGAGATGTATGGAGAGAGTAACACAGAAACTGAAATTACCATATGTAAAACAGATAGCCAACGGGAATTTGTTGTATGGCTCGGGAAACTCAAACAGGGTCTCTGTATCTCCCTAGAGGGGTGAGATGGGGTGGGAGATGGGAGTGAGGTTCAAAAGGGAGGGGATATATGTATACCTATGGCTGATTCATGTTGAGGTTTGACAGCAAACAACAAAATTCTGTAAAGCAAATATCCTTCAACTAAAAATATAAATTTAAATTAAAACAATAAGGATGAGGAACAAGAAAAGGAAAACTTCAGAAAGGATGAAAGGAGAATTACAAAAGGTCGGGGCGGGGAGGGAGGAATACTCAGTATAGTACAAAGCTATAGAAAAGTAAAATAGGAAAAGGAACAAAAGATGCCTACTTATTTCTCGGTGTGTATGCCCAGCAGTGGGATTGCTGGATCATAAGGCAGTTCTATTTGCAGTTTTTTAAGGAATCTCCACACTGTTCTCCATAATGGCTGTACTAGTTTGCATTCCCACCAACAGTGTAAGAGGGTTCCCTTTTCTCCACATCTGCCTACTTATTTCTTAAAATCATAACATTATTTGCTAGAGCAGTTTCACCGGCATACTGGCAATAAAAGCCTTACTGCAGAGGACCAAGGGAGAGGCCAGTGAGACAGGGAAGGGATACGGGCACATAAATTTAAGAAACTTACAAGGAAGGGGAAAAACTAATTGCCTTAGTAACTAGATAAAGAATCAAGGGCAGGTTATTTGCATTTGTTTTCAATGAGAAAGAGTTGAAAATGCTCACTGACAACAAGAAAACTATCCAACAGAGATGGAAGATGAAACCTTAGCAAGAGAGGGGATTGACAGAACAAGATCTCAAATGAGACAAGAAGGGCTGGTGTGTCACAGGTGATAGGAACACAGAGATGAGCGAACAAGTCCCTGCCCTAGAGTGGCTTACATTCTGGTGGAAGGAGACAAACAATAAACAAACACGTACATGACATCAGGTGGTGCTAAGCACCGTGAAGAAAACAAAATGCAAGAGAGAGAGGAGAAAGGGTCTGATGGTGAGTGTACTATTTTAGACACGGTGCTCGGGGATGGCTTCCCTGATAAAGTGACACTTGAGCACAGACCTAGGGGAACAGCATTTCAGAGAAAGGGAACAGCAGACACAGTCATCTGAGGCAGCATGGCATGACAGAGGAACAGGAAGAAGTCAGTGTGTGGAATGAAGCTGTGAGGAGAGGTGATGAGGTGGGAGGACCAGGTCATGGGGGCTTCCATAAGGCTCTTAGGCCTCTGTAAGCACTTGTCTTTTAGTCCAGCTGAGGTAATGAGCTTTTGGAGAGTTCCCAGCAAAAGAAGGACATAATCTGACTGACATTTAAAAGGAAGCCTCTCACGGCCCTATGGAGGACAGACAGTGGTGGGCAAGGAAGGAAGCAGGAAGGCAGTCCAGAGGCTGTCACAAGCCAGGCGGCGGGCGTGGCACCAGTGCAGGTGGTGAGGAGCATGGTGGCTTTTCTAATACACTGCAGTCAGGAGTTGAAGATAATGATTCTAAAAGAAATTTTGTCCTGAACAACTGAAAGAGTGTATATCAAAGAATAAACCATACTCTCAGATCATGAAAAATTCCGTGGAGAGAGAAGGGCAGTAATGAAACAGAGACAGGCAGAAGCAGGCTATGAAGGCTCCTGTGTGTCAGGCAGGGCTGCTGCAGTCTTGGCAGGCCTAAGAAAGCCAGGTGAGAAGCAAGATACATGAGGGGAAAACTAAAGGCATGGAAGCCAGTTAAAACAGATGCTGTGCTTCCTTGCACAGTTGTCTTAATCTTTTTCTGATTACAAAAATAATATGCCAGTTATAAAAAGTGGAAAGTGCAAAAAAGGAGAAAAAGAAAAAAAACCTTACCATCCACAGATAAAACACTTATTTGGGGGTTAGATAATTTTTAAGTCTTTTGCTACAGACATACATCAATTTTAAAAAGACAAAACAGTTTTCTGTAACCTGCTTATTTAATATACCCTGAATATTTCCCCATGACATAAAATATTTTTTCTCAAGTATTTAAACCAGTATTTTAACCAAAAGGGTTAACCAAAAATACATTGATAAGGATGGAGAAAGAGGACTGATTCAAGAAAATGACTTTGTTCCTACATTCCTAAAGGGAAAATAAAATATATTCACAATGCACATAATCTGATTTTGCAGTTAACTGATTTACTTAACTGTGTATGTGGCTCTCCAAGCCAGGACCTACATTATCATGTCTAAAGTTTCTGATTAACTAACAACACCTCATAAACTTTAAAATATTTTAAAATATTGCAACAAGTCTAAACATAATCAAGCACTGCAAAATTCCCCTCAATTTCAAATCACAACAGAATGATGCCTCCCTGTTCCTTCTTGTCTATTAAAGAAGTGGATACAGAGCTCAGATGGAGAGAAACAGTGAACATGTTAATACTAGAGGAAGGAAATTAAATTGATCAAATGAAAGAGTCCAATTTTCAGCTTTGTCTTTCTGGAAAATTAAGACTCCTGCCAAACTTACACACTCAGAACTTTGAAGAGACTAAAGTCCTTTAAAATGTTCTACTGTAACTTGCTCATTTTAGACAAGAGGAAATGAAGCAGACAGGTTGAGGTGCTCAGTCATGACAGAGAGAAAGGGACTCCAAGGCTCCTGGCAGCCAGTGCTGCTCTGCTATCAATTAACTGTGCACTCCATGAAGCCGGCTCTTTATCTTATTCACTACCTTATCCTGGCACCCAAGGATTAACTGGCACCCAAGTTAATGCCTAACTGACAAATCATCAGTGCTCCATGAATAGCTGTTGCAGGTATGTATGCATGAAGTCACAGATGACAAATCTTTGGAGATCTATTAAAAGAACTTGAGGGTGCTTA
Source organism: Bubalus bubalis (assembly GCF_019923935.1). NCBI lineage: Eukaryota > Metazoa > Chordata > Mammalia > Artiodactyla > Bovidae > Bubalus > Bubalus bubalis. Next base: position 147,370,365 of record NC_059160.1, read on the forward strand.
GAAACACACACTAAATTTCAGGCTGTTGTCACAGATACTACATTTGACAGTATGTCCGTATATTTCTAACAGTAATATAGTCTTTCAATTCCTACTTCATTGATCCTTTCCTGGTTGATTATGAAAGAGTCACAAAGCTTCTCTATGCCTTTGCATCCTCATAAGTGAATTAAAAATAACATAGAGTTGCTGTGAGAAAAATAACAAATTATTTCTAAGCAGCTTTATCATTTTGACAGAACTCTGTGTTTGAAATCAGAAGCCAGTTATTAATGTCTTGAATCTGAGCTTACTTTAAAGGCTTATCAGCACTCAAACATTCCAGAGGCCTGGAGATGTACAGCAGAATGATCACTGACTCCCTAGAAAGTACAAATTCCAGACTTTTGTTTGCCACCACCCCCCCAATTTAATTCAGTTCTATCCTTTCCTGGTTGATTATGTTCCTGAGTGCTCACTGTATACAGGCATTATGCCAGTCACTGAAAGAATTAAAAACTAAGCACACACAATTCTTGTCATTAAGGAGCTTACAATCTATTAAAATAACTATAAAGAGGATGTTGGTAATGACACAAACAATGCAAGGTGCTTTGGTAATTTAAAGGTGGAAAACAGTACTGTTAGGTTGAGACCAGTAAAGGCTACCAGAAGGATGGGGTGAGAAGAAGTTAACCAGACTCACTTCACCTTTGAAAAATCAGCTGAATAAGTAAATCACTTAAATAAACAAACATTCACTGAACGTTGACTATAAGCCATGAATTATAAAAGCCAGTGGATATATACTGCTGAAATAAGACACTTCCTGCCCCCAAGAATCTTAAAGTCTACTTGAGCAAAAAGAAGGAAGGATACCAAGAAGGACAGAAAGAGATGAGAAGCAACACAGAAATTTTAGTCATAAGAAACGACATTAAGAAAGATACAAAGGATCATCAACAAGCAGTGAAGCTGGCTAGGGCTTGGGGCAAGTGCAAGATAGTGGAAGATCAAGCGGAACTTTTAAGTTGGTTTCATCCTGCAAGATCTTAACTACTAGACTAACAAATATGAACTAATTCAAAGAACGAGTAAAAGGATGGGAGATTTTTAAGTCATAGTAAGTCCTACTGTATATAGGTTAAAGCTTGGAAAGGCTGATGTAGTAGTAGGACCTATACACAGTGACATAAAAGTAATGTTTAAGTACTGTTTCTTGAAAAGAAGTATAGAGTAAAATGAATAATGTGGTCCAGTTTGTATAAAACAATATGCACAGACAGTGACTCTCAGCAGTATCTGCTCTGCTTACAATCTATCGCAGAAGAATACAGGGAAAGTCAGGGCAGGGGGAAAGGGAGCCATTTAATTTTCATTTTACCAATCTGGGAGGCTTTAGTTTTTTGAGAGAAAATAATATGAAAGGAAGATGGCAAACTGGAAGACAGTACAGTGATGCTGGGCTGCACAGCTGTAGAATTTAACTACACTTTTCTCATCTTTTCACCAAACTTCTCAAAAGAGTGGTCTGTCTCCAATTATTCTTAATCTCCCTTTTCTGCCCCATGAGCACAGGCTTTACAGTCAAACACATTTGGGTCAAACCATAATTCTATCACTTACATCCACATACCAGTTACTACTGACCTCGGTATGGTGAAGTGTACCAGGTATATCTGAGCAAGTGTAACACTTGCCAGCTTTACCAACATTTTATTAAAAAAAAAAAAAAAAAAAAAAAAAAAAAAAAAAAACAAACCAACTTACTGATAAGCTAAAAGAAAAAAAAATTACTATCAAAAAAATAGCCACTGATAAGATGTTTATATATTCAGACTAACTAGTTTATTTCTCTCTCGCTCTCTCTTTCTACTTTTGAGGGGGGAAAAGTAAACGTATATTTACAAATTGTACGACAAACCCTCTGCCCTCCAAGAATTTTAGAGTCGACTTGAGGAAAAAGAAGGATAGAAATAAGGAAAGACAGCACTTAGACCAAGAAGTTTTTATTTCACTTTTGTTTTTTAAGATTTTTTTTAAATGAGCAAATAATTCCAGGTTGACAGCCATTTTCTCTAGAAAACAGCCCGCTGTCTTCTGGCTTCCATTGTTAATACTGAGAAGTCCTCAGTCCTGATAATAGTCAATCCTCTATAGGTGGCATCTTTTAAACTCTTTTGTCTTCAGTGTTCTTCACGTCCATTGTGATTTATCTTGATATGGATTTCTTTTTATTTATTGTGTACATTTATTCTTTTTTTCTCTTATCTTTGCTACTGCCTCAATCCATGCACCTCCAGAATCTCAGTAACAGTCTTCACCCTAGCATATTCTAGTTACTGATATCTGCCTCATCCATAAGAAAGAATCCCTAGGGTCTACTGCACCTCACATTCTGGGCACTTGAAAAATGCCTGAGGGAAAAGGGGACTGGAAATGCCCTGCAAGATGGAATAACTGATGGGGTCAGGTCTTTGCAGAGATAAGAAAGAATGGGGTCCCAGAGTAAATAAAGGGTTAGCCTCACGAGAGAGAATGCATGCCGTTCTTCAGAATGAGTGTGAAACTGAATGGGGTGGGTAGGATGAAAACAGGAAGACTGTGAGGGAAAAAGGAAGCTGACTTGGCTTCACATGCTCAGTTTAATGTGAGGAAGATATTCCTCTAGAGGGGCAAGGGTGGAGGCCTGTGAGAGTAAGAGACAGAACAGAATAGCCACTGTGTTCAATGCTTCAGTCTTAGCAATACTTGACTACTAAGCAATGAGTAAAATGGTTGAATGCCCTACATAGTCAAGGCTTTACAAAATGTAAGGATCTAACAATAAGCGTATGACCAACCTAGATAGCATATTCAAAAGCAGAGACATTACTTTGCCAACAAAGGTTCGTCTAGTCAAGGCTATGGTTTTTCCAGTGGTCATGTATGGATGTGAGAGTTGAACTGTGAAGAAAGCTGAGCGTTGAAGAATTGATGCTTTTGAACTGTGGTGTTGGAGAAGACCCTTTCGAGTCCCTTGGACTGCAAGGAGATCCAACCAGTCCATTCTGAAGGAGATCAGCCCTGGGATTTCTTTGGAAGGAATGATGCTAAAGCTGAAACTCCAGTACTTTAGCCACCTCATGTGAAGAGTTGACTCATTGGAAAAGACTGATGCTGGGAGGGACTGGGGGCAGGAGGAGAAGGGGATGACAGAGGATGAGATGGCTGGATGGCATCATCAACTTGATAGACATGGGTTTGGGTGGACTCCGGGAGTTGATGATGGACAGGGAGGCCTGGCGTGCTTCGATTCATGGGGTCGCAAAGAGTCGGACACGACTGAGTGACTGAACTGAACTGAACTGATACTGTCCCAGCTCTGTTTTCAGAGGAAAAATCTGATCTAAGTGGTTCCATTCTTCTGAAGGTCAGGTACTTCACGGTCAAGCATTTTAAGGGAATCTTTGATTTAAAAATATATGAAACATACAGAGAAAGCTGAGTATTTTTTTTAATTACAACAAGGCCTCTCCTCCATGACTGCATTGAACAGTGTCTCTTCACATAAAAAAACCACAAATGATTGGATGTACCTTAAAAACAGAGCTATGTCTTACTCATTTCTCTATCAGTTTACAGTCTTGCAAAATACCTTGCACAAAGGAGGCCTTCAAATAGTTTTAATGTTAAATAAGAGTTAAATAAGAGGTATATAAAGTCCCTTAGACACTGCAATTTGGGGAGGGGAAATCTACAAATCTTTTTGAAATAACACAAATGTGTCTCTTCTTATGAAGTGGAATGGGCAAGGAAAAAGAGAAAACAGAGCAGTAAGAGAGATGAAAGTGAAGTCGCTTCGTCGTGTCTGACTCTCTGCGACCCCATGGACTGTAGCCTACCAGGCTCCTCCGTCCACAGGATTTTCCAAGCAAGAATACTGGAGTGGGTTGCCATTGCCTTCTCCAAGAGAGATGAGAGTTATTAAAAAAATGTTCTTGGTTGATCCTATTAGTGGATTTAGTCAACATTTCACATGACTTTTCAAATTACAAGCCCTCATAATAGCAAGTGTGCAAAATCTGTAAGGGTTGTGAAACAATGCAACTCAGATGGGGACTTGAACCCACGGTTTTGAAACAGATCACACACATGGCCTCAGGACTTTAATGCAGTTCACCTTCTTGATGTCTCATCACAGAAAGAATTCAGTGAGACACAAAGTGATAGGCAAGAAGTGAATTCATTTAGAAAGAAACAGACTGAACAGAGCATTGCTGCTACTGCTACTGGTAAGTCACTTCAGTCGTGTCTGACCATAGATGGCAGCCCACCATGCTTCCCCGTCCCTGGGATTCTCCAGGCAAGAACACTGGAGTGGGTTGCCATTTCCATGGGCCATCTCAAAAAGCAAGAGGGGCCCCAGAGTATGGGGCTGTCAGTTTTTACAGGGCTGGGTAATTTCATTAGCTAATGAGTGGTAGGATTATTCCAATTATTTTGGGAAGGCACAGGTATTTCCAGGAATTGGGTCACCATCCACATGTTGACCTTTTATGGCTGGCCTTCAAACTGGTGGCTCAGAAGGTAAAGAATCCGCCTGCAATAGAGGAGACCCAGGTTGGATCCCTGAATTGGGAAGATCCCCGAAGAAGGGAATGGCTACCCACTACACTATTCTTGCCTAGAGAACTCCATGGACAGAGGAGCCTGGCTGGCTATAGTCCATGGGGTCACAAAGAGTCAGACACAACTGAACCAACCCACACACACTTTGGAACTGTCATGGAGCTGGTGGGTGTGTCACTTAGCTAATGCTAATGTATTACAATGAGGTTACAGTGAGGCTCACGGTCCACCGGAAGTCAAATCTTCTGCCATCTTCTACCTAGTTGGTTATAACCAGCTTTTGTCATGCCCTATGGCCACGTCCTTTTATAGGGTTCATGAGGTTCTCACGGCAAGTATCCTGGGGTGGTTTGCCATTCCCTCCTCCAGTGGATCACATTTTGTCAGAATTCTCTGCTATGATCCGTCCATCTCGGGTGGCCCTACACGACATGGCTCATAGCTTCATCGAGTTACACAGCCCCTTCACTACAACAAGGCAGTGATGCAAGCTGGATGAGTTACAAGCTGGAATCAAGATAGGCAGGAGAAACATCAATAACCTCAGATATGTGGATGATACCACTCTAATGGCAGAGTGAAGAGGAACTAAAGAGACTCTTGATGAGGGTGAAGGAGGAGAGTGAAAGAGCTGGCTTAAACTAAATATTAAAAAAAAAAAAAAAAAAAAAACTAAAATCATGTCATCCAGCCCCATTACTTCATGGCAATTAGAGGAGGAAAAGGTGGAAGTAGTGACAGATTTCCTCTTCTTGGGCTCTAAAATCACTGCAGATGGTGACTGAAGCCTTGAAATCTGAAGACGTTTGTGGCTTGGCAGGAAAGTTATGACAAAGCTAGACAGTGTGTTGAAAAGCAGAGACATTATTCTGCAGGCAAAGATCTGCATAGTCATGGCTGTGGTATTCCCAATGGTCACATACAGTTGTGAGAGTTGGACCATAAAAAAGGCAGAACACAGAAGAACTGATGCCTTCTAACTATGGTGCTCAAGAAGACTCCTGAGAGTCTCTTGGACAGCAAAAAGATCAACCAGTCAATCTTAAGGGAAATCAAGTCTGAATACTCATTGGAAGGACTGATGCTGAAGCTGAAACTCCAGTATTTGGTCATCTGATGCAAACAGCCGACTCATTGGAAAAGTCCCTGATGATGGAAAAGATTGAGGGCAGAAGGAGAAGAGGGTATCAGAGGATGAGATGATTGAATGGCATCACCGATGCAATGGACATGAGCTTGGGCAAACCTTGGGAGATGGTGAGGGACGAGGGGCCTGGCATGGTGAAGTCCATGGGGTCACAAAGAGTTGGACATGACTGGGCAACAAAGCCTATGTCATTCTTTTAAAGGCTGTGCCCTACCCCCTTCCCTCTCACTTCAGTTGGATCTGTGGGAACATAAAGGGTACATTGACCTCCCAAGACCTTTCCTTTCCATTAATTTAAGGACAAATTATGTCTGAGCACTGTCTTCAAAAGACATCTAGCTTCTATAGCTCTTATTTTCCTTCACATTTCAAAAAGCAATTCTTTTCTATACTTGAAAGTCGACATCATTTTGCCAACAAAGGTCCGTATAGTCAAAGCTATGGTTTTTCCAGTAGTCATGAACGGATGTGAGAGTTGGACTATGAAGAAGGCTGAGTGCCAAAGAACTGATGCTTTTGAACTGTGGTGTTGGAGAAGACTCTTGAGAGTCCCATGGACAGCAAGGAGAGCACGGCAGTCAACTGTGAATATTCACTGGAAGGCCTGATGCTGAAGCTGAAGCTCCAATACTTTGGCTACTTGATGCCAAGAGCTGACTCGCTGGAAAAGACCCTGATCCTAGGAAAGATTGAGGACAAGAAGAGAAGAGGATGACAAAGAATGAGATGGTTGGATGGCATCCCTGACTCAGTGTACATGAGTTTGAGCAAACTCCAGGAGAGAGTGAAGGACAGGGAAGCTGGCGTGCTGCAGTCCATGGGGTCACAAACAGTCAAACACGACTTAGCGACTGAACAACAACAAAATGCTTGAAAGACCTTCTATAGAACTAAGGATCTAACCATTAAACATATTCAATGGAAACACTCAAAGTAATGATTTCATTACCCTTACTTAATGACCACCCTCTCTTCCTGGGAGCCACCTAAAATAGGGTAAACCAAAACTGTGCAGTCTATGACATATGTATGGCCAAACAGACTTGAAGCCCTAGATTAGGAAAAATTCACTCTTTTATTTAATGAAACACTGTAATCCATGTAAATTTTCCATATAGCTTCATGTTAACTGCCTAACTATATGCTATCGCAGATTTTAGTCTCACAACAGTAAGGTAGTGACAAAAATTAAGACTCGAAACAGAGAATAAGGAAATGACAGAGGTTGGGCTGAGTCACTGTGATGTTCTATAAAATTACAAGGTTTATCAAGGAAATAAAAAACATGACTTTAAAACATTTTTAAAAGTGAGTCAGCCCCAAAGAACTGAAAATAGCTCTATTCACAATAGCCAAAAGGTGGAAACAGACCCAAATGGCCATCAACGGATGAATAAACAAATTGTGGCATCCTTTCATACAATGGAATATTATTTAGCCATAAAAAGGAATAAGTACTGATACATGCAATAATACAGATGAATATTGAAAACATACACTGAAAGAAGCCAGACACAAAAGGCCACATACGGTATGGTTCATTTATAGGAAATAAACAGAATAGGCAAGTCCACAGAGTCACTAGACTAGTGCCTGCCAGAGCCTGGGCCTGGGAAGAGGGAAATATGAGGAAGGGAGAAACCAAGAGTGACTGCTTAATGGGTCTAGGATTTCCTTTTGGGGTGATAAAAATGTTCTAGAACTAGACAGTGGTGATGGTTGCACAATGCTATTAATGTACTTGATGCCACTCAATTATAGCCTTTAAAACAGTTAAAATGATGAATTTTATTATATGAACTTTACCACCTTCCAAAGAAACGTAGGTCACAATTTTCTATTTTAGGAATAAGAATTGGAACACAGTTTATTCTACTCAGCCGAGCATACATACACTAAAAACCGCAGGAATTCAGAGCAAGGTTTTGCTATCTATGTGTTCCTTAGCCAAGTTATTTAAGCTCCTCTGAACCTTCCTCATCTATAAAATGGGTGTATAATAAAATTATTTATTTTATATAAATGTTATGAAGATAAAATAGAGATAAAACAATCTAAGCACAAAGTCAGGCCCATTAAAATTAAATTGATCAATTTTATTGAATCTCAGCCCTTGAGTAGGTGTCTTCAGTATTCTGTGTGATGAAATTAGCAGGATGTATAAATCACTTGGACTGTATATGAGACTATATGGCTGTCTGTAGGAAAGGCATTTGCAAGCTTCTTAGATTTATAGCTCAACTAGCCTCTTTGTCCATAGAACACCATTTTTGCTTCAAAGAACAACTGACAGACAAATTATGGTTATTCAGACTTGGCTTTTTGGCAGATATTTTCTCAAAAAAGAACTTCATGGAAAACAATTACCAGTATTTTTTTTTTCCAATAACAAAATTCAAGCTTTCAAGTGAAAACAAGAATTTTGGAAAACATGTATCTGCTACCATGAGCTTGACAGCTTCCCATACTTAAGAGATTTTGATGAAATTAGTAGTGATATTCATGTACTTTTTTCTCCAGTTTTCCTGAGATATAATTGACATTCATCCCACACAAAAAAAACTGATTCTGTACCCTTTTTTCTTCCATTAACTCAAAATTCACTTTCATTGGAACTGAAAGAGGAGACAACTGAGATTATTAATTCAAATTGAGATAAGCGAAACTTTACAAGAGACCCTCCAGGAAAGCAATCTGGAGGCCTGCCTAGAGACACAGATTTTCTCTAGAGGATTGTTTGTTCTGTGTGAGCTCTGTTTTATCCTGTCCCAGTGAAAAGGCCACACAAAAACAAACTTCCGATTCAAGATGGGCTCCTCTGCTCACCAAAGGCCCTGCATAGGCTAAAAAATAGCTAACACTGAAAACGGCCTCAGAAATAGCATGGGTTGCAGACGGAGAATCTCTAACAGGGATTGAGGTGTGGTAGTAACAAAAGTTAAAAGCAGCAACCATTTTTAATGTATGATGTTAGCAAGTGCCAAGCACTGATCTAGGAATTTTATATTAATTCCATCTTAATATTCCTATGTAATTTGTGTTACAGTCCTGTTTTGCCCTTTTATTCATTAGATCTGCATTATGTCACTTTTGAAACTACCATCCTAGTATGCCATTCTTCTGCCTCCTATTATCCTAGAAAACATCAAGGAAGCACTGAGTTCCATAAAAACTAGATTGCTACTATCAATATCCACCAACCAAGTAATTTAATAATTACCAAACTAAAAGTCTGATAACTTCTTCCACCAACAAATTCCTCTTGCAAAATATTAACTTACTATTTCAGAATAAGAAATACAATACACTCCTTACAATAATAAGATCTCAAAGAAAAGGAATCAAAACTACCTGAACTTCCAGGAATGCTTTGAGGCACCTCTTGATTAAAACAAAGGAATATTTCAGAAACATACCTGTTGGAGCCATCTTTCATATGGACTTTGGCATAAAGAACATCCACCATGCCAGGATCATCATTCATGTATTCTATCCCTGACATCTCTACTTCCAGGGGTTTGCCCCCTGAAATGTCACTGCAAAGGAAAAAACATTAGATTTTCAAAATTTTTTAAGCTAAGAGGGCTATTACATTTTGAAATATGATAAATATAGAGAGTCAAATATTACAAAAATGAAGTCGTTGGGGTTTTTTTATTTAACTAACATGATTTAACTGTCCTTCTAATTTCAAACTGATACATGTTTAATGAACACAAACTAGAACCACAAGTATTCCTAAAGTCACACCATATCTATCCCAACACCAGTTTATTATTAATAGCATATCTAAGAAATGTCTAATCAAAGGCCAAGTAATGCCAGTTCTGACTGACAAAGACATTTACTACACTGCCCACCTCTCCAGCTGTTAGGGAAATTAAAATGGAGGTGGTCTTGTTCAGGCTTCAGATGTAGGGGAGAGGATTCCAACCAACTTCTGACCTTGTCTGGGCCCTGCCTGGACTATGTGCCTGCTTGTGAACACACCAATTGTTACCAGTAAGTCAAGTGGCACTTTAGATAAGAAAGGGAGTGGATCTTGGAATTTTTCAAGCCCCTGGAGGCCTAGCTAACCCCATTGGAGTCTAACAAAATTTGGTGACTCACAAGATGAAACAATCAGCATCGTAAAAGAAAACCACAGCTGCATTTCTGCACACAAACTGATGATGATACCAGTTTGTGGCCTGGGATTATAAATGGGAGCCCCCCCAAACTGCAATTCAAAATCTCGCCCACGGAGTAGATGAATGGCCCAGGGCCCTTTTCCAGTTGAGACTCCAGATTGCTGTTAATGAGGTATTTCCAAGAAGGGTTCAAGTCTGGGTGTAGGTGTCAGCTCAATTTGGTGATGTATACTCTGCATCTTCTCTGTATTGTTTCTATTTCTTTTTTTCCCCAATGACTGTATATTGAAATTAAGTTAAATAATCTTCTATTAGAAGTTAAAATTGTTTGTGTGTAATGAGTGGTTTGTTAATGAATCCTTCAAACCTAAAACAAGGCAAAACATTCGGCAAAATACCAGTTTTTAACCTCATTATTTCTACAAATTGCAAACAGTACTTTATTCATGTAACAACACTGAAGGTGCAAATTGGTAACACATCTTTAAGAGCAAGTTGGCAATATTTGTAAAAAGTCTTCAAGAATAGAAACCCTTTGCCCAAGCAATTCAATTCCTTGCCCAAATAATCATAAATTCAGGCACATATCCAACCACAGCCAATAAAGTTCTTTCAGAAGAATTCCAACAGATAAATGCAGAAGTAAAAACAGAATCAGAATATCACCATTCTGCAACCCCTGATGAAATATTTAATCAGTTTCATTATTTGTACAAAGGATGGAAAGTGGAAGTGTTAGTCACTCAATCATGTCCGACTCTTTGCGACCCCATGGACTGTAGCCCTCCAGACTCCTCTGTCCAGGGGATTTTCCAGTCAGGAATACTGGAATGGGTTGCCATTTCCTTCTCCAGGGTATCTTCCCAAGTCAGGAATCGAACTGAAATCTCCTGCATTGCAAGCAGATTCTTTATCATCTGAGCTACCAGAGAAGCCACCAAGGATGGAGATAAGAAAAATTAAACATATACATTATATACACACACACACACACACACATATATATGCTTGTACATATGTAAAATCTCTGAACTGATACAATACAAAGAAACTGCTAAAATCTGTTGCCTTTAGAGATCAGAGTGCTTGGTGGGATAGCAGTGGGAAGGAAACTCTTCACCACGTATCCTTTGTACTTAAAAATTTTTTGAACCATACAAATGTATTATTCATTAAAAAGTTAAAATAAAAATACATGCAAAAGAAGTCAAATACAAGAAGTATATATACTGCACATACATGAAAAAGAAGCAAAACATAAAAGTATATGTGCTTAATGATCCTATTTATATGATATTAAAGAACAAGCACATTTAATCTATGATAACAGAAATCAGAACAGCAGTTACTTCTGGAAGAAGTGCATTTACTGGAAAAGAGCATGAAGGAACATCCTAGGGTGATGGCAATATTCTACAAGGAGATTTGGGTGAGGTTACACGGATATACACATTTATTAAAATTTATCAACTACACTTAAGATCCATAAATTTTACTGTAAGTAAAACACCGTAAAGCAAAAATACATATATGAATACAAAAAAGTATGGGCACATATGCTCCAAAGTGCTGATGGCAATTATCTTTAGGTAATAAATACTACAAGGGACATCTTCTTTATCCACAATTTTGGGCTTTTATAAAGCTAGTATGTATTGCTCTTCTGTTAAATAAAACCCACCATCTTGCTTTCTTCACAGAACCCTTAAACAGATTTATACTTCAACTAGTAAATAGCTGTGCCAACCCAAAACCCAGCTAAAACTCAGCTCACCACACAGCCTTCTCCAGGTCCCATGAGGCCAAGGACTCTATTCATATTTTCTACTCCCATATCCCCAGCACCTGGAACAGTGCCTTATATAAAGTGAGTACTTAGTAAATCTCTGATGATATTCCACTATAAATGAAGAAGATGTTCTGGACAATTTTGTGATTATGGACATATGCCTATATTATCATTGAATAAAATGTGGTACTGGCTCAGAGACAACAGGATGTTAGGATTAATCAAAAGATAATTCCAAATAAAGAAAAATGAAAAAGTCTTACTGATATTTAATTGAGGCTCAGGGAGATTCTTTAGGAATCCTGATGATAGACTCCCTTAAAACATTCAGTTTAGTTCACTTCAGTCGCTCAGTCGTGTCCGACTCTTTGCGACCCCATGAATCGCAGCACGCCAGGCCTCCCTGTCCATCACCAACTCCCAGAGTCCACCCAGACTCACGTCCATAGAGTCAGTGATGCCATCCAGCCATCTCATCCTCTGTTGTCCCCTTCTCCTCCTGCCCCAAATCCCTCACAGCATCAGAGTCTTTTCCAATGAGTCAACTCTTCGCATGAGGTGGCCAAAGTACTGGAGTTTCAGCTTCAGCATCATTCCTTCCAAAGAAATCCCAGGGCTGATCTCCTTCAGAATGGACTGGTTGGATCTCCTTGCAGTCCAAGGGACTCTCAAGAGTCTTCTCCAACACCACAGTTCAAAAGCATCAATTCTTCAGCGCTCGGCCTTCTTTACAGTCCAACTCTCACATCCATACATGACCACAGGAAAAACCACAGCCTTGACTAGACGGACCTTTGTTGGCAAAGTGATGTCTCTGCTTTTGAATATGCTGTCTAGGTTGGACATAACCTTCCTTCCAAGGAGTAAGCGTCTTTTAATTTCATGGCTGCAGTCACCATCTGCAGGGATTCTGGAGCCCCCAAAAATAAAGTCTGACACCGTTTCCACTGTTTCCCCATCTATTTCCCATGAAGTTATGGGACCGGATGCCATGATCTTCGTTTTCTGAATGTTGAGCTTTAAGCCAACTTTTTCACTCTCCACTTTCACTTTCATCAAGAGGCTTTTTAGTTCCTCTTCACTTTCTGCCATAAGGGTGGTGTCATCTGCATATCTGAGGTGATTGATATTTCTCCCGGCAATCTTGATTCCAGCTTGTGTTTCTTCCAGCCCAGCGTTTCTCATGATGTACTCTGCATATAAGTTAAATAAGCAGGGTGACAATATACAGCCTTGACATACTCCTTTTCCTATTTGGAACCAGTCTGTTGTTCCATGTCCAGTTCTAACTGTTGCTTCCTGACCTGCATATAGGTTTCTCAAGAGGCAGGTCAGGTGGTCTGGTACTCCCATCTCTTTCAGAATTTTCCACAGTTTATTGTGATCCACACAGTCAAAGGCTTTGGCAGAGTCAATAAAGCAGAAATAGATGTTTTTCTGGAACTCTCTTGCTTTTTCGATGATCCAGCAGATGTTGGCAATTTGATCTCTGGTTCCTCTGCCTTTTCTAAAACCAGCTTGAACATCAGGAAGTTCAAGGTTCACATATTGCTGAAGCCTGGCTTGGAGAATTTTGAGCATTACTTTACTAGCGCGTGAGATGAGTGCAATTGTGCGGTAGTTTGAGCATTCTTTGGCATTGCCTTTCTTTGGGATTGGAATGAAAACTGACCTTTTCCAGTCCTGTGGCCACTGCTGAGGCTGGCATATTGAGTGCATTGAGTGCAGCACTTACACAGCCTCATCTTTCAGGGTTTGAAATAGCTCAACTGGAATTCCATCACCTCCACTAGGTTTGTTCATAGTGATGCTTTCTAAGGCCCACTTGACTTCACATTCCAGGATGTCTGGCTCTAAGCTTTAAGCTTTAAGTCACTGGCTCTAGGTCAGTGATCACACCATCATGATTATCTGGGTCATGAAGATCTTTTTTGTACAGTTCTTCTGTGTATTCTTGCCACCTCTTCTTGATATCTTCTGCTTCTGTTAGGTCCATATCATTTCTGTCCTTTATCGAGCCCATCTTTGCATGAAATGTTCCCTTGGTATCTCTAATTTTCTTGAAGAGATCTCTAGTCTTTCCCATTCTGTTGTTTTCCTCTTAAAACATTAAGGCCATTATTATTTCACAAGACCAGAATTTTTCTAAGAAACTAAATAACCCAACTATTTCAGGCAGTCACTTGAATGAAAAAATAACAGCCTCAATCATCTCTATAACCACCTCCAGTAAGTGGGATATTCGAAAACACAAGCCGAACTCCGAAATATCACCTGACTGAAGACTTTAGCTTCAATCAGCAATACAGGGTATCTTCAGTCCTAGTAATAGCCAAAGAATTCAATATGAAAGACTGCCATTCAATCCATTCTAGTGCAGTCAACAAAAATGCTTTCAGGAAAAAAAAAAAAAGTTTAATACTAAGTATACACTCCTCTACATTTTTTTCAGCTCCAACTCTGCATTGTTATACCACCAGAAAGCACCATACCATTGGTTTAGTTTCCCACTATAAAACTTGTACCAGGTTATACTTAATGTTACACACTCAATTTCATGTCACACCCACGTGAACAATGTTTTTTTTATCTTCTGCAAAACTCCCGTTAAAGACACTGCTCATCATCATTCTTGGGTTCTTTATGCTAAGATTTACACAAATTTTTCTTGGACTGAGAGGCAGAAAAGGATTCTCTCCCTTAAAATTATTATGCTTCTTTTTATCAGACAAGAACTTTAATAACTGGTGTGTTCCTTTTTAGAATTTAGTTCAAGTACACTGACCCTTGAAAACAGCACTAAATTTTAATGTTCTAGCACAATTATTATCTAACCTCAGTTTCTAGATAGAATTTTCTTCCCATTCCATCTTTATGGTTTCTAATCTGTCTTAACATTTCTTTTGTATATACGCCCTCACTCTAAATGACCTCAAGCTCTCGGAATTAGATGGGGCACCAAAAACAAAACACTGAAACAGGATCCAAAGTCTGCCTTACCAGCGGAAACAGAAACTCTTTCAACATATCTCTAGGATTTATCGAGAGATAGAATTAAAGAGCAGTAAAGAAAAACGCTGATAAATGCTCTTTGTCCTGGTGACCAAACTATTCCAGCTGGGACACCAGTGAGCACACTTTACAACGGAAACATATCCAAGGCAATAATTAGGAACATTTGCCCTTGGGTATTTTCCCTTCCCTTCTCTCCTCATTCTTCTCCCTTTTTAACTTATTTGGTTTTACTTCAGGCCTACTGGGAACACTCAGGTATGAGTTGAGTGATACGGGAGCTAAGGAAGAGCTGCATATTTGTCAGACTATATACTCAGAACCACTGCACTGTTTGTTTCATATCTCACAAAGAAAAGTCACAAGGGACACATTTGAGTATTAGTACTTACTGAACACTGTGAATAATTCATCTGAAATCTACACAGCTACATGAGCCTTAAG
Organism: Bubalus bubalis; assembly: GCF_019923935.1. Taxonomy (NCBI): domain Eukaryota; kingdom Metazoa; phylum Chordata; class Mammalia; order Artiodactyla; family Bovidae; genus Bubalus; species Bubalus bubalis. The sequence goes on from NC_059160.1 coordinate 147,385,477, forward strand.
CTTAAGAACTGAAATCAAAATTCTATTTCTGGTCAAGTAACATCCCTTAAACTCAATCACCACCAAATTTGAAACAAATGTTCAACCAACCACCCATTTCTTTAGAATATTTATATATCACCACAGTTTTAATTAGATTCCAATACAGCCACATTTATTTAATATCTCAATTTAAAAAGCCATCAAATTAAGCTACAGCATGTTATACGAAAAACTGAAGGCAGAAGGGGACAACAGAGGACCAGATGGTTAGATGGCATCACTGACTCAATGGACATGAGTTTGAGCAAGCTCCAGGAGATGGTGAAGGACAGGGAAGCCTGGTGTGCTTCGGTCCATGGGGTCACAAAGAGTAGGACATGACTGAGTGACTGAACAACCACAAATTCATTCCCAATGTTTTCCATTTTTATATTTTAATTTGAAATCTTTATATCATAAAAGGCTTGGGTTAGAAATGCCATTATTTACTGACATTTTTTCAAAGCATACCAAGTACAAAGATTGAGATCAAAGATCAACAATAGTGAAGAAAAAGAAGGCAGATGATGCAATTCCCACCAGGGCTTTATTAGAAGTACTTGGGCTTCCCTGGTGGCTCAGACAGTAAAGCATCTGTCTGCAATGCAGGAGACCAGGGTTCCATCCCTCGGTCAGGAAGATCCCCTGGAGAAGGAAATGGCAGCCCACTCCAGTACTCTTGCCTGGAAAATCCCATGGACGGAAAAGCCTGGTAGGCTACAGTCGTCCATGGGGTTGCAAAGAGTTGGACATGACTGAGTGACTTCACTTTCACTTTTCTTTCTTTTAGGAAAATCAGGCATATTGAGACAAACAACCAATACTGATTATCATCCCTCTAGCCGATCAGGTAAATTAATTTTGCACTATATACTTTTTAAACAAGTGTATGTGACAGAGAAGGTGAGAGAAGGCAGCTGGAAAGGCTTGCTTTACTTGTTGGTTTCAAATCTTTCCAGCTTTTTGAAAAGAGCATCTTCAAAAAATTTTTGCCTGCACTGCAGATTTTTGGCAGGGTAACGTGTCCTATTTCAAAAGCTTTGCTGAATTTGAAAAACTACAATTACTGTTTTCATCCTGTCATGTCAAAAATTCTTAGTAACTATTAAGGACACTCTTCATTCCCTATGCACACCAACCCTGACATGCTTAAAGGGTTCAGATTTGGCATTTAGTCACAAAAGGCACCAACAGACATAAAAGAGAAGAACTCAGCTAAATCCTCACATAGCTCAGGATAAAGCTTCCATGATTAAAATTCTGTGACCTGATTTTCATAAAGTAAAAAAACAAATACTTCTTTAAACAAATATTTTATCTGCCTTTAATTTTTTTCTTCACAGGATTATCCTAATGGCAGCCAAAAAATGCAGCTGCTTCCAGTTCTGTTTAACAAAAAGCAATCTGGGAAGTTAAAGTATCAGAAGTATTTTATCTTAAACAAGGTAAAATGGCTCTGCTTCATAAAGTAAAGCATAAAGTTTTATTTTATGCAAGGAAAACTATAAATATCTAAGTACAAACATCAAGTTATTTTGAATTTTAGGTAAGATAAGAGAGAAAATAGTTATTTCCATCACTAAGCAAACAAGACAAAGTATTCCTTGCTGTTTGATATTCAGAAAGAACAGGTAGCTGCAAACCTGATCAGCTTATGATTTTGTTCAAGAAAAATATTTTGTCTTCAAAATAATTAATGGAAAAAATGAGAACTGGCTGACAGATAAGTCTCTTTATTACAGTTTCATATACAACATCAGTTCAGTTCAGTGGCTCAGTCGTTTCTGAATCTTTGCAACCCCATACACTGTAGCACGCAAGACCTCCCTGTCCATTGCCAACTTCCTGAGTTCACTCAAACTCATGTCCATTGAGTCAGTGATGCCATCCAGCTATCTCATCCTCTGTCATGTCCTTCTCCTCCCGCCTTCAATCTTTCCCAGCATCAGGGTCTTTTCAAATGAGTCAGTTCTTCGCATCAGGTGGCCAAAGTACTGGAGTTTCAGCTTCAGCATCAGTCCTTCCAACGAATATTCAGGACTGATTTCCTTTAGGATGGACTGGTTGGATCTCCTTATATATACAACATAACTATAGAAAAATCTTAAAACATTTTACCTTGTTTTACCCAATGAATAGGTAGCCCATTTCTACAAGATCATGTCAGAATAGGATGGGACCTGTATTTTATGATTTCTGTTCGTTTCCAAGGCAAACCATTCAATTTCATGGTAATCCAAGCCTATGCTCCAACCAGTAAAGCTGAAGAAGCTGAAGTTGAACGGTTCTATGAAGACCTACAAGACCTTTTAGAACTAACACCCAAAAAAGATGTCCTTTTCATTATAGGGGACTGGAATGCAAAAGTAGGAAGTCAAGAAACACCTGGAGTAACAGGCAAATTTGGGCTTGGAGTATGGAATGAAGCAGGGCAAAGGCTAATAGAGTTTTGCCAAGAGAACACACTTCTCATAGCAAACACCCTCTTCCAACAACACAAGAGAAGACTCTACACATGGACATCACAAGATGGTCAACACGGAAATCAGTCTGATTATATTCTTTGCAGCCAAAGATGGAGAAGCTCTATACAGTCAACAAAAACAAGACCAGGAGTTGACTGTGGCCCAGATCATGAACTCCTTACTGCCAAATTCAGACATAAATTGAAGAAAGTAGGGAAAACCACTAGACCGTTCAGGTATGACCTAAATCAAATCCCTTATGATTATACAGAGGAAGTGAGAAATAGATTTAAGGGACTAGATCTGATAAAGTGCCTGATGAACTATGGACGGAGGAGACAGGGATCAAGACCATCCCCATGGAAAAGAAATGCAAAAAAGCAAAATGGCTGTCTGAGGAAGCCTTACGAATAGCTGTGAAAAGAAGGGAAGTGAAAAGCAAAGGAAAAAAGGAAAGATATAAGCATTTGAATGCAGAGTTCCAAAGAATAGCAAGGAGAGATAAGAAAGCCTTCCTCAGCGATCAATGCAAAGAAATAGAGGAAAACAACAGAATGGGAAAGACTAGTGATCTCTTCAAGAAAATTAGAGATACCAAGGGAACATTTCATGCAAAGATGGGCTCAATAAAGGACAGAAATGGGATGGACCTAACAGAAGCAGAAGACATTAAGAAGAGGTGGCAAGAATACACAGAAGAACTGTACAAAAAAGATCTTCATGACCCAGATAAGCACGATGGTGTGATCACTCACCTAGAGCCAGACATCCTGGAATGTGAAGTCAAGTGGGCCTTAGAAAGCATCACTACGAACAAAGTTAGTGGAGGTGATGGAATTCCAGTTGAGCTATTTCAAATTCTGAAAGATGATGCTGTGAAAGTGCCGCACTCAATATGCCAGCCAATTTGGAAAACTCAGCAGTGGCCACAGGACTGGAAAAGGTCAGTTTTCATTCCAATCCCAAAGAAAGGCAATGCCAAAGAATGCTCAAACTACCGCACAATTGCACTCATCTCACACGCTAGTAAAGTAATGCTCAAAATTCTCCAAGCCAGGCTTCTACAGTACGTGAACCGTGAACTTCCAGATGTTCAAGCTGGTTTTAGAAAAGGCAGAGGAACCAGAGATCAAACTGCCAACATCCGCTGGATCATCGAAAAAGCAAGAGAGTTCCAGAAAAACATCTATTTCTGCTTTATTGACTCTGCCAAAGCCTTTGACTGTGTGGATCACAATAAACTGTGGAAAATTCTGAAAGAGATGGGAATACCAGACCACCTGACCTGCCTCTTGAGAAACCTATATGCAGGTCAGGAAGCAACAGTTAGAACTGGACATGGAACAATAGACTGGTTCCAAATAGGAAAAGGAGTCCGTCAAGGCTGAATATTGTCACCCTGCTTATTTAACTTATATGCAGAGTACATCATGAGAAACGCTGGGCTGGAAGAAACACAAGCTGGAATCAAGACTGCTGGGAGAAATATCAATAACCTCAGATATGCAGATGACACCACCCTTATGGCAGAAAGTAAAGAGGAACTGAAGAGCTTCTTGATGAAAGTTAAAGAGGAGAGTGAAAATGTTGGCTTAAAGCTCAACGTTCAGAAAACTAAGATCATGGCATCTGGTCCCATCACTTCATGGGAAATAGATGGGGAAACAGTGGAAACGGTGTCAGACTTTATTTTTGGGGGTTCCAGAATCCCTGCAGATGGTGACTGCAGCCATGAAATTAAAAGACGCTTACTCCTTGGAAGGAAAGTTATGACCAACCTAGATAGCATATTCAAAAGCAGAGACATTACTTTGCCAACAAAGGTCCGTCTAGTCAAGGCTATGGTTTTTCCACTGGTCACGTATGGATGTGAGAGTTGGACAGTGAAGAAAGCTGAGTGCCGAAGAATTGATGCTTTTGAACTGTGGTGTTGGAGAAGACTCTTGAGAGTCCCTTGGACTGCAAGGAGGTCCAATCAGTACATTCTGAAGGAGATCAGCTCTGGGATTTCTTTGGAAGGAATGATGCTAAAGCTGAAACTCCAGTACTTTGGCCACCTCATGAGAAGAATTGACTCATTGGAAAAGACTGATGCTGGGAGGGATTGGGGGCAGGAGGAGAAGGGGACGACAGAGGATGAGATGGCTGGATGGTATCACCAACTCGATGGACATGAGTTTGAGTAGACTCCGGGAGTTGGTAGTGGACAGGGAGGCCTGGCGTGCTGCAATTCATGGTGTCACAAAGAGTCGGACACGACTGAGCGACTGAACTGAACTGAACTGTATATTATAACTGCATAAAAATAAAATTATTCAAGTGAGTCAATTTTCAAATTGCTCTTGTTCTGCATCAATCTTATGCGAAAAGAGTAAAGGATGGGGTCAGTGGGGAGAGATGATCCTTTGAAACAGAGCTGTCAGGTCAGATGTACATACAAGTTAAAATATTACAGTAAAAAAGAATAAGAAGTCAGCCATCAGCTCAGCAATGTTCTCCCTGTCCAGAATGCTTGGATAGTTTTTGGTATCCTTATTGACTCAAACAAAATTACCTGAATTTGAAAAAAAAAGAAAAAGTCTGCTGCATTTCTGACATACAATGAAGACTCTCCTAGGGAATCATCTTATAATGTCTAAGTAACAGTGTTAAACACAGTAAGAGCCCTCCAAAGATGCCCGTGTTCTACTCTTTGGATTTATAAATACACTAGTTCAAAGACAGCAAAGACGGTTTTGCAGATGTGATTAAGGCTAAGGAGTTTGAGGTGGGGAGATTTTTCTGCATTACCTGCGAGGGTTCAATTAAATCACATGCATCCTTAAAAGCAGACAACCTGTCCCTGCTATGGCCAGAGAGAGAGATGTGACAACAGATGGAGGGCCAAACAGATGCAATGTTGTTAAGTGTTGAAGAAGGAGGAAGAAGGCTACTAGCCAAGGAATGTGGGGGCCTCTAAAAACAGGACTTCAAAAGCAAGCAGATTCTCCCCTGGAGCCTCCAGAAAGGAACACAACCCTGACAGTAACTTGATAATAGCTCAGTGAATACTGTATCAGACTTCTGCCCCACAGAACTATAGGATTATAAATTTGTGTTTTTTTAAGATACCAATCTTGCAGTAATATATTACAGCAGCACAGAAAACTAATACACTCATACAGATAATGAAGAGAATTTCCTTTTTGACAAAGGAATGGGATGTCCTGTTAAAGAATAAAAACTACTTAGTGAATTAGCAAAATTTAAGGTAGAGCCTTTCCATACAAATTTGTAAATATATGCTTTAAATCCACTTTAAACCTTTCACACAAGAAACCCAATGTTAAGTGTTACAAATGGGTCAGTAAACAAATCTTGTTCCAAAGTCACCCAGCTCCCTAAGCCAAAAACAAGTCTGTGATACCAGAAAAAAAGGCCAGTACAGGGCAACCACCCTCCCCACTCCTCTGGATTACTCACTCAATGAATTCCTCTTTACACTGCTGTAGCATCTCACATGTCTGCTGGATCTCTTGCTCACTCAAAAGCACCAACATCCCAATAGTTAGGTGAAGCTTTTTAGGATTCTGGAAAATGCTGCTATCAACCCCATGATCCTGTTATCAAAGGGAGAAAAACAAGAAACTCAGCCCATACAAAACTAAATGGCAGCACAGAACTGAGCAGAAAGAAATAAACTCACATACCCAAGACCAAATGACTTTTCAACCAGGGTGCCAGGACAATTTAGTGGGGAAAGAAGAGTCTCTTCAACAAATGATATTGGGACAACTGAATACCTACATGCAAAAGAATGAAGTTGAACCCATACCTCATACTATATATAAAACCTATATCAAAATGGATCAATGATATAGGAGCCAAAAACCATATAATCACAAAACTGCTGCTGCTGCTGCTAAGTCGCTTCAGTCGTGTTCAGTCGCAACTCTGTGCGACCCCAGAGACGGCAGCCCACCAGGCTCCCCCGTCCCTGGGATTCTCCAGGCAAGAACACTGGAGTGGGTTGCCATTTCCTTCCCCAATGTGTGGAAGTGAAGTCGCTCAGTCGTGTCCAACTCCTAGAGACCCCATGGACTGCAGCCTACCAGGCTACTCCGTCCATGGAATTTTCCAGGCAAGAGTACTGGAGTGGGGTGCCATTGCCTTCTCCGCACACAACTCCTAGAAGACAGGAAAATCTTCACGACCCCTTGGATTTGGCAACAGATTCTTAGATATGACGCCAGTAGTATGGCAACAAAAGAAAAATTAGGTAAATCAAACTTCACACTTTAAAACTTTTGTGTATCAAAGGACTATCAAGAAAGTAAAAAAGACAACCTAAAGAATGGGAGAAATATTTGTAAACTATATACCTGATAAGGGTCATACAGTCAGTATGCATAATATATAAAGAAGACTCACATAGCTCAACAACTAAAAGACAACTCAATTTAAAAAACACAAAAGGACTTGAGTAGACATTTCTCCAAAGAAGAAATACAAATGGCTAACGACTACATGAAGATGTTCAGTGTCTTCAGCCATTAAGGGAAATGCAAGTCAAAACCACAATGAGGTGCCATTTCACGCCCATCATGCTGGTTATAATCGAAAGAGTGGAAAACAACAAGTGCTGGCAAGGATGTGTTTCAAGGGTATGGATTCCCTTCAGGGGTGATAAAAACATTTGAAATATTACAGAATTCGTAGTTGTACAATACTGCTAATGTACAAAATGCCACTGAATCATTCATTTTAAAATGGTTAATTTTATGTTAAATGAATTTCACTTCAATAAAGTAGTATTTTTTAAAAAATGAACTGGTAGCCTGACAAAATGGTATGCCCAGGAAAAACAGAATGCTACCTAATTATAGATTCTAATAATCTTTTGTTCCTCATCGGCTTTTAATTAGTTCAGAGCAACTGGGCCTCTTATGGCCTTACCCAAAGATAATATACTCTTTATAAAAGACAGTTTTTATCTTAGCAGACACTGCAGTATTTATAGGTAAAATATTGTGTTAAGAACAAACTGTCCCCAAGCAAAGACAGATGAAAAATGAATTCAGAGAAATATCTACACACTGGAGTTGCCACATCAAATATGGTCATCTTTTTCTGGCATCATCATTCCTTGCACTTAAAACTTTTGTCTCTGAAAGCAGAAAAAGTAAATATATTTATGAACCCCACTGCCACTTTTGAAAAGACGAAAAATTCACTTAGCATACAACTAACCATTTTAGGATGACAAGTGAGTTGTATTTCGTGTATTCACAATGTTGTACATGCCAGCTCTCTTTAGTTTCAAAACTTTTTCAGCACCCCATAAAAACACTTCATACTTATTAAATAATCACTCTATTATTTCTCATTGCTTATCCTCTGGTAACCTCCAGTTTGCTTTTTATCTCTTTGGAGTTTGGTACTCTGGACATGGGAAATAAAATAAATCATACTACATACAACCTTTGCGCCTGGCTTCTTTCACTTAGCATGCTTTCAAACTTTATTTAAGCTGAAGCACATATCAGTACTTCATTCCTTTTAATGGCTGAATAATATTCCAGTGTATGCATAGAAAACAATTTGATTATCCATTTAACTCTTGATGGCCATTAGGGTTGATTCCATCTTTGGGCTAGTATTATGAATCAGTCAGTCAATTCAGTCAGTTCAGTGGCTCAGTCGTGTCCGACTCTTTGTGACTCTTATTTAATCTACCTAGAGGGTTACAAATTTTAATTTTTTCAAAGGATCAATTTTTATTAATTTTGTTTTTTTCTTTTGCATTATTTCTTCTCATATCTTTATTATTTCCTTCCTTCTACTTATTTTTCAGTATGCATACTCTGCTTTTCTTTTATTAGTTTCTTAGCATGGAACTTTACCTATCTTTTCTAAGATAATCTTTGGAGGCTATAAATTTCATTCTAAACACTGCTTTATCTATATCCCATAAAGTTTGATATGTTGTATTTTCATCATCATTCTGTTTGAAATATTTTATGATTTTCTGCATGATTTCTGTGGTGGATTACATATTATTTAAAGATAGGTTGTTTTTCATTTCCAAATATTTTATTTTTCTAGATATACTCGTTTTTTATTTCTTATTTAATTCTTTTGTGGTCAGAATACACACTGAATAAAATTTCAATTCACTAAAATGGACTGAGAACTTGTTTTATGATCCAGAATTTGGTCAGTTTTTTTTTTTTTTTTTTTTTTGATGCATGTTTCACATACATTGGAAAAATGTGCATTCTTTTGAATGTAATGTTACAAAAATGTCAGGTCAAAGTGGGTTGATAGTGTTCAGATCTTGTATGTCCTAACTGATTTTTTTGTCTAGTTGCTCTTAGTAAGACTAAAATGTTAAAATCTCCAAATATGACATGTGAATTTTTCTGTTTTTCTCTTTAAATGGTGTCAGTCTTTACTTCATGAATTTTGAGCTCTGGTATTAAGTATGTAAATATTTAATGATTATGATTATTGTGTTTTCCTGATGAATTAGCCATTTTATCATTATGAAATATTTCCCCTTTATGTTTAGTAATATATCTTTTCTTGAAGTCTATTTTGTCTGGTATTGATTTTAATTACTCTAGCTCTTTGGGTGGGCTTCCCTGGTAGCTCAGCTGGTAAAGAATCTGCCTGCAATGCTGGGGACCCCAGTTCAATTTCTGGGTCGGGAAGATCCCCTGGAGAAGGGGTAGGCTACCCACTGCAGTATTCTTGGGCTTCCCTGGTAGCTCAGATGATAAAGAATCTGCCTCCAATGCGGAGACCTGGGTTCAATCCCTGGGTTGAGAAAATTTTCTGGAGGAGGGTATGGCAACCCTCTCTAGTATTCTTGCCTGAAGAATCCCCATGGACAGAGGAGCCTAGTAGGCTCCAGTCCATGGGGTCGCAAAGAGTAGGACACAACTGAGTGACTAAGCACAGCGCAGCACAGCACAGATCTTTGGGCCGTTATTCTTTGCATGGTTTGTCCTCCTCTATTCTTTTTGTGTTAAACCTGTCCACGTATTTAAGGTTCATCTCTTCTAGACACAGAGTTGGGTCTAGTGGCCTTTTCAGTTCAGTTCAGTTGCTCAGTTGTGTCCAACTCTTTGCGACCCCATGAATCGCAGCACGCCAGGCCTCCCTGTCCATCACCAACTCCCAGAGTTCACTCAGACTCACGTCCATCGAGTCAGTGATGCCGTCCAGCCATCTCATCCTCTGTTGTCCCCTTCTCCTCCTGCCCCCAATGCCCCCCAGCATCAGAGTCCTTTCCAATGAGTCAACTCTTCACATGAGGTGGCCAAAGTACTGGAGTTTCAGCTTCAGCATCATTCCTTCCAAAGAAATCCCAGGGCTGATCTCCTTCAGAATGCACTGGTTGGACCTCCTTGCAGTCCAAGGGACTCTCAGGAGTCTTTTCCAACACCACAGTTCAGAAGCATCAATTCTTCGGCGCTCAGCTTTCTTCACAGTCCAACTCTCACATCCATACATGACCAGTGGAAAAACCATAGCCTTGACTAGATGGACCTTTGTTGGCAAAGTAATGTCTCTGCTTTTGAATATGCTATCTAGGTTGGTCATAACTTTTCTTCCAAGGAGTAAACGTCTTTTAATTTCATGAATAATGCTGCTTTAAAAAACATTTGTGATCACTGATGAACATAGATGCAAAAGTCCTTAACAAAATTCTAGCAAACAGAATCCAACAACACATTAAAAAGATCATACATCATGACCCAGTGGGCTTTATCACAGGGATGCAAGGATTCTTCAATATCTTCAAATCAATCAATGTAATACATCACATTAACAAATTGAAAAATAAAAACTCTATTATTATCTCAATAGATGCAGAGAAAGCCTTTGACAAAATTCAACATTCATTTATGACAAAAACCCTCCAGAAAGCAGGAATAGAAGGAACATACCTCAACATAATAAAAGCTATATATGACAAAACCACAGCAAACATTATCCTCAATGGTGAAAAATTGAAAGCATTTCCCCTAAAGTCAGGAATAATACAAGGGTGCCCACTCTCACCACTACTATTCAACATAGTTTTGGAAGTTTTGGCCACAGCAATCAGAGCAGAAAAAGAAATAAAAGGAATCCAAATTGGAAAAGAAGTAAAACTCTCACTGTTTGCAGATGACATTATCCTCTACATAGAAAACCCTAAAGACCCCACCAGAAAATTACTAGAGTTAATCAATGAATATAGTAAAGTTGCAGGATATAAAATCAACACACAGAAATCCCTTGCATTCCTATACACTAATAATGAGAAAATAGAGAAATTAAGGAAACAATTCCATTCACCATTGCAACGAAAAGAATAAAATACTTAGGAATGTATCTACCTAAAGAAACTAAAGACCTATATAAAGAAAACTATAAAACACTGGAGAAAGAAATCAAAGAGGACACTAATAGATAGAGAAATATACCATGGTCATGGATCGGAAGAATCAATATAGTGAAAATGAGTATACTACCCAAAGAAATCTATAGATTCAATGGAATCCCTATATCAAGCTACCAATGGTATTTTTCACAGAGCTAGAACAAATAATTTCACAATTTGTATGGAAATACAAAAAACCTCAAATAGCCAAAGCAATCTTGAGAAAGAAGAATGGAACTGGAGGAATCAACCTGACTTCAGGCTCTACTACAAAGCCATAGTCATCAAGACAGTATGGTACTGGCACAAAGAAATATAGATCAATGGAATAAAATAGAAAGCCCAGAGATAAATCCACACACCTATGGACACCTTATCTTTGACAAAGGAGGCAAGAATATATAATGGAGAAAAGACAATCTCTTTAACAAGTGGTGCTGGGGAAACTGGTCAACCACTTGTAAAAGCATGAAACTAGAACACTTTCTAACTCCATACACAAAAATAAACTCAAAATGGATTACATATCTAAACGTAAGACCAGTAACTATAAAACTCCTAGAGGAGAACATAGGCAAAACACTCTCTGACATAAATCACAGCAGGATCCTCTATGACCCACCTCCCAGAATATTGGAAATAAAAGCAAAAATAAACAAATGGGACATAATTAAAATTAAAAGCTTCTGCACAACAAAGGAAACTATAAACAAGGTGAAAAGACAGTCTTCAGAATGGGAGAAAATAATAGCAAATGAAGCAACTGACAAATCTCAAAAATATACAAGCAACTCCTGCAGCTCAATTCCAGAAAAATAAACCCAATAAAAAAAAAATGGGCCAAAGAACTAAACAGACATTTCTCCAAAGAAGACATACAGATGGCTAACAAACACATGAAAAGATGTTCAACATCACTCATTATCAGAGAAATGCAAATCAAAACCATAATGAGGTACCATTTCACGCCAGTCAGGATGGCTGCGATCCAAAAGTCTATAAGCAATAAATGCTGGAGAGGGTGTGGAGAAAAGGGAACTCTCTTACACTGTTGGTGGGAATGCAAACTAGTACAGTCACTCTGGAGAACAGTGTGGAGATTCCTTAAAAAACTGGAAATAGAACTACCAAAATGACCCAGCAATCCCACTGCTGGGCATAAACACCAAGGAAACCAGAATGAAAGAGACACGTGTACCCCAATGTTCATCACAGCACTGTTTATAATAGCCAGGACATGGAAGCAACTTAGGTGTCCATCAGCAGACGAATGGATAAGAAAGCTATGGTACATATACACAATGGAGTATTACTCAGCCATTAAAAAGAATACATTTGAATCAGTTCTAATGAGGTGGATGAAACTGGAGCCTGTTATACAGAGTGAAGTGAGCCAGAAAGAAAAACACCAATACAGTATAATAACGCATATATATGGAATTTAGAAAGATGGTAACGATAACCCTGTATGTGAGATAGCAAAAGAGACACAGATGTATAGAACAGTCTTTTGGACTCTGTGGGAGAGGGCGAGGGTGGGATGATTTGGGAGAATGGCATTGAAACATGTATATTATCATATGTGAAACGAATCGCCAATCCAGGTTCGATGCATGATACAGGATGCTCGGGGCTGGTGCACTGGGATGACCCAGGGGGATGGGATGGGGAAGGAGCTGGGAGGGGGGGTTCAGGATGGGGAACACATGTACACCCGTGGTGGATTCATGTCAATGTATGGCAAAACCAATACAATATTATAAAGTAATTAGCCTCCAATTAAAATAAATAAATTTATATTAAAAAAAACATTTGTGTAGAAGTTTCATGTTGACATACATTTTAATTCTTTGGGATATACACTAAGGAGTGGAATTGCTGGGTCCTATGGTAACTCTATGTTTAACTTATTGAGGAATTACCAAACTGTTTACCACAGGAACTGAACAATTTTACATTCCAAGTAGCAACGTATGAGGGTTCCTATTTCTCTACACCTTCACCAATATTTAATATTTTCTTTTTTAAATTTCCTTTTTAAATTTATAATTTAAATTATAGCCATCCTAGTAGGTATAAAATGGTATTGCATCTACTATGAGGTGGTTTTGATCTGCTTTTCACTATTGACCAATGATGCTGAACATCTTCTTATGTCCCTGTTGGACATTTGTACATCTCCTTTGCCCATTTTCTGTCTTTTTATTGTTGAGTTATATATAAGGATTCTTTATATATTCTGATACTAGTCCCCTATTAAATCATGAATCCCTTTTGAAGGTAATTAGGTGTCAACTTTCATTAAACTCATTTTGCAAATGAAGTCAAGAAAAAAAAGTTGAGCATCTTCTCCTCTAACAGGAACAAACAGGAATTCTACCTCTGAATTTCAAGTTCTTATCCCATAATCTGATCTCTGTGCTAGTAAGTCAGCCTAAAGGCAGAAGAATGTATTTATCAAATGCAGATAGTCTTATATTCCAATTCTTGGTTTGCATAAGACTAATTTTGCCTTGGCAAGAGGAATTAATAGAGTATTCATTTTCTAAGTGTTAACAGAGCTTGACCTATTTTTACATCTGATGAAGAGTTTTATGATTCTACACATCAACTCAAATTGCCTCATTTAATGAAAGTGATTTTAAGGAATAATCAACTTTAAAAGTGTCGAGGAAGACTAAGCGCAATGCTTATCAAACCCTAGCTGCTGTAACTCATGGCAGAAGCTGTCATTTTAGAAAGGTAAGCAAAGTCCCCCAAATGATGCCAATATGCACAGCCCTATCACAAACTAGAATTGAGAATTGATCCCCTAGTAATAAGATCTAATATTTTCTAAGCCCTTTACTCTGCCCTAAGCATTTCTTACAAACTTTATATAGACAAATATCTTGTGAGCAAAGTAGTAGTATTCACTGCTCACAGATGAGGAAAACTGAGGCAAAGAGAAATAAAGCCACTAACCCAAAGAAACACTGGTAGGAAGCAATGAAGCTAAAATTCAAACCCAGGTAGTCAGGTCCGAAAGCCTACACTTTTGATCAGTATTACGCCGCCTCTCCAGTAATAGTTGCCCTAAAAAAGCTGGAACAATATGGCTATCACCCAGAGGCAAGGCCTTACACATTTCAATAAAACTCAACCAATAAATGGGTCTGATCACCAGACTAGTCCTGAAAATAAGGCAAATCTCATAATTCCATGAAAAGAAAGGTAGTTTTAATACTTGCCTTTTCTGAGATACGAGCACCAAAAGCATGATTCATAAAAGAAGGAAAAAAAAGATTAACTGAACTTGATCAAAGTTAAAAATTGTGATTCAAAAGACACATTAGGAAAGTAAGAAGAGTAGCCACAGAGAAAAAAAATTATTTGGGAGAAAAATATTTGCAAATCATATATCTGATAAATATAATTTTTTTAAGTTTTTAAAAATTCAATAATAAAATGGATACACCATCCAACTCAAAAATGAGCCAAGTATCCATATAATTCACCAAAGAAGATATACTAATGGCTAGTAAACATCATTAGTCTATCAAAACCAAAATGAGATACCACTTCACATTTACTGCTGCTGCTGCTGCTGCTAAGTCGCTTCAGTCGTGTCCGACTCTGTGCGACCCCATAGACGGAAGCCCACCAGGCTCCCCCGTCCCTCGGTTTCTCCAGGCAAGAGTACTGGAGGGGGTTGCCATTGCCTTCTCCAATGCATGAAAGTGAAAAGTGAAAGTGAAGTCGCTCAGTCATGTCTGACTCCTAGCGACCCCATGGACTGCAGCCTACCAGGCTCCTCCGTCCATGGGACTCTCCAGGCAAGAGTACTGGAGTGGGGTGCCATTGCCTTCTCCGTCACTTTCACTAGAATGACTATAATCAAAAAGACAGACAATAACAAGTGTTGGTGAGGATGTGGAGAAACTAAACTGCACATTGCTGGGAGGGTGTAAAATGATGCAGCCATTTTGGAAAAGTTTGGCAGTTCCTCACTCCAGTACTCTTGCCTGGAAAATCCCACGGACGGAGGAGCCTGGTAGGCTGCATGCAGTCCATGGGGTCACAAAGAGTTGGACACAACTGAGTGACTTCACTTTCACTTTTCACTTTCATGCATTGGAGAAGGAAATGGCAACCCACTCCAGTGTTCTTGCCTGGAGAATCCCAGGGACGGCGGAGCCTGGTAGGCTGCCGTCTATGGGGTCACACAGAGTCAGACACGACTGAAGTGACTTAGCAGCAGCAGCAGCAAAAAGTTAAACATGAAATTTCAATACAACCCAGTCATTTCACTCCTAGGACTTTACTCGAGAGAAACGAAAGCCTGAGTCCACATACAGACTTGTAAGTGAACATCACAGCAATATTATTTATAAAGGCCAAAAAATGGAAATAATCCAAATGTTTATTAACTGACAAGTGGATAAACAAAATTTAGTATAGAAATACAATGAAATACTATTGGGCAACAGTAATAATATGAATAAACCACAAAAACAATAGCTAAGTAAAAAAAGCCAGATGCAAAAACTACATATTATATGATTCCATTTATATGAAATATCCGGAAAAGGCAGATCTATAGAGACTGAAAGACAGATGGTTGTCTGGGATTAGGCATAAGGGATCTTTTTAGAGTGACAGAAATGTTCTAAAAGTACATTTAGATTATGGTAATGATTGTACAACTCTGTAAATTTACTAAAAATGACTGAACCATACACTTGAAAGGGGTGGGGTTTTTTATGTAAACTGTACTTCAATAAAGCTGTTAAATATAAAAATGTATATGTCTTTTCTTTTTAAGAGCATTTTAGCTATCCTGAAATAAGTTTTCTCCTGTAACTCAATTATCATGGAATATTTTATTTGACCCTCTGATCAACTCTTAGTTGACCCTCTTGATTTGATGACTTCCCACAGGTCTTTCAACATATGTTAAGAATATCGTGTACATACAAAAATCTTTGTGGAAGGTAAGGTGTTACCTCAAATCACTGAAGCAAATATCGTTTCTGTTAATAAATCATATTAGGACAACTGGATAGCCACTTAGAAAAAGAATAAAATTATATGTATTCACTGCACCAGACACAAGAATAAACTTCAAATTAAAGACTGAAATGTAAATAAGCAAACTATACAAGAAAAAAAAAAAAAAGGGTAAATTCTTCTTTAACCTGAATGCAGAAAAAGATTTTCAAACTAAGACTAGAAATCCAGATGTAGTAAGAGATAAGACAAATAAACTTGATTATTTAAAAAGAGAAAACTTTTATATGGCAGAATATATAAGCAAGTCAAAAGACAAACAATACACTAGAAGAAAATATTTACAATATATGTCACAGATAAAGGGTTAATATCTCTAATATATAAAGAACTTCCAAAGGAAAATGACTAAAATACTATTGCTGTTAAGCAATTGAAAAAAGACATAAACAAGACACTTCACAAAAATAAAAATGACTCAAACATGGGAAGATGTACATGGTTATTCAAAAAAATTCCAATTCTCAGGAAATATATACTGAGGTATTAGTGTAAAGGGCCATGACATATGCAATGCACTTTATAGAAGTTCAGAAAGAATGAAAAAGAGAATGATAAAGTAAAATATTAACAAGCAGCAAATCTGAGTAAAGGGTACTATTCTCAGTCTTACAACTTTTCTGTGAGTTTAAAATTATCAGTATCCCATTGATGCTGCTGTTGCTGCTAAGTCGCTTCAGTCGTGTCTGACTCTGTGCGACCCCACAGACGGCAGCCCACCAGGCTCCCCCGTCCCTGGGATTCTCCAGGCAAGAACACTGGAGTGTGGTGCCATTGCCTTCTCCAATGCATGAAAGTGAAAAGTGAAAGTGAAGTCGCTCAGTCGTATCCGACTCTTAGTGACCCCATAGACGGCAGCCTACCAGGCTCCTCTGCCCATGGGATTTTCCAGCAAGAGTACTGGAGTGGGGTGCCATTGCCTTCTCTGGTATGCCATTGCTACTGTAACAAATTACCACAAACTCAGAGGTTTGAAAGTGAAAATCACTCAGTTGTGTCCAACTCTTTTCGACCCCATGGACTATACAGTCCATGGAATTCTCCAGGCCAGAATACTGGAGTGGATAGCCTATCCCTTCTCCAGTGGACCTTCCCGACCCAGGAATCGAACCAGGGTCTCCTGCATCACAGGCGGATCCTTTACCAACTGAGCTATCAGGGAAGCCCACTTAGAGGTTTAAAAACAATACAAATGTATTATGTTACTACCTTACCTTATTCTCTGGGAGTCTACCACTCTAGTCAATTTGAATTCACTGGCCACAAAAAATCCCGAATACTGGGAAGCCAAACATAGATAATGCAAAAGAGGAAGAAAAGGAGCAGATAGGATACCTAAAGGCCACATAATCTGAAGTCTGGGGGAATTCTGAGTCATAGGAGTTCCAACAGTCTTCAACTATACTGGAGATTATATAATGCATATACAAGCCTACCGTACAATCTTTTAATAAATGAAGAAACGCCCTAAATTTTACCCTGCCTAGCAATGCCATCTACCAAGAAAAGCTCTTCTCCTATTGAATTATCTAAATTGAATGTAGAACAAAACAATCTTCAAGGCAATGGCATAAATCTCTACAGTCACTGTTTTTCTTTGCTTGGAATATATCATATTCCTACCCGCAACCCTCTTCACTGAAATGAATAAAGGCCAACAACAAATTCTTTACTCCAGGGGCTTAATTACACTGGGCCCTGCTCCAAGTTCACCATTACTCGGAGCTGGAACTATTTTACTTCATTAGGTTGGCCACCCAGGCTGGCGCCTGCAAATTCTAATGGTGGTGACCTTCCACCCAGCAAGCAGAAGCAAAGGGTGAGGTAACAGGAATTCCCTAGGGCAGTTCTATCTCGACTGGGGGTGGGGGGTGTATTCTTTACGGCTAAGCCACATCTATGAGCCTCAGTTTCTTTATTTGTTAAATAAGACCTCATCTAAGGGAAAAAATACATGCAAAAGCTACCTCCCCAGAAAGCTTGTATGCAGGCCTAAGCCCAAGCTCAAGAGTTCAACGTCAAGCTGTAACTCAGCGTGCGTGCGTGCTAAGTGGCTTCAGTCATGTCCGACTCTTTGCAACCCTATGGACTGTAGCCCACCAAATTCCTCTGTCCATGGCATTTTCCATGCAAGAACACTGGAGTGGGTTGCAATGCCCTCCTCCAGGGGAATCTTCCCAATCCAAGTATTGAACCCACATCTCTTATGCCGCCTGCATTGGCAGATGGATTCTTTACCAACTGTGCCACCTGGGAAGCCCATAGCTCCATGATTTACTAGCAATCACCAACCACACGGTCACAGGCTCTTCACTGATCTCACTTTTAATCCAGCCCTCAGGCTCCACGGGGGCAGAACTGCTGGCAGTCCTATCAGAATGAACAATTAACGAGGCATAGTGAAATCTAACAATTGCCACGTTTGGGGAAAAGGCCAATAGAGAGAAGTATGGATTAGCTCAGTTTTTTTTTTCCCTTAAAGCCCTAATAAGTCTGCAGGATAGAAATGGAGATGGGATGGGATGAATGGAGAGGGTAGAATGACTTGAGAGAGTAGCACTGAAATATATACATTACTTAATCACATGTAAAATAGACAGCCAGAGGAAATTTGCTGTATGATGCTCTGTGACAACCTAGAGGGGTGGGATGGGGTGGCAGGTGGGAAGGAGGTTCAAGAGGGAGAGGACATATATATACCTTTGTCTGATTTATGTTGATGTAAGGCAGAAACCAACACAACATTGTAAAGCAATTATCCTCCAATTAAAAATAAATTAATAAAAACAAAACAAAAAGCCCCAATAAGAATTCAAACTGATCTGTTGAGGTTGGGATATAACTTAAGATATATCTGCCAGAGCTCTCAGCTAGCAGAAAGGAAGCCTCTCCGATTCAGATCCCAAAGGTCATGCTCAATTACATGAGTTAAGAATGACTATGAATATGATCCAAACATGTAACACAAAACATAATTTACAGCACACTGCCTTGACAGTACATGCTGCGAGGCACAGACAAAAAAGTAATCCTCCGATTATATTCACATATGTATCATCTTCCAGGAACTCCAGGTATAACAGAGGCTTGGGATTTAGCTACAAGTCTTGTAACCTGGAATATAGGGTCTCAGGTTCTAATTTCAATGCAGTCATAAACCAGCTATGATCAGGCATACTATCTCACTTCTCTAGACCTTGGTCTCCTTCTCTGTAAGATAAGGGAGATGGCCTAGTTTACTTCTAACTCAAAGGTCCTGTATAGATTTTTTACATGCTCTCACAAAACCTATAAATAAGTACAAAACAGGTTATTTGTCAGGTGTCCACCAATTCACTTCCTGATATTCTATGCAAAGAAAAAGAGGGAATTAGTATGGAAGCCTTCTCCTCCTACGCTCATTAAATTTTCTTTATGGCCAAATCCCAGAAAATCACTCCTGGGTGAATGATATAAACCTCATTCACATAGGAAAGTTATTCATATAGGCAGACTGGCAAAAAAGAGCATTTGGTTTTGCAACCAGATAGGCCTAGGGTCAAATTCTATTTCTGTCACTTATCAATATTACCTGAGGTGAGTTAGTCACTGCTCTGAAACTCAATTTCATCATCTCTAAAATGGACAACAAGGGTTGTGCTGAAGCCTCTGGAACCCAGTAGTATGTATTAAGTACAGGTTTGACCTCTTCTTGCTTTTTATGTGACTATGCAACATTTTAAATAAATGCCATCTTTACTCTTCCTTCTAAAGCACAGCCAAGAGCTAATCAGGCTCTGCTGAGTCATATCTTATTCTTTAAGAATGTTCACAAAAGTGGACTTTGAGAGTCTCTATATGTTATGCTGTTATGTTGAATGAGCTTAGAAAACAGGGTTTTGACTCTTCTATTTTATAAATTCTATTCAGACATAATTACAGGAAAGAAGAGAGGCTCTTAAAAACAAAGAGCAAATATTCAAGGATCAGCTTTTACAGTGACCAGAAAAAAACACAAATGTTCTCACTTATTGTTTAAATATCTTTACCCATTAAAAAGGAGCAAAGGGTATCTCCCCTTCATTAAAGGATACATCTCTCTTAAGTAGATAAGCACAATGAGTACTCAAACCTACTTTTCTAAAAGTTTAACTAGTTCCTCCATAAGTTACTTGTAAGTACCAGCTGGCAATTCACCTACCAACCTACATTTATTCCCAAAGACAACTATCACTTAAACAGTAGTGGTGAGTTAATGGTAAACCTCCTATTCAGGTTAGACCCTCATCTCCTACATGGTAACCTGTACTATTATTACAACAGCAAAAGTCTTCCTTCAAGACTGTTCAAGTGTCACCTCCCTTATTAAGCCTTTTCCAAACACTGGAGAATCTCTTCCCTGGGCACCCACTGTGCTGCTGCTGCTAAGTCACTTCAGTCGTGTCCGACTCTGTGCGACCCCATAGATGGCAGCCCACCAGGCTCCCCCGTCCCTGGGATTCTCCAGGCAAGAACACTGCAGTGGGTTGCCATTTTCTTCTCCAATGCATGAAAGTGAAAAGTCAAAGTGAAGTCGCTCAGTCGTGTCTGACTCTTGGCGACCCATGGACTGCAGCCTACCAGGCTCCTCCGTCCATGGGATTTTCCAGGCAAGAGTACTGGAGTGGGTTGCAGAGTACTTCCCTCTAATAACACTTAACTCTCAGTACTGTAACTCCTTCTATAAGAACACTCTTTTCCCCCACTAGAATATGGGGTCCATATTGAAGTAAAGGTAAAGATCCAAGGTGAAGTCCATTGTTAGTATAAGATATATAGTCTGGCCAATAATAGATGTTTAAAAAATAGTTAACGAATGAATAAAAGATAAACACAACCACCATCTCCATCCAAATGGTGCACTATATGAATCTTGTTATTATAACATCTCCTTTTCTGACTTTCCCACCTAACAAAAGACCTCAGGCGTTCACAACTTTTATTACAATCAAAGACAACTACAGACACACCTTGTTTAATTGTGCTTCGCGTTACTGTGCTTCACAGATATGTTTTTTTACAAATTGAGGTTTTGTAGCAACTCTGAGCGGAGCAAGACTATTGGCACCATTTTTCAAACAACATTTTTAATCAAGATATATACGCTTTTAGACACCAAACTGGGAAACCAAAAAATTTATGTAACTCACTTTATTATAATATTCACTTTATTGCAGTGGTCTGGAACCAAACTTGCAATATCTCCAAGGTATGTCTGTTATCTGTCTTCATTCTAAATTAGTTTACAAGATAATTATAAATCCTGCAGCTCCCTTTACACATGAAAAATCCCAAATTATACACTAAAGCTTTTATATATAAATTTTCTTCTTCAGTGAATAATACTAAATGGAAAAAAATTATCCTAACTTGGGGAGAGAATATAACCCCAGATTCAAGAGCCATTTCTGCCTAGTGTCAGCCTTCAGACTACAATATGAGCAGAATAATGTAGTTTCTGGTCTATAACCTATTCAGGTTTCCCAGGCAGCCAAAAAAGTCCCCTGTTGCTTCAGACACATCTATAAGCTTTCAGAATGCTCCACTGAACACAGTTTTGAATTACTATTTTTCATTACTGATGTGCTTTCTACTAGACCCTGCTGTGAGATAAAATGGAATTATAGCAGCATTACTAGCTATAGATAGATTGAGAGATATACAGGGTTTTAATATATTATGCTTCTTGAACTTGCAGACAACGAGACATCTTTGAATCCTAATGCAAGATAGGAAAGAGTGAAAAAGTGCAGTTCATCTGCAGATCACATAGATGAAAAATACCTTGCTAATGTCTGTGAGTAGCTAAATCCTACATTAAATACTCAGGCTTAGGGAGCTGAAGCACAAGGATGATGGTGATAACGTCTGTAGTTAAACAACATTTCTTATATAATTGACCAGCAGAAAAGAAAATGATTTCAGGAAACGTTATTCTAAAAGGTAAATACAGGGTTTCCTTAAGAGAGTCAAGGGTGAGATCAAGGACAAGCATACTATCAAATAAAGAAAGAAAAGGGGCCCACGATTTTAAGGAAGAAAAGAATTCTAGGAAGGGTGAGGGAAGGGAAGGATGAAACCCGGGAGTAGAAAAGTTATCTGCTGAATCAAAAATGTGACCTTCACCACAATGTTTTAAAATGAACATTAATAGCTATGACAGGCAGAATTTTAAGAATGACCCTCAGAGACCCTTAACCTCGTAGAATCCCCTTTGACTGTGGATAGAACCTGTGAATGTGATATCACTGCTATGATTATACTATATTAAATGGCACAGCTGACCTTAATATAGGCAGATTATCCCAGTAAGCCTTATCTATACACATGAGCTCTTTATAAAGCAGAGTATTCTCTGGCTGGTGGCACAAGCAGAGATGTGAAGCATAAAAAGGATATGACAGAAACAAGAACAGTCACATGTCAAGGAAACAGGGACTTCAGACCTATAGCCACAAGGAACTGAAATCTGACAACAATGTGAATGAACTTGGAAGTAGATTCTCCTCCAGGGCCTCCAGATAAGAGATCAGTCTGGCCAATACCTTGATTTTGGCCTTGTGAGACTCTATGCAGAGAATGCCATAGAGTCCACCAGGTCTTCTGATCTACAAAACTACTACAATATTGTGAAATGATAAACGAGTGTGGTTTTAAGCTGCTAAGACTGTGGTAATTTATTACATAGCAGTAGAAGCCTAATATAGTAGAGGAGGATTTAAATGTAAACTAATAAATTCCTTTTTCAACATTACCTATATTCCTATTGCACCTCAGAGATCCCAAAAGAACTTCACATACTTGGCACAGCTACAAAGAAGAATAAATTCGCCTTCTCAAAGAAAGAAAAAAATTAATAATATGAATGAATTTTTAAAAAGATAAAGAATCTCACCTCCTTCAGTCCTGATTCAGGAGTGAAGATGGATAACCCTAATGAACAGACGTCCTTCTTTTTAACATCTGATCCACATGGTAACTTTTTTTAACTATTAGGGAACAGAATATGATTTGGAGTTGAAAAACCCAAGCACAACTGGGAAGACCCTGGGGAGCTTTTCTGAATGCTCAGTGAATGTGTCAGTTGCTCAGTCATGTCCTACACTTTGTGAATTCATGGACTGTAGTCCACCAAGCTCCTCTGTCCATGGAATGAATCCACCAGGCAAGAATACTGGAGTGAGTAGCCATTCCCTTCTCCAGGGGATCTTCCCAACCCATGGATCAAACCCAGTTCTTCTGCATTGTGGGCAGATTCTTTACCGTAGGAGCCACCAGGGAAGCCCATACTGTGCAAATTACTACCTTAACTCTAGTCAAGGTTGGGCCCAAGAAAATCTTGCTGAAAGACTGATGCAAGTGGTTACAGATAAGCAAAAGATCTTCAATTTAAACAGCTTTTGGAGGCTTTTTGGTATTACGGTTTTGTTTTTAGCCATGACGTGCAGCATGTGAGATCCTAGTTTCCCAGCCAGGGATTGAACCTGTGCCTCTTGCACTGGGAGCATAGTCTTAACCACTGCATCACCAGGAAAGCACCTAAACAGTTTGTTTGTTTTTTTTTTTCCATTCAAATAATTTTCCACAGTGACTCTAAGAACCAATTTCATCTATCTGTTCTATCGGACTGTATAAACTGCAGCCATTATTAGGACCTACACAACTTTGTATCATCTATCCTGCTTAGCGTGATGGACCTACTAGCTGTGGTACCTTGAGAAAATTATCATCTCTAAACTTCAGTTTCTTAATAAGTAAAATGGAAAAGCAGTATCTAACTCAAAGGGATACACTGATGATGACACAAAATAAGCAAAGGAGGCACTCAGAACACTGCCTAGCATAATGCAAGAGTTATTTTCTTTTATCAGATCAAGGTCAATTAAATGAATAAAAACGGTAAACTCAGCCTTGTTTACAATATTACAAATTATTACAAGAAAACATGTATGAATAGCAGCGTTATTTATAGAAGCCCAAAGCAGAAACAACTCAAAATATTCACCAAGTGATGAAGGCATAAACAAAATGTGGTATAGCCATACAATGGAATATTACTTGGCCATTATAAGAAATGAAGTAGCACTACATGATAAAACATTGATAAATCTTAAATACATTATAAATGAAAGATGCCCAGAGACAAAGGCCACATACTGTATGAGTCCATTTCTATCAGATATTCAGAACAGGCGAATTCATAAAGACAGAAAGTAGATTAGTGATTGTTAGGGACTGGGAAGAGGGAGCAATCACACAAGAAGAATCAAGCTCTCATTCCCAGACAGAAACACTAAATAAACAACATATGGACGAAAGTAGCTTTGGGAGAATGCTAGAAACGAGTTAAGAACCTGCAATAACCAAACAAACGCCTAACCAAAGGAAAACTACTCAAAATGCTAGGAACCCTCATGTTCTCTATCTATCCCTTGCCCTACACTCTGCCCTAGGACATCACAACAGATCAGAAAGAAGCCACCCAGTTTCTACTCCTCCAACAGGGGAGAAGGAAGAGTAAAAGTGGTTTGCAATGTTCCGGCTCATTAAGAGGCTGCCTGAGGAACTGGTTTCTGTCTTGCCTAACTTGCAGTGCTGTTGGGGACAGAAGCACAGTCTGGATACCAGGTTGGAGGCCACTATAAGAAGTGTTAACTGCCTGCAGAGGGAGAAAAGGAACTACAGGGGACGACAGATCTTTTACTGGGGACAAGAGATTACTGGCAGAAGAATACAACGGAATAACTAAAGCTCTAAGGGGAGGCACCGGGTGAGACCTTAGAGAAATTAAGACATTTTAAAGCAGCCATGTATACATATATATGGGAGAACTGAAACAAAAGTACAAATACAGGCCAAAGAAAATGCATCCCCAGAAAAAGCTTCAGAGGACCCCGAGATAAATCTGAGATAATTTAAGTATCAAAACAATTAAGCACAAAAGTAAATTATAAGCCCTTGGAAAAGAAAATTTATGTAATCACACCCATAACAAATAAATTTAAAAGTAAGGTGAGAAGGAAGGTCCCCTACTTACAAATGAATGTAGAAAATTGAATACTAAATATAGAGCAAGTGCTAGAATCATCAGGTAAGAATCACCAGTGGATGCTAAGCCTGAGGAAAATGCCAATGAGAAGCAGGATACAGCATCCAAGATCCATTCCAATCAAAAGTAAATAAACAAATAATTTTAAAAAACATTCCAAAAGAAAAAAAATCCTATAACCAGTAAATATTATCTTTCAAAAAAGAAGACGAATTAAAGACTTATTTCATACAAAAAAAAACTGAAAGTGTATCCAGTACCAGCAAACTATAAGAACTCTTATAGAAAGTCGTTTATAAATAGAAGCAAGATTAATGACAATTAGACAAAGGACAGAAGGAAGGAAAAAAATGACATATTGTGAGGTTCTTAAACTATATGTTACGTTATGTAATATTATTTAAGGTGATTAATTAAATACATATTGTAAACCTATGAACATTTACTGAAAAATAAAACGGTTGTAGCTAATAAGCCAACTGTGTCAAGAAAATGAAAGTTTTAAAAACCCTCAATCTAAAAAATGGTAGGAAAAAATGAACAAAGGAAAGATAAGACCAAAAAAAAAAAAATCACAAAATGGTAGACTTAAACCCACCTATGTCTATAACGACATTAAAAGTAAACAATCTAGTCATTCCACTTAAAAGGAAGAGATGACAGACCAGATTTTTAAAAAATCAATTATACGCTATCTTTAAGAAATCTACTTAGGGACTTTCTCATGGTTCAGTGGTTAAGAATCTGCCTGCCAATGCAGGGGACATGGGTGCAATTCCTGGCCTAGGAACTAAGATCCCACATGCCATGGAGCAACTAAGCCTATGTACCACAACTACTGAGCCCACATAACACAACTACTGAAGCCCAAGCACTCCAGAGACCATGCTCTACAAGAAAATAGTCTACCACAATGAGAAGCCTGAGCATGGCAACAAAGACTAGCCTCCGCTTGCTGCTACTAGAGAAAGTCTGAAACCATCAACGAGGACCCAGCACAGTCAAAAATAATTAATTTAAAAATAATAAAAGTAAAAGAATAAAAATATATATACAATGAAAAATACAAATCAAAGAAGGCTGGAATGGCTATATTAATATCTAAAAAAGTAGACCTCAGAACAAGAAATACTGTCAGGGATAAAAAGGGATGCTTCATAATTATAAAGGAACTTACCTGCCAAGAAGATATGGAAAAACTGACACAACTGAAACGAGGAATAGACGAATCTCCAAGTACTGTTGGAGATTTCAACAGTCCTCTCAGTAATTAACAGAACAAGTAGACAGAAAATCAATATGGATATACAAGACAATGATCACCAAAAACTAGATGCTATATTTGTAGATTTATAGATCAATTAAAAAACAAAAAAACATCAGAATGTACATCCTTTTAAATGTACATAGAACATTTACCAAGATAGATAATATTCTGTAACAGAAAACAGGTACAAATGTATTTAAAAGAACTGATATCGTACAGAACGTTATTTGACAAACAGAATCAAACTGTAAATCAGTAACAGATATCTGTAACAGTAACAAAAAAAAAACCCAAATGTAGAAAACTAAACACCATACTTCTAAATAGATGAAATAAATCACAAGACTTATAATTGCAAATGAATTAACAATTATCTCAAAAATGTTTACTTAAAATACTTTTAAAACACTAAAATACTAAGAAAAGTCTCAAATCAGTAATTTAAGTTACTACATTAAGCAACCAGAAAAAGAGCAAATTAAACCCAAAGCTAGGCATAAGAAATGTAATAATACAGATAAAAGCAGAAGTCAATGAAACAGAAAATGAAGAAACAATAGAGAAAAATCAGTGGAACCAAAAGGTTTTTGCTGTTCTTCTTATAAGACCAATACAATTGATAAACCTCTTGCCAGAGAGATCAGGAATAAAAGACTAGACACAAATTACAGATATCAGCAAGAAAAGAGGGAACATCACTTCAGGGTGACAGACATGAAAGAATAAAAAAATATTATGAACACTTCCATCTAATGAAATTCAAAAACTTTAGATGAAACAAATTCTCTCAAAGACACAAATTACAAAAACATACTCAAGAAGAAGATAATCTGAATAGTTCTAACTCGACTAAATAAATTCCTAATTTAAAACCTTTTCAGAAACCTACAATGTTATGAATCTCCATTCATAGTTCTCCAGGCACTCTGTCTACCAGATCTAATCCCTTGAATCTATTCATCACCTCCACTGTAAAATCATAAGGGATTTGATTTAGGTCATACCTGAATGGCCTAGTGGCTTTTCCTACTTTCTTCAATTCAAGCCTGAATTTTGCAATAAGGAGCTGATAATCTGAGACACAGTCAGCTCCAGGTCTTGTTTTTGCTGAGTATATAGAGGTTCTCCATCTTCGGCTGCAAAGAATATAATCAACCTGGTGATGTCCACGTACAGAGTTATCTCTTGTGTTGTTGGAAGAGGGTATTTGCTATGACCAGTGGATGGCACCCCACTCCAGTACTCTTGCCTGGAAAATCCCATGGACGGAGGAGCCTGGTGGGCTTGTGGTCCATGGGGCCGGTGGGAGTCAGACATGACTGAGCGACTTCACTTTCACTTTTCACTTTTCACTTTTCATGCATTGGAGAAGGAAATGGAAACCCACTCCAGTGTTCTTGCCTGGAGAATCCCAGGGACAGGGGAGCCTGGTGGGCTTCCGTCTATGGGGTCGCACAGAATCGGACATGACTGAAGTGACTTAGCAGTAGCAGTAGCAGTATGTTCTCTCGGCAAAACTCTTAACCTTTGCCCTGCTTCATTTTGTAGTCCAAGGCCAAACTTGCCTGTTATTCCAGTTATCTCTTGACTTCCAATTTTTGCATTCCAATACCCTACAGTGAAAAGGACATGTCTTTTTGGTGTTAGTCCCACAAGGTCTTGTAGGTTTTCACAGAACCGTTCCACTTCATCTTCTTCGGCATTAGTGGCTGGGGCCCAGACTTGGATTACTGTGATGTTGAATAGTTTGCCTTGGAAACAAACCAAGATCATTTTGTTGTTTTGGGGATTGAAGTCACGTACTGCATTTCATACTCTTTCACTGACTATGAGGGTTACTCTATTTCTTCTAAGGGATTTCTTACCCACAGTAGTAGATACAATGGTTATCTGAATTAAATTCACCCATTCCTGTCCATTTTAGTCCAATGATTCCTAAAATATCAATGTTCACTCTTGCTATCTACTGCTTGACCACCTCCAATTTACCTTGATTCATGGACTTAACATTCCAGGTTCCTATCCAATATTGCTCTTTACAGCATCAGACTTGACTTTCAGCACCAGACACAGCTGAGAAAAGAAGAGAAGTGAAAGGCAAAGGAGAAACAAAAGATATACCTAACTGAACACAGAGTTCCAGTGAACAGCCAGGAGAGACAACAACGTCTTCTTAAGTGAACAATGCAAAGAAATAGAGGAAAACAATAGAACGGGAAAGACTAGAGATCTCTTCAAGAAAATCAGAGATAACAATCAAACATTTCATGCAACGATGGGCACAATAAAGGACAAAAATGGCAAGGACCTAATAGGAGCAGAAGGGATTAAGAAGAGTTGGCAAGAATACACAGAAGAACGATACCAAAAAGTTCTTAATGACTGAGATAACCACAATGGTATGGTCACACACCTAGAGCCAGACATCTTGGAATACGCAGTCATAAACAAAGCTAGTGGAGGTGATGAAATTCCATCCAAGTTATTTTAAATCCTAAAAGCTGAGGCTGTTAAAGTAATGCACTCAGTTCAGTTCAGTCGTGTCTGATACTTTGCAACCCCATGAACCGCACCATGCCAGGCCTCCCTGTCCATCACCAACTCCCAGAGTCCACCCAAACCCATGTCCACTGAGTCAGTGATGCCATCCAATCATTTCATCCTCTGTCGTCCCCTTCTCCTCCTGCCCTCAATCTTTCCCAGTATCCGCGTCTTTTCAAATGAGTCAGCTCTTCACATCAGGTGGCCAAATTTTGGAGTTGCAGCTTCAAAATCAGTCCTTCCAATGAACACCCAGGACTGATCTCCTTTAGAATGGACTGGCTGGATCTCCTTGCAGTCCAAGGGACTCTCAAGAGTCTTCTCCAACACCACAGTTCAAAAGCATCAATTCTTCAGTGCTCAGCTTTCTTCACTGTCCAGCTCTCACATCCATATATGACCACTGGAAAAACCATAGCCTTGACTAGACGGACCTTTGTGAACAAAGTAATGTCTCTGCTTTTTAATATGCTATCTAGGTTGGTCATAACTTTCCTTCCAAGGAGTAATTGTCTTTTAATTTCATGGCTGCAGTCACCATCTGCAGTGATTTTGGAGCCCCCCAAAATAAAGTCTGACACTGTTTCCACTGTTTCCCCATCTATTTCCCATGAAGTGATGGGACCAGATGCCATGATCTTAGTTTTCTGAACGTTGAGCTTTAAGCCAACATTTTCACTCTCCTCTTTCACTTTCATCAAGAAGCTCTTCAGTTCCTCTTCACTTTCTGCCATAAGGGTGATGTCATCTGCATATCTGAGGTTATTGATATTTCTCCTGGCAATCTTGATTCCAGCTTGTGCTTCTTCCAGCCCAGCGTTTCTCATGATGTACTCTGCATATAAGTTAAATAAGCAGGGTGACAATATACAGCCTTGATGTACTCTTTTTCCTATTTGGAACCAGTCTGTTGTTCCATGTCCAGTTCTGACTGTTGCTTCCTGACCTGCATATAGGTTTCTCAAGAGGCAGGTCAGGTGGTCCGGTATTCCCATCTCCTTCAGAATTTTCCACAGTTTATTGTGATTCACACAGTCAAAGGCTTTGGCAGAGTCAATAAAGCAGAAATAGATGTTTTTCTGGAACTCTCTTACTTTTTCCATGATCCAGCAGATGTTGGCAATTTGATCTCTGGTTCCTCTGCCTTTTCTAAAACCAGCTTGAACATCTGGAAGTTCACGGTTGACGTATTGCTGAAGCCTGGCTCGGAGAATTTTGAGCATTACTTTACTAGCGTGTGAGATGAGTGCAACTGTGTGGTAGTTTGAGCATTCTTTGACATTGCCTTTCTTTGGGATTGGAATGAAAACTGACCTTTTCCAGTCCTGTGGCCACTGTTGAGTTTTCCAAATTTGCTGGCATATTGAGTGCAGCACTTTCACAGCATCATCTTTCAGGATTTGAAATAGCTCAACTGGAATTCCATCACTTCCACTAGCTTTGTTCGTAGTGATGCTTCCTAAGGCCCACTTGACTTCACATTCCAGGATGTCTGGCTCTAGGTGAGTGATCACACCATCGTGATTATCTGGGTAGTGAAGATCTTTTTTGTACTCAATGCACTCAATATGTCATCAAATTTGGAAAACTCAGCAGTGGGGACTGGAAAAGGTCTGTTTTCATTCAAATTCCAAAGAAAGGCAATGTCAAAGAATGTTCAAACTACCGCACAATTGCACTCATCTCACATGCTAGCAAAGTAATGCTCAAAATCCTTCAAGCTCAGCTTCAGCAGTATGTGAACCAAGAACCTCTAAACATACAAACTGGATTTAGAAAAGGCAGAGGAACCAGAGATCAAATTGCCAACATCCATTGGATGGCAAGAAAATCAAGGGAATTCCAGAAAAACATCTACTTCTGCTTCATTGACTACACTAAAGCCTTTGAGTGTGGATCACAACAAACTGTGGGAAATTCTTAAAAAGAAGGGAACACCAAATCACCTTACTTGCTTCCTGAGAAACCTGTATGCCGGTCAATAAGCAAGAGTTAGAATTGGACAAGGAACAATGGACTGTTTCAAAATTGGGAAAGAAGTACTTCAGGGCTGTATACTGTCACCCTGCTTACTTAACTTATACGCAGAGTACATCATGTGAAATGCTGGGCTAGATGAATCACAAGCTGGAATCAAGATCAACAAGCTGAGATAAGCAGATGACACCATTCTAATGGCAGAAAGCAAAGAGGAACTAAAGAACCTCTTGATGAAGGTGAAAGAGGAAAGTGAAAAAGCTGGCTTAAAATGCAACATTCAAAAAACTAAGATCATGAGTTTGAGCAAACTCCAGCAGATGGTGAAGGACAGGGAAGCCTGGTGTGCTACTGTCCTTGTGGTCGCAGAGTCCGACAATAGAAACCTACAGATCTAGATGACTTCAATGATGAATTTTCTTAAACATTTAAGGAAAAACAATACCTATACAAACTTACATGAACTCAGAAAGTTAGAAGAGAACACTTCTTAACTCACTTGACTAATCTGGTTTTTAATCAGATGGTCAGTACTACCCCTAATACCAAAACCAGATGAAGACTAAAAAAGTGATACAAATGAACTCATTTACAAAACAGAAATAGACTCAGACACAGAAAACAAATTTGTTTACCAGAAAGTATAGCAGGGGTGGGGGGTACGAGTTAGGAATAATTTAGGAGTTTGGGATTAACATATACACACTGCTATGTATAAGATAAATAAACCACAAGGACCTATTATATAGCATAGGGAACTAACTATATTCAATGTCTTGTAACAACCTATAATGGAAAAGAATCTGAAAAAGAATACACATATATACACACACATAACTGAATCACTTTGCTACACACCTGAAGCTAGTTATACAAACACATACAGGTGAAGACATCACAAAAAAAACTAAAACAAGTATCTCTTATGAACAGATATAAAGCTCCTTAATAATTCAGTTCAGTTCAGTCAGTCGCTCAGTCGTGTCCAATTCTTTGAGACCCCATGAATCACAGCACACCAAGCCTCCCTGTCCATCACCAACTCCCGGAGTTCACTTAGACTCACATTCATCCAGTCAGTGAGGCCATCCAGCCATCTCATCCTCTGTCATCCCCTTTTCCTCCTGCCCCCAATCCCTCCCAGCATCAGAGTCTTTTCCAATGAGTCAACTCTTCGCATGAGGTGGCCAAAGTACTGGAGTTTCAGCTTTAGCATCATTCCTTCCAAAGAACATGGCTCTAATAAATCAAATCCATCAAAATCAAGTTTTAGTATAAGTGTTGCTAAAGCGAGCACAAATCCAGGAAAATATAAAAATTATAATACATCAAAAAATAAGTGAGGTTATCTGAAGAGCCAGACTGGCTTAACATTAAAAAAATTAATAAATGTAATCAAGTATATTTATACTATGAAGGAAAATAAATAAATCTCATATTAAAAAAGGTTAACAAAGTTTAATACTCAGTTGTGATTTTTTTAACTCTCAGCAAACTAGGAAGAAAATGGAATTTCCTTAACCAGATAAAGAGCATCTGTAAAACTTAATAATAGAAGACTGAGGACGTCCCTGGAAATCCAGCAGTGAAGATTCAGCCCTTTCACTGCAACAGAACTAAGATCCCACATGCTCTGCGGTATAGTCAAAAACACAATAATAGTAATAGTAAAAGACTGAATATTGTTCCCCTATGATGGAGAACAAAGAAAGAATGTCCTCTTTCACATCTTCTGCTGCTAAGTCACTTCAGTCGTGTCCGACTCTGTGTGACCCCATAGACGTCAGCCCACCAGGCTCTCCTGCCCCTGGGATTCTCCAGGCAAGAACACTATTCGAGGTCCTAGCCATATGTCCAATAGAAAGACTAATATCGTATGACATCACCTACATGTGGAAACATATGATACAAATGAATTTATTTACAAAACAAAGAAACTCACAGACATAGAACACAAACTTATGATTACCGAAGGATAAAAGGATTAGTGAGAGAGAAATGAGGAGCTTGGGATTAACAGATACAAACTATATATAAAATAGATAAACAACAAGGTCCTACTATATCACACCGGGAACTATATTCAATATCCTATAATAAACCATAAGGGAAAAGAATATGAAAGAGTATGTGTATGATGTATGTGTAAGTGAATCACTTTGTTATATATCAGAAACTAACAAAACATTGTAAATCAACTATACTTCAATAAACAATTTAAAAAATGAGAGACCACCAAATGTTGAACCTAAACTCTTCATACATCATTAGTGGTAGGAAGAGGCACAACCACACCCGAAATAGTTTTAACAGTTTTCTATAAAATTAAACATATATCTGTACTTGATTCAACAATTATACTCCTAAGTACCTGCTCAAGAGGAATAAAAACATACTTAACCCAAAGATTTCTATACAAATGATTAAAATAGGTTAATTTACAATACACTAGAAACCACCTAAAGAGTTGAACTAAACACAGTTTGGTACAGTCATGCAAAGGAGTATACTTAACAATAAAAAGAAATGAACTACCGTAACACACATCAACATGAATGAAGCTCAGAAACGGTCCACTGAACAAAAAAAAATAAAAGCCACAAAGACTATATCCTGGGGTCTTCTCAGAGGTAAAGATTCCATGCTTTCACTGCAGGGGGCATGGGTTCAATCGCTGGTCAGGGAACTAAGATGGCACATGCTGCATGGCACAACCAAACAACAACAACAACAAAAAGACTATATGCTGCATAACTCCATTTATATGAAACTCTAGCAAAGGGAAATCCAATAGTAACAGCAGATAAGTGGTTGGCTGGAATCACCAGTAGGAGATGAGATGGCAGGAAGTGGAAGTGGCTGCAAAGATGTACAAAGGAATTTTCTGGGTTAATGGAAATGTTCTACATCTTATTTTTGATGGTTGTTGCACAGCTGTATATGTCTTATGTCTGTCAAAATTCAAAGCATATTCTTACAATATGCTTTATATTTTAAGCATTATGCTTTATATGTGCATTATATTCTTTGTAAGTTGTAACTCAATAAAGTTGATTTTAAAATAAAATGGAAAAAATCTATCAAAAAATTTTAAGTTTACATTCCCCTAACCCATGTATCATACTGTTCACGGGGTTCTCAACGCAAGAATACTGAAGTGGTTTGCCATTCCCTTCTCCAGTGGACCACATTCTGTCAGATCTCTCCACCATGACCCGCCCGTCTTGGGTGGCCCCACAGGCATGGCTTAGTTTCATTGAGTTAGACAAGGCTGTGGTCCGTGTGATCAGATTGGCTAGTTTTCTGTGATTATGGTTTCAGTGTGTCTGCCCTCTGATGCCCTCTTGCAACACCTACCTAGAGTTTTGCCAAGAGAAAGCATTGGTCATAGCAAACACCCTCTTCCAACAACACAAGAAAAGACTCTACACATGGACATCACCAGATGGTCAACACCAAAATCAGATTGATTATATTCTTTGCAGCCAAAGATGGAGAAGCTCTATACAGTCAACAAAAACAAGATCAGGAGTTGACTGTGGCTCAGATCATGAACTCCTTATTGCCAAATTCAGACATAAATTGAAGAAAGTGGGGAAAACCACTAGACCATTCAGGTATGACCTAAATCAAATCCCTTATGATTATACAGTGGAAGTGAGAAATAGATTTAAGGGACTAGATCTGATAGAGTGCCTGAAGAACTATGGACGGAGGAGACAGGGATCAAGACCATCCCCATGGAAAAGAAATGTGAAAGAACAAAATGGCTGTCTGAGGAAGCCTTACAAATAGCTGTGAAAAGAAGGGAAGTGAAAAGCAAAGGAAAAAAGGAAAGATATAAGCATCTGAATGCAGAGTTCCAAAGAATAGCAAGGAGAAATAAGAACGCCTTCCTCAGCAATCAATGCAAAGAAATAGAGGAAAACAACAGAATGGGAAAGACTAGAGATCTCTTCAAGAAAATTAGAGATACCAAGGGAACATTTCATGCAAAGATGGGCTCGATAAAGGACAGAAATGGATGGACGTAACAGAAGCAGAAGACATTAAGAAGAGGTGGCAAGAATACACAGAAGAACTATACAAAAAAGACCTTCACGACCCAGATAATCATGATGGTGTGATCACTAACCTAGAGCCAGACATCCTGGAATGTGAAGTCAAGTGGGCCTTAGGAAGCATCACTATGAACAAAGCTAGTGGAGGTGATGGAATTCCAGTTGAGCTATTTCAAATTCTGAAAGATGATGCTGTGAAAGTGCTGCACTCAATATCCCAGCAAATTTGGAAAACTCAGCAGTGGCCACAGGACTGGAAAAGGTCAGTTTTCATGCCAATCCCAAAGAAAGGCAATGCCAAAGACTGCTCAAACTACCGCACAATTGCACTCATCTCACATGCTAGTAAAGTAATGCTCAAAATTCTCCAAGCCAGGCTTCAGCAATATGTGAACTGTGAACTTCCTGATGTTCAAGCTGGTTTTAGAAAAGGCAGAGGAACCAGAGATCAAATTGCCAACATCTGCTGGATCATGGAAAAAGTAAGAGAGTTCCAGAAAAACATCTATTTCTGCTTTATTGACTCTGCCAAAGCCTTTGACTGTGTGGATCACAATAAACTGCGGAAAATTCTGAAAGAGATGGGAATACCAGACCACCTGACCTGCCTCTTGAGAAACCTATATGCAGGTCAGGAAGCAACAGTTAGAACTGGACATGGAACAACAGACTGGTTCCAAATAGGAAAAGGAGTATGTCAAGGCTGTATATTGTCACCCTGCTTATTTAACTTATATGCAGAGTACATCATGAGAAACGCTGGGCTGGAAGAAGCACAAGCTGGAATCAAGATTGCCAGGAGAAATATCAATAACCTCAGATATGCAGATGACACCACCCTTATGGCGTGAAGAGGAACTAAAAAGCCTCTTGATGAAAGTGAAAAATCAGAGTGAAAAAGTTGGCTTAAAGCTCAACATTCAGAAAACAAAGATCATGGCATCTGGTCCCATCACTTCATGGGAAATAGATGGGTAAACAGTGGAAACAGTGTCAGACTTTATTTTGGGGGGCTCCAAAATCACTGCAGATGGTGACTGCAGCCATGAAATTAAAAGACACTTACTCCTTGGAAGGAAAGTTATGACCAACCTAGATAGCATATTCAAAAGCAGAGACATTACTTTGCCAACAAAGGTTCGTCTAGTCAAGGCTATGGTTTTTCCTGTGGTCATGTATGGATGTGAGAGTTGGACTGCGAAGAAGGCTGAGCGCCGAAGAATTGATGCTTTTGAACTGTGGTGTTGGAGAAGACTCTTGAGAGTCCCTTGGACTGCAAGGAGATCCAGCCAGCCCATTCTAAAGGAGATCAGTCCTGGGTGTTCTTTGGAAGGACTGATGCTAAAGCTGAAACTCCAATACTTTGGCCACCTCATGTGAAGAGCTGACTCATTGGAAAAGACTCTGATGCTGGGAGAGATGGGGGCAGGAGGAGAAGGGGACGACAGAGGATGAGATGGCTGGATGGCATCACCGACTCAATGGTCGTGAGTCTGAGTGAACTCTGGGAGTTGGTGATGGACAGGGAGGCCTGGAGTGCTGCAATTCATGGGGTGGCAAAGAGTCGGTCATGACTGAGCGACTGAACTGAACTGAACCCATGTATTCCAATTCTAAGAATTTATCCCAAAATGTACCCCAAAGAAACTGTCAGCCAAAAACACAAAGATGTATTTACAAAAATGTTCATTATAGCATTATTTAATAGAAATAATTTCCTTTAGTGGTCCATCGCAGGGTATTGATGAAATAAGTTAGGGTACATACATAGACTAGGATCTTTACAGCATCTAAATGCACCAATTAGATTTATATATATTGACCCAAAACATGTTGTTAAATCAAAAAGACAAGGAGGTCCATGATTGCCTAGTGGCTAGAATTCTGGACTCTCACTTCTATGGCCTTGGTTCCATCTCTGGTCAAGGAACTGAGATACTAAAAGCCATGTACAGTAAAAAAAAAAAAAAAAAAAAAAAAACCCAAAAAGGTAATTAGAAAAAAGTGTGTGTAACAATTTAAATAAATATATATAATACATACATATGTAAATTTTTTAAATGTATGAGACAACCTTATACCACGAGAGGTCATCTCTTTCTTATAAGGAAGAAAATGCTAAGACCACTCCTATTTTAGAGATGAAGAAATTCTCATCAGAGATGTCAGATAAGTGTCAGAGGAATCAAAATAAGACTGAGAGCCACACGGTCTTTCAGGAAACAACTGATATCTCAATGAACAGGTATACATTCTTCAAAGTTACCAGAAAGGAACTCTCCTCAGTCGGAAAAATAAAAGCAGAGTACCAGTGGAAAATGCCTGCATGGTTTTATGGTCATCTGCTTATCAGTCTAAATTCAGTAAAACTTTCTTCCATGTAATAGGTAGATAATGGTTCCTTATTTACTGTTTTATGCTGTGCTTACTTCCCTGCTGTGATCAAGATCTGATTTAAAAGCAGGAAGACAACATGTCAGTATGGAGTCTCCCTGACAGCAGGAAGGAAGTACTTGGGACTGATTAAGGCCAGCATGATACACATAGTGGCCAATCTCATTCCAGCTGAGTTAAAGTAATCATTCCAATATTTATTCCTTTTCAGCCCATGCCAGGAAAAAGAAAAGTGAAAAACATTCACACATATATATAGAGAGAGAGAAAGAAAAAGACCAATTTATTACAATCTGCTTGTCACATACCAGGTATTTGTAATATTTCAAAAAATAAATAATCATTGAGCTTCAATAAGTGGTGTTTACAAGGTAAAATAATTCCAAAACTTACCAGCACAACCCCCACAAAATGTATCCAAACCATACTGAAACTTCAGTATTCCTGATCTTCTCCTTCCCTAGCCTCCACTCCCACTGAGAATGAAATCCTCTTGCTATGAAATTTTAAGGGGAAAAAAGCTACTCTGGTGGTTGACTAATGACAATCAGTACTATTCTGATGGCTTTCTAATCATATATATGCATGCATGGATACACACACATGTATAGTATTTGAGTACCGAACTTATAGATGTACCTTTGTTCAAGCACACAAATGCCAAGTAAGAAACTTTGAGATTATACAGTTCTGTACTGTCTACTCACATTTTCCCAGTCTCTATCTTCTTATCATCTTAAATAATCAAGTTGATCAACTGTCACCCCCGTCCCACAAAAGTACTTGGATTCTAATACTTCTGTATCTGGATACCTATATCTCACTCTATCCTAATACCTAAGACCCAGCTTGAGCAATATGGACAAGATGAAAAAAGGAACGGAAAAAGAAGAAAGGATCTTACAAAAATGCTCACCAAATCATTTTCGCTGACCTTGCCCACAACTATCAAATAGACAGCTTATCTACTCTAAATACTCCAAGTAATACTAATACTTTTAACCTAACCAGTCATAAAAATATCAGGAATAGAAGTTACCTTTTATCAAATGTTTCTTATGTATCCAGCACCATATTGAGTACTATATGTTATCTCATTTAATCCTTCCTACAACTCTCCAAAGCAGGCTGTAAAAATTTGGAGTGTTCACTTGTTCAAGTCTATACAGACTGAAGAACCCAGAATCAGATGTAGGTCCATCTGTTTCAAGAATCAAAAAAAATCCTAACCACCATTCTATTTTATCCACATGCTTTTATTCCTCTCTTTACTACAAGATTGAGAAAACACAGTATGGACACCCATATGCAAAAAAATGAACCTCGACCTAAACCTTACAACTTAAACAAACACAAAAATTAACTAGATCACAGATCTAAGTGTAAAAAAGCAAAGCCATAAAAATTCTAAGAGAAAACCTTTGTGACTTGGGGCTATGCAAAAAGTTCTTAGACATGACATTAAAAGTTCAATCTATAAAAGAAAAATTAATAAATTGGACTTCATCAAAATTTAAAACTTTTGCTCTATAAAAGTCACTGATAAGAGGATGAAGAGATAAGCTACAGCCTGGGAAAAAATATTTGGAAATCACATATCTTTGAAAGGACTTGTATGTGTAACATTTACAAAAGAACTCTCAAAACTCAGCAGTAAGAAAACAGTTTGAAGTTGTGCATAAGAACTGAACATGGGCTTCCCCTGTGATTAAGAACCCACCGTGCCTGGTCCAGGAAGATCCCACAGCTACTGAGTCCATGCGCTGCAACTTCTGAAGCCCACACACCTAGAGCTTGTGCTCCACAAGAGAAGCCACGACAACGAGAAGCCCACACGCTGCAATGAAGGGTGGCCCCTGCTCACCACAACCAGAGGAAGCCTACATGAGCAACGAAGACCCACCACAATCAAAAAACAAATAAAAATACAAATCTTAAAAAAAAAAAAGTCAACACCTCTCCAAAGCAGATATAAGAATGGTTAAAAAACACACAATAAAAAGATGTTCAACATCATTAGCCATTAAAGAAATGCAAATTAAAACCACCATAACATCTCACTACACACCACACTCATTAGAATGGCTAAAATGAAACTGCCAACACCACCAAATACTGGTAAGTATACAGAACAGCTGGAATTCTCTTATGCTGCTGATGGGAGTGTAAGGTGATAAAGGCACTCTGAAAAACAGTTTGGTAGTTTCTTATGAAGTTAAAAATACACCTAGCGCAGGTGCTGTGAGCATGGTCCGAAGAAGACCTTCAGCGGTGCCCTGGTGGAGTGGACAGGCCCCTCCTGGTGGAGCAGACGGGCCCTCCGGTTGGAAATATGTGTAACACGCCGACTTACTGTGACCTAGAAAAGGCTGCCAAAGACGTCTTCAACAAAGGATATGGATTTGGCATGGTCAAAATAGATCTGAGAACCAAGTCATGTAGTGGAATGGAATTTTCTACTTCTGGTCATGCTTACACTGATACAGGGAAAGCATCAGGCAAACTAGAGACCAAATACAAGATCTGTAACTATGGACTGACCTTCACCCAGAAGTGGAACACAGACAATACTCTTGGGACAGAAATCTCTTGGGAGAATAAGTTGGCTGAAGGGTTGAAACTGACTCAATACCATATTTGTACTGAACACAGGAAAAGAATGGGGAATTGAAGGCCTCATATTAACGGGATTGTTTCAGTCTTGGCAGTAATATTGATATAGATTTTTCAGGACCAACCGTGTATGGCTGGGCTGTTTTGGCCTTTGAAGGTTGGCTTGAGTTTTGACACAGCCAAATCCAAACTGTCACAGAATAATTTCGCCCTGGGTTACAAGGCCGCAGACTTCCAGCTGCACACTCAGGTGAATGATGGCACTGAGTTTGGAGGGTCGATCTACCAGAAAGTGAATGAGAAGATTGAAATGTCGATAAGCCTTGAGTGGACAGCCGGCAGTAACAACACCCGCCTAGGCATCGCTGCTAAGTACAAGCTGGACTGCAGAACTTGTCTCTCTGCTAAAGTAAACAATGCCAGCCTGACTGGACTAGGTTACACTCAGACCCTTCGACCAGGAGTGAAACTGACTCTGTCAGCTCTAATCGATGGAAAGAACTTCAATGCAGGAGGGCACAAGGTCAGTCTGGGAAGCTTAATGTGGTTTTGAATTAAGCATCAGCTTTATCCCTGGAGGTGAAGAGAAATGAACCCACTATGTTTTGGCCTTAAAATTCTTCTGTGAAATTTCAAAAGTGTGAACGTTTTATTCTTCCAAAGAATTGTACTCCTCCCCACACTGAAGCTTAGGTACCGAGTCCATCCTAAGGGAGGTGCTTGAAGGCATGCCCGGAAGCTGTCACGTTCGTGCCCCGTTTCAGTTCAGTTCTACAGTGTTATTTTCAAAGTGTTCCTCAGTGACAGTGTAGTGTCATGTTCAAAGGAGATGACCTGACCCTCCAGTTGTCCATCACGTCCTGCATGTCCCACACCACTTTTTCATGACCTTGTAATATATTGGTCTCTGTATGGTAGTAGAATCTTTGATTTTGCATCAGAGTAATAAAATAAACCCATCACATTTGGAACATAAAAAAAAAAATACACCTACCATATATCCCAGCAATCCCACTCCTGGGTACTTAAAGAAATGAAAACTATGTTCACATAAAAACCTGTACACAAATGTTTATAGTAGTTCTACTTATAATTGCCAAAAACTGGAAACAAATTAATGAAAGAGGATAAACTACTGAAACAGACCACTCAGCCATTATACTGAGTGGGAAAAAAAAAAAAAAAAACCACAATCTCACATATAGTACATTCTCAGGAAAACATATAGTATATATTCAGGAAAGACAATGCTAATAGTAACCAAGAAGGGATCAGTGATTCCCAAGGTTTGGGGTGAGAAAGAGGTGACTCCAAGAGACAACGTGAGGGAGTTTTTGGGGGGAGTGCAGCTGTTCTGTATCCTGATTGTGGTTAAGTGGCTACAGGAATCTATATATGTGCTAAAATGAATAAAAATACACCCACAAGGTGCAGAATGGTAGGTACATTAGGATGATCCTTTTGTGTCATCCTTTAGAAGATATTTCTGTAATACATGGAAACTTATGTGCTGATACAATGGTAGATACTTTTTTCAGTTCAGAATTAAAAGAAACCATCAGAAATGGTTCCCTTTTTCAGTGGGAGAAGAGATGTGTATCTTTCTACTGTTTGAATTATAAGCCATTTTTGTACTCTTCCTTTTACTTTTTCAACTTTTAATTTTGTTCTATTTGTTGCTTACCATGGAGCACTTCTCCAGTACTTCCTCCTGGAATTTCAGAAATCGTTCCTGAACTTCAGCTTCATTGAGGAAAAAGGCAAGGAAGTGAGTGAAGGGCTGTTTTCTTCTAAAAGTGAGCAGAAGAACATCAATCCGAGTTCGGGCTGAAATTACACCACTTCGATGCTGACCAGTGATTACTGTAAGCAAAAAAAAAAAAAAAGATTTAACACGCTCAAGGACCAGCAGTTGGTTGTAAAATAGGTGACCTCTTAAAACTGTCATCTCTGGGGAACAAAACTGTCATGAATGTGTACATAATTCTGAACAGCAGACAGTACCAAGGGTAAGAAAGCTGTTAATGAATCCAGTCTAAGCAGAATGAAGTTTAAACAGAGTAACCTTAAGACCATCTGATGAAGTAAGAAAATGAATTCAAAAGCTACAAAGCAATCCCTCATACCTTGCTAGTATGAATGTAAAATGGTGCAGCTGATATGTAGAAGTTCGGCAGTTCCATGAAAAATTAAACAGAGAAATATCACATGACCCAGGAATTCCACTCCTAGGTAGAAACTCAAAGGAAGTAAAGGCAAGTATTCAAAAAAAAAAAAAAAAAACTTGTACAAATGTTCATAACAGCTTTATTCACAACAGCCAACAGGTGGAAAAACACAAATGTCCTTTAACCAATAAATGAACAAATAAACCGTGGTATTAGGTATTATCATACACTGAAATACTATTTGGCAAAAAAAAAAAAAAAAAAGGAGTGAAGTAATCATACATGTAAAAACATGGATGAATCTTGAAAACATTATGCTAAGTTAAAGATGCCAGACACAAAAGACCACATATTCCATGTTTCCATGTATAGGACTATCTAAACAGGCCAATTCAGAGAGACAGAAAGCACATTAGTGGTAACAAAGATCTGGGGAGTAGTGAGGAATGGCGAGTGACTGGTTAATGGATATGAAGTTTCCTTTTTGGGTGACAAATGTTTTGGAACTAGACAGTGGCTGTCAAGCAACTGTAAATGTTTCCTACTCCAGGGGATCTTCCCCACCCAAGAATCGAACTTGAGTCTCCTGCATTGCAGGCAGATTCTTTACAGTCTGAGCTACCAGGGAAGCCTGTAAATGTACTAATAATGCCACTCGATTCAACACTTTAAGGTGGTCTAAATGGCAAATTTATGTTGTGTATATTCTACCATTTTAAAAAAAAGAACAATATATTACACAGAAATTCAAACAATAAAAATTAAGAACAAAAAAAGTGGAGTTTTCTGTTATGTGAATTTACCTCAATTTTAAAAAATATTGTGGCAAAATTTTTAGCAATTTGCTATAGTAAAAGAGCTAAACAGAGTCTACTACAATATATACGATCCTACCCTAACTGTATAAAAAAAACAAGGTTAAGTAAAAATGTTTATCTATATCTGCATTGTATGTATGGATATCAAATTTTCACACCTCAGTGTAACTTCGTCTTCTCTGATCTGGGCTTTCTTTATATATAAATGAAAATAAGAGGAAAAACCACAAAACCTTACACTACAATCTGTAAAGAAAAAAAAATCATTTAAGGATTACATAACCTAGGTTCCAGAACTGGCAGTGCTTGGTTCAAAACAGAAGCTAAGGAAAGATGCAGAAGATAGGAAGAGTGAACAAAACTGCCATCTCAATGGA
The DNA here is from genome assembly GCF_019923935.1 of Bubalus bubalis. Lineage (NCBI taxonomy): Eukaryota > Metazoa > Chordata > Mammalia > Artiodactyla > Bovidae > Bubalus > Bubalus bubalis. The sequence continues at coordinate 147,428,708 of NC_059160.1, forward strand.
GGACTTATTAAAGAGGAAAGGACAGATTTCTCAATATGATATAAAATACTGAAGTATTAACTTAAATAGTAGCAAAATCTGCTATGTACTTTCAAGACCACAAAGCTTGCTCCTTCCAAGCAACTGCAGAGGTTGCTTGGAATGGAACAAATAATTCCATTTATTTGTCCTAATACTTCCCATTAAAGCATTTGAAATTTTCTACAAGAAGAGCCTATTTTTTTAAATAAAAATGAAATTATCATACCCATTTTGTTGTAAAGAAACAAGATGGAAATTTCTGGGAAAAGAAGTAAATTATGAATGTACTGGGATTCCAATGATAAAAGAATCTGCCTGCCACAGCTGGAGACTAAGGAGACACTGGTTTCATCCCTGAGTCGGGAAGATTCCCTGGAGGAGGAAATGGCTACCCACTCCAGTATTCTTGCCCGGAGAAACCCATGGACAGAGGAGCCTGGCAGGCTACATTCCATAGGGTCACAAAGAGTTGAACACGACTAAACAACTGAGTACTCACGCACGCGCACATGAATGAATGAACAGAAAGCCTAAAAACTGTTTGCCTAAATAGAAAACTGACATAAGTCATAACCAAAAAATGTAAGAGAGCTTCCCAAATGGCACTAGTGCTAAAGAACCCACCTGTCAATGCACGAGATGTAAGAGACTCAGGTTCAATCCCTGGGTCAGGAAGACCCCTGGAGGAAGGCATGGCAACTCACTCCAGTTATTTTTGCCTGGAGGATCCCATGGACAAAGGAAAGGAGCCTAGCCGGCTACAGTCCATGGGGTCGAAAGGAGTCAGACATAACTGAAGCGACTTGGCAAGCACGCACAAAAAAATTAAGAAGTAGAGACACGGTATTTTTTTGATGATATAATTTTATTTTCAATAGAACACTTTGAGAATCCAAAAGATTCAAATGCCCAGTGAAGGAAAGTGTCCAAGCAGGCGTTCAAATAATGTGCCATAGAAAGACTGACAAAGGAGGACTCAATGGTAAACTGGAACAATGTTAAAGTAGAAATTATAACTATCTCTGTACAAGGAAAAAAATATGGTAAGAAACTAAAAGAAAAAGGTATGCAGGGGAGGGAAGCTTAAAACTCCTGTTTATGTTTAGTTCTATAAAAATTTAGTACAAAATACTATATCTATCCTTTTGCACTAAGGTAGTTTGGCAGAGAATAAGACTAGTAAGATGTTTTCATTTTTTTAACACAGAAAACTGCTAAGGGCATGTCAAAGGTGCTCAGACTTATTTCCAGAAAAAGATTCAAAGTTGAGCAAACAATGACTACAGAGCAAATATGATGAGGTTAGAAATATTCTAAAACTACAAATATCTGAGTGGATCAGAATTTACTTGACATGGGTCTAAGGACCACAACAAGAGATACAGAGGAAGAAAACAAAGGCACTAATGTGGAACTTTATAAAAACCAACTGCATAACTAAAATGACAAAATAATATTAAAAGCCTGGAGAATCCCATGGACAGAGGAGCCTGGCCAAATACAGTCCATGGGGTCGCAAAGAATCGGATACAGCTGAAACACGCACAAAAAAATCATTCTTATATCCCACTGCCTGAGGCTTCAAAACAGACTAGACCAAATTCTTATCTAGAGGACAAATTAGTGAAGTCGTTCAGTGTCAGACTCTTAGCAAGCCCATGGACTACCAGGCTCCGCCATCCATGGGATTTTCCAGGCAAGAATACTGGAGTGGGCTGCCATTTCCTTCTCCAGGGGATCTTCCCAACCCAGGGATTGAACCTGGGTCTCCTGCACTGCAGACAGACGCTTTACCATCTGAGCCACCAGGGAAGCAAATTGAAACCTACCAGATCATTTTCTTCTCTAGTTTCTCTAATTTAGGAGAGGCAAAACAACTACTAACAGCATATACCACACCAATGCAACTGCAGTTTTGATTTCACATCAGAACCCAATTTACTGTAACCAGTAAATTCAATTTTTTTATATACTTTACTTCCCTACAAGACTAATAAGCCAGTTTATCCTCTTGCTTTTCAATTAAATTAGTTCCACTATATTCTTACTTTTAACAATTAAACACCCTTATTATTCACACTGAAATATTTTGGCTTTCAAGTCAATAACCTGTCTAACCTTTTCTGGATAAGTTTTGGAATGACTCCAGTATCTTAAAATGGCTAAGGTCTTCACATTTATTGCATGTTATAATTTTTACCAAAATAAAAATTATTAGCCATCTGTTACTATACGCATAGAAAAAAATGGGGAACAGATTCAACTGTTAAGAACAATTATGGCTAAAGTTCATAACATAAAAGACTTCCCTCTATACTTTACATATAATTTCTATAAGCTTTTCTTTTTGAAAGCATGTATTAATTTTTAAATCAGAAAAAGAGAGAAATAAGCTTTAATGCAATTTAAAAAATTACTTCAGTATTTGTAGCCTGAACTTTAACACTTAAGGAAAGACACAAGGTTTTTTTTTTTTTAAACAGTAATTCTAATGAACTAAATATCTATATTAATTAGAGTCCTTCAAAAATGTCATTAAAGTTCTAAAGTTAGAGTTTTACTTGTTACCAAGGGGCTGGGGAAAACTCCAGCACTTCACTGTCCAAAATCGGAGCCCACATGCAGCTAGTTAAATTAAAAGAATTAAAATTAAATAGAATTTAAAATTCAGTTCCTCAGTCACATTAGCCACATTTCAAGTACTCACTCATGAGTGGCTAGTGGCTCTTTGGATACTGCAAATATACAACATACTCACCATCATGGAAAGTTCTTCTGGACAGCACCACTCTAAAGTCAACTGCTACTTATCTGCCACAGTGATTATTTTTACATAGAACAAAATAAGAAGAGTACTTATAATTCTTTTCTCCTAAGACTTAATACAATCCATGAATGTTTATGGAAAATGGATTATTGGAGGCTGCTGCACTTACTTGACGCTGAAAAATTCCTACTGTTTTAAAAATTCTGTCCCTTCAGTACTCCTCACTCAAAGTCACTTTACAACACAAGTCTGAGCACTTGGTTCACATTGATGCTTTAGTACAGAACTTTCTGACATGGCTTCTATTGCTAAACTACTTTTCCTCACCTGAACACTTACTTGAATCAGGTTGCTGTTTTAATTATTACTCTTACAATTTCCTTCCTAGTCTACAAAGCAAGATAAAAACAAGATAACTAATAGGGAAAGGGCTGAGCCTCATTTCAAATTTGCTGATCTCACTTTTTCCCTCTAATTCTAACTTGAAATAATTCACAAACTCCATTTCAAGCTACTGAAGCATACAAGAAATCTCCTAGTCCACAACAAAATCTGGAAGCTTTATTCCATTAGTGTGTAGTAAAGTATCAAATTAAGGCCCAGGTACTCATATCAAGATAAGGCTGTGTAAGTACATCTTTCCTCATCTGAGAGACTGATACTGATATAAAAAAGGGCAATAGCTACAGAACCACATAAAAAATATAATCATCAAACTCAGTTGGGTCACATTATTCCATACACATACAAAAGTGACTGCAAACATATATAGAGTCTCACCAATTTCTCCTTCTTGTCCAGGCTTAGGAATGCTAATAGAAGTTTTGGTCTCCACTTCTAGTTTCTTTCTAGTGTCCCCTCTCTTTCCAACAATATGCCTATAATATAGAGAAAGTTAATTAATGTAAGTCAAAATATACCCGAATAAAGAACTCCATCATATTTAAATCATATGTGGCCAGAGATACTCCCTCATAGAAGAGTGCTTCAGTAAAAACTCAGTATTCGTAGAGGAAATTACAAGTCATATAGCTTTATAGAACATGTTGCATTATATTCACTGACAAAACGATGTCCTACAGCCAATTCAATGCATAGAAAGAGTAATTATACCCCATGCCTGTTTGCTTCTCAAAACTAGATTCAAAATCGGGGTCTGCAGTTAAGTGAAAGAAAAGCTAACATAGTCTCATTGGACACTTGAATGGGTCTACAGTTTGAAGGGGGAAAATCTTGCCCTCTTAGAGAGCAAATTAACTACATTTTGAGTTCATCCTAAGCGAATTATCCTTAATTAATTAAATAATGCTAAAGAGCTTAGCAAAGAGCAGGGTCCACCAACCAAGAGAGACGCAAGCACAGAAAGGGATAACCCTCAGGCTGAATTCAAACACACAGACATGTCTTGTTTGGGAGATTTCACCTAAAACTTGGGAAATTTCACCTAAAAAATATAGATTTCTAAGTTCTTTCAAAAAATTGGGAGATCTGACTACTCAATGGCAAAAATAGGCTGGAACATGAGCTCATTTCTGAAAATGGAATATGAATTCATCACAATCCCTGCCACTTCCTACTATCTTTTATTGACTCCAATCATCTATTGGCTCACATTACTTACTTAGGCCTCCTAGTATAAATAATTCTGACCCTCCAAAGCTATCTTCTGGAACCCATAGTAATTAGATGTATCAGGCAAATGAGACTACTGGATCCCAGGAGAAAAGTTTCAGAGTCTAAATAAAGCACCAAGAGACCATCACAGGACCATAAATTTAAGAGAAAAAACTTCCTCATCAACAGTATTTTGACTTCGAGGATTTCAATTACAGTACACTACAGCACTGCTGACTATTCCTAAAATTCTGTATTTGTTTTTACATGGGATAACCAAGTCTGATTATTTCCATTAAGATTTATTGTAGTAAGCCAGCTTTTTATAAAACAAGATGTTCAGAGGAGGACTGGAACTCCACAGTTTCCATGTAGTTTTTCTCTGTGCTGGGCTAGGGACTATGTAGCACCAACTCCCTCAGCCTTTGTCTTTTATTTTCAGTCAGGTTCCTGTTTGTTAGCACATGGCTAGTGGACAAACCTCTCATAAAGTAGTTGGCTCAAAGTGTTATTAATAGTCTAGGCACCTTAGAAAGGGAAGTGGTTGTGGTTAAAGAGGCTTTAGAAGCAAACAAACCTTGGCCAAGTCATTTAACCACTCTTAGCCTACTACTTCGGAGAAGGCAATGGTACCCCACTACCTCACTTAAAAAAACGGAGTGAATAATACCTAAGTATCATAAGGTTGGTCGTAAGGATTAAATGTGATCATATATAAAAGGACTTCCCAGTGACTGGCACATAGCTCAGTATAGACCATGTCATCCTCATTAAACCCATGATGGCACCATTCCAGTTAAGAGTATAGACAGATCCAAAAGAGGTTTACACGGAAAGTCTAAAGCATTCACTAAAATAATACAGATAAACAGTGAAAGGATGACTCGTTTATTGTATAAGTGGAAATTCTTGCCAGATCAAGTGGTTCTCAATCTTGGCACACACTGGAATCACCTGGCTGCTACTGTTAAGTCGCTTCAGTTGTGTCTGACTCTGTGCGACCCCATAGACGGCAGCCCACCAGGCTCCTCTCTCCATGGGATTCTCCAGGCAAGAACACTGGAGTGGGTTGCCATTTCCTTCTACAACGCATCAAAGTGAAAAGTGAAAGTGAAGTCGCTCAGTTGTGTCCAACTCTTCACGACTCCATGGACTGTAGCCTACCAGGCTCCTCCACCCACGGGATGTTCCAGGCAAGAGTACTGGAGTGGGTTGCCATTGCCTTCTCCTGGGTAGCTATAAAAACTAATGATGCCTGGGTTCAGCTCCCAGAGATTCAGACTCAACTGGTCTGGGGCACACCTAGGTATTGGGAGTTTTTAAAACTCCCCAGGTGATTCTAATGTGCACCTGAAGTTGAGAGCCACAGTATTAGACCTCGTCTGTGGACACGTGCACCACTATTAGACTTTGATCATAAGTTAGTTTGGTCAACTAATTTCTTCCTTGGACCAAATAAGCTTACATAAATGATTCTTAAGAAAGAAATCTTCCATGTAGGTCAATCATTTGTCAATAAGACTGAGAGGAAGGAAGAGAGGAAGAGAAGGAAGAAGACAGGAAAAAAGAAAGAAGTCTTCCTAGTAAATATTGTCTATTAATTAGGATTTAGCAGAACCAATACTTAATGTAACATGCAAGTCATCACAAAATGAGTATTTAGAATATATAAAATTCAAAAGGTCATATGGTTAGAATCAGACATTTAAGGAATCTTTACATACCTTAGCAGTAACAAATATATACATTAAGGAAGACATGTTGCATTGATTTTTACAAGGAATCTGAGTCACAGCTTCCTAAAATCACATTTCTTAGGAGAAAATGTCCCTGAAACCTGAGAGGAAACTGAGCCATCAGGATTAGCATTTGGTTTCTCATTTGGTCCCATTCCAGGAGAGAAATTTCATCCTCATTAGGTGTTTCAGAAAATTCTCAAGTTGAAAAACATGCAACTATTTGCCTCTTGGAACTTAAAGGTGTATGATTCTATATTTGTAGACCTCCTCTCATAGAGAAATATAGATAGACTTTATTCATCTGGTACAACACAGAAAAACAATCTATGACTTCCTAGACCATGCTATCTTCAGAGGTGCAAGCCCAAAAGAAGCCAGCCAGCTACAAGAGCTAACGATATTAGTAGTTAATAAGAGACAGAATATGATCAACACGAAGGCAAGCAGGCACAGACTGAAATGATCACAAGAACTGAAGGACAACAGAACAGACACATTCCTGCCTTCAAGTAGTTTCCAGTCTAGCAGAAGAAACATCAACTAGCTGACAAATAAATAGAAACATTAGGCTTGAGAAATGCTATAAAGGAAAAGTAGTGGTGTTATGAAAATATATACTATGGTAATCAATGTGGCGGGTGGGGATGCCGGTGTCAAAACTTGGGAACCTAAGGAAGGAAAATATATTAATAACTAGGTAATGTAAGGAAAGGGAACAGCATATGCCAAAGCTAGAAGATAGGAAGGAACCCAGAACATTTGAGGAACTGAAGAAAACCAGTTAAACTTAAGTGCAAAGCCAGGGAAAGAGTGGTGTGAGCTGACACTGAAAAATGCAGGGCTGGCTAAGTCACGTTCAAGATTCTGGCCACTGCTCTAATGGAATAAAATTCCATCTTCCATGGAAGAATGTTAATGGATTTCAAGCAAAGGTAATAAAATAATCAGGTTTTCCTTTTAAAAAGATTATTCCACCCTCAATGTGAAGAACTGATTGGAAGAGAGCAACAATCAATGTGGAAAGACCAGTAAGTAGACTATTTGAAATAATCCACAGAAGAGGTAGCAGAATGGCTATAAAGAAAAAGTAAGTGGTGGATTCAAAAGATACTTAAGAGGCAAAAATCAACAGGATTTGGTGATGTATATGGAATGATGAAACTGATCTGCAATTAGTCTTTAGAAATTCTAGGATGTTAAACACTAAACCATTTTGTCACTAGTAAGTACTGTAATAAGTGTGGAAAAGAGAAATGTGGAAAAGAGAAGAAGCAGCTTTCTTCTAAGTTTCCTGGAAATGCCTCCCCATGAAGCTGCCAAGGGGCATCACTCACTTGTAGAGTAGGCTGGGGGCCTTCACGGTACATCGGAAACCTTGTGGGGTCTGCACCACCTCGTAGGTTTCACAGGGCTCTTCGGCACACTCCACGAGGCCTGCACAGAAACCATAACACCTCACTCACTTGCTCTGTGGACAACAGTCTTTCTTCTTCTCAGCTGTCCAACCATTCTTGAGGTTTAAAGAAAAGCAACACACACACAAAAAGAACAGCCATACATGTTACACTGCAGAACACTGCTCCAACATTCCTCCTCACCTGCTCTTAGACAAACAAAGAATAAAAACACATGACTATTTTAAATCTTCCAATCCTGGAACCTTGGAAAAGGAGTATCTACATACCACTATTTAATTGTTTTCTCCCAGAAATAAATCTTTTGTACTATTTTACGGAGACATAAGTCACATAAAATTCATCCTCTTAAAATGTACAACTCAGTGGTTTTTAGTATTAGGACACAAAATCACCTCAGTGAATGAGGTAGGCAGGAGTGAGACAAAGAGAAAACAGGAGGCTGAAATAAAAGAGCTCAAGGCCCCAGGGCTAAAGGGAAACAGCCACGTCGGTTGTATATTTGAAACTGCCTGTATATGACTGCAGAGAAGAAAAGAAAAATTATGACACAACAATAACAGTTAATATTGGGCATATGTTCATTTATTTCAACAATTTATAAAAACTAGTTCATAGTTTTATAGATAAAAGAACTTAATTTTACCACAGATAATTGTTAATATTAATAGCTAACTAAAATTACCCCTTATTACATTTAAGCCTCTGCACAAAGATGAGACACAACTTAACTTATGAACTGAGAACACCTCATCAAACTAACTCAACCAGCCCACTCAGAATCAACAAGGGAGCTATGAGAGGCCAAACAAGTCAAATTTCAGTGCTCACACATAAACACTGAAACAAAGAATTGCTTCTACAATACGGATAACATTGTACTTCTAATCTGACCAAAGAGCAACTAAGATTACCTTGGTAATAGTCATCATCTTCTTCTTCATGTTGATAAGGCTGTTCTTGGATGGGATTCTTCCTATAAACCCGTCCACCAATTTTTATAAGCTGTGGACGCAGAACTTCCATGATTAATGGATCTTTATACAGGCCTACAAGGACAGAATTGGGCATCAGTTCATAGTACATCCTAAGCAAAAGCATTACTGTTTCCACTAGATTTCCCCTATCTAGAAGCTGTTTTATTAAGTCAATTGCTGCCTTTTCCACTACACTATTCCACTCCTGGCACACTCAAGACAGTAATTTGCAATCTATTCAGCATTCCTCAAAAAAAGTGATTACAAGATACTGAGCCTGTCCATGACTTTGGAAGAGAGACTAGAGGTCTCTTCATTACTTTAACCTAAAGGGAGTAAAGGAGAAGGCAATGGCACCCCACTCCAGTACTCTTGCCTGGAAAATCCCATGGGTGGAGGAGCCTGGTAGGCTGCAGTCCATGGGGTCGCTAAGAGTCTGACACGACTGAGCGACTTCCCTTTCACTTTTCACTTTCATGCACTGGAGAAGGAAATGGCAACCCACTCCAGTGTTCTTGCCTGGAGAATCCCAGGGACGGGGGCGCCTGGTGGGCTGCCGTCTACGGGGTCACACAGACTGAAGCGACTTAGCAGCAGCAGCAGCAAAAGGAGTAAAATTCAACCTCTGTGCTTATCTGAACATTCGTGAAGCGTCTCACGCTCTTACCCAGTATGACAGTTAAGAGAATTAGGGATGTTTAATACATTTATCCTCAAGGGGAGAACAAAAAAATCCTTAACTACCTTTACAGGTGCTAGAAATACATACTCAACAATTAGATCCAGATGCCTATTAAAACAAAGCTAAAATATAACTTAACCAACATGGTTCTGCCAACTAACACACTGCTGAGGGAAGGAATTCAATTTCTGTAGGTCACTGCCAAAAACTGTACATCACTCAGAGAGAAACCAAGTTTCTAGTCACCACTTAATGAATTAACAATTTAGGAAAAAAGCTTCTTAGGTTAGCTCTGGTTATGTTTAACCAAGGTTCCTACCACATATGGTACATGGTCTTGAAACCCAAAATAACTTAAGCGGTCCCCCTCCGAAAAGATCAATCCTTACTAAACACACTAATGCTCAATCCAACCTCAGGAAGTAAATCGCTTGCATTGGTAATTTGCTTACAGAATCAATGAGTTAGTTTCATGTTGTGAGAAACAATAATATATAAGGTAAACAGACTTGAACATCGAAAGAGGAGGCATAACTAGCAATACTTTAATGACATTACACCCTAATACTCAATCTCCCAGGACCTCTCAGAGAAAAAAAAAAGGCTCGCCACAAAAGTAGAAGTCAATGTCAAGGTAGGTCCTCAAACTGAGCTCTGGAAGAGAGGGTTGTCTCAGAGATAGCAAACCCTCCATCTGCCTTTCCCATAAGGCCCTGGACTGCAAGACTGCTCAGGAGGAAGGATGGGGAATAGCCAATTTAATCCTGCTCCGTGGTGGTTCGGAGAGACAGAAAGGAAAGCAGAAGGCCTACAAAGTCGGGAAGGAAGATGAAACCCTGAATCATAAAAGCGAGGAAAAATCAACCCCAGTACGTCAAAGCAAGCGAAGAGAGGACTCCGCGGTGGTAGGAAAACCGCTGTAGTGAGAGCAGACGAAGGACCCAGAAGGCCTCTCCCAGAACCGGGTCTCCGCGGCTCTCCGCCCCGGCCACGCCCACCATTGCACTGGCACGCGCACGCCGCGGCCGCCGCGGGCTCCCTCCGCACGGGCGCGAGCACGCCGCCGCCCTCGTCGTGGAAAACGCAGCCGGTTCAGTTGGGGGCGGGGCTGTAAAGTGCCAAAGCAGCTGAGGTAAGTGGTCGAGGGCTCAGGGACCCTCAGGAGCTTGCTGGAAAGGGAGCTGATCCCTGAGATCCTACCTGAAGGGACTAGTGAAGTGGAGAAAGGAGGAGGAGGAACTGGAGCCTGCCGCAGAGGGCGTGTAAGAGGAAATTTCCTCAGGCCGCACGAGACAATTGCGCATGCGGGCCAAGCGGTGGCGCCTGCGCAGTGGGATGGCGCCGGTGGTGTCGCCCCCCTGGAGAGGTCTGGGTGGGTGTGGGGTCATGGCTTGGAGTTAGCTTGGGAACAGCTGACATTCTGACCCATCTTCTCTTCATCCCCTTTCCACCCACGCTGTTTTTAGCTACGGCACCTTTTTGATTGGTAATCCAGCTATTTGGAATGATTTCTGATGATAGAGTTTAATAATTGCTTGTCTTTTTGATAAGGAGACTTTTAAGGATTCTTTAAGAAGGATTTTTCAAGACTATAAGTATGTATCTGCTAGGAAGGAAAGTGGTTTATGAATACGAGGTCATCCCTATCATGCATGAAGTAAATGTGTTGATCATCCTGTCACTGTGAACACAACCATGCAATATCTCTGCTCTCCTGTAAGAATCTCTACTGCCAATCTCGCTTATTGAGTCAAGTCCCAGCTTATGTCATCATTAGTATTTAAATATTCAACAAATGTTACTGAGCACCTACCTTGGGCCTGGCAGCCTAACTGGAAAAACAGTTGTCCAAATAGATCTACAGAATGAGGGGGAAAAACCAATAATGGACCAACCCTCCTGACATCAAACTTATCTATCCTCTGCTAGCCCTGTGTTCTGTCATTTGTTCCTTATTCATTCAGGAAACACTGTAATCCAGGTTCTATGCTAGGCCTTGAGAGTAGAAAGACAACTCCTTCCCCTTTTCCTAAGAAAAGGGTTCTTCCTAAGATCATTAACCTTAAAATGAAAGTATGGGGTGCATTTTCCCTCTTCCTGAGTATGGACTTTCCATTCTAAGAGACATGTGACGTTGACACTGTCTGTCAAATGCAGAGAATTAAGACTTTTCCCATGAGTGTGTTGAAACATAGTAAGTATGAAAAACGAATCTGCAGAGGAAAAAAAAAAGATTGAGGACTAAATATTCATTGGTAGTTTTGGATAGCTGTTGTTTACTGTGCCTTTGAGTGTTCCAAATGCTTTAGTTATATTAACCTTCCTGACACCTCTGATGTAGGTACTATCATTATCTGCATTCTATAGATGAGGCAGCTGAGGAGCAGAGAGGTCGGGTGATTTGTCCAGAATCAGACGGCAAGTAACAAAGCCAGGACGTGAACCTGGGCCAAGAGGCTTCAGAGTGAGCTCTTAATCACTGTGCTGTTTCACCTCTCACAGGGTACATGTTGTTTAGTCACTCTGTCATGTCTGACTCTTTGCAGCCCCAGGACTATAGCCCACTAGGGTCCTGTGTCCCCATGGGATCCCAGGCAGGAATACGGGAGTGGGCTTCCATTTCCTTCTCCAGGGGATCTTCCCAACCCAGGGATCGAGCCCATGTCTCCTGCATTGACAAGTGGATTCTTTACCACTGAGCCACCTGGGAATCCCATATAGCACATGACAATGCAATAAAGCCATTGCTTTAAAAATGGCACAACAAATAAGCTGAAGTCTGTATGCCTATGTGCAAAATGGGGGGATTGGATTAGATGATCTTTAAGGAATCTTGTGGTTCCTGTGAAATGTTAACTCATTTAGCAAACGTTTATTTAAATCAACAGCCAAGCATAATATTTGGTCTTGGTGATCAGAATGCCTGCCTTTATAGAGCGGTTCCAAACTAGGGTTTATTGTGAGTTTCACTTTAACTTCGGTTACCACCTGCTGGTAGCATTCAAAATTTAACCTAAATCTTTAAAGCTAAAAATTACTTAGGTAATCTTTCCATTGCACTCCACTTTTCAACCCTGGCTGTTTTATGTCTTGAATGATAGTTCTGAGTCTGAAAGAGGACTGTTCTTTTTATATGGAAAACATAAACCTTTTAGAATCTTCTGTAAATGTGTAGTGTAAGCTTCTATTTTGTTTTGAACTTTTTAAGGGAGACGTGTATTTGGTATACAGATTTTCTCATTTACATTTGGACCTTTTGATTTTTTAATTTGATATAGTATTAAACACTCACAGCCCCTCTAATTCCTAATAAGCCGTGATTCTAAGATCATTCTTAAACTATTTTGTTCCAGTTTTGGGACACCACCAAGTGATCAATTTGGGTATTACATTTGGATGAAAAACATTTTTTTAATTTAATGAAAGGGCCAATATGTATTTCCTAACCATTCCCCTTCCTTGGGAACAGAACACAGTGTTATTCTGGAATTTTATTTGGAAAATTTTATAAGTGAATTTCTTGGTGTGGCTTGGTCAGGATGTATCCAAGACAAACTGTCCCATGAGGCATGGTTGTTTTATCCTCATATAATTTATTTCCTCAGTCAAATTGCTACCTTGGCACTGCCATATCACCCTTTCATAACCCATAAATCACCCACAGTCAATCCCAAATGACATAAACAGTTTGCTAATGGTAGGAAGTAGTGTTTTATGTAGAAAAACTAAGAATAAACATATTTTCACTTAAAATCCTGAGTGACGTTTTGGCCCAAGGAGCCATAAAAGATCGTGGGAGTACAGAGGGTAGAAAAATTTGGAACTAATTCTTGACTAAACTGTATGCTGGCTTTCACGGTAGCTGGAATGAAATGTTGTCAGTCTCACTTCCATAAACTTGCCAATCGCTGTTTTTCTTTCTCTGTAGTGAAGTGAGAATTCTACTGGAGAGGAAATGGCTGCCTCTTCATCCTCCTCCTCAGCTGGTGGGGTCAGTGGAAGTTCTGTTGCTGGATCTGGTTTCAGTGTCTCAGACCTTGCCCCACCACGGAAAGCCCTTTTCACCTACCCCAAAGGAGCTGGAGAGATGTTGGAAGGTGATCTCATGCTGCTTTTTGCTGAATAATTGGATTCAGACCTGCAATGAATATTAATTGTAAAGAAGCTATTAAGTGGATTAGTTACGAGTTTGTCCTGATTTCAGCTCCACATTTCATCTCTTGTCCTTATTTCAAAATATCTTTAAAACACAAATGTTTCTCCAGAATTAGAATTTTGGAGCTGAAAAAGACTTTGGAAATCATGGAGGTCATTTAGAGTTATTTAGATCCAGAAAAGATAAAGTGATTTGACCATGTGAAAAGACAGTCAGCACTTGAACCAGGAATTCCATTACACTCCTGCTCCAGTTTGCTTTATCCTGGCACCAGTCGGCTTCCCTATGGTTAGTGGGTTTCATATTTTTTTTTTCTAATGTAATTCACCTATAGATAGATGAAGAGATTCTGAGAGAAAATAAAAACCAATCTACTGTTCTTACGTGGCCCACTGCAGGGCAATGCGGTGTGGTTTCTCAAGCACTGGAGCTGGATTTGCATCGAATCATCCCCCATCTTATTCAGCACACATTTGCAAACTGGCTGGCCAAGATCAGGGCACAGGCTATAAGCATGAAACAACTTTAGCACCTAGAATTCATCAGGTACACTTCTTAATAGAAAGCATTAAAACCTCCTAAAGAGCTTATTTAAAATGCACATTTCTGGCTCACCTATAGATTCCAAATTAGTCTATAGCACAGGAATCTCCATTTTGACTAACATCCAGGGGATTCTCATGAAAGGGGTCCTTAACTATTCTTCTTCCTACCTCAAAAAAAATCAGCCAAGAACCTATTAAAGATTCAAAATCTACTTGATTCTAGCACATCTGTGCTTAATTGTATATTGATCCTTTTTGCTTTAAATATTGCACATTTCAGTAAATATACTTAAAAATTAATCTGGAAATACCTGAGAAAGGCACAGACTGTAGTTAAGAGTCAGTTTTTGGGGGGTGGTCTTCATTTATATCAGGTATAATAAAAAGCAGAGGTTTGGATTAAGCCAACGCAGACAGAAGTATCACTTGTGACAGGAAAACATAGGAAGACTGGGACTAAACATAGGAAGACTTTTTAGAATTGGTTCAAATCATGACTGGTGACGTAAACAATCAGATATTGTATGTAGTTAGTGATACATATGAGGTGTATGTACTGATACTTCTGTCTATGCCCTTTTGTTTTCAATTAGCTGAATACTCAAGCTAACATCACAGAGTCTGGAGGTAGTGAACATCTAGGGCCTTGTTTGCCATATTTGGCACTAAAAATAAATTATGACTTAAGTTATATGCTGCAGAGACCTGGTATTAGGAAGTTTCTCCCAAAACAAATCAAAAGTTGGAGGTACTTAAATTGCTTAATGAGTTTTATGGCAGCAGAAAAGGAATCCTTATTTAACAACGAACCCTTAAGATTAAAGTCATTTGAAGTCTAGCTACAGGAGGAATTTAATACGGGCGGCACCTCGTGGTCTCAGAGCTGTCAGCATTCTTGGTCGGTGTACACCAGACTTCTTGGAAACATTAAAGAAGAAAGGCTTCTGAGATTAGTCTAAATGTTGATGTTCTAACAAGTGATAGTTCTGTCCACTTTTATTCCATCCCACTATGCTTCATGGGGGACTGTGTTGCCTTTCTACTGTAGAATGAATTTAAGTTTAAATATGCAGTGCCCAGTTTGGGATTTCTTCCTTAGGTTTAAAGTTTCACCTATACATTTAAGGACAAACTATGAAAACTTAGAGGTGGCAGCCCTTGAACTATCCTGAGTCAAATGAAAAATGTTAAATTGAAAAGGCTACCCTTAAATTTGAATTAAAAGGATGGTAGATTTGGATACCTCATCCTGCTATATTTATGGGTGATACTACTATGCGAGTAATCTAATGCACGTGTACCTGACGGTTTTTCTTACGGTAGTTTAATGGAGTACAGGCATACCTTGTTTGGTTGGGCTTTGCTGATACCATGTATCTTACAGATTGAAGGTCTGGGCAACCTTGCCTTGAACAAGTATGTTGGCGCCATTTTTTCAACAGCATTTACTCATTGCCTATCTCTGTGTCACATTTTGGTAATGCTGACAGTATTTCAAACCCTCCACCAGCAAAACGTTTACATTTCCCTGAAGGCTTGATGTTGGTTAGCATTTTTTTAGCAGTATTTTTTAATTAAGGTATGTACATTTTTTTTTTAGACATAACACTATTGCACACTTAACAGACTACAGCATGGTATAAACATAACTTTTATATGCAATGGGAAACTAAAAAATTAGTGTGATTTGCTTTATGGCAGTGGTCAGGAACCAGGCCTACGACATCTCTGAGATATGCCTGTATGAAAATAGAGTAGGAAGGGTTGCCTCTTCAGAGCAAGAACAAAAGCAATTAGGTGCTGTTTATTATCTTAACAGGTTCAACTTGGTCTTGCATCCTCCTAAGTCTAGGATAATAAACCCAAATAACCTGTACTTAACCTTGTGTATTAACTTTTTTGTGTATCTGCTGTCTGATATCGGACACCTCACATAAGCAGTATACTGTACAGGACTTTTCAACATTCCTCTGCCTTTGGCTAGGATTGTCTCACCCAGATATTAGTAAGCAAATTAGAGACTGCCTTCCAGTCTGAAATGGCTGGATTTTGGTGGCATCGTACGCCACTGGAGCATAAATTATCTGCCATTGCCTGTTTTCCCGCTGTGGGATAATAGGCTTTTAAATGAATTTGTTAGCATCCTATTTATTGGAGTTAACAGTAGTGTTAGATTTGGACAATTTACTGAAATTTTCACCATTTATAACCTTTACTTGTCCCTTAAGAGGAAAGCTGATGTATTGCTACTTGGTGTGTTACAAAGAGTTTGATTACAATTTCTAAATGGAAGACAGATTGCCCCAGGCTGACTCCTCTCTGGAGAAATTCCAGACTTTAGATTGTTACAGATATCACGTCTAATAGGATGTAGCTAAGAAGCAGTGGACTTTGTGGTTAATACAAAGCTGCAAATCAGCAAAAATGTGTTCCATAGACATACAAAGCAGCAAAGTGATGTGCAAGTGCCTTTTTGAAAGATTAGCTTACATCCTTTTGCTTTGAAGTTCATTATCAAGGGAAATATGCAAATGTTATAATTTAAGCATTTATCCTAATAACACCTGTGATTAAATGTAAGCGGGAGGTAGCACTTTAGAGCTTGCAAACAAATCTTGGCCTGGTCCTTACAGCCAGAATCCCCACTGCCTTGTGTGATATCCTCAAGTTCAGAATCAAACCACCTGAGAAGAGCTCTAATTCCGTATGCTTTGCTCTTCCTAAAATAAAACTTAAGTTATAATTTGATTCTTTAAGCAAGGGTATGAATGCTGGCATACTTACACAATTTATTAGGCATAATAAATTGCATCATTAGTGTCAAATGTTCACACAGTCCCTCTTCCCATTGTGGGATTCATAGTTATTTTCAGGCCATTTCCCTTATTTGAAAAACTCAGTAATATCATTGGCTTACATTTCCCTTATTTGAAAAACTCAGTAATATCATCTTAATATCATAGATCTTTAAACTGGACAGCCAGTATAATATTCAATAATTGAAAATTAAATTTTTGCTCAGTTTAGATGATATACTTATAAATGAGTTACATTCTGCCAGAGGAATAGGGGTGGGAGGAGGGAATGGGATCATATCCCCATATGACACAATATTTAGAATCATCTTCCAATATTTAGAAAAGAAGTTGAATTTAAAGAATAACACTCAAAAAAAAAAAAAAGAACACTCTCCTCAAAGTCTACATCACCATATGAAATTATATTTTGAAATAATATATAATATGCATATATATTGCTAAGTCGCTTCAGTTGTGTCCGACTCTGTGCGACCCCATAGACAGCAGCCCACCAGGCTCCCCCGTCCCTGGGATTCTCCAGGCAAGAACACTGGAGTGGGTTGCCATTTCCTTCTCCAATGCATGAAAGTGAAAAGTGAAAGGGAAGTTGCTCAGTCATGTCCAACTCCTAGCGACCCCATGGACTGCAGCCCACCAGGCTCCGCCATCCATGGGATTTTCCAGGCAAGAGTACTGGAGTGGGGTGCCATTGCCTTCTCCGATGCATATATGTTAATACATAATAATTTTCATACATATTATGTATGGAATAATTATATTTTTGCACCAATTTTGAAGATAATATTAGAAGCCCTCTTGGTCATATATTTAAGCTATTTGAATATAGTACCTATGGTTTTTCTTATTTATCATGAGCTTCTGAAATAAGGTCTTCCTTGTGTGAAACTCAGCATGAAGCCAGAATATGTTAGTCCTGTCTCCTTGTCACTTAATAGCTGGTTGACGGCAGCAGCCCGTGATTGATGGGTGAGTGCTTGACACCCAGCAGTGCTGGCATGAACTGCCACCTAAAAAAAGACAGCCGTGTCCTCTCCCTTCATTTGTTTTAGAATTTCTGCAATAAGATCCCTTCCCTGAATGGTTTCTGCTACCCCATGAAGTCACATTTTCCTACATGAGTTCTACGTCTTCAGGGGTATGTTTTGTTGGATCAGCCCTTGCCTGATAAGGAATAACATGAACCAGCTTATGTTTCACAATCATCTTCCAAGTACTGGGGTGACTGAATTAGCTACCTTCATGTATCCAGTTCTTGGCATCAGTACAATGCTAGGTTCTGAAATTGCACCATACTTTTATCACCATCCAAATTGCAGTGTTCTGGTTTAGTTGGAAAATCAAGGTTACAATTTGCGTTTACAGAATGAAATTTCCCAGCAGTGTTTGTGATGGTCATTGTGATATAATTTGATATACAAAATATTGACAATAGCTGTTTTTCTTCAACTTTACTTTGTAGAATGAAAATGATTAAGAGTTTTGGTGTACCTTTGTATTTTCAAAGTTCAGGGCCACATGGCCAAATGTGTTAGTTGTCAGTGATTGCTTGACATACAAAATAGGAGAACATTAAGAAATTGTCAAGTTAGGATGGGAGAAATGTTGACCAGGACATCAGACTGGGGTTTCTTATTTTTGTTATTTTAACACTATTTTTAAACTCTTGAACAAGTAGAGGGACTATTTTAACATTCTAGGTATAGAAGAAGTAGCTTTTATAACACAGCAGTGTTAATTCTAAGTGAAACAGAAGCCCTTTGTAAACACTGAAAACTAGACCCGAATGTAAAAGCAGGGAGAATGGATGTGTTTACTACGTTGATCAGAAGCCATTAGATTAAAATGGACTGGAGCAGATTAAAACTTGTCCTCTTCTGTTTCTAGACGGCTCTGAGAGATTCCTCTGTGAATCTGTTTTCAGCTATCAAGTGGCATCTACGCTTAAACAGGTGAAACATGGTAAGCACATGAGTACTGTGTACTTAACTGTGCAAATGAACTTACTAGGGAGTGGAAGGGTGGGAGAGGGGGATTTAGAAAGGTCAGAGTGCTCTGTAACAAAAACTCAGCAAGGCTACTTAAGTGGACTTCCCAAATTGCCTGCAGACAAGAACATTCTACAGTTCTTAATCCACGCATAATGTTACATTAAGGCTTAAATTTGAAGTCAAAGGGGTTAGTTTCCTAGGGGAGCTAATGCTTCCTACTCCTCTTGTATTGCTTTTTCCACTCCTTCCTGAAACCTTCTTTTCCTGTTGTCCTCCAGTGTTACCACTGTCTGCATCTTCGGGTATGTATGTAATACTTCTTGGTCTACCTGGATTCGAAGATCCTGGTAGCACCTTTTCTATTCTATCATGCCTCACCAGGTCTTCATTTATGCATCAGGGAACTCTGTTCCACCACCAAACCAGACTGTTTCTCCCCTGAGAACATAATGTTGGGGTGGGTGGGGGTAGGGGGAGCTGCAATTGCTTGTAACCCTAGGTTTTTGGCTTTTGGGGTTTGTTTGTTTTTTGTAGCATACAGGATCTTAGTTCCCCAACTAGGAATAGAACCAGTTCCCCCTGCAGTGGAAGCACCGAGTCTTAACTACTTGTAACCCTAGATTCTTAGTGTAGCAGTCACAAATTTCATACACAAATGGCATGGAAGATAAAATAAGATGATTTTTTTAAGATTGTCTTAAGTAATTATCCTACAATTAAAAATAAAATGTAAATTAAAGAAAAGATTAAGTCTTCTGACAACATAGGGTAAGACCCCATTACTAGAATATTGAGGGGGGAAAAAAATCTTTCTAGAAATTATTTTTAAATCAGTCATCATCTTGCTGCTTGGTGTATAATTAATAAATACTATCTCCTTGATTCTTTACAGATCAGCAGGTTGCTCGGATGGAAAAACTAGCTGGTTTGGTAGAAGAGCTGGAGGCAGATGAATGGCGATTTAAACCCATCGAGCAGCTGCTGGGGTTCACACCCTCTTCAGGTTAACCTGGCCTGGATGGTCATCTCGGGTGCACAGCAAGTGCAGGTCTAGCAAGGAACTTTTCTTACAATGTATATAGCCATCCGAGATTCACGGCTCCATCACTGAATTGTTAATTCACATTCATACTTGGTTTCTCTGTATCTATACACAAGCAACAAATTCTTAAGTGTGTGATCTTGCAGGGAAATTTTTTGCTTATTTGTTTAAAAAAGTATTGAGAATCAGATTTAGACAATCGACATCAGAGAACCAGGAAGTTTGGGTTTAAAAAAGATTTATAAAACTTCACAATCCAGGACACATGGCAGAATTGGCCAGACGAAAGACATCCCTCCTGTCATTCATGCAGTTCCTAGAATCCTCACCAGTCAAGTCCAAGGTCAGGATCTGAAGTTATAAAATACATTTCTGACCGAAAACCCTTCTTTTTGCAGATGAATGTGATTTCGACTCAGGACTTGTCCAAATTAGGAATTTTTTAATGTTTGGGATTTTTTCTATTTTTAGACATCTAATTCTATAGATTCTAACTTTTTCTAACCTCTTCTAGGCATGCCAAATGCTGGCAAAAAGAATTGCTTTTTGAATGTTGAAGTTCTTGTAAAAATAAAGCAGTGAGCAAAATCCTTTTAAACACAGAAATCCTGAGTTCATCTTGTTGGTGGGCTCTGGCAATTCTGTAGCAAATAAATCCTTTGAAAGAACTCCAAATTGGTTTCTTGATCCTTTCAAAGCCTCAGGGATTTGGGATAGGGGGAAGAGGTCAAATTACTTTTTTATAAGAAGGGAATCTAAAAACCATTTCTCCTAAACAAATGGTAGATTTGCTTCATCTCAGGGATATTTGTCTTTTTAGAAGTATATGAATTTATCATCAATATCTAAGTAGGTTTTTAACCATGATAAGGAAAAACCTGATAAGCTAAGAGATAATCTTTTGTTTTTCCTCATGG
The DNA here is from genome assembly GCF_019923935.1 of Bubalus bubalis. Taxonomy (NCBI): domain Eukaryota; kingdom Metazoa; phylum Chordata; class Mammalia; order Artiodactyla; family Bovidae; genus Bubalus; species Bubalus bubalis. The sequence goes on from NC_059160.1 coordinate 147,449,390, forward strand.
GACCCCCCACGTCCACACTACATAGTTAGGAGAATCATTTAGATTGTATGCAAATTTTGCCCCAGACAGAATTTGCCTTTCTCCTCATTAATAACTTGTTCCTGACCTGCTTAGAGTCAGTTAATTATGAATAAATAAAATCCCAGTAGCAGTTGGCCTTAATCTCAGGAGTTCAGAACGTTTTAATACATACTCTGTGACAGGGAGGTGGTGGCCTCATTGAGTTGATACGGAGTCTGAGCACAGGGAAGATGAAGACCCGCACATGGCCACGTAGCCCAGACTCCGAAGAAAATCTTGGAACTTAAAACAGATGGCAGTTTACTGACAATTCAGCCCACTAACCTTGTCTCTGAAGCACATCAGAGCACAAAAATTACCAGCCCTCAAACTCACTAATTTCCATATAATACTTCTTAACCTAAACCAGTTCCATTATTGAAAGCCGTTGAACTTCCTAACATTGTCCTTTTGGGTATCAACCATCTTCATGATTACCAAAGGAAAAATTTTAAATACCTAGTCTGCAATAAACCTTTCAATCATATTTTCAGTGACAGTTTAGAAACAGTCACTAACTTTCATTTGATTTATGTAACTATAGGACCCACCCACTGTATTACCTCGTCTTTACCCTCTGGTATTGAACTTAAAGAATTTTTGTCTCTTTAAGTTGTACATTTCTTTTCATGGCCTTATAAATTGAAGAGATCTATAGAGTTCAGTGGAAATACTTTCTGAAGCACCTTTTCCAGTGACCGTTCAGCTTCTCCTTGAGTGCTGCCAGAAACAAGACCCTCACTGTTTGAAGATGGCCCCTCCCTCTCTGCACCTTTCTGGTGGTCATTATGTCTCATCTATAACTCCGATTACCATGCTTTTGGGCTTGAAGATGGACCTGTTGTTCATCTTTCATCACTTCTGCACTCATTATGTGCCAGTCAATCAAAGGAACTAATTATAGTCCTTTCAGTAACACTGCAAGATGTGTAAAAAAAAACCCTAATACAGATGAACTTGAAGCTCAGAGAAGGCATTACTACATGCCCAGGCTGCCTAGCTAAGTAAGTGGCCAAGTCTGGATTTGAACTGAGTGTGCCAGCCTCCAAAGCTGAGATTATTTTATATACATATATATATAAAATTGAAAGGTTTATATATATATATATACATACACACACACATATGTATCATGCTTCATCCCACTGACCCCAACCCAGTGCCTCATACAAAGAAAAACGCTAAAACCTTTTTTTTTTTCTAGTGATAAAATGAATTAACTACCTGGAGGAAATAAACCTTAATACTACCCTCCCTGCTTCCTCTCACTGCTTGGTGATAAGGTACAATGAGGGAACAGCCTCTTCCTCTTCCTTTAAGAACTGATAGAAAGTAGCTATGTCAGTATCTACATAACCTTTTAAGATTCGGCATGATGAAGTTAGATGCTTAAGGGATACATACCCTGTGTGTGTATACCTGTCTTCCTCCCTGTGTGTGCAAGGAGGAAGACCGGGAAGATGGCAGCTAACAGCCAGGATTTCACAGACAGCCTCCATCTTAAGAAAGCTGATGGTAACGAGTGTTTCAGTGCATAAAACAGTTTGCAGTTTCATAAATGTCTCATCTTGAATCCCACATCAACCCTGTGAGATAAATGAGGCAGGTAGTTGACAGTTGAGGAAACCAGTACAGAGAAGGTAAGGTACCAAGATTATTAACCAAAGTATAGTTAACAATATAGGCCTTTCAAACCTTTATGCCTTCTAGTTTGTCATACACTAGAAAATGTGAAGGCAGAATTTGCTAATAAAGAATTGTTCACGTCAGTTTGATACACAACTCCATATAAGTGCCTTGTCTCATGGTAATAAGACACAAATAGTAAACTTACATAAAGCTGGTTTTACTTTTATGAAGTTAAAAATCTTACTTTTTTACTTTAATTATCTAAGATCAGCATTGAAGTTCTCAGTGTTCACTGATAAGCTTAAGTGCTTTATTTATTAGTGCCATCCTATGCCTGATACTCACCTGGAATGACAGTGGTCTGGAACTCTAAATCAAGTTCCTGACACTACGATCTCTCTGCTCAGTCCACTTACTTGAAGCCCTCAGGTTCCCTTCCCCCACATGGTTGGGAGGCCTTGAATCCCTTGTTCCCTATCAGAACGCCAGATACTGAAGTGTAGAAACTTTGGACCTTAAGGCCAAGCCAAAGGTAGAAGAAAAGAGATAGGACCAGGAGATGCCTATCGTCCACAAGGAAGAGGAGGAACAGCCCAAGGACATGGTTCCCTTTCAGGCAAACCCAAGAGATAATACGCTTGGAGGAGAAGGCAGTTATGCTTCTCCCTCTCATTTTGTCAGAGCACCTAACCATGCCTAAAATATCTCGCCTGGCCTCCTTGTAATTGCCCAAAGTTCCAAGCAAGACAAATCCTCTCCACAAAAGAGGTACAAGGTTTAACTAACAGATACTTGGGGAAGTTTGGGGTTGCAGGCAGAAGGCAAATGATGCTGGATCTCTGGTTTCCCAGAGCTGAGTTGGGATGGAAATGGCACCAAGAGTGAAGAATGGGAGGAGGAGGCTGGAACGGGACCCTGTGCTACTAGCCTGCCTTCTTACTTTGCATCTGGTCAAAGAGGGAGTCTCAGAACTTAGAGCTGAATGGAAGAGATCTTAGAGACCATCTAGTTCATCCACCTGGTTAACAGGCCCTTACCTGTCTCATTCATTGCTGTATGTATATTCAGTAGCTAGGACACTAGCTGGCACATGGTAGGTATGCTGCAGGTATTTACTGAGTGAATGGAAGTATGAATTTGTTGTATGTTTATGTTTACCCTCATGTGGAAGCTGGGCTAGCTATGGTGCAGCATCCATACTGGAGAAACACCTAAGGCAATTGATTGACAAGACAATAAGCCAGAGCCCAGCCTAGAGCTCTCTCTATAATGCTGTACTGACAAGTGGAAGCTGTGTCCAAAACAGCCATGGGAGGAGCCTGGGAAAATGATGCTGGTGGCCCCCTGCCCTCCTCATAGGCTCCGGCACACAGGCCCTATGGTGGTTCCACACGTCAGCATCCACAAGCTGCTCTCCACCTCTCCAGATACTCTGATTTCTCCAGCCTGTCCAGTCTTCCTGCTGCTGCTGCTGCTAAGTCGCTTCAGTTGTGTCCAACTCTCTGCAACCCCATAGACGGCAGCCCACCAGGCTCCCCTGTCCCTGGGATTCTCCAGGCAAGAATACTGGAGTGGGTTGCCATTTCCTTCTCCACCAGTCTCCGTAGAGAAGCTGCTTCTCCAGAATCCACTTACACCATTTTTATAATATAAGCTCTTTAAGGAAGGTAATGAAACAACATACAGTTTATTACCAGGAACAATAGCTGCTGCTGCTGCTAAGTCGTTTCAGGCGTGTCCGACTCTCTGCAACCCCATAGACGGCAGCCCACCAGGCCTCTCTGTCCCTGGGATTCTCCAGGCAAGAATGCTGGAGTGGGTTGCCATTTCCTACTCCAAAGGAACAACAGAGTGGATGTTTATTTCCAAATGTCTTTTATTCATTCTACAGACATTTACTGAGCACTTACTCTGTGTCTAGCATCTGCTAGATGCTGAGGATATGCTGTCAATCAAGACACAGTCATCAGCTTTGAGTTTATATAGAGATATTAAAAGAGATAAAAGAGTAATTTTCAGTCTAAAAACTGTATGATAACAGAAACCATGTAAAATCAGAGACAGCTAACCCAGCTGAGTAAGGGTTAGAGAAGAAGAAGGAAATGGCAACCCACTCCAGCTAAGACCTGGAGAACAAGTAGGTGGGGTGAGAAGGAAGGACTCTAGATAGTACAAAATATGCAAAGGCCCAAGAGTGAGGCAGGGCATCGTGCTTCTATGGGGCTGTGGTTGCTTTGTTATGGATGATTCATAAAGACAAGAGATGAGACAAAACTGGACCTGATGGGTTTTGCTAAGGAATTTGAACTTCAACTAGAGGACAGTGGGGAACCATTAAAGGGTTTGAAGTAGGGGAATGACAAGATCTGGTTTCACTTTAGAAATCTTAGCTGTCAGGAAGGAGAAGGCAATGGCAACCCACTCCAGTACTCTTGCCTGGAAACTCCCATGGATGGAGGAGCCTGGTAGGCTGCAGTCCATGGGGTCGCTAAGAGTCGGACACAACTGAGCAACTTCACTTTGACTTTTCACTTTCATGCATTGGAGAAGGAAATGGCAACCCACTCCAGGGTTCTTGCCTGGAGAATCCCAGGGACGGAGGAGCCTGGTGGGCTGCTGTCTATGGGGTTGCACAGAGTTGGGCAGGACTAAAGCAACTTAGCAGCAGCAGCAGCAGCTGCTGCAAGGAACAGTGCAAATTAGTGGTGATAAGACCCAGATCCTTTTGGAAGCTGTCATGGAAATCCAGGGGAGACCTAACTGCAACCTTAAAAATGTGGAGACAAGAGGATAGATTTTAACTGAGAGTTACTCAAGGAATAACCTATGTGGGACCTGGTGACTCGTCAGACTTGGAGAATTCAAGTAGGACACCTGGGTTTCGTGTCTAAATAGCTGATGGACGGGATTCTATTCACTGAAACAGGGATACAGGGAGAGATGTGGATTCAAGGAGATATCTGGCAGTTGACTCTCTGGTCTATAGCTCATGAGAGTGATCTGGGCTAGAGTTAGATTTGGGACTCTCCAGACTAGCGATATGCAGCCAAAGGTAGGCACGAATGGCACTGCCCAGGGAGAGAACCCAGAGTGAGAAGAGAATTAGAACCTTCTCAGAGGAGGAGGAGGAGCCCAGGAAAGCAAGTGGCAGGAAGTCACCAGAAATGGCTGGAAAATGAGGAATATGGCATCAGGGAAACCAGGAGAAAGGACATTTTAAGAAGGGGGCTGCTGCAAACACCAGTATCTGGTGTAGCCAAGCAGTTAAGTGACAGGGGTGGAGAAGGCCTTGGGACTTTACCAAGGAGCTTGTTGGTGACCTTGTCTCAAGAGCAGCCACCTAAGTGGTACAGTGGAGGCGGAGTCAGTCTGCTGTGGCTGGGAGAGTGAGTGGAAGGTGAAAATGTGGGGCCAAATCTAGGCAACACTTTTAAGAAGTTCAGTGGTAAGGGGAAGCAAAAATGAGGGGCAGGGAGCGTGACAGTTAAAGGAAGAAACACAGTCAAGACATTTGTTTTTGGGAGAGGCCAGAAAGAGGGCATAATTGAAGGTGTGAGGTCCCTGACAAGTGGGAGGGATGGGACCCAGAGCCCAGGTGGGGCGATTATTAGAGGGGAAGGAGGGCGAAAGGGTAGTGCTGATGTGGATAAATGCAGGTGAGGTGGCAGGAAGTTGAGGGAGTTCCCATCAGAAGGCTTCTTTTTTCTCTGTGATGCAGGAGGCAAGTTGGTCTGTGGCCTGTGGCAGGAGGCGGGAACGGGGATTGGGAATGGTCCCTGTGAAGAATGGGAAGGAGCTGACCAGGGTCAGACTGCCAAGCACATTCAGGGGCCATTTGCAGTTCAAGTCCCTAAATTTGCCATGGCACCAGTCATTGGAGAAGTATACCAGGAGCTCCTAGCAGCCTGGCAGTAGGAATAGAAAAAAAATGCATAGTTGGTGGTTATATGGTAAGCACAAGAGGGTAAGCAGATGGTTGGTCTGGGGCTAGCGAGGGAAGGAAGTGAAAACAAGAAGAGGTTACCAGAGAGAGACTAGAAGGGTCAGACATTTCTTGAGTGCCTACTACGTCTCTGGTAATACGTAAGGCAACAGAAATACAAAGAAGGAGCAATAGTTCCCAAACCTAGCTGTGCCTCAGAATTAAGCTTAATGAAAATACAGACTCGCTAGCATGATTCCTGGGATCCAACAGGTCTATAACTGGGGGTCTCGTGTAACTCTCCTGCTGCCAGTTGAGAAAACACTTGGACCAGTGAAAAAAGCAGACAAGTAAACAGAAACACGGAATCTATACAGCACCATACTCCATGACTCTGGTCTATACGGGGTGCCATGAAAGCCAAGAGGGCTTGGTGGTGGGAAGGAAGGGGAGATGACAAGGAAATTTTCCTAGGGAAGGTGAGCCTGGGCCTGAGCGGACTGGTCAGTCGGGGTCAGAGGGGAAGATGCCAGAGAAGCATTCCAAGTACAGGGACTAGCACGCGCATAGGCAGGGCTGCATTCGTGGAACTCCGAAAGTCATCTGGTGTGGCTGGAGCTGAGCCTGTAAGCTGGGGAGGGGAGTGCCCTCTCGGGAGAAGGAAGCAAAAACCAGACTGTTTTGAGCCATGCTCTACTTTCCATCAAGACAGCATTTCTCTGACAGGGCTAGGGTACACCTAAGAAAGAGGCCAAGAATCCTGCCCTTCACAATAAATAACTCGGGAAGCAGGCTCCTCAGGGCCTGGAAGGTCAAGCCCCTTAGCCTGGCATAAGGCACCGGAGTGATCTTTACCGGCCACTAGGCAGTACTGTTCACGGTGCTGTTGCTCTGGCTGAGAAAGGAAGCATTTACAGATTTGTAACTTATTTAGTTACTTTTAGGGGAAGGCAGATGTTCCAAGCTCAGAATTACCGAAGGAACCTCCCTTCTGGGCTCTGAGCCAAACCAGGATAAGAGGCAGTCTGAAGGGATCAGATTTAAAGTATATGGACTATGCGGAGAGATGTTGTTCCCCCGGACTGGTTTCTCCTCCTTCCTTGCCTGGCCCTGAAGGCCTGAAGTAAACTCCCACACCCTGTCTCCCTCTCCTTATTCTCAGAAATCTCCAGGCATATAAACCACACAAGCACGGGCATTTCATCTGTTTAGCAAACCTAAAGTTCATGCTTGGGGGTTGTTGAAGTCAGATTCTACCCACTTAACTTTCTGCAGAGTCTCCAAAATACAGTAAGTCTGGAATATTCTATGAAGTCAGGGCAACTTAGCTCTCCAACATACTGTCTAGAGGACAACCCAGGACCTTCTATCCTGGACCAGTGTCATTGCCCAGAGAAGACTCGAGGCTCATTCTGTGATACTGCTTCAATGCTCAAGGCTAGAGTGCTTTTTGAAAGCACTCCTGATCATGGAAAGGAAAATCACAGTCTCCCAGCCTGCCTGAGATGGCAGCTGGAGGACCCAGGTGCTATCGTCTCCAGAGACCTACAGACTCAGCAGCCAGGAAGAAAGCAAGACCTCATCCCCATGCCATCTCTCAGTACAGAGGAGAATTCATTCTGAGAGCAGGGCTAAAAAAGCAGCAGAAGCGGGGAGGGATGCCCAAGCAGGAAGGCAGCGTTGCGCTGTCTGGGATGGCGAGCCCCAGCTGCACCTGTAGTTAAGCCTTACTCTGCTGCCAACCAGCGGGCATCCTCATTGGGCAAATATGAAAGCAGAGGCTCAACCTCAGAGTTCTACACCTCTTCATGACCCTGGGGAATCACTGAATCTAAGAACAGAGGAACCATCATCTAGCCTGAGCTTTTGCAGTCTCTTTTGAGTCCTACTGGTTCTGTGGCCAAAATGAACTTTCCATGAAAAAGAGTTCGGCTCCTAGAAGGTGTCACTCTAATACTCTTCAGTTGAAAAGCTGCCGAGGGGAGGAGGACTCCCCTGGTGGTCCAGTGGCGAAGACTGCGCTCCCAATGCAGGGGGCCTGGTTCAATCTCTGGTCAAAGAATGAGATTCCACATGCTGTAACTGAAAGATCTTGCATGTCACAAGATCCAATGCAGCCAAATAAATAAATTAATGTTTTCAAAAATGAAAAAAAGCTGCCAAGGGGGATAGGAAAGGCTTCGGGAATGAAGGCATGAGTGACCATGAGGGCCCAGGCTCAGCACCCACACCTCTCATTTGGCACATAGGCTCCCGGGGTAGGTACAGGTCATATCCAGGCATGCGAAGAACATTCATCATGGTTAATATGTAGTGAGGAATTACTATATGTGGGGCACTGTGCTAAGCACTTCAGACATAATGCCATTTACTTACTGGGAGAGGGTAGCAGAAAGGCTATGTGGGGCAGAGGAAGCCACCAAGGGATGGCAGGAAAGAATCCCATAGTCTAAGAGCCGAAGGGCCTTGGCAACTGTATTCCTTTGGGCTAGGGCTGCCATAACAAAGTACACAGACTGAGTGGCTTAAACAACAGAAACTTAATTACCTCATAGTTTTGAAGTCCAGAAGCCCAAGATCAAGATGCCACCATGGCTGGTTCACTGTGGTTGGTTCCTGCTGGAGGCTGTGAGGGAAAGGATCTATTTGAGGCCTCTCTCCTTGGCTTATACATGATCACCTCCTCTCAGTGTCTCTTTACATCATCATCACTCTATGCACGTCTCTGTGTCCAAATCTCCCTTTTCTTTAAGGATGCCAGTCATCATCTTAGATTAGGGCTCACCCTACTGACCTCATTTTAATTTGATTACCTTTTTTAAGGTTCTATCTCCAAGTGGCTCAGTGATAAAGAACCCTTCTGCCAAGGCAGAAGATGTGGGTTCGATCCTTGGGTCGGGAAGATCCTCTGGAGAAGGAAATGGCAACCCACTCCAGTACTCTTGCCAGGAGATTCCCATGGACAGAGGAGCCTGGTAAGCTACAGTCCATGGGCATGCGAAGAGTCGGACATGACTTAGTGACTAAACAACAATATCTCCAAATAAGGTCACACGCTAAAGTCACTGGGGTTAGGACTTCAATATATAAACTTTGAGGAGGGACACAATTACACCTGTAACAGCGACGGTGTCTGACCAAACCCTCTCCTTCTATAAATGAGGATATTGAAGTCTCAAGTGAGAAAGTGACTTGCACGGGGTTGCACAGCAAATTGGCAAAATTAAGACTAGACCCCAGGTCTTTGGGAGCTGCAAGCTTTGTGCTTACTTCCCCCGAGCAGCAGTAGTGTTGGCTTTGGGAAGTTCCTTCTCTAAGAAGGGAATCCCTGAGCTTGGACAAGTCTGGGAAGCACCCAGTCGAATCTCTATCAGCCTCTGGGGAGGACACACTTAAACTCTCTTACAAACAAGATTTGGGAAAAGACTCGGAAATGCTAGAGTGGAAAAAGCCTTATTAAGGGAGCATAATATAAGCACCAGAGTTTATTTTCAATGACCAGGCCCCTCATTAAGGAGGCAGACCTGTGGTGTCATAAAGGAAGAGCTTTGCTGCTTATTTGCTGCCCCCAACAGCTCAGGTTGCTGAGGACAGCTGGGTGGGGCTGGCTGCTCACAGACTCCCCTACTGTTTACTCTCTGGGCTTACCTCTGCCTCCAGGCTGGCATCTAGCCTCTCTGCAATCAGCTGTGACAAATCACTAAAAAGACTCTTTAGCAAGTCTCATGCAACATGCAGGAGCAACATGAGTTTAAAAGCCTTGCTCTTGCAGTTTCAAAAACAAGGAGGCAAAAATTGAGATTGAATATAGCACGGAAGTGTGGGTGACACCAAACCGCAGATGAGCTGATAGGCTGTGAGGAAGGAAGTGAAAAGTTCACCTTGTCCTTCCCTGTAACAGAGGGCTGTTGGTTTTGTAGAGGTTTGCTTTTTTAAAATCTTTTCATTCAATAAAAATAGCTCGGTAGGACAACATATTATAGCATTCGTGGAAATAAAAACTAGGAACCACATCATACAACGTTCTGCTCCAAACCTGGCCCTGGTTTCCCAGGCAGCTCCCAGTTCCTCCTGATTTATGCAGCAGCAGTGGAGGCCCTCGCCCCATCCCAGGTGGAGTCTGGCCTTCAGGGAGGAAGGGAGGAGGTGGTTCAGAGGTATCAGCTGTTTCCCTTGCTTCTGAGCCAAGACCCCCGCCTCAGCTAGAAACCCAACTTTGTCCCCTGTGTCTGCCTTCCGCACTGTGAAAAGTTTCCATCACAAAGGGCTGATTCAGGAAACCAAGGTTAGAAGCAAACGGTCTTATTTGAAAATGGTGAAGGCCAGCCAGGTTTTGGGCTTCCTGCATTGATTGCTCTCCCAGGGCCTGGGACCAGCCCAGCAGGGTGGGGCCCTGCAGCTCTGCAGGTCACAGGATGTGAAAGTGGGGACTGAGGTTAGGAAAAAGAATAAAAGGCTAGGACCAGAACACACCCAGCAGCAGGCCATGTGCAGCTCTCCTCTTCAGGGTTTCCTGCGGGTACATTGAGAACATTGTGCTCCGGCTGTGAACTTCCCCAGCTGAGCCTCCAGATTCGGCCCCTGGGTCCTAGTGCCGCCTCTCACTAGCCTCCGCCTTCGCTCGCCTGCACCACACAAAGCCCACTGTGGGACCCCAGGAGGCCACTTCCATTGTGCCCTCCCTACTGTGTGAGGCCCCACGACCAGACTGTGGGCACCGATGTTCCCAATCATCACGAAGCATCCTCAACTTGCTTGGCACTGCCACGTAATAACATCTCATGTTCCTCATGACAAAACATCCTTCAGATGACAAAGCTGAGGCTCTGGGAAACTGGGAGGAACAACCCAAATCAGAAATTCAAGGCTTTTGGACCCAGATGTCCTGACACTTTGTTCTTCAGTTGCCCAGTCGTGTCAGACTGTTTGCGACCACATGGACTGCAGCCTGCCAGGCCTCCCTGTCCCTCACCATCTCCCAAAGTTTGCCCAAGTGCATGTCCACTGTATCAGTGATGACATCCAGCCGTCTTATCCTCTGACACCCTCTTCTCCTGTCCTCAATCTTTCCCAGCATCAGGGAGTTTTCCAATGAGATGACCAAAAGACTGGAGCTTCAGTTTCAGCATCAGTCCTTCCAATGAGTATGCAGGGTTGATTTCCTTTAAGATTGACAGGTTTGATCCCCTTGCTGTCCAAGGGACTCTCAGGAGTCTCCTCCAGCACCACAGTTCAGAGGCATCAATTCTTTGATGCTCTGCCTTCTTTACTGCCCAGATCTCACAAACATATGTGACCACTGGGAAGTCCATAGCCTTGACTATATGGACTTCTGTTGGCAGAGTAATGTCTTTTACTTGCTGTGCAAACCCGACACTTCAGGGATAACTATTTTAAGACCAGCACTTCAAATCATTAAAATGAATGTAAGCCTTTACCCTCAAAGTTTCTATCCAGATGAATTTGATGAAAAGGTGATTTCCTAACAAATTCTCCAAAACAACTAAAGGCTTAGGCATGTGGTGTAGAACTGTCCAGAGGAGCATGGAGAGCCCAATGCTGTCTGCCCTGTGCCTCAGCTCCCTGGACCTGCCAACAGGAGCCTGTGTGAAGCCCCACAGCAGGCCTGGCTTATTCTGGGCCTGGGTAGGTCTTGAAACTCAGAGGAATATGCTGGGCCCCAGCCCAAGGAGCCAAGAATCAATGGGCCAGTAGAGCAGGAAAGGGGCCTTAGGAGGGGGTGAAAGTGCTCTGGTTAGAAGAGATTTTTACAGTTTTCAAAGTGAGTTCTGGATTCTCAATTCCAGATGGTGAGCCTCTTTTTCCAAATCATCCTTGTATCCTGTGGGTAAGCCGGTCCTTGGTAAACAGTTGCTGAATGACCTTCATGACCTGAATGGAAATCTCTCACCAGAAAGAAGGCCGTGCCTGTAGCTATGGAGCAAAGTCATTCCCAACTGCACATTGAGCACCTACTGTGTACTAAGTAGGCACTGATTGATAAAAGGCACACAATTGCTAAAAACAAACATACAAACAAAGGGAAGGCAGCCATGGTGTTGGCCCCTCCTAGAGATCAGAGTCTTCTGGAAAGAAACGCATTCAATAAGCAAGAACAATTCCAAGGGTCCAGGGTTATCCTAGAGCAAGTCCAGAGTGCCGTGACTGCATGCAGAGACCTAAGGACGCTGAGGGCCCAGAAAAGTCCTTGAGGAAGAGCTCTTCCAACGGAGACCCAAAGGGGAGTTAGGAATTAGCCCGAGGAAGGAGGCTGGGAAAGGGAGCTTCCAGCAGAGGTAATAGTACTTGTGAAGACCTGAATTTAGACAGCAAGTGACTCACTGAAAGAACTGAGAAATGTCTTCTGTCTTCAGAACCCCACCAGTGGGAAATCTAGTTCTCACTGCAGGATAGAGTCCAGCCGTTGTTACTGTCCGTGAGAAAGGAATCCTGCTACTTGCCTTTGGCCTTCCCCTAGGCTCTACGCTCCAAATCAGAGGAATCCTAAAAGCTGACTCGGACATATCTTGAGGCAGAAAGGCCATAAGAGTGGCCTGAAAGGGCAGGTATTAGTCCAGGCATGGGGACCCTGAGCTGAGATGCTGGGCAAGTCACTTCCCAATTTTCAGGATTTATGTATTCTCAGTAGTTAGCCTGACACTCAGACCTTCCTGAATGAATGAATGACTGCAGTTTCCATTTGGAAAAAGATTTCTTCCAATGCTAAGATTCTGGGTTTGAGACCCATGTGCAGTCCTTCCCAGGATTCTTTTGGCAACAGACGTGCCAAGAAAGGAATGAGTACACTGACCAGCAAACCTACAGCCAATGTTTGTTGAATGAATATGTGATTGCTCTCCCTGAAGTCACTCTAGAAGCTTTGAGGGATCCTTGCTTCTCCTAGCAACTGCTCTGATCTCTATCACTTCTAACCCTGTGCAGTCATTATTGCCCACATACTTCACAGACAGACATCAGACTTAGTGGTGAAAGTAAATCCTAGATCTTGTCTTTAGGATCCATCCTAGAGGAAGAAGATAAAAGATGACTGCAGGAAGCTGAGAGGTAGTGTAAGGAAAGAAGGGAGAGGACTCAGATGGTCAGAGTCTGAAAATCAGTGCATATTCTCACGTAACACTCCCTGTCTTAGAAACCCCAAACCTGCCCAGTGCTCTGCCCCGTCCAGTGAACAGCTGGAACTCACCAGGGCTGGCTTGGAAGAGCTCTGGAAATGAACAAGTGCTCCCTGAGCCACCAATCCCCTGACTGCCCTGAATCAGGCGCTATGGTAAGGGCAAGAGTTCCCAGCTGGGCACACCCTGAAATGCATTTTCCCTCTCCTGTGGGTTTCCAGGCTAGCCCACAGAAGCCTGATTCATCCACAACCACACTGAAACATAGAATTAATTCCAGCTATACCCTGGGTGAGCTAGGCCATTATGGCAACCAAACCACCACTTACAGCATTATTTTGATGGGAAAATGTGTTCTGAGCTCCAAGCAACCAAATTATAAGTGGGACACAGGCACACCCAGGTTCGAATCCCAGTTTTAACACGTCCTAACCATGCGGTCAGGGGCAAGGCACTGTCTTCCCCAGCCTCAGTTTCTTGATTTGTAAAAGAACACTTCCTTTAGGGGCTGGAGTGCTGACTGAACAGGCCCCTGTGAAAGTGCCCCTTGTAGGGAGACGTGGAGATGGGACTCCAAACACAGTCCCTCTGATGAGGCTGTACCCAGCGTGCACGGTGGCAGCCCTAGCACCGGACTCAGGCTCCAAGCAAGTGTTCACGGGATAAATGAGCTGCTGTCTTAGAAATCACAGAACATTCCTCATCTTTGACCTTCTCCAGGCTCTGACGGGCTTATCTGAGCCAAGAAACTTCTCCTGCCCCAACTCAGCTCCCTCTTTCCCAATCTCTCCATGAACAGCAGGGTTCTGGTTTCCTTTGCTCCTGATTTGAGTCTGATTTCCTTTGCTTTGCCTCCAGAAGGGGCCAGAAGCCCTGACCTTTCACCAGAGCCTGGACGTGTGCCCACAAGAGCAGGCGGGGGTGGGGGTGGAGGTGGGGGTGGGGCAGAGACCCAGGCCACACCCGCAACCGGCCAGTGGAAGGCCGACTCCTCCTGCTGCCTTTGGCTTTGGCCCCTCCTTGCTCTGTTTGTTTCCAAGCTGCAGCAAGAACGGTCTGTACTCAAAGATGGTGAAACAGCCAAGGAATCCGTAGGGTCCTAAAGGTCGACCTTCTTCCTTTCCTTGCCCTTGTTCCCAAATGTTAGTTTCCTGGCCTTGGGCTCCTTGTCACCTACCCAGGGTCACAGGCACTGTGGAGGTCAGTCACCTTGAATGAGCCTCTCCTACAATGCCCCGTGCTTCCACAATCGTCTCCACGGCCATCCTCACTTCTCCCCATCTGGAACCACAGAGCTGTCCCAGACCCTCCCTCCCTCTGTCCAGATTTTGTCAGTACCCCCTTCCCACTGGGTCTCCATTGCCGCAGCTCTGCCCCACCTCTGTCTAACCCCAAACCCCATCAGCAGTCCTGCAATAGCAAAAAAAAAAAAACAAAACCCAAAATCTTTGAGAGTAATACAAGCTCATGATAAAAATCCAATTTCCAGTGTCTCTACAAAGCAAAATAAAGGTAACCTTAGTTTTTAACCTGAAAAACAAACAAAAGATATGAAGTGAAAAAGTAAAAGCCTCTCCCTCCCCTCCGTCCCTCAGAGATAACCTCTGTGGACAGTATCCTTCTAAATGTTTTCTCTGCACATCTAAGTGTGTGTCTGCTGGGGAGTGTCCTCTGTTTTACTTTCAGAATGAGATGAGAGGATACAAACTGTTCTGCAACTTGTCCTTTTTACCTAACGACATATCTTGGGCATTTTTCCAAAACTGACCTCACTCTTTTTAACATCCACATAATGCTCCATGATTTGGAGCTTATTTAACTATTTGCCACAGACACTCAAGGGGGTTTTCAGTTTTTTCTGTCACTATCTGACTGACTCTCAGCCTCTGGTCTCAAACCTCCAATCTGCCTTCCACACCGCCGCTGGATTGCAACACCCAGTCTATCATACCTCAATCAGCTGTCTTCCCTGCATTAGGGTTATACACGAGGTGTCTTATCTTTCCTCCTTAGTCTTAAGCTCAGGACAGGGTGTTAGCCTTAGAGGTCGTGACAAGGACAGCCTATCAACTGTGCAGTTTTTGAGCCAATCTCAGTGCTGCCCTGGGAAAGTGGAAGGAGGTTCTCAGGTCACGTGGATATTCATTTTCTTTTTTCATATTTGTATGCTGAGAACTCTGGGGCCCTGGCTTGTGCCGGGCACTGGAGCTCTGAGATGAAACAGATACAGACCTCGGCCTCTCAGAGCTTGCAGTTCAGTGGGAAAGAAAGGCATTATACATCCACACAGATAAATACATGGATAATTACATATGGGATGAGGGCTTTGAAAGGAAACAACCAAGGAGATGGGAGGCGGCCACCAGGAGCGAGGGCCTGTGAAGCTGGCAGACCGTGGGATCTGGTTTCCATTCTAGGCCACTTCCCCTTTACTCCTCTCAGCTGATGAGAAGGGAAATCCCCCTTTCAGTTTTAACTTTCTGTGACAGTAAGACACGCTATCAGAGCTCAGTGGTAGCCGAGTTCCCCAGGCCAAATACTTATTGAGCACATACCATATGTAGATAACATACAGAGGTAGGGACATATGTGTACAGTGTGTGTGTGTGTGTGTGTGTGTGTGTTGGGGCAAGTTGTGGTTGTTAGGTGTTTAAAGATTTAAAATAGGTGACCTCTGAAGGAGTTTACAACTTGATGGAGCATCACGCCCAGGAGAGGATCATTTCAATATACATCAGGTGAGAAGAGAGCACAGCTCATCCACAGCTCTGAGAACTGAGCACTAGCTTCACAGGCAAGCAGCTCTGGGCTGGACTCGCTGTCCTGCACTCGCCAGCCAGGGAATGTGGAACTTTCCAAGTGTGTTCAAAAAGGGCTCCTGGAGGGCTCGGAGCTGAGACAAGCTTGGAGTATGAGTCACAAGAGCTAGAAGGGGATCTGGGAAGGGTAATCTGTGTGAAGATGGGAACAAGCTCAAGGGAAGATACTTGACTTCACAGAGGAAAAGTAACCCACAGGGAACCTGAGCAAAATCAACTATACCAGCCTTGGAAGAAAATCCAAGCACAAAAGAGCAGTTTAAAGAGTGCAAGCATCCCACATTCTCCTCCTGGGAGCCAAAGATTTCATGCCCCAGAGAGGGCACCAGATGGGAGAAGACAGAAATGTTACCTCTCCCAGTCTCACTTCCAAGTCTACATGTCTGTTTCTCTTTAGCGTGATTAAAAATATTGTAAATCATATGCTTATACTTTGCTGATGTTCTCTTTGTGAGCCACTGTATGTGGCTGTATATATTTTGCACATCTACATACATATTACTGTGCAAAGTTGTATACACAAAGCCAGGCATACTGTACTTTATGGAAAATGTAAGAGCATTTCAGAGGTAATTAGAACCATCTGTGATTTTCCCCCCCTGGCTTCAGGAAGGAGATACAGTTAGAGATAGTCAAGCTGGAGGTTTGTGAGGCCAAGGTATGGAGCCAGACTTGCTCTAAAGGTAGTGGGAAGCAGAGCAATAGTAAAATAGTTCTAGGCTCTCCTTGTTTCTCCTTAAGACAACAAAGTTACCTCCAAAACCAAAGCAGGAATTCCCAAATCAAGTTCTGTCCACAACTCGTCTCTGCCTCATTTTCTCCACCTGTAAAGGGAACAAGCCTCACCTGCCAGTGTGGGGCTGTAGCACCATAGGTCAACTTTGGCAAGCAATGAGGCCCAGGCTGAGGGAGCTTTTAAACCAGCCTGGGCAAAACTCTGGGACATTGCTGTCAAATCTGAATGTTATTCCTGGCCTCCAAGGCTAATTGTCTCTGGACTGGTGCATCTGGGTTCAGATCCTGCTCCTTTGAGAAGCAACTTAGTGAAGCTTCTGCTGGCCTATTGATGTCCTTTCCTGGGGCCAGAGACTCTTAAAACTTTCTGGGAGAATGACAAACAAGCCTCCTTGTGCAGCCCTCAGTAAATGCAGCACCGAGTACTAAGGAAAAGCTCCCATAATAACCACGTGTGATAATAAAAAGATAAAAAGGCAAATAGGTATGTAGGTCAGCTCAAAAATAGCCACCCACCCATTTGACCCATGTAACCATTTGTGCCAAGTGGGTCCAAAGTTTTCTTCGCTCCTCTCCCAAGCTGACCTTCCCTGCTTTTTTATAAGGTTACCTTAAATAAAAGTCCTTTCCTGCACGGGCTGGAGTTGGCCCGGGCAGTTCTGACCTGCAGCCCTACAGGAGCAGGCACTTCTCCGTGCGCCCCTTCCACCGAACAAATCCTGGGGTCAGAGGGCACAAGGGCTCGGCCTCTGCCATTAATTCTTGCACCTAAGTCGGGGTGTAGGGTGGTAACTCACAAACACTCCCCCGCCCACCCTCATAAGGGTTCTGTGCGCAACCCAGGAGGCCTCCCCTACCCCAACAGAGACCGCTTTGTTAGCAGACCCGGTCGGAGGAGAGTTACAGCCTCAGGGTTGTGAGGGCCTCCTCAGCCTCTCCGCCCTCCCTCTCTCCCCGCTCTTCTGCCCTCACCGAGAGAGGGGCCGGCCCTGCCCCCACCCAGCAGCCCAACTGCCGTAGCGCTGAGCTCAGCATCTCCGCAGCCCGGCCGCCTTCCTGTAAGACGGTAGGAGGAGTCCCCTTCCTTTTCCCCCCAGTGGGCGGAGCTATCACTGGCCCCGCTCTCCTCCCCTGTCTCACTTTCCCTCCTCCCCCATCCTCGTCCCCCACGCACACGTTCTCCAAGTCACGTCCCCGTTCCCCCCAGCACACACCAAGGGGTCCGTGGAGATGGGCACCCCCTCGCCAGTCAGCTGCTCAGCATCTGTCACCTCCACTGTCAGGCTCCCCAGAGGGCGCACCTCGGTTGAGGGTAGGGGGTGGGAGGGGAAAGGAGAGGGAGGAAGGGTCTTCCCTTCCCCCATCCCGCTGGCCCCCACTGCAGACCAATCACAGCAGGGAAGTCAGTTCAGCTCTAGGGAAGTCAATTCAGCTCTTAAGTTCACCTCTTCCCAGAGCAGAATCTAGAGGTCTAGATTTGTGTGTGTGTGTTTCTCTGCCTTTGATTTTTAAGTACAAAAAGATTGAGCCATGGCTTCTAGCTTCCTCTGTCAAAGTCTGTCCTTTGTGGGTTACAAGAGGAACAGATGGGGCAGGGAGAGACCCCTCGGCGCACCACTTCACAGATGGGCCTTCCTAGAGGGGACCAGAGCTCTCAGGAAGGATGCTGGGATGGGGGAACATGACAGAATCACTGTCACTTCTGGGCTTGAGGTTGTTTAGCTGAAGGTGATCCCTTGGGCGACACTGTTTTGCCATTGAGTCAGCACTGCTGGGCCCTGCTGAATTCTGCAGGGGAGGAAGGGCCTCATCAGATAAAATAAGAGCCAAACCAGCAGAGAAAGTTTTTTGTCAACAACACCATGTCGACTCCAGGTGTTCACTCCACCTGTTCTATACCATGTGTCCCCAGCGGGTACTGCCCCCTTTCTCAGCGATGCAGTCTCCTTTGGCTCATAACTAAGAGTATCAGTCAGGGGCTTGGAATCAAGGAAATGAGCCTAGATCTAGAGTCATGGCTCCAGCCTGCCGACTGGCTATGTGACCTTAGGCAAGTCCCTGCATCTATCCAAGCCTGTTTTCTCACCTGTAAAATGACACTGATGAGGCCTGTCCTGTCTACACTACGCAAATAAAAGTTGTTTTTATTGACAGAGTTACAAAAATGCTCAAGATATAAGAGTGTTTTTAAAACCATAAGGAGTTCCAGAAAGGTCAAAGATCTTTGTGAGGAGGTGGCAGAGCTGCCAGGTGGAACTGGCAGCTGCCATCACCAGCAAGCCAAGGAGTTCCAGACAAAGACCCAGGATGCAGACCCTGGGTGGTTGCCTTTTTGCACAGACCTGAGTTTTTCAAGCCTTTGGCTACTAAGGCCACTAGAGAGAAAAGCCGCAATTCTGAGTGAAGTTAAGAAACTTGACAGGAGCCAGGAAGGGGTTACAAGCCTGCGAAAAGAAAGTTCTTGAAGACTGAATAAGGCCTAATTGCTAGGAGAACTCATGAGGCTCCCTGCTCTCCAGCTTGGTTCCTTATCCATAAAGTGGGGAGGGGGTTCCTAAAAGAGGCACTTTCCCAGGGGCTGCAGGCCCTAACATTCAAAGATTTTAAGATTCACTCACTCCACTGACAGAAGAATCCTGAGAGTGGAGAACTGACTTCTCTTCTCTCTCTGCTGAGTATTAATCCAGCAGTGCTCACCTCACCTCAGCCCCTTAGGGTACCCAGAAGGTGGCCAGCCCTCCTGGTCCCTCTTTTCTTGTGTGTGTGTGTGTGTGTGTGTGTGTGTGTGTGTAGCAGCGGGGGTAGAGGGGGTGAGCTCATTTTACTTCCCAGGCAGGCAGCAAGCCCAGATTCAGGCTGTCCCCAGGGTAGCAGCTTCTGATCACCCTTGTCATCCCCCACCCCCACTCCACCCCCCAGCTTGAGGGAACAAAGCCCAACCTGACCCCGCCTCCCCCCTTTGATATATGGCAATTGGAAACCCTCAAAAAGCAAGCACACTGAAAGGGCTGAACTGGGACGTCTGTTTCTACCTTCTCTGGCAGGCCTCCTCCAGATGGTCCACCACCCTACAGGTCAGGCCTGGGAGTTTTAGAAAAGGAGCTCCATAGAATTTAAATCTTTTTTTTTCTTTGTTATGATCTTTGTGGTGCTTGAATAGGCCTTTGAGACTCTCTAGTTCTGGGTTTTCAAAACTGGGGTATGAAAATCCCCAGCAGTATATGAAGCCACAGGATAAACGCAGTGAATCTTTTGTTAAAAAGGGTTTTTGTGGGGGCAGGGAAGATTAAGAAATTTAACTATTAAGTCATTTTAAAGTTTGCTACTAAAATTAACACAAATTCCCCCACACAGATAAAATATAAAATAGAATGCAAGATTATATTATTTGTAATAAAAGTAATAAAATAAAATGATACTTTGTAATGAAAATACTGAGTTTCAAAGACATTATGCTTCCTAGGGGCTGCTTCAGGCCACAGCCCAGTACCCTATTCATCCTTAGCAGCCAAATGGCCTGAACTGGGGTCAGCTGACTCTTATCCCCTCATAGGACCTGGGCTTGCCTCAGAAAGCAGTTTGGGGTACTAACTGGAGAGGGGTGTTGCCTCACCCTCCCTCCACTTCACTATTTTCTTTTCTCATAAGAGTTCAGATGCTAGGATGGGAGAGGGATTCTGGGAAGCTGGCCAAAAGCTGACCCCGCAGATGGGATTCCTTCCTGAGAAGCAGTGCAGTGTGTCAGTGAGAAAAGAGACAGTGCCTGGAGTCTGGGTCCCATGGGCAATTCTGGCTGCATGGGAGACGAGGAGGGGAGCAGTGAGGTCTGGTAGGCCGTCAGGACTTTCATCAGTGCAAGGGGTAACCTGGATTCTTGCAGGAGCCTCAGGCTATCCTCCGCCTTTGTCATGGTGGTTTAACAAGCCAGCCTTTTGTGGGGTTCCCTCTGCCCTTTGTCCTGTCCCCAGAGGAAATGGCTTCTTGTGAAACCTGGGAGCCCAGCAGAACTGGCTGGCTGTGAGCTCACCATTGCCACAAGTAGGCCTACTCTCCATAGCTGTGCCATTTCACCAACCCCGAACCCACCCCCCACCCACAGAGAGGCTGGGGAGCCAACCCAGTGTTCCTTCCAGGGCCTACCCTTCTTCCTGAGAAGTCAGTCCTCAGTTCGCAGACATCCCAACTAAACAAGAGCATCACGACCTCCCGAGGAGCTTTTGTACAAAAGGGTCCCATTCAGACCTACCAAATCAGAATGGGGGCTGGGGAGGTGGGAATCTATGATTTACAAGCTCCACAGAAGATTCTAATTATCAATCAGGCTTGA
The DNA here is from genome assembly GCF_019923935.1 of Bubalus bubalis. Taxonomy (NCBI): domain Eukaryota; kingdom Metazoa; phylum Chordata; class Mammalia; order Artiodactyla; family Bovidae; genus Bubalus; species Bubalus bubalis. Next base: position 147,470,015 of record NC_059160.1, read on the forward strand.
AAGCCACAAGTTGATGGAAAGATTACAGGACACTCACTCTTGGCCTCAATTTGCTCCTCTGTAGAATGGTATTATGTTCATTCCTCTGGGTGTAAGTAGATAATACAATTCAAAAGCTTCTTTGAAAGGCTGCATAATACAATGTATTGTCAGTATTTCCATTTCAAAAAGTAGCTTTATTTGCAAAAAGATTCCTCACTGAATTTTTAATTACCCCTCCAACAGCACAGTTAAAATCCTACGTAGTCCTCAGCTGTCAACAGCTTTTCACAGCCCTCCTAGTAAACCAGGTGCACTTATAATCTTGCTATTTTGACCAAGTTGTTTGTTTTTCAAGTAAAAAAGCCACAGAAGTCCTGGGAACACTTCTGCTGGCTTCATTGTCCCCACCTCCCACCACCGCTCTACCCTCTCCCTACCACCCACGCTCCTCCAGCCTCCTCCACTCCCCTCAATGACATGCTTCCAAAAGGCTCTGGAGGCGCCCCAAGCAGAGCCACACAGGCATGCCAGCTGGCCTTCAGGGGTTCTCATCCTGAATTCTGGGGTTCCAAGAACCACACTCCCACCCCAAGATCTGGTTAAACTCCCCAAACCCGACTGGAGCAACTTGCCAGACTGAGGCCCTGGGAACCTGTGCGCAGGACAGAAACCACCAGAACAGGGAGGGGCAGGTGGCCAAGGAGTGAGTGCTCATTGACTTTAAATTGCAGGCTGCTGTGGGCCCTACAGGAAGACAGCAGAGCCTGGGAAGATGTGGAGTGAGTGTCTGCATGGGCAGGGCCCTGGCCACAGAGACTGGGACTTGGGACCTGGTTACCAACTCCAGAGGCCTGAGTCACAGGGGACGTGACACTTAGCCCACTGCTGCTGGGAGTTCAGCCATCTCCCTTTCAGGGTCGCTTGGCACAGATTCCATGTTGCACACTGTGCCTATGTTAGGCATGCTTTCCCCAGAAGACACATGTAAATGCACAGACTTGAATGGTTAACAATGCCCTCTGGAGTTGTGCAAAGGGACATCCGTACTCCCACCAACACAGGAATATAAACTTCAAAAGTAGAAGAGAGTGACTGCTTGGTGAGCTCAGGGTCTCCTTTGGGATGATCAAGATATTGTAGAATGGACGGAGGTGGTGAGGGCACAGCATGTGGACACATTAAATGCCAGTGACTTGTGCACTTTAAAAAGTTTCATTTTATATGTGAATTTCATCTCAATAAAAAAAAATTTTTTTTAAGTTTTTTTAAGGTACTCGAAAGGAAAGTACAAATTGCTTTAAAAGATTTCCTACAAGTCAGCCCTCTCTGACAATGTGTGCATTTCCCACAATGCACCTCTCTCCCCAGCTTCCTGGGGTTGCCGACTGTACTCCAACTGAAAGAATTAGGTTACCTTGGAAGCCCCGCTGCTAGACCTGAGCAAAGGAAGAAGGGAAATATTCAGATACATCCAACACTTTTGGCAGCACTTGTCAGAAATGGGATAGAAAGGTAGCAAGCAGTTCTTCTGAAGGCCTACCCCAAAGTCCACCAGATCATGAAAACCCAGATGTAGGCCTGCGGTTCTCAGAGAATCCACGTTCTTGCTTTATCCATTAATTCATTTGTTCATCCAAGGAGTATTCACTGAGCCTCTACTATGTGCTTTACACTGAAAGTTGAGTAGAACAGGGATTTCCCTGGTGGTCCAAGTGGCTAAGGCTCTGCTCTCCCATACAGGGGGGTACAGGTTAGATCCCTGTTCAGGAAACTAAGATTTTGTGTGGCAAAAAAAAAGAAAAAGAGAGAGAGGGAAGAACACCACCTTTAAGAAGCTCATAGTCCAGTGAGAAAACTAAAGTGGAAACAGTTATTAACAGAGATGTGCATGAGGTGCAAGGATGACCTGAGGAGGGGCACCTAAGGGATGGTGAATTGGATTCACCAGCTGGGGAGGTCTTCCTGGAGGACGGGATGCCAGAGCTGGTCTCAAAATCTGCTGGTGGAAACATGTCCAGGCAAGCCTGACCAGCAGCCAGCCTAGGCCTGAGACGGAGAGAAGCACACCAAATGCGGGGTTCATAGAATCTTTAAAGGCTCTGAAGAGGCCTGGCTCAGAGACTAGGAGATGTAATGTAGCTGTCTCCTTCCTTCAAGTACCACCTTTTGGGGTCCCCCTTCATCCCATCTGTTTCAGTATGTGAGATGGTAACAATGTCTTTCCAGCCACTGCCTTGGGGAAGGGATCCTGCCCTTCACCTCACAGGACCCTTCACCTCACAGGATAAACCAAGACCCTTCAACCAGGCCCCTCTGAGGGGTTGTTAAGAAACTCCCCTTTAGATCCAAAGGTTCTGCTAACAGACAACAGTATGGGCGAAGAATGTCAGTGGAGAAGCCATTTTGCCCTCCACCCTCATCCCCCCTGCAGCTAGGCCTCCTCCTGGGTGGTCTTTTACCCTATAGCCTACTGTCTCCTACTACGGGAAAAACCTTCAAGGTTAAGACTGCCTGTCCTTTTCTCATCACTTTTTGAAAACAATGAGACAACATTAATGGAGTTTTTTTTTTTAAAGAAACAAAATTATCCAGTGCTCATTTAACATAACCCTTTCCAATTATAAAAAGCTGTGTGTATGTGTGTGTGGTTTTTTTTAAGCTGTTTTATTAACAGAATGAGACAGTGAATGAAAAAAGGTGTTTGGCACACAGGATATGGCTCCACAACACACTACTTCCATGATGGCCATTTATTGAATGAATGAATGATTCCTAGTAAACTGACCTTTCTAGAATAACTCTGGATTCTTTTGCTTACAAAACCTCTATTTTTCGTAGATTAGTGTTCCACATTTTTCAGAATGTTTTTTCATGCAGGGAATTGGGGAGAGAGAAGAAAACCACTCTGTCTCTTGCTGTCTCCCCAGTCCAGTCAGCCTGGGAGGAGAGAACGGTCTTGATAGACTAATTCCCTGATCTTTACTCTGAGTGACAGAGAGACACACCCATACAGGTCACCCCAACTCTTTTCTTCTCACCTCAGTAAAGGGTAATTTCGAGAGGATGTCATCTCCCCTCAGTCCCCCAAGCACTTCACCCAACTGTCACGACCTGGTGTCTTTAAGGCTCCCAGCAAGCTACTGGAGCTTGGAGAACAGGAAGAAAGGGCCAGTGTGGAGGCCTCGAAAGCCCTGGCAGCCAAAAGACTATTCTATTTTGCAGCAGTCTTTAAGGTGTCTCCTAATCTGAGTCAACTGATTTATTTTTTATCCATGAATTTGTCTCCAGAGATGGTTCTCTCATCTGCTGGAAGCGGATGGGGTGCAGGGTTTGAATTCTGATCGTTTACAGTTTTAAGTCTTGGTTTACCCAGAAGACCCACGGGTCAGTCTTTTTTTTTTAAATGGGAGCGGAGTGTGTGGATGACAGCGGCCTGATTACTCCAGTGGCAAGTGTCTTTGGTCCCACAAGTCTGCCCGGAAGCGAGGCCCGCCAGCCTGATCTGGTTAGGCTCTGGCCCGCCCCGGCACGGGAGCGTCTGATGTAAGTTTGGTTTTCTCTTCCATCAGGATTCTGTGTCCCAGATTGATAAATCTCCTAAGTAAATAAAGGTCGAATCTGTCCGAACCTCTTCTCACCGTCAGCAATCTCTGTTAGTTTTCTATATTACCGCCGTCGGGTCACATTTTCTGTGGCACCGCCTGAATGACGAAACAGGGGATGGCGATTGCTCTCCGGGGCTTTTTCTGGAGATCTAGGTCCTCGATCCTGATGCAACTCTCCGGGTCTTTTACACAAAGCGTTTGGTGGAGAGGGGCGCTAGGACCCAGCAGACGCCTTGGGTTCTCTCGCCGCAGCGGACTGGAGAGACAGCCGCACCGCAGTCGGTCCATCGGGCATGATAATGAGAGTCAGTTCCCAGCTGAGAACCAAACGCTAGGAACCCGGGCCCATCAATACTGCTTTAACCACATTTCCCAAACCCTCTTCTTGTAGGCAGCTGGAAGGAGCGGACACTGTTTGGGGACCAGGCTCACATTCCGGGCACGGACCCTGGCCCCCGCATTAATCCATCCCCTGGGGCTGGAGAGTAACAGGCGGGCGGGCAGGTGGGGCGGCCGGGAAGAGGGAGAACGGTGCCCGGAGCAGCCCAGTCTTTGCACCCCACCCCCAGTCCTTTCGTAAGGCAAGGTTAGCGTGGGATACGTGTGCGAGAGCCGGCTGGATTAACGTCTCCTCCCGCGCCGCCGTCCCACGAGTATCCAGCCGGGCACCCAATTGTGCCTGTAGCTCGCAGGCTTTCAGACGCTGGGTGCAACCGTTTTCCCTGCCTGTTGCCCCTTCAAGTTCCCCTGCCTCTTCCCCCCGCGGCTGCGGCCTACCCCCTCCATCAGAAATACGACCGTATAATAAACAAGTCTTTCCTTGATCCTCCCCTGCCGCGAGCGCCCTCGGGGACCTTGGCAGCTGCAGCCGCCACAGATCCCTTCCAGAAAGGGGGCGTGGCCGCGGCTCGGGGGTTCGTCCCCGAGCGTTCTGGGGCTCAACGGGGGCGGGGCCAGGCGGCTGTCACTGGGCAGGAGAGAACGTTGCGAACGTGCGCCTGAAGCCCATTGGTCGACGTGGGCCACACTCCCGGGTCTGGATTGGGCCGCCTCGCGGAAGGGGTGTGGCCTCTCTGCACTAGCCCTTATAGGTCTCTCGGCGCTGGTGCTAGGGACCGCGGCAGGCCTAGGGGGAGGTGCGGGTGGGGAGAAGGGACAGGTCTGGGCAGAGCTCGGGGCTTGGCACCAGTTCGCGCACTCATTCAAGCGGCAGTACGCACTTGTCCCAGCAGTTCTCGCTGACTGCAGTAACTGGTGAGTGTCCCTTCTGTGTACGCTGATCACTGAGCCGAGAGGCCTCGGCCGTGGGGGTCTTAGCGCTCTGTCTGATCCAGCCCCCAGACTGACGCCCCATCTGAACCGCTTTTCTCTTACAGCGTCTTCTGAGCTCCAGTACCCTGAGCTCATCGGCAGACGCCCTGGCGTCCATCCTCACCATGCCTAGCCTTTGGGATCGCTTCTCGTCGTCCTCTTCGTCCTCGTCCTTGTCCCGAACTCCCACCCCAAATCAGCCGCCGCGCTCAGCGTGGGGGTCGGCGGCCCGAGAAGAAGGACTCGGCCGCTGCGGGAGCCTGGAGAGCTCGGACTGCGAGTCCCTGGACAGCAGCAACAGTGGCTTTGGGCCAGAGGAAGGTAAGCGGTAGGCAGGAGCCGGACACGAGTAGAAGGGCCGGGGAGGTGAGGAAACACCGCGCTAGGAGTCAAAGCCCACCTAGACTTCCTATCCCATCAGAATACGGATTGCGGAAGGGGACAAGCAGAGGAGAGGAATTGAGGTATAGGGTTCTATCATGGGGCATAAACTGAGGCACGGAGTGGGAAGAAGTGCTGGTTTCTTAGCGAAACAGCACTTCCCCCGTTTGGAGCTTCTCTTACCTAATCCTCCCCTATTGCTTTCCCTTGCAGACTCTGCATACCTGGATGGGGTGTCCCTGCCCGACTTCGAGCTGCTCAGCGATCCCGAGGATGAGCACCTGTGTGCCAGCCTGATGCAGCTGCTGCAAGAGAGCCTGGCCCAGGCCCGACTGGGCTCGCGGCGCCCCGCGCGCCTGCTGATGCCGGGTCAGCTGGTGAGCCAGGTGGGCAAAGAACTACTGCGCCTGGCCTACAGCGAGCCGTGCGGCCTGCGAGGGGCGCTGCTGGACGTCTGCGTAGAGCAGGGCAAGAGCTGCCACAGCGTGGGGCAACTGGCCCTCGACCCCAGCCTGGTGCCCACCTTCCAGCTGACCCTCGTGCTGCGCCTGGACTCACGCCTCTGGCCCAAGATCCAGGGGTTGTTTAGCTCTGCCAACTCTCCTTTCGTCCCTGGCTTCAGCCAGTCCCTGACGCTGAGCACTGGCTTCAGAGTAATCAAGAAGAAACTGTACAGCTCGGAGCAACTTCTCATCGAGGAGTGTTGAACTTGGGCCTGGGGGGCCGTAACGCCCCCATGTCAGAGACAGTTTTGAACTTTTGGGGTTGGGGGGCAAGCAGAGGCTGAGGGACTGGTGCCTGCCCTTAGAAAACTGACAACAGCCACCTGAGGGTGGAAAAGTCAAGGTGGGGGGAACACAGTGTTTCCCTAGGAAGCTCACTGAGGTGTGAGCTGGTGGCTCCCAGTTGAAGGCACACGCTGCCCCTCAGTACTGTAGCATGAACAAAGGCTTAGGGGCCAACCAGGCTTCTGACTGGATGTGTATGTAGCATGTACCCAGTTATTTTTACTGTTACTGACAGTTAAGGCAACAGTGGCGTGACAGAACCGGGAGAGCAGCTGGGCTGCTCTGGCCTCTGCGAGGGATGTGTGTTTCACCATAGCTGGCCCTGGTGGGAGGGGGGAGGTCATCGAGGTGATTCGTGTATCTCATGGTCTGAAGGGCCCAAATGTTTGGTTCTTTGTTTTTGTTTTTTGATCATAGCTTCACTACTGACCTGTTCGAGGCAGCTATCTTACAGACGCATGAATGTAAGAGTAGAAAGGGGTGGGTGTTAGGATCACTTGGGGATCTTTGACACTTGAAGAATAAATACACCTGGGAGCTGTGTGTGGCCCATCCCTGGATGTGTACTAAAGGGTTGAGCTGTGAGGGGATGGGGCTGATTGGGGTGGGGGCTGGCACCCCTCCCCCAGAGGAGTACCATCTGGATCTTCCATCTAGAACTGTTTACATGAAGATACTCGCTGTTCATGAATACACTTGATGTTCAAGTATTAAGACCTATGCAATGTTTTTTACTTTTCTAATAAAAAAAAGTTTGTTAAAACACATGTCTCTCATTAGTGCCACGAAATAAAAGGGAGGGAGATGGGTGCTGTAGAAGGTGGGTTTCATCAGACTCGGGTGCAGCTCTGTGTTTCTCGGTTCCTCAGGAAGGTCTGATGCCCCCTGCCAGCACGGTATTGGAGGTATGCAGGCTGAGCGCCCTCTGTGTCAAGAACCCTGGCTCCCTTTGCTCTGCTGGTTGAGCTACCAAGGAAAAGCCCTGGAAGCTGAGGAGGGAGTCAGACCTCACAGAGTCAGAGTCTCACCTGACTGCCTGGGGTTAGAAGGGCCTGGCACAAAGGACTGCTGAGCCCACCGTTCTTACAGGCACTTAAAGGACTGCAAAAGACATTTTGGGTGTGTGAAAAAAGGCACAGTTCTATTTGTTCTACAGTCATGAAAATTACACACATTTTATCTCCGGACAAGAAAAGGCTAGGGAGCAGGAGCAAAAGGCATGGAGTTTGAAAAAGACTTACTTTGTTCAAGCCTCTGACTAGACAAGGAACTTAGGGCTTAGAGAGGGGCAAGACCTGCCAGGCAGGAACAAAACACACAACACACACAGGAGGCGTGGCGAGGGCTTCGGGAGCCAGGGGACTGCAGAACATTTCGTGAATGTTCTTGGTGACCTGGACTCATTACACTCTTTGGGCCCCAATTTCCTTATCAGTGAAGTTGGGGTTGGGCCAGATGAAGGCCAGGGCCCTTCCCACTCCTCCCTCCCAGCGACTCAGCCAGTCCTCCCACACCAGCCTCTGGAGGGTTGTTATCTCCTTTGTTTCTCTTCCTTGTCTGAGACAGGCCTTGTTTGCCCAACTGTGAAACAGTAGTTCTTCCACTGGATTGTAGAGTCAAATCTGTCGGGGCCTGAATTAAACACAGAGCCCCCTGCCCTGGTGGAGATTCTGATTGCATGTGTCTGGGGCAGGGCCGCAGGAATCTGCATTGTCATTCAGGATCCTGACACGGTCTTGAGCTTCGGGATGGTCTAGAAGACTCACGTCTCTAGTGGAATGAAATGACTTGTTCCCCAAGATGAATGAAGTGGTTAGAACTAGATTTGAAAATGGTGGTAAAAAGTAAGAAGGTGCCCAGAGCAGTTTTAAGAGAGCCCTTACTTCTTGGCACATCTTCCTGATAGCCACCCTGGGAGGGGTGGGTGGGGTGAGGGTTAGTAAAGTTTTACAGATTAGTAAACAGTTTTATAGATGTCTATTTGACATCCAAGTGGAGTAGGTGATTGGATATGTGCATCTGGAGCTGGGGGGAGGTACAGGCTGGAGCAGAAACGTTTACTAACAGAGGCCTAACCCCTAAATGACCATATCTTCTTCTGACCTTGGCTGTCCTTGCCCACTCTTAGCCCCTCAGGGTGGAGCTGAAAGTAAGGCAGACCTAGCACTTCGGTGGTGTCTGGGGGCACTCTTCCAGGAACTGAGATCAGGGGCAATTCTCATGGCTGTGCTTCCCTGGCCCCCAAAGAGGAAAACAATCATGTCTAGAGAGTCTTACTGGTATTTGGAGGCAAGAGAGGGATAGGGTGGTAAGCATTAACCCTCTCCTAGACCAGGAAGCAGCAAGCACCCTCAGGTCATTCCTTCTCTTAGCAGGAAGACCAGAGGAAAACTTGCGTTCCCAAGAAGGCTCAGCTAAGATGCTCTTTCCTGTGGCCAGACTCCCTTTCCTCATCCTCATGGTGCTTGAAAATCCCCCCAAATAAGATAGAAAGAGCCCCCCAGGCTGGGGCTCTTAGACCTCCTAAGAGGCCTAAGGGAGCTTAGTCCTAGGTATTGGGCTGTTGAAGAGAAGATGAAGCAGGTTTCTTTGTTGCCAAGACTGAAAGCTAATAAAGCTTATGAGACTTCCGTATAAAATCCAACTTTGAAAAATGCTTTCTGAAATCATTCTGTTTGGCCTATAAAATTTGTATTGATTTCCTTGATCTTGAGGCAGGAAGGCCATGAGTGTGGCCTGAAAGGGCAGGTACTAGTCTAGGCATGGGGACCCTGAGTGGGAGGGACCCTAAGGTCCCACTTCCCTCTGGACCTCAATTTTCAGGGTTTATAAATTTTCAGTAGTTAGCCTGACACTCAGACCTTTCTGAATTAATGAAAGACTGCAGTTTCCATCTGGAAAAAGGTATAACTGGAGTACACCACTGGCAGAGGAAGTCAGTGGCTGGGCAAGAGATGGGAGGCCTGAGCTGTGGCAGAGCAGACACCCTGTGATAGAAACCACCTTTGACTGCCTTCCCTTCTGATCTGACTTTCCTCTAATGCTCTAAAGTCATCACCTTAACAACAGTCATGTCAATATATAATCTTAATAAGTTCTTGTAAAAAACATCATATTGGGCTACTGTGCTCAGATAGCATCACTTCTAAGCTGTAGTTTTCTAAACCCAGTGCATATTAAGCACCCTATATAAGGTTCCTTTAACTCTGCCTCATGTTCCAGAAGGAATTCGAAGGCTCAGAGCGGCTCAGTGAGCAGGGGTAAGAAGGGAAAAGTGTCTCCTACCTCCTGGGCCTTTGGCTCAATTCACGGAACCCTGCTGCTTCCCCAGCTCAGGTGTCCCAGTCAGCCTCATCCTGCTTTTGCTGCTGGGGCAGCAAGCTGAGGAAACATGAGGCATAGAAATCAGGCCCAATTAATAGATTAATACAGGACTCTATAATTCTCCTGCAAGGGGGCTCTTTATGAAGGAATCACAAATTAGAAAACAGTCCATTAAACCCAGACACATCCATGCAGGGTCCCAGCTAGGAAGTCCCAACAATGGGCAGCTGCATGAAAATATCTGTGGCCAGGCAGTGCTGATGGCTGCAGAGGGCAGACACTGGCAGATAGATGGTCACTTGATTACTGCATTCATTTATTCAACCTACATACAGTGAAATGGGGCCGTGGACCTGCAAGACGAAGCCAAAGTAAGTGGGAACCCTTAAAAAGCTGATGGTAAAGTCAAAGTTTTCTCTCTCTCTCACACACAGACTCCCACATAATCACACACATACGTTTACAAGCAAAACTGTGGGGCAAAGAAAAATGAGAGAGAGAAAATGGCTATATATTCAATTTTCCCTATCCCTAACTTCCCAGGAAAAAAAATCTAACAATCAAGAAAGATTAAAAGTATACCTATATAAAACTAATTCAATTGTATGCTTAAAATGGTGAATTTTATTGAACGTAAATTATACCATAATATCTGAATTTTTTTAAAGAATTATGTATACACAAAAATTAACTCAAAGTAGATCACAGACCTAAATGGAAGAACTAAACTATAAAATTCTTAGAAGAAAATATAGAAGTAAATCTACATGATCTTGGATTAGGCAATGACTTCTTAGATATGACACCAAAAACACAAGTTTCAAAAGAGAGGATCAACAAGTTAGGCTTTATAAAATTTTTAAATATTTGTGCTTCAAAGGACACTATCAAGAAAGAAGAAAGTCAACCCACAAACTGGGAGAAAATATTTTGCAAATCCTATACATGATAAGCAATTTTCATCTAGAATATATAAAGAACTCATGCAACCTAATTAAAAAATGAACATAAGATCTGAATAGAGCTTTCTTTGAAGAAGATATATGAATGCCCTATAAGCATTTATGAAAAAAAATTGTTTTAACTATTGGTCATTAGGGAAGTGTAAATTAGCACTTCAATAGGATACTGTTTCATACCACCAGAATGGCTATAATCAAAGATGCAGGCAATACCAAATATTGGCAAGGATATGGGAAAACTGGAACCCTCATACATTGCTGGATGGTTTGTAAAACGGTACAGTCATTTTGGAAAAGAGTTTGGTAGTGCCTCATAATGTTAAACATATAGTTACCATATGACGCAGCAATTCCACTTCTAAGATACACCCAAGAAATGAAATGTATGTCCACACAAAAGTGTATGTATGAATCTTCATAGCAGCATTATTCACAATATCAAAGTAGAAACAAACCAAATGTCCATCCACATGAATGGATAAATAAAACATGGTATATTCATACAGTGGAAATATTATTTGTCAATTAAAAAAATGAAGTATTAATCCATGCTACCACATTTGATGGTTCTCAAAAATGTCATGGTAAGTGAAAGAAGCAAGTCATGATCACATATTGTATGAGTACATTTATATGAAATGTCCAGAAAAAACTAATCATAGAAATAAAAAGTAGATGAGTTGCTTAGGCCTGGGCAACAGGGGAAGATGAGGGTGAATGCTAGTGGACAGAGTTTCTTTTGGGGGTGATGATAACATTCTAAATTCTGCAACTCAGTGAATATACTAAAACCCATTTAACTGTACACTTTTAACAGGAGAAATCTGCAATTCAGTTGCTAAGTTGTGTCTGACTGCGACCCCATGGACGGCAGCACACCTCCATAGAATTGAACACCTAATAAAAGGGTGCATTTTTCTGTATGTAAATTATACATCAATTAAAAAATTTTAACACACATGAAAAAGTACATAAAATGAGCCCTAGAAGTTTTAAAGCATAAATTATTATAGTGCTATAATTAGGGTTCCATTTAGAAGGCAATGGCACCCCACTCCAGTACTCTTGCCTGGAAAATCCCATGGACGGAGGAGGAGCCTGGTAGGCTGCAGTCCATGGGGTTGCTAAGAGTTGGACATGACTGAGCAACTTCACTTTGACTTTTCACTTTCATGCATTGGACAAAGAAATGGCAACCCACTCCAGTGTTCTTGCCTAGAGAATCCCAGGGACGGGGGAGCCTGGTGGGCTGCCGTCTATGGGGTCGCACAGAGTTGGACACGACTGAAGCGACTTAGAAGTAGCAGTGTAAGTACAGTAAATTTTTCACTAAGGAAGGTAAAGAGAAGCCATGAGCAAATTGTATTTAGTGTCTGTCTCTGCCAACAGAATGTCAGCCCTAAAAAAGTGCCTGGCTTCTAGAAAATGTTCAATGCATATATGTTGAAGAAAAGACAAACCCACCAGCTCCTCGAGAGGCCCATTGGAACCACTTTCAAATACTTTCTTTTTTATTACGGTAAAATACACATAACATAACATTTACCATGTTAACCATTGTTAAGTGTCCAGTTCAGTCGTGTTCAATACATTCACAGTGTTGTGCGACCCATCTCCAGAACTTTTTCATCTTGCAGAACAGACACTTTACACCCATTAAATAACAATGCCTCATCTCCCACCCCATTCTACTCTGTGTCTCTATGACTTTAATGTCTCTAGATACGTAAGTGGAATCATACACTATTTGTCTTACTCTGCCTGGCTTGCTTCACTCAGCACAAAGCTACAAGGTTCAATTATATTATAGCAAATGTCATAATTTCCTTCCTTTTTAAGGCTGAATAATATTGCACTATATTGATATACCACATTTTTCTTATCCTTTCATCTGGCAAAGGACATTTGTGTTGCTTCCATTGGCTTTTGTGAATGATGCTGCTATGAGCATTGGTATACAAGTATCTCTATGGGACTCTGCTTTGATTTTGGGGGGGATATATACTCACAAGTGGAACTGCTGGAGCATATGATAATTCTAGTTCTCATTTTTTGAGGAATCACAATACTGTTTTCTATATCATTTTCCCCATTTTAAATTCCTACCAACAGTGCACAACACTTCCAAGCACTTTTATGCCTCTCCACATCTTCATTCAGGTCCAACTGTCCCCACAGTCAAGCCCACTGCACCCATGCCCATAGGTGGTAAGTGGTAAAGGGCTGAATGAGGGTGATGAATCTGCAGGAATTTGGAGACAGAGTGAGAACAGGGTCCCAGAGTAGGAAGGACACGATTTCAGCCCTGAAAATGTGAAGGCAGCTTTTCTCATTCTCTCTCCTGGGCCTCCTATCACCACATTCCCATTCCCTCAGAGGGGAGAGGGTAATCTAGGCATGAGGACAGAGTAGTAGAGTTGATTCAGGCTGGCACATCTCGGAGGACAGGAGAGGGACCTGGGCCCCAGGAGAGAAAGGCTTGAGGCCTGGAGAACCTGCCCCCAACCAATTCTCAGCCTCCAAAAATTGTGACTTTTACCATCATTCATTCGGAGAAGGCGATGGCACCCCACTCCAGTACTCTTGCCTGGAAAATCCCATGGACGGAGGAGCCTGGTCACAGAGTCAGACACGACTGAAGCGACTTAGTAGCAGCAGCAGCAGCATCATTCATTGGGTGAATACCTAACAAGCCTGTGACTTCAGTAACAATGTTAAGGGAATATGTACTTTACTCACCAAATTTGCATCTACTGACATTTAAAAAAGCAGCAGGACGAGCATGGGCCAGACGTGCTGTAGACCTACAGACAACACTGGGCAAGCCTTGCTGGAATCTGCCAGCCCCTGGTGAAAACGTCAAACCCTTTCGAGGCCCTCCCGCTCTCCCCATCCCACCCCCAGAAGTCGGAAGCGGGCAGAATGGGAACTGCACACTCCTCCACAGGGCTAGAGAAAGGGCGGAGTTAGGGTTACGTTTATCCTTACATCTTTAGCTCACTTCCCTGGTGGCTCAGACAGTAAAGCATCTGCCTATACGGGAGACCAGGGTTCAATCCCTGGGTTGGGAAGATCTCCTGGAGAAGGAAATGGCAACCCACTCCAGTACTCTTGCTTGGAAAATCCCGTAGACGGAGAAGCCTGGTAGGCTACAGTCCATGGGGTCGCAAAGGGTCTTACACGATTGAGCCACTACACTTCACTTCACTTCATCCTTACATCTTTAGCTCACTTAACATACCACCAGTCCTGTGAAGTAGGTCCTGTTATTATTATTCCCATTTTACAGATGAGGAAACCCAGGAACGTGGGCCAATGGAAGGAGCTTAAACTGGAGAGAGGAAATCTGCAGTCTAGCATGCTTTTGCCCCTGACCTTGTCTCTTTATCTTTGAACTGAGGGGGTTGGACTGGATGACACCAAGGGATCTTTGCGGCAGAGCTCAGCGGCCAGCTGCTGCTCTGCTGCTTTCCCCGAGCCCCGCCCTATCGCTGCTCCCTGGGTTCAAGCCTAGGGTGGGGTGGGGGCGGGGGCGGGAGCGGGGGCGGGAGGAAGAACAGAGCCGCCTTGCAGGTCACTGGGCAAAGGCTTCACTGGTTCCTGGGACAAGTCCAAGTCTGTAAGGAGAATGTTAAGAAGAAATTTCCACGGCCTTTCCCCGCAGCCAGGGATTTTCCACTCTGCCTGGGCAGACATGCCTCCCCGGGGGATCTGGCAATCCATAGGTGTTAATGGACAGCTCGTCTGAGTGCTAGGAAGAATGGAAGACCTGATTCTGGTTCCTGCCCTGGGAAAAAGGGCACGACTGCCACAGAAAGAAGAATAGGCCGACTGAGAATGGGGATGATGTAGAACAAAGTGTTCGGTCTAGAAGAATCCCAGAGAGAGACCAGCAGGGACAGATACCATCAGAGGAAACTTCCTGCAAGAGGGGACCTGAGCTGGAGGGCCAGCCGAGGGAGGAGGTTTTCCGGGGCAGACAGGAGACAGCAGAACAGATGAGGAATAATGTGGACTAGCTTTACAAAGGTTGCCATGAACACAGGAGCTGGGCAGTAGCCAGGAGAGAGGTAGATGAAAGAAGTGGAAAGTTTGATGAAGCAGATGGTGCAATCCAGGAGACAGACAGCTGTCACAGGGGATTGACTGTGGCCTTTGCACTGGCTGTTCCCTCTGCTGGAAACACCTTTCCCTCACAGCATCACCTGGTAGGTTCCAAGTTGGCCATGCTAAACAGGGAAACCTTCCCTGGCCACTCCTGCTGTAGCAGTCTCTAGCAACACCTCCCTGCTTCATTTTCTCCCCAGCACTCATCACTACCTGTACTTTGTTTCCTTCAGTGGCCACCTCCCTCCTGGAGGATGCACGTTGCATGAGAACAGAGGCCAGCTTGTTCCTCATTGACTCCTCAGAGTCAGGCACATAGCTGGCCCTCCATATATATTGTTGAGTTTAATTGAACTGCAATTGGGTCTGATGATAAAAGGAAGCCTATAATAATGTTGTTGTTGTTTTTCCTGAGGACTACTGTATGCCAGGCAGTGTGCTAAATGCTTTACAAACATTATCTCACTTACTCTGAACAACTCTATGAGGGAGGTGCTGCTATTATCTTTATCTTAATGGTAAGGAAACTGAGGGCCAGAGAGGTTGGGTAAGTTGCTCAAGGACACATTGAGCCAGAAGTTGAACCCACACATTTATCCTCTAGATTAGCACTGTTTGATAGAAATATAACATGAGCCACATAAGTAATTGAAAATTTTTCTAATAGCTACACTAAAAATAGAATCAGGTGAAAGTAATCTTAATAATAGTTTAAATACTTAAATGTTCAATAATATTTAACATTTTAATTTGATATATTAAAAAATATTATCATTACAACGCAATCAACATAAAATATTGAGTTCTTTTTCAGATCAGATCAGTCGCTCAGTCGTGTCCGACTCTTTGCGACCCCATGAATTGCAGCACACCAGGCCTCCCTGTCCATCACCAACTCCCGGAGTTCACTCAGACTCATGTCCGAGTCAGTGATGCCATCCAGCCATCTCATCCTCTGTCGTCTCCTTCTCCTCCTGCCCCCAATCCCTCCCAGCATCAGAGTTTTTTTCCAATGAGTCAACTCTTCGCATGAGGTGGCCAAAGTACTGGAGTTTCAGCTTTAGCATCATTCCTTCCAAAGAAATCCCAGGGCTGATCTTTAGAATGGACTGGTTGGATCTCCTTGCAGTCCAAGGGACTCTCAGGAGTCTTTTCCAACACCACAGTTCAAAAGCATCAATTCTTCGCTGCTCAGCCTTCTTCACAGTCCAACTCTCACATCCATACATGACCACAGGAAAAACCATAGCCTTGACTAGACGAACCTTTGTTGGCAAAGTAATGTCTCTGCTTTTGAATATGCTATCTAGGTTGGTCATAACTTTCCTTCCAAGGAGTAAGCGTCTTTTAATTTCATGGCTGCAGTCACCATCTGCAGTGATTTTGGAGCCCCCAAAAATAAAGTCTGATACTCTTTCTACTGTTTCCCCATCTATTTCCCATGAAGTGATGGGACCGGATGCCATGATCTTCGTTTTCTGAATGTTGAGCTTTAAGCCAACTTTTTCACTGTCCACTTTCACCTTCATCAAGAGGCTTTTTAGTCCTCTTCACTTTCTGCCATAAGGGTGGTGTCATCTGCATATCTGAGATTATTGATATTTCTCCCGGCAATCTTGATTCCAGCTTGTGCTTCTTCCAGCCCAGCGTTTCTCATGATGTACTCTGCGTATAAGTTAAATAAACAGGGTGACAATATACAGCCTTGACAAACTCCTTTTCCTATTTGGAACCAGTCTGTTGTTCCATGTCCAGTTCTAACTGTTGCTTCTGTCTTCAAGATGTGGTACCTCATTTACATACAAAACACTTGTTAAATTTTTGTCAGAAAATAATCTGTATTTAGATTTCAGGAAATTTGCAGTTGAAAAAGTAGACCCACATATTCAAGTTGTT
The DNA here is from genome assembly GCF_019923935.1 of Bubalus bubalis. Classification (NCBI taxonomy): domain Eukaryota; kingdom Metazoa; phylum Chordata; class Mammalia; order Artiodactyla; family Bovidae; genus Bubalus; species Bubalus bubalis. The sequence goes on from NC_059160.1 coordinate 147,486,371, forward strand.
TCAAACGTACTGTAATGTTTTCTAACCACTGTATCGAGTATCAGTTTTTAAGCTTACATGTAAATTGATTAAAGAACATGATAACTCAGTTCCTTGGCTGCACTAGGCACATTTGAAGTGCTCAAAAGCCACCCGTGACTAGCGTCCACTGTGGGGTACGCAGCCTCATCTGATGAGAAGGCAGGTTGGGTGGGAGGGACCTGTGGGAGGGATTCGGAGCAGACAGGAGAGAAAAGGGCAGGGGAGCTGAGGTGGCAGGCCTCAGTTCAGTTCAGTTCAGTCGCTCAGTCGTGTCCGACTCTTTGCAACCCCATGAATCGCAGCACGCCAGGCCTCCCTGTCCATCACCAACTCCCGGAGTTCACCCAGACTCATGTCCATCGAGTCAGCGATGCCATCCAGCCATCTCATCCTCTGTTGTCCCCTTCTCCTCCTGCCCCCAATCCCTCCCAGCATCTGAGTCTTTTCCAATGAGTCAACTCTTCGCATGAGGTGGCCAAAGTACTGGAGTTTCAGCTTTAGCATCATTCCTTCCAAAGAAATCCCAGGGTTGATGTCCTTCAGAATGGACTGGTTGGATCTCCTTGCAGTCCAAGGGACTCTCAAAAGTCTTCTCCAACACCACAGTTCAAAAGCATCAATTTTTCAGTGCTCAGCCTTCTTCACAGTCCATACATGACCACAGGAAAAACCATAGCCTTGACTAGACGAACCTTTGTTGGCAATGTCTCTGCTTTTGAATATGCTATCTAGGTGGGTCATAAAAATGAGGTGGTTTGACCAGCCACGACTCCTACCAAGCAGCATAGATCTGGCCCACTCACGAGGCGATCACCTCCTATGGGTCTGTAGTCTGGGTTTCTGCCCACCAAGACAGTGATGGCCCTCAGACCCCTGGGTTAAGCAAATGGTGGCTTTTCATGGGGCTTCTATCCCCTCCAATACCACAATGAAGGGATTCTGAGGATGTGTGAGGCTGGATCTGCACCGGCTCAGGCTGGGGGTTGGGTGATCTCCCTCTGACCTCCTCCTCCTGTGGGCAGCAGAAGGCATGGTCAGGTGAGGGGCCCTGGCTAAACAACTCTGGAGTCAAGAATACCTGGGTTCCAATTCCAGCTCAGCCAATCCCATGCAGTGTGCCCTCAGACAAGTCAAGTTCCCTCTCTGAACTTTGCCTTCCACATTTAGAAAATGAAGACCAATAATGAAGTGCTTGAGAATTTAATGATGGAAGGCAATGGCACCCCACTCCAGTACTCTTGCCTGGAAAATCCCATGGGGTCGCTAAGAGTAGGACAAGACTGAGTATCTTCACTTTCACTTTTCACTTTCATGCATTGGAGAAGGAAATGACAACCCACTCCAGTGTTCTTGCCTGGAGAATCCCAGGGGTGGGGGAGCCTGGTGGGCTGCCTTCTATGGGGTCGCACAGAGTCAGACACGACTGAAGCGACATAGCAGCACAGTGTGCCCAGCTCATAGTAAGTGGTCAATTAACAACAGTCTTCCTAGACATTGTCCTTTTCCGGTTAAAAACAGAAAGTAGACTGGACAATGTCCATGATCACTGGAAAGGAGATGTCCAAAGTGAGCTGGAGAGGGAGTGAATTAATCTGGACAGATGAGGGTTCCCTCCTCAGGGCTCCCGCACCTCCCCTGTGTGACACAGACTTGGTTAACCACTTGGTTAACCCGTTGAGAGTGGGGAGGGAGATATGCCACTCCAACAGGCCCTGGGTGCCCAAGCATGACATAAGAATGGCCAAGAGCCGCCTTCCAGAAATGGGGAGGATGAGTCAAACTGAATCAGAAGCAGTTAAGGTCACCCTGGGTCCCTAGAGTTACTCAGAGTGACCCTGGTATATGCCGGGCAAGAACGATGAGTGGACTGGGTTCCAGGAGAGCAGGTGGGACTGGAAATCACCCAAGTCAAGGAAATCAACAGGTGGAAACTCCCTGCAGGCAGAGCACACTTGAGAAGAAGCTGACAGAGGCTGAAAGTGGCCTTGGTTGGGTATTTTTGAGGGTGGGGAAGCTTCAACTCTCTCTCCCAGTCAGCACCCCACTTGAGCCGGGAATATCAGTCCCAGATCCCAGCTTTCCCCAGTTCAACTCCCCAGTCACTGAACCTTTGCTCTGCCTGGGTCCGCCCAAGTGCGGGAGCTGAGACAACCCTGAGTCGACCTCTGCCCGCCAAAGGTCTCCTGGCTCTTGCCATTTTGTCCTGTCAAGGTTCTCAACATTTCCTCCCTTGTCTGTCACCCTCCACTGGAACTGGTGCTCCTGGAGGAACGACAAGCCCGTCCTGCTCACTGCTGTGTGTCCTAGGCACAGCTCAGACTCTGACGCCCCACTGACTGCTTAATATATTCTTGCTAGGGCAGTGGGTGGTTCCCCTTGGTGGGTTCTCATCACATTTCTAACACTCATTATGTGGCTATGGGTCAGCCTCTCTCAGCCTTGTTTCCTTATCTGTAAAGTAGTAAACTAAATCCCTGTGAAGAGCTTAGAAAACCCAGGTCAGAAAGTGGGGAGGATGGAGCATCCTGCCAGCTCTAGGAAGTGTCTGATGGCTCTTACTTCAAACACAGCTGTGAGCAGAGCAACCTACAGAAGGGGGATCTGAGGCACGAGGAAGACATGCTGAAAGGCTGCCCAGGGAGGGCCTCCCTGTCCCACCGCAACCCCCCCCCCCCCACCCCGCTGCCCCCTCCCCCAGGCCCTGGTTTCTCCTTCCAGCACCTCTGGTTAGATCACTCTCATTCGACGTCCCTGGGAGTTTCAACCCAGAGGTTTTGAAGTGTACCAGCTTCTCCCGTCACCTTTCTGTATGGGATGGGGCCTGGCTCCTGGTGCTGGAGACAGCAGAGATGGCTGACTCTGGTGCTAGGGTCACAGAACCAGGGCTCTGTGTGTGTGTGTGTCTATCACTTCGAAAATATTCACTGGCTCCTCACTGTACCCCAAGAGGGAGGCAGTTCAGCCCAATGGTGAGATGCTGGAACCCTGAAGTCTGAATGGACTTAAAATATGAGTGACATAATGCACTTTTCCCTTCCTAAGTCCCAGTCTCCTGCCTGATAAAGAGGGCTCTGAAACATGATGCATGCTCAGCTCTCAGCACAGGGCCCAGCTCATCCTTAACACTTAAGAAATGGCAAGTGTTTCTGTTTGTTTGACTGTCAGTCCTATGAGGGCATGAGGGCCATTTGTTTTGACCATTCTTGGTGCTCAGGTGGATGAATCAATGAGTGGAAGGAAGAAAAGAAGGAAGAGATGGACGGAGGAGGGGGAGAAGAGAGGAAGGAGCTGCTTTCGTGCCCACTGCATCTTCCTTCTCCCATCTGGGAGCTGCCTCAAAGCTCCTCTCATTGAGTGTTGGTACATGTGGTCAGGGAGGAGAGCTGAGCAGAGATGGGAGTGTGCTGGGTCTGAATTCTGCATCTGCCTCTCACCAGTTGACTGAACTTAGCCTCCTCAACATTCTCCTCTGACAAATGCGGATGATCCTACCAACTAACTCATTGAATTGTAGGGAGGTCCAAAAGATGTCTGTGAATACACTGAACCCATTTGTAAACTGAAGAGTGTTAGGGACTGTCTTCGTGCCGTGGTAGGCAGGGAAGGCTCTGGAACCAAGACTTTCTACACTCAAATTCTTGCTCCACTGCCTGCAAACCTTGGGCAGGATCCTTAACCTTTGTGGGCCTTAGTTTTCTTATCTGTAAAACAAGGAAGACTTCAGCACTCACGTCACAGAGTTGTGAGATTTAAATGAGATAATGTACAAGAAATCTTGAATCAGGAGAGAATGCATGGCAGGCACTCAATAAATGGTGGCCATGATAACAAAACCTGCTCTCAGGAAAGATTCTGTGAACTACATCTCACTGAAGTGTGAAAGAGTAATAAGACCTACTATGCCCCCCTCTCAGAGGAATTTGAATCTTCACAGGAATCAAAGGAGTGAAATCCTATTTAGTGGTGGAATTTTCAAAAGTAAAGGAGGAATATAGGGGTTAGAGAAGGACCTTCCTAGGGTCCCTCAAAATCATAGTTGCTGCCTGTTGCACAAATTCTGCCGGGTCCCAGAGGAGGACCACATAGGGGGCAAGGGAGAACAGTCTCAGCCCCTGAGGAACCTCCTCTCTGCTTGTAGGAACAGAAAGCAACTTGCCCCCAGGACAGTGCATAACTCCAACACATGGAGTGCCTCTGGCAGCGTGGCTGGCAACAGCCCAGGCCCAGCTATAAGAAGGGCTCCGGAACCTGCAAGGGGGCAACAGAGCCGGGGCTGGAAGTGGGCATGCGCACCAGGTGTGATGAGGACTGACCTGGGACCAGTGAGGAAGTGGTGGGCTCCCTCCCAGGGTGAGGGGGAGCCTCATCTCCCACATCTAAGTTATCTCTACTAGAACCTTAGTACCAGGCTAGCACCTGTAGTAGAAGGGCCATGGTTTCTGGAGCCAGACTGCCAGGGTCTACCTCTTATCAACTGTGTGACCTTGTGACATCAGCATGGGGGACAGAGGTAGATTAGCTGCGGGCATCCATCCCTCATCTCTTCCAGTGCTTCAGCTCATTGGAACAGGTAAGGCTGCTGGCATGGGACCTGCGGCCAGACCCATCAGACAGCACTGAACCTTCCTGGGAAGGGTTTTTATTTGTGTGGTTATATGACCACCAGTAGTCTAATTAAAGTAAATCCTGGGACCTGTGTCACGATTACTAAGAAGAGATGCTTTTCTACCGACCTAGAATTTGGGGTGATATGAACCTGGAGCTGTAGAAGACCACTGATAGCAGAGTGGAAAGATTCAGCCTTTATGATGTGTTCGAGCTTCCAGATCAAACCATACCTCAACTTTGTTTCCCAAGTCAGTAAATTCTCTTCGTGGTATAAACCAGTTTGAGTCAGGTTTTTCTGTCACTTGCATCAGAAAGAGTCTGAAATTTACATGGTGAACTTTTTTAACCTCTCTGTAAATTTCAGTTTCCTCATCTACAAAAAGGGGATGATGATAAAAGCATTTTTCAGAAGAAAGGAAGGGTTGTTCCAGGGTGATTCAAAGGGTTGATCAGAGTCCAACACTTAACACAGACTGTTAAGTGTTAGCCACCTAATGCCTAGTGGGCTGCTGTCTATGGGGTTGCACAGAGTTGGACATGACTGAAGTGACTTAGCAGCAGCAGCAACTCTTTAGTGTTGCATGTGTGCTGTACTAAGCCACTTTAGTTGTGTTCAGCTCTTGGCGACCCCATGGACTATAGCCTGCCAGAATTCTCTGACCATAAAATTCTTCAGGCAAGAATACTGGAGTGGGTTGCCATGCTTCCAGGGTATCTTCCCAACCAAGGGATCAAACCCATGTCTCTTACATCTCCTGCACTGGCAGGGGAGGGGGGGAGGTTCTTTACCAACAGCGCCACCTGGGAAGTCCTAGGTGTTCAGTTCAGTTCAGTCGCTCAGTCGTGTCCGATTCTTTGCAACCCCATGAATCGCAGCACGCCAGGCCTCCCTGTCCATCATCAACTCCCGGAGTTCACCCAGACTCATGTCCATCGAGTCGGTGATGCCATCCAGCCATCTCATCCTCTGTTGTCCCCATCTCCTCCTGCCCTCAATCCCTCCCAGCATCAGGGTCTTTTTCAATGAGTCAACTCTTCGCATGAGGTGGCCAAACTATTGGAGTTTTCAGCTTCAGCATCAGTCCTTCCAATGAACACCCAGGACTGATCTCCTTTAGGATGGACTGGTTGGATCTCCTTGTGATCCAAGGGACTCTCAAGAGTCTTCTCCATTACCACAGTTCAAAAGCATCAATTCTTCGGCGCTCAGCTTTCTTCACAGTCCAACTCTCACATCCATACATGACCACAGGAAAAACCATAGCCTTGACTAGACGGACCTTTGTTGGCAAAGTAATGTCTCTGCTTTTTAATATGCTATCTAGGTTGGTCATAACTTTCCTTCCAAGGAATAAGCATAAGTGTTAACAAATCTGGCCCTGGGACGTGAACTGCAAGGGCATCTGGGAAAAAACCTCTTCCTGTAACTGAGGGGGTCCCAGGAAATTCTGGGGAGTGGGGGTGGAGTGGAGGACACTTTTCAGGGAGGACTGCTTTTCCATCTGGATCACAGGTGGCACCAAGAAAAGCTCTAGTGGGTGTCATGATTATTTTTCCTACTCCTCACAATGAAGCCCATTTTACAGATGAAGAATGTGAGGCTCAGAGATTAGGTCCAATCTAAGATTAACTCCACCACCCACTCTGCTGGCTCAGCCCCTCCCTTGGAGCATATCAGTGCGGTCCCATAGTGGGGCCACCTCTTGCCAAATCTCAATCCCAACTAGGCTAAATTAATAAATGGCTCTGTTATTGTTAAATGAAGGCTTCCATTAGTAATTCTAGGCGGTTTTGAAAAGGGCAAAAAGTTATAAGCACTCTCTCCCTCCTTCCCCAAGGGCGGCTTTATCTTTAACCCACGTCTCCTGGTCTCCTGCGCAGGGAACTTCAATGAAATCTACTGGTTTCCCCTTTCTGATCTTAAGTAGTAGAGACGCTGTCACCAGTCAGAGGTGGTTTACCCTCCAGAGAGAGCCTGACGCAGTTTTGCTAAAGGAAACCACGCAAGCCTCAAGGCTTGGCACGACCCTTCCTTCCGGACAGGCCAGGATGCCTGGGGGTGGGGGTGGGAACGGCACCTCCCACTTCCCTCCAGATAACTGCCAGATCATTCTCAAGTCTGGGCACTGAGCTCACCTTCGGCTTTTCCCACGTAGCCTCGTTGAGCCTCAGTTTCACCTGTAAATGGCACCCACCTATTTCAGGGTCGTTTTGAGGGCATCACGGAGGGAAAAGTCCTGTAATGTTCAGCACAAGGATCTGCACAAAGTCCTGAGTGTTGGAATCCTTCCCCCAAACGGAGAGAGGAAGGCACACGTGTGTGCTGGCAAGGACAGAGAGAGGATTCAAACCCGGTTCTTTGGTGACTCCAAGCCCAGACCCTTACCTCCAGGAACGTTTACCTCTTTTACTAGTGAGATCCTCCCCACCCCCTTCCCTAATACTTTTCCTCCTCAGCCTCCTCCCCCGCCCCGCCTCCGCCTGGCAGCCCTCGGGGACCTCTCAGCCTCAGCCTCACGGAGCCAGACCTCCCCGGCCTGAACTGCTGAAAAGAAAAACTGTTTCCTCCCCTGTCCATTCACCCAGCTCGGCCTGAGAAACGTCCAGAGAGATGCTCCCCTACCCCCACCCTCACCCACGACAGACTCTTGGACACACCTCCACTGTAGCCAGGATAAGTGCGATCAGGTGTCCCTGAGTCCCCTGCCTGCTAGGAAGCTAGACGCTCACCAGTTCTAATCGCCCCCACTCACTCTGCTTGCTTCTGGTTGGTGCTTTCTGATGGCAGAGGCGGGATCTCAACCTCAGTAGCCAATGAAGAGGCTTACAGCAGTGCTTCTAGTTGTCACGGCAACAAGGAGCTACATCTTACTACCCCCATTCCGCGGAGACTACTCTTCCCAGGAGCAGCCAGGTCACACTCGGGGGGCCCCACTTCTACCTTAGGATAAGGATGGGGTCAAAGTTGAGGTGCAGGTAGGGCCCAAGCCCTTCTTAAATGCTACTAATGTAGATGAAAAAGAAGGCTGGCTGGAGGCAGAACACTATGAGTAGGTTTCTGTTAGAAGGGACAAGGAAATCCAATTTACTGAATTGGAAGTGGCCATAGCACTGGAGGGGCAGGGCATGAGGCTGGGCAGTTTAGGTAGAAATAAGTGTAGTAGGTGCCTAGCAAGCAGTTAGGGCCTCTGAGCCAAGGCTCACCCAGGGCAGGGTGGGGGACCAAGATTAGCAGCCACAGCTAAACTATGGGTCTCACAGTCCCTCAGTTCTAGGCAGGAAGAGAGAACCAAGGTCACCAAGGCCATTCCCTTCCCTCCAGGCAGCTTGTACTCCATTTTCAGCATAGTCATGTCCGGTCTTGGGCATTCATTAACCTTGAACTCTCCCCAGGAAAGAGGAAGGTGACCAGGTTCATTGTCCCCATTTTACAGATGAGAAAACCGATGCCTACCTGGTAAAGTATCTCACCCTTGGGCCCTGGGACCTGGCACTGGGCCCAAGCAGGGCTCTCTAGGCCTTTAATTCCCTGGCGTGGTGGCTTGTCTAAGGAAGCCCCATGCCACAGGGTTGACACTGTCCACCCTTGCTGATGATACAGGGATGCTGGGGCCACCTGAACCCATATTTAACGAGAGAGGTGAACCAGGACAGAAAGCCCTGCCCCTGCCTCTGATGGCTCTGGGTGGGGGTGCAGCAAGACAGCCTCGTTAGTCCTTCTAAGAGTGAGTCCAGTAGATCACTCCATACTCCCCATCTCAAGAAGCCCACAATCTAGAATGTAAATTGGTGTAGCCGCTATGGAAAATAGTATGGAGAGTCCTAAAAATAGAGTTCCATATGATCCAGCAGTTCTGCTCCTGGGCATATATCTGCAGGAAACGCTAATTTGAAAAGATGCATGCACCCCAGTGTTCCTAGCAGCACTATTTACAATAGCCAAGACAAAGAAGCAACTCAATGTCCACCAACAGAAGAAAGGTTAAAGAAGACATGTTATGTCAACACAATGGAATACTGCTCAACCATTAAAAAGAATGAAATAATGCCACTTGCAGCAACATAGACGGACCTAGAGACGATCATACTAAGTGAGGTAAATCAGAAGGAGAAAGACAGATATCATATGATATCACTTACAGGTAGAATGATACAAATGAACTTATCTACAAAATAGAAATAGACTCACAGGTGGTGCCTAGTGGTAAAGAACCTACCTGCCAATGCAGGAGATGTAAGAGACACTGGTTCAGTCCCTGAGCTGGGAAGATCCCCTGAAGGAGGGCATGATAACCCACTCCAATATTCTTGCCTAGAGAATCCAAGGACAGAGCAGCCTGGTGGGCTACAGTCCATGGGGTCACAGAGAGTCAGACATGACTGAAGTGACTTAACATGCACGCACAAACAAATAGAAAACAAATTTATGGTTACCAAAGGGGAAAGGGTAGGAAGGGATAAATTAGGAATTCAGGACGAGCAGATAAAAACTACTATATTTAAAATACATAAACAACAAGGTCCTACTGTACAGCACCGGGAATGTGTTCAAAATCCTGTAATAAACCACAATGGGAAAGAAAATGAAAAAGAATAAGTATATGCATGTAGGTATGTGTAACTGAGTCACTTTGCTGTACGTCAGAAACTAAGACAATGTTGTAAATCAATTATACTTCAATAAAAAAGAAGAATCCACAGCCTAACTAGGAAACAGACCTGCAACGACCGCACAGCGTGGTAAATGCTGCAGGGAGAACATGGGCAGAACACAGAGGGCTCACAAGAGAAGGGGTGCCTGAACCTGCCCAGCAAAGCCAGGGGTGACCTCCCAGAGGAAGTAGCCTTTCAGAGGCCACAAGACATGCCTGGTCTTTGCCAGGCAGACGAGCAAAGGAAGGGAGTGCCAGGCAGAGGGAAGAGCATCTGCAAAGACCAAGAGGCCTGGCGAGCCTGGCACATCAGGGAAGCTACAGGTCAAGAGGGAGACTGCAGCAGGACCTAGGCTGTGGAGTGAACGCACAGGACAAGGCTGCATGCCCTGCAGTTGGGTGTTTTAATCTCTTTATGAGTCAGCAGCCACCCACATTTGCTTTGTTCCAAATGGTGGATTCATAGACCCCTTAGAACCACTGCTGAAAATCGCTCTTTGAGAAATGTTGGATTAGAAGCTAAAACCATTGTCAACTATGGCTACAGGCCAACAACAGGGATGAAATTCACAGGGTGAGAGAAAGAGGTCAGGGTCAAGAAAGAGTCATCCTATATGACCCACTTATATCAAGTTCGGAGAAGTCAGGATAGTGGTTACCTCTGGGGGGATGTGGAAGATTTTAAGGAGGGTGTCCAGAGGGCAGTAATAATATTGTGTTTCTTGATCTGAGTGTTGATTTCACAGATGTGTTCTTTGTGAAAATTCATCCAGCTCTATACTTAAGCTTTGTATATTCTACTGTATGTAGCTTCCGCTTAAAAAAAAAAAAAAGTTAACTGCTTTCTATAAACGTCAGTGCAAATGTAGACATTAAAACTTTGTGATTCCATAATCGGCTGTGAGCCAGGCATCCAGATGATATAGAATATGTTTATATTCATTTTTTATATTATTTCCAAATGAAAACACAAACATTGTATAGTCTCACAGAGAGCTCTCAAACTCCAGAGAACTTGTCTACAGATCCCAGGCTTTGAGGAACCCCAGCTCAAGAGGAAGCATAATAATGCTCAGTTCTAGGTTTGGGGGATGGAAGATAAACGAGGGGCCTGGAGCTTCTCCCAAAACTTCTGGAGAGGTGGGTCTCCCTGGCTTGGCTGTGAGCTCCTGAAAGGCAGGGGCCTCTTTTGCTCACTCTGTGTCCCTGGTGCTCAGAGAGGGACCCGGCACACAGTGGGTCTCAGAGGACCTTCTCTGCCAGGGCCTCTTTGGCCAGCCCCACGTTAAGCGTGGAAGAGGGGATCTGTTTGGGAAGCTGTGGTTTCCCAGTCACTGGCTGAGTTCCACACCACAGGCTCGCAACCATGGGTGGGCGATGCTGCAGCAGGGATTCCAGGGTGGGGTTGGTATTGTTCAGTTCTCCCCAGAGGGGAAAGCTGCATGCAGAGAGGGCTCTGAGCTCTTGGGGACCATAATTGTGGGCAGGAAATCCCAACCCTGCCTGCCCACCAGCCTTGCTGGAATTTGTAACAACCCAGCTCTGGGGAAGACAAACTGTTCCAGAACCAGAGAGGGCTGCATCTGTGGGCAGGATGCTCAACAGCCGCTCAACAGGTGTCTCCTCCCGTCCCTGGGGACTTCCCTCCCCAGCTCAGCCTCTCTTGCCCACTCTGAAGAACCAACCTCCTCCTCCCACATCCCGTCTGTCTCCACTCAGCCGGCATTTTCCAAACCACCTTTACAATTTCTGCCCTAACCCTGTGCTACCCGGAGCATCGTTTACTTAATAGTTTTCTTTAAAACCATGTTCAGTTTTTGTCTTAACTTGCCCTTGTTAAATATTTGTGAAATCCTGGATTTGATGTGCCGGGGTTTTTTCTAACACACATTAAATTTTCATTTAAAATACCTGTTCTTGTATCACCTAAAACTACCCTGTGTACCTTCACAATGGAAACGATTTTGTACAATGGTTCAGCCAGGATGGTGGTTATTATTATTAATAATAATAATTATAGCCTCACGTTAGCAGCAAGCTGTATGCCTCTTCCACACATTTGCATTCAGTCTCATTCAGTCCTCTTGGTTCCTACACTATGGATATCATTGGCCCCATTTTACAGGTGAGGAAACCAAAGCCCAAAGAGTAGTAGTGATTTGCTTAGGGTCACACAGACAGGACTTTGGTCCTGATTCAAGGCTCTAGGGCTCCCGACCTAGGAGGAGGCAGGGAAGCAAGAGGCATTTTCCTGTCTCTAGCCAGACTCACAAGAGCCATAGGATGGCATCCCATGGCGGAGAGAGTTTGGATTAGACATGAGGAAGTACTTCCTGGCTAGAAATGTTAAGGCATGAGAATGATTGGCCGAGGAGGGAAACTGGGAGTCCTCAGAACAAGATAAAGGCCCAACTGGAATCATGCCAGGGCTGCCTAGAGGCAGAAGAATGGACTGAATGACCTCTCCAAGCCTCATCCAAGCCCAAAGATTGGGCGCACCCTGCCATCAAGGCAGCCTTCCTTGCCGTTTCCCCAGTGTCTATTAGACACGGCTAGGCATGTGGCGGCTCCCACTTAAAGGAACTGGGAACCTCTCATCTTGGCCCTGCCCCATGAGGGAGTGTCAGGAACAGCAGGCCAGGGTGGCAAAGCATTATTAGCTTGCCCTCTTCCCTTCCCACCACTCTGGCAGCTCCTGGAGCTCATCTCCGAGGTCTGGAGTCGAAGGCCTGGCTGCCCTCGGAACCACTGGGGCTGCTGGGCCACCCTTGGGCCACCTGAGCCAGGGAACCTGCATTTCTTCCATCCTCTCCAGGGGATCCTTTTCAAAACTCCCTGATCTGAAAAATTAGACACATAATGACTTAAGGTGTTGCCTCTCCAAGTAATGAATTGTCATTTTTTTTAAGTCAAAGTATTTATTTCTCAAAACAAAATGGGTATTATCTTCCTCTCTAATTAGACAAATAATATATGCCCAGTGATTTGAAAACAATATAAAAATGAATGTAAAAATTACTCACATTTCTATCATCTAGAAGACAGTGGCCTTTGCCAGGCAGAAGAGAAAGGGAAGGGAGTCCCAGGCAGAGGGAACAGGATCTGTATAGACTAAGAGGTCTGGGCGAGCCTGGCACATCAGGAAACTACAAGTCAGGAGGGAGACTGCGGCAGGACCCAGGCTGTGGCATGAATGCCCTGGACAAGACTTCATGCCCTGCAGTTGGGTACTTCAGTCCCTTTATGAACCAGCAGGCACCCCAACTGTAGCCAGCCATAAGATCCCTGAGGGCAGCTATTGGAGCTTCAGGGGTCTTCAAAGCCCCTGGGTTTTGCCCAGTTCAGTGCCCCACACAGAGCAGATGGTTAGGGTCCATCCACATGGCGAGGCCTTTGTGTGAGGCCCTGACAACAGGAGAGGTCGGAGTTCTGAAGGAGGCAGTTCTAAGGCCGTCTAGGAAGTTTGGAAGGCATCCAGGAGGAGGTGAGGAATACCTAGGGTTGCGGAGATAGCATATAGTTCAGCTAATGGAGAGGGAGCAGGTGAACAGGGCATTCTGATGGGAGGACCTGCCCAGGGAGTGATGGGGTGTGGGCTAAGCCCCGGGAAGTCTTGCATGTGGTGACTCCCAGGATGATGCTGGCAGGCTTACACCAGCATCTGCCAGGAGGTGAGGGTGAGATTCAGGTGCTCCAATTACAGTCATGACCCGGGTTGGTCTTAGGGGTGACCCCTTTTCCAAGAAGCTGACTTTTGAGGAATTTGCTTGGCCATGGAAATCATGACGTGTCTCCACTGGCCTCAGCTGTTGATTAAACCTCCATCCGTGTAACTACCAACCCAGGAAGAACCCTCTCTTCCTCACAGCATGTTCCCCGCTCCTGTTTTTCATGTTTATGGGCAGATGGTTTGTAAAGGGACCCGCACCCAGGGAGGTCAGCTGAGAAAACAAGAGTCGCCATCCTGCTGCCCCTCATTCTAGGAGCTGCAGGCTTGGGCCACCGTCACCCCTGGGCACACACCCCCTCCTCCTGCCTTCGCCCGCCCCTGGTGCTTCTCCTCTGTCCTGCTCCAGCCTTGCGCCTGCCCAAACTGTTGTTTATCAACACAGACCAGAACATTCCGCTGCCAGCAGAAACGCACATGGCAATGGCACTGCCACCCCACACCCTGCCGTCAACACACTCCCACGCGCTGCTGGCCACCGTCAAAGCGGCGCTCTCACACGCATTCCCACCCCTCCCGCCAGCACAGCTGTGGCCCGCTGCTTGGAATCGGGCCCTCTGTCTCACACACGCATTCGCTGTGGGTTTTTCTCCTGTGTACTCAAGGCTCACACTTGTAAACAAGGCCAGCATACACTCTGCCCCCTGACCTGGGGTGTCCGTCTTATCACTTGCAACTGTGTGACCTTGGGCAATGGACTTAACATCTCTGGGCATCTGACGCCTCATCTGCAGAATGGGGATAATAAGCACCTTCTAGGTGTTTTCCCAAGGCTCAGGGGGGCTGGGAGAGAGAGCAGGCATCCGGGAAGTGCTCCATCAGCGGGAGCTCTAACGCTGGAGCATCGTGTGTCCTCTTTGGAATCTGGCCACTGGTTTTCCTTTCCCACGCCTGACTGCTGGCCTCACCTCGTGGTCACACCTTCCTGGCTGTGTGACCTCAAGTGAGGCACATCACCTCTCCGCTTCTCATGTCCCTCGCTGGTGAAATGGGTTTAACAACTGCCTGGCTGGGCCCAGAGACATGCTGTGAGGGGCACAGGGAACTGGTCACCGTTGGGCTTCAGAAGCCCATCAGTCTGGCCACAGTTGCAGGGTGTTTGGGAGAATGGGATTGGAATGGGGCAACAGCCACACATGGGCATTTTCAGCCTCCTGCCATCTCCCCCTCATCTCCTCATCAACCCTCAAGCTGAGGCAGTGTTTCTATTTTGGCTCTGCCGTGGGGCTGCAGTCCACCCAAAGAGGCCACGGTAGCCCATCTCTGCAGCACCCGGGCCTTGCTGAGTTGCCCAGCTACCCCCTTCCCCTCCCACTCCTTCCATAAGGCACAGTGGCTCTTCCCAGCAGGATCACTCTGCAGCGCTGAGCCGTCCAGCTTACCCATCTCCTCCTGCTCTCTCACTCACCCTAAGGCTAAGGGTCCCCGGTCTTAAGGCTAAGGGTCCCCGGTCTTCTCCCCGAGTTCCCCTCCACCCTGTCATCTTCTCCAGGACTCCGTCTTTCCTTCTCCTTGGCCAGAGAACCTGCTCTAGATTTTTCTATTCTGGGGAACAGGGGTATGCAGAGGGATAGAAAACAAATGTGATTTAAGAACTGAGATAAATCTGGGCTGAGCAGGAGGGTGTGCATTATGGAGAAGGAGGCTCTGCAGTGGGTGGAGTGGCAATTCAGGCCAGGTGGGTGAGCTGGGCTTCTCCCCACGCTTCAGCAACGTACCTTCCTGTCTCCTGATGCAAACAGGTGAACTTGCTGGAGGGCAGATCTTGGCCTGGTCCCTGCTCAAAGGTTGTGGCTTCTCCATTTGACTGTGAGAGACTCTCAAGCTCTGGCCACCACTGGGAGGCCACTGGAGATCCATTGGCTCAGGGGAACCATAGTAACCAGGCTGCCTCTGTCATTTGGGGCACTGGAAAGAACACAAATGGAAACCCATATACCACATGTATCGATATCCAAAATGTGTAAGTCAACCTAAGAAGCTGTTAAAATATAACTTCAGAATGACCTGGAAAGTCAAGTTTGAATTTAGAATTCTTGGATTCTTCAGAGTCCCTCCAGAACACAAGGAGGGACACGAGCGAGCTGGGTGGGTTGGTAACCACTGTGCAAGTGGGGCTCTAGAGCAGTTGGCTGATTTGGCAAAAACACAATCCAATCAGTACCTTCTGTTTTTAACTTCCTCCCAGGCCACTGTGGCCAAAAGAGTTAGAAGGCAGTAGGCACAGTGGTGGTTATTACCTTCATTGAAATCCCAGGGCTGCCAAAATCGAAGCTCAATTAATTTCTTTAATCTTTTTGAGGCTCAATTTCCCCATTTGTAAAATGGGACTAATGATACCTTCCTGATAAAGTTATTGTAATTACTAAAAGAAGATAATCCTTTTAAAGCCCTTAGCATGGTCCTGGAACATAATAATTGCTCACTAAGCTGTGAGCTATTATTGCTATTATAATTTCTCCACATACGTGCAATGATAGTATCAGAGCAGGAAGTCATCTGCCTGTCTCTTTATTGTGCACATGATGAAATAGGTCACTCAGCTAAGCAGAAGCAGATATGGAACTAGGGTTTCCAACTTTCCCACAGTCTTGGGTTTTTCCCTAGCTAAAAATAAAAAAAATGGTGGCCCAATAATGTGAATGTCTTTAATTCACTGGATACTTTAAAAATGGTTAGTATAGCAAATTCATTTTACTACTGTGTTAGTTGATTAGGGCTGCCACAACAAATAATCGCAAACTAGACAGCCTAAACAACAGAGGTGTACTGTCTCACAGTTTTGGAGGCTAGAAATCTGAAATAAAGGTCTCAGTGACGCTGACACCCGAAGGCTCCAAAGAACAATCTAGTCCATGCTTCACTCCTAACTTCTGACGGTTTGCGGGCAAGCTCTGGCGTTCCTTGGCTTGTAGAAGCAGCACTCCCGTCTCTGCCTTTATCTTCACAAGTTGTTCTCTCTGTGTATATGTGGCTCTCTCCGTGTGCCCAGATTTCCCCTTTTTATAAGGACACCAGTCAAACTGGATAGAGTCCACCATGTTGACCTCATCTTAACTAAAGACATCTGCAATGATCCTATTCTTGAATAAGTTCACATTCTGAAGCACTGAGGATGAAGACTTCAACATAGGAGTTTTGTGGGGGACACAATTCAGCCCATAAAAACCACAGGGAAAATTATGGCTACCCTGCACGCAGTATCAGACTGTAGGCAGGGGAAAAACACCTCTGGTGATGTTTCAGGGCCATGCTCATAGCAAGTCTTCAAAATGTGTTTCCTGATTTGTGTTAAATCTGGTGCCAATAAGCTAAAAGGGCTGAAATCTCCCATTTTCCACAATGAGTCCTTCACTGGCCATGAACTAAAAGGATTTTTATTAAATAAAAACAGATTTTGGATTGCTTCAAAAATAAATAAATAAATAAATAAATAAATAAAATAAATAAAAGGATTTTTAACGACCAGTACTGTTTCCAGACAAGTACTTAATAAACTCTTTAAAAATAATTGGTTCTCTTTGGTTGGCTCAACTCTGCAATCCTGGACGCCATCTTGTTTCTACTATTTCTGTCCTCAGAAAAGAGGTAAAATT
Organism: Bubalus bubalis; assembly: GCF_019923935.1. Taxonomy (NCBI): domain Eukaryota; kingdom Metazoa; phylum Chordata; class Mammalia; order Artiodactyla; family Bovidae; genus Bubalus; species Bubalus bubalis. The sequence goes on from NC_059160.1 coordinate 147,502,975, forward strand.
CAGCTGGAGCAGGCTGAATTACACATTGTCTTGTTTTGCACATGGATAGCTTATTTTATTTACATTTTTTCCCTTTAAGATTTTAGGGAGAAAGTCTTCACACAAATAGAAATCCTGCAAGAATGGCACAATAGACACCTACGTACCTTCCACTTAAATGCAACGATTATTAACCTTTGGCAGGATTTGCTTTATCTGTAGCAAGTTTTTTTGATGAACCACTTGAAAAGAAGTTCCTGGCATCATGATATTTTAGCCCCAAATATTTAAGCATGAATTTCCTAGGAATGAGGGTTTCCCTGGTAGCTCAGCTGGTAAAGAATCCACCTGCAATGCAGGAGACACCAGTTCGAATCCTGGGTCGGGAAGATCTGGGGGAGAAGGGATAGGCTACCCACTTAAGTATTCCTGGGCTTCCCTGGTGGCTCAGAGGGTAAAGAATCCACCTGCAATGTGGGTAGACCTGGGTTCAGTCCCTGGGTTGGGAGGATCCCCTGGAGAAGGGAACAGCTACCCGCTCTAGTATTCTTGCCTGGAGGATTCCATGGACAGAGGAGCCTGGCGGGCTATAGTCCATGGGGTCGCAAGCAGGACATGACTGAGCGATTTTAACTTTTCCTAGGAACAGGCTGTTTTCCTATATAAGCACATGGAGAAAACCAATTGTTCCAGAATATCATCTCATATCCAGTCCATACTCAAATTTGACAAGGCTGATTTTTCAAAAATTCTCAATCTGATGAATTTCAAATCTGTGAAGTTTTGGGTCTTGACAGTATGACCCGTGTAATGGGAAATTTGGGAGCTCTTAAAAATTAACCTAGTATCTAGAACTTTTTGACCCACACCACACTGACGTTCCCTTTCCTCATTTCCTTTCTCTAGTGAGCCAGCTCTCTGAAAGCCCAGATGCATGCTTGGGGTGGGGTGCTCCTGGAATTCCTTTTATTCTAAGACTAAGACTTAGAATTCTAAGACTAAGACTAATTCTAAGATTTAGCCTTAGGAGCATCTGAAGGAAGACCCGCTGGCCTGGGGGCCTGCTACACTTGCCTGGGAGCCCCCTGCGGGGAGTCACAGAGACTGGGCTGGGGGTGCAGGGATGCAGGCTCCACCAGCCCTTGACTGGGGTGGAGACTCCCAGACAGCACCACCCTCTCCACAGCTGGCAGGTGCCAGTCCAGCGTGGTTGCCAGCGCTGCCACTGTCAGGGCCTCTTTCTGGGGATTTCCAGACAGCGGCCTAGAGGATCATCCTGGCCTCCAGAAAGGTGACCGCAAATCAACAGCGAAAGAAGAAAAAGAGGAAAATTCTGCAATGAACTTCTCTGAGTTTGGGGACACAGTCCTCTTCCCCTTATCTGCAAATCCAGGGCTCAGGATTAAACCTTTGGTTTTAAAAACTGTTTCATAACTAGGAACAGCATTAATCGGTAGAACTGTGCAAATAAAAAGGGGGCCAACAAAGATGCAGGGTGTGGGGAATGGCTGGTTTGTGATTCAGAACCGCCTTCCCCCTCCAACCCCCAGGCTTGTTTGAGCTTGGCTGCAAGTTTCAGCCAATGTATTTCTGGATGGGACAGGAGCCAGGGGTCAGATAAAGTTCCAACATATTTTGCAGCAGGCCTGACACTTTGCCCAGTGCTCTGGGCCTGTGACAGCTGCCAGGATGGTGCGTTGGGAAAGTCAGGCCAGATGGAGCTGGTTTAAATGGGTCTGAGGGAACAGGCAGTTGACTAACCAGACAACTCAGCAACACCCAGCACAGTAACAACACCATTGAACCAACTTGACTGCCTGGGCCACCAGAGGCCCTGCACGCCATTCCCAGGATGTCACTAGCAGCCACCATGCTAATCCCCCCACCCCAGTCCCGACATCCCCGGGACAGGGATCTGTATTTCCATCTTATTATCTTTAGTAAAACAAGTAAACGCTGAACACACCAAGCACCTGACATGCATTATCTAACTTAATCCTAACAACAGCTCAGTGAAATAGGCATGGTTATTACCCCCAGACAGACAGATAGACAATTTGTTTTTGTGTAAGACAGCTTACACAAATAGTAACAGATACACCTGCAGGTATGAGGCCCGTTTGTAAACACTTCCCAGGCGTTACCTAATTTAGTGGGGAAACCAAGGCACAGGGGGCAAAGCCATTTGTCTAGGGTCACAGGGTTGGTAGGTGTGAACAGGAAACCACTGGACACTAGGTGAGTCCAGATGGAGGGCCCACGCCTGCACCACCCCGTGACTGTCCAGATGGGAAACCTTTTCTGAGACAGGCAAGGGGAAGAGAGACTGGGTTGAGATCTGAAACAAAGTGAAGGCGAAGGTCTGCGCTCTTTTCCGTTTCCTGACAAGCATAATGAGAGGCACCCGTGGGAATAGAAACGCAGACATCTGACCCTGAGCCCTTGGCCGCTCTTCCTTCCTCTCCCCTGGCCCCGCTGGTCTGAACTGTGTGGTCCAAGGCCTCATGGGACAGACACCGTGGGACAGAGCCAAGCCAGCAGGCTGCAGGAGGCCTGTTTTCACCGAGCTGCATGTCACCCCTCTCAACTCTGAGGCGCCCAGTGGACAGTGAGGAGCTGCCCTGTGTCCCTCCCACAGCTGAAGCTGACTGTCTCAAATCTGCAGTTGAGCCAGCTGGGTGCAGACCCGCATGGAGGCCAGGCTTCCTGTCGCATTTTGGAGCTCTTCTGATAGCCCAAGACCACCTGCAGCAATGTCACTGGGCGGGTAGAGATGGTCTGCTCTTCGTCCTCAGCAGCTCTGCTTTCACCTGCACGTGGACAAACTCACGCACCCAGGGGAGCTGCTATCCCCTGTCCCAGCTGCCTGCAAGCGCTCAATGGCCTCTGGATGGGCTCTGAGGAAGGAACACCAAGGCCTTGCTTTGGAGCACCTGCCTGCACGCTCCAAGGCAGCTCCTCCAACATAAAGGCAGCATCAGAAGGGTTCTCAGAGGAGGTGATGTCTAAGCAAGGTACTAGATAGAAAATAAACCGTGACAATGTCTGTATCCTGATCCTCAGGGGTATTTCAGTTGACGTACGCTGCCAACTTTTTCTTATGTTTACAGACATATCCGTGTCTTTATCTATATACATGCTCCTGACATTTAAAAAATGTCACGCTCTGACATTTTTAATTAGAAAGGAACCAACTTCCTTTCTTTACTTCTTGAGACACCAGGAACATTTTTCCATGTGGGTTTATATTCATCTAGTATCCCACCATGCCATCATTTACAACAGCAATCCCCTACTGATGGACGTGTAGGTTGTTCTCAATGTTTTTGCTAATCAATCATCCACCCTTTCTTCCTTCACACAAATATTTATTAACCTCTTAACTATGTGCCAGGCATCTTGGTAAATGCTGGATATATAGAGATGAAGAAAATGAACATGGTCTCTCAATCATAGACCTTTCAGTCCAGTGGAGAGACAAACTTCTAATCCCAAGGTGCAATAAGAGCCGAGGAGGGAAGGAAGCGCTAAAGGGAATATCAGAGCCAGAGCCCCTGCATTCCTGGACACTGGGGAAAGACCTCTCTGGGGTGGTGACATTTCAGTGGAGATCTATGTCAGGAGCCAATCATTTGAGGAGTGTAGGGAAGAGCATTCTGGGTAGAAGGAACAGAATGAACAAGGACAGAATCGTATGAACACGGACAGAATCGTATGAACACCATGTGTGTGGTATATTTGGGGAAGTCTGAGATTCCCCCTAAGGCTACAGTGTAGGGGTGAGGTTGGGGGTGAGGCTAGATAGGCTGGGTGGAACTCACATGAGAAAGCCTTGATACCAAGCCAAGGAACTTGGACTTGATTCTCTCAACAGAGCCTCTCAACATGTCACTGAGTCTAGACAGAATACTGTGGGCTCCTGCCTAAAAGACCCAGGAGAATATTAATGATCGACAGGAAATCTCTGCTTTAAATGGAAGGTTCGTTTTCCTGCTAGAAGTTCAAAGTCTGTCCTGAGCTTTAGGGCCAAGCACATTACCCTATTACTGAGTTCCCCAGAAATGTGACCCAGAGAGATCAAGGATTTGCCCAAGAGAAACAGCAAACTCACTGCCAAAGGCAAAACCTAAAGCTCCAACAGCCAGCTTTCAGCTCCTGCACTAAAGCCTGCCCTCTTTCACCTGGGCATTCTTTCTGACAGCCACTCAAAACAGGAAGAGGGTGAGGAAATGCATTTTCAGAATTTGTGGAACACCCACGAGTGTCAAGCACTGTGCCAGGCCTGGGAGGTACAGGCCTGTGAGGCCAGCCTGGAGGGTGCTCACAGCCCTGGAAGACGGCATGAGTCCCCAGTCATCCTCACTCCAGAAATCCTCCCTGCCCCGCCTCCCCCCGAAAAGTTGCTGAAAAATCATGCGTAACAAAGTGGCCAGGAGTTTCCTGCTTTGGTAAGCTGGCTTACTCAATTTCCCTCATTTGTCCACCCGGACCAGACGGAGCAAAGGGCAGCCATCAAAGGTGTCTGGGTCGAGGCTCCGGCAGGCAGCCGGGTGAATGGGCTGCTGGGGACTCAGTCTGGCCGTGGTCTGGGCCGGGGAGGGGGAGGGACAAGGCCGGGGGCAGCCCCGGCGGCCCCGCCCTCCCGGTGCCAGGGGTGTGCTGTGTGCTACACGTGCGGGAGGGCGCGAGCCGCCGCGGTCGGATGAGGCAATCGCGGGGAACGTGCGGCTGGGCCCGTCAGGGGCTGCGGCTGGGAAGGGGGAGGGGACGGTGCCGGCGGGACCCGCCCGCAGCAGCTACGCCCTCTCCCCGCGCCCTGCTCTCCCAGCCACCTGTGCTGGGCTCCGGGGCGGGCGCCGTCGGCTTCTGGCTCGGCCCAGCACGGGTGGGCGGTGCGGAAAGGCTTGTCCCGATCCCCCTTGCCTCCAGGGTGCCCTGGCTCTTTATACCCCGGGCGTTGGCGTTCTGTTCTTCGCTGGTCCTTCCACGCCCCGCGTACAGTGCTGACAGACACATGAGTTCCTGTTACCAACCCGCAGACACACCTGGGCAGCTCCACGTGGGCGTCACACGCGCGGAGGCCCCTCTGCCTCTGTATTTGGAGAGCTGTTCTAAGTCAGCCCCTAGATTTGTTGTCCTGTACTTGCTGGAACAAGCGCTGTGTCTTTGGGGAAGTTACTTAACCTCTCTGAGCCTCAGGTAAGCCATCTGTCCAATGGAGATGATAGTATTAATACATACCAACCTCACTGGCTTGTAGTAAGAATTAAATAAGACAGTGCCTATAAAGTGTTAAGACCCACTGGTCATTAGAAGTCACCCAATAAAGGATAACCCTGATGATTTTTATAGAGGAGAAAACTGAGCTACAAGCCCTACCTGGCTGGGCTCAGGGAGTCTGTAACAGGAGCAAGACTGGGTGTCTGGGTTTTGTCTGTTTTATTTCCTTTATCAGATTCATCTTTTCTGCAGTATCACTCGGCTCTTCACCCAGGGCCTGCAACACAACACACATTTCTTGATATTTGTGCCTACTCGACAGCATTAAACACTGAAGGCGTGGCACCCCGGGCGCTGCCAGCTCCACCAGGGGCCTCCTGGCCTGGACTGCTGCCAGCCCCGGCCCCTGACGCACTGGAGTTAAGTCACTTCCTGCCTCAGTCTCTCCATCTGTACTGTAGGGATAAGAGGCCTCCTCTCTCCCTTCTCCTGGGACCGGCAGAGGATGACTCAGATAACGGTGGGGAAAGCCCACAGAAACAGAAAAGAGGCTCTTACTGGAGCCGGGGGCCCAGTGAGTGATGCAAGCTTTGGGCTTTACGTGCAATCTAGCAGGAGGGAACAGGGATGGTTCTGGGAAAGTGTGAAGAGCCTGAGAGAGCAGAGGCATTCCTGCCCCTTCCCCTTTGAAATCGGACAGCCGGGGTGCGGGGACAGAGCCTCAGTTAGGAGTCTGAGGGGCCAGCACTGGGCGCAGACTCTGCCTCCCCCAGGTCTGTGGCCACCAAAGGCTCATGATCCCTTTGATCTGTCTGCCTTTTCTGTCAAGTGGGAGTTGTGGTATTTCCCTCACGGGGCTGTTGTGAGTACAAGAGGTAACCCCAAGAGAGGGCAGAGTACATTCTGTGTTTCTAGGTGGGGGCTCAGGGTGAGGGAGTTGAGATAGAAGGCAGCCCCTAAAGGCTTGGCATAGTCTAGTCACCCCAGGCTAGTCTCCAAGGGCCCCTTCCTCCAAAAGTCAGAGAGTCACAGACCCAACTCCAGACATAACAGATCTCCATTTACACCCCACGAAGTACAAGAAGTTTGGAATCAAGAGTGGGTCCAAACATGGTCTCTGCCACATACTACTTGTATGATGTGATGCAAGTTACTTACTGTCCTTGGGCCTCCATTTTTCCACATGTAACATGGGGATAATAATGCCTGCTGTATGAGGCTGTTTTGAGGACAAGAGAAAATGAGGGGGACTTCCCTCATGGTCCAGTGGTTAAGAATCTGTCTTCCAATGCAGGGGACATGGGTTGCATCTCTGGTTGGGGAACTAAGATCCCACATGCTGCAGGGCAACTAAGCACCCCCGTCCACAACCACTGAGCCTGCGCGCTCTGGAGGCCTGGAGACACAGGGAAGCCCGAGCGCCTGCAACGAAGAGCCCATACACTGCAACTAAGACCCGGCACAGCCAAACAAATACATTTTTTCTTTTTTTAAAAGAAAATGAGGTAACTATGACGTGTTCATACTAGTGGCCATTGTTGTTGTTGTAAAATGCAGTTTTACACCACTGCTCATCTTAACCTGTCACCAGTGGGGCCAGGCAGAATATTATCATCTTGGGTCTTTAAGTTACAAATGTGTTCTGAAGCCTGTGGTGCCTTTTTGTTATTTTAAGTTGATAGCCTCACACCATGAGCTTTAATGGAAACAGGTCTGTTTGCTTGGAGACTCTATAGGCAATATTGCATTTGACATGTGAGGAAGACCTTATATATCATCCATTATACAGATGAGAAAATTGAGACAGGGAGAGGTCAAGTAACTTGTGTCAGGTCCTGTGGGTAGAAGATGGCTGGCCAGGATTTGAGCCGAGGCCTCCCGATTGTCCCACCGCTCAGGGCCCTCTCTGCCTCTTGTGTTTCTGCTCTGGCTGTTCTGCTGCCCTTTCCTGAGGGGGCCTCTTAAAGTGTCCCCAAGGCCAAGGACAGTCATGATTACTGTTCGCTTCCTTGTTTCCCAGGGTGTGGGTCAAGCACACAGTGGGTCCTCAGTCTGTGCTGCTGACCAGGGAAATTGAGTCCCACTTAGCAGGGGGATGAGTCCTCTTAGAGGGAAGTGACTCACAGGCCAGCTGAGTGTGCGGCTGTGTCTGTGCGTCTGCGTGTGTGTCTCTGTGTGTGGGTAGGGGTGGGGAGTGAACCGGGTTCTGCGGAGATGATGTGGAGGGAAATCCAGGCTGGTGATCCAGTCCCTGCCGTTCCTGCCAGGGCTGAGCCTTCCGAATCACAGACTCACCCTCCTCTTTCCTGGCCCTGTCTGTTTGAGGCCTCGGTACAAGCTCCCACTCCACCCCAACGCTACTTGTGCCTCAGCCCTCCAGATGCCTCCTCCACACCTCAGCACCCTACACTGAGCCTGGGAAGGGGTAGGCGGCGCCCTTCTCCTCGGCCGGATGCAGGCAGCTGGCTGAGGTCACGGCTGGTGTCAGCTCTGGTGAGAAGCTGGCTCCTCCCTTGCCCAAGGAGAAGCTCTTTGGGTATCTCCAAGGCTGGGCCCTACTATTTTTAGATACTATCCCCTCCTTTCCCCTCCCAGCCTCATACCAGCTGGGGGAGGAAATGACTCACCTCAAGCCCAGACAGGTAGAAGCTGTCTCAGTGAGCCCAGGCAGCCCTGCCTGACTCCAGCTCTAGGGCTCCCCCACCTGGGGTCACCCAGAGTGACCTACCTCCCAGCCTGAAGATAAAGCTGGGTTGAGATAAGGCCCAGGATCCCACTAGGCTTTTTGTGGGCTCCCTCTGCTATTTCTCTCACAGGGTCTAGAGTAGGCTTCCCCCAATAGGTTGTAGACCCTCTGCTCACCTTAGCAGACTCTGGGCCTTTAACTCTACTCTGGGCCTGGGCTAGGCCCCAGCTGAGTCTGAGGGGGCCAGACAGATTGAGTGGACTCACTGACCTCAGTGGGGATCAGGGGAATAGAAAGAAGAAAGACCCTGTTCAGTGGAGGGTGGGGAAGGCGTGAAGACCCTAGGTATGTGTATGCTGAGTAGGGTGACCAGTTGTCCCAGCTTGCCCAGGTATGAGGAACTTCCTGGGGACTTTTAAATGCCAACCAGGAGAGTTCTGGATAAGCTGAGATGGTTGGTTGCCCTGGCACTGAAATGTGGGCTGTATCTTAGGGAAAGGGCAGGTGTCAGGAGCTTGTTTGGATGTCCTGGCCTAGTCCCACCCAGTCATGGCTGAAGGACCAAGTTCTTGGCCCGAGCCTGCTCTGTAGTCAAGCGTCCATAAACAGAAGTTCACCTCCTGGGGAGGGACTGGGCCCAGGCTGTGCGAAAGGCGGGTAGCTCTCTGTGGACTGAGAGACCTGGGAAGCCCCTGGTTGGGGCAACTCCTTGCTAAAGCCAGTGAGGGCAAAGTTGGGCCAGTCAGCACAGGGTTGGGAGCAGGGAGAGCAGAGCCCATGTTGTGGGGAGGAGGAAGAGCAGAGGAAAGACATTGAAAAGATCAGGAAATAGTGTCGAGAGGACAGCTCTGACATCAGGGAGGCTCAGTTCCAGGTCCACTTACTGCCGGTGCCTTAGTGCGCTTAACTATAAAATGGGCAGAGGGGCGCCTGTCTGCCTGCCGCAGTTACTTGCAGTGAGTTCTGTGAGACAGTGCCTGGAGAAGCAGGTGGCAGGCTGGAAAGCAAGGGGTGAGGTGGTTGATTAGTTGGAAAGGGCTTGCAGGGGGCTGACCACCCACAGAGCTCTCAGCTGGTCAGAGAAGTGGGCAGAGGAGGCCTTGCCCTCCTCTCCATCCCAGATCAGCATCTGCTCAACAAGGCTCCTGGTCCTGAGGCCTCACCTCGGGGGTCACGTCAAAGTTGCTGTGCCCGAGGCTCAGACCTTCATGGCAGTACCCCGCTTTGCCTTTGTCCTCCTCGTCCTCGGGGTGTTGGCTCTTTTTTCGCAGACCAGCGGTGAGTAGCCTAGGCAGCAGCTCTGACGCAACTGAGCTGGGCAGCCTTAGACAAACTACTTCTCTTTTCTGGGCCTCAGTTTCCTCACTGGTGAAACTGTGGGGTTAGATGAGGTCTCTGGTTTTTCAGTATTCATTTTTGTAGTGGAATCTCTTTTCCAAAGTTCCAACTGCACTCACTGAACAAAAGGGACCTGTTTTGTTTAGTGGGCAATTGAAATGCCCGGTGGCCCCCTCCACCCCATCCCCTGCCCCCACAGGGGCCCGAGGGCTCAGGCAGACACAGTATGAAGCCCTTCTTCGGCGTGCCTGCCCTCTCCAACACTATTATTTGTGCCTTGAGGGCAAGGGTGTCCTTGCTGCCCTTCCCAAGCAGCCTGGAGTTAGACCCCAAGCCCAGCACCTGGCACCTTCTACTAAATTCTCTAAGTCCCGGTTCCTGTTGACACTGATGTCAGTCTCAGCCCTTGTTGCAGAGTTCTGTGTGGCCACAGGCCCCTTGTCCTGTCTCAGGAAAGTTACAGGACCAAAACCAACACCACAGCTAACCTTGTGGGGCACTTCCAGGCTTGTAGAGAACTTCCACGTACCTCATCTCATGTGCCCAGTCCTCAGGACAGGCCTGAGATTCCCGTGTGACAGGGATCTGGCTTCAAGATCCCCCCACCTGTGGGTCAGAACTGGGCACCTCGCCTGGAGCCCTGGTCCTTCCCTGGAGCCACAGTCTGGGGCACCTGGCCAAAGCCCCAGGTCTCCCTAGCTTATCCCGGGATGCTGGCACCTGCAGGGACCAACAACAGAGAGAGGAGGTAGGAATCTATGAGGAAGGCTGGAAAGAGGGGGAACTTGCTTCCTCATCTTGGGGGTCATTGTTCCCAGCTTACCAACAGGCAGGGATACTCCTGCCCCACCCATCACCTTCCCCAGTGAGGGGTGGGGAGGGCGAGGGAGCATGGGAGGAGGGGGGAGGCCAGGACCTCAGAAGCTGGGACTGCACAAATGGGTACGGAGGATGCCAGAGACCAGGCAGCTGACCAGGGTCACCCAAGGGCCCATGGGAGGCCCCCGCCGGCATTGACATCAGCAGTGCCCTGCGGGGACATGCAGTCCTCACGCCGGCTCCTCTGGCAGCAGGCGTGGGGAGGGCCCTGAGCGGAGTCAACAGTTCCTCGGATTGTGTCACTGCCTCCGCCTGCCAGCTCTGGAGCTAATAACACAAACACATGTAGGTCATACAACTCCGTCCCGTGGCCTGGATCCCGCGCCGCTGCGTGAACCCCAGGCTCAGGTCCTGGGGTGAGGCTGCGTCTGGGAGGGACCCGAACCCCTGGGTTGGCCTGTTTGTACAAGCCCACCCCAGTCAGGCTAGCAGCTGATAGGCTCCATGGTTGACAGAGGTCGACATCAAGGACTTAGTTGGTGTGGTCTGTGGAATGATGATAACTGTCACAAAAATGTTTAAATGATACAAATGAAAAGTGCTTCTTTATGTATAATTTTACAATTATAACAAAAAAATTTTAAATGATACAAATGAAATATGATACAAATTTCCTTCACAGCTGAGGCATGAAACCTGATCTCTGGACTTTGTGCACAGTGGTTCAGTGCTGAGGAGGGACCAGGGGGAGACTGAGGCCCACACAGTCCCAAGAGGAGTGGCCCCAAGCCCCTTCCCCGGAATACCTTGGAAACAGTTGCTGCCCATGTGGCACCGTGGGAGGTGGTCTGACGCACGGGGTCTAGGGTGCCGTCCTCAGCACCTGGGGCCCTGGGCTGGTGGCCAGCAGGTAGCAAAGCCTGTGAGTGGTGACCCTGAGGCCTGTGGCCAGGGCCATGTTGAGGTAGCAAGGGACAGAACTGGGTCTGAGTCCAGGAGTGGGTAGCGCCACGTGGCAGAGGCCTGAGAGCCAGAGAACATGTCCTCTTCCACCCATTGGGGTAGGGACGCTTCGGACAGCCGTCAGAGGTGTCCTTGAGCAAGAGCCCTGCTTATGATTCTCACTCTAGCCCCTGGTCCAGCCACCCTCCCACAAGGAGAGGAGACGTGGTGGGCATCTGAGCAGGACTCTGCTTCCCTCAGGAGGTGGGGAAAAGGGAAAGGCCTCACTCAGTGCTTATCTCACAACAGACTGGTTCACACATCTTATCTGTCCAGCTGGATGTTGGCCCTCCCTGGAGCCCTGTCAGGTCTGGCAGAAGTGTCCCTGGTCCTGCAAGAGGGATTATGGCTGCAAAGCTACTTGGAGGGTGATCCTGGGCAGGGCTGGGAGGAAAATCACAGAGGGACAGCTATGAGTGGCCATCAGAGAGGTGCCGGGGTGCCCCTTTGTGCCTCGGCAGTGTTCACGGACACCCCGCTGTGCCCAGGCCCTGGGGCCGCAGCACTGAACAAGTGGACAGGCCCCATACAGGCCCGCGCCTCTCCAGGCTGTGAAACCTCCTTCCAAGAACTACATGAGCTCCTCCAGTGAGACGACAGGGCAGGCCCAGGCTGTGCGAACACAGGCAGGCCTCCTGGGGGAGGAGGATGGCGGAGGCTCAGGGAGGCTGCAGGCAGAAGGAGCTGGGTGGTGGGTCGGGGAAGGGTGGGTGGAAGGGGCTGCACCAGGCAGCAAGGTCAGAGAAAAGGTCACGTGGAGACAGGAGGAGGACCTCACTCCAATTTTCCGGCCTCCACTTCTCCGGCCTCCACTTCTCCTCTGTATCGAGTCCGTCAGTATCCTCCTGTGCTGTTCGGGTGCCTGTCTCTCGGACCCCTTCACGGTGTCCATCAGAAAAACGGCAACCACCCATGTGGTCAGGTAGTGGGGCTGCTGACCAGAATCCTGAATGCCCTAAGCTGACCTCTCGGCCTCACCAGTACCAGCTCCACTGTGGAACTGCACCCCATCATCCCCAGGGAAAAGCCCAGCCAAAGTCAGAGCTAAGAAAGGCAGCCAGGTCCCCCCTGGGGCTTTATTTAGACTAATGAAGGGGAAGGGGGGACACAATAAACAAGGTCAGACTGCCCGCTCTCCTCCAAAGTCCGGACTCCTGGACTCTCGGAGGGCTACCTGGACGTGGGTGTCTTGAAGATGCCCGTCACACCCCTGGTCCTGTCTGGGCCCTGGGACTTTATTTCCTGCCCAAACAGCTGTGGGGTTGTTGAAAGGAACAGGAAGCCTGGGCTCTGTGCCCAGTGAAACATCCCTCCGTGAGGGTCAGGAGTGGGGTGGGGGGTAGGGGGCGGGGACAGGGTGATGGTGTGAATACCACAGCATAGGCTTCCAAGTTTGCCAACCTCTCCCCCAACTCCCCTGTCCCCCGTCCTGTACGACTGGCCTCACAAGGCTGCCTCCCTGAGGGTAGGGCCCAGCACTGACAAAGGCTCAGACACGCTTGGTGAATCCCTAACAGAGTGAACGGGACAGCCAGGATTCTGGAGGCGCAGGGGCTCTTGTTCATTCATTCCCGGTGAAGGTCTCTTTCTCTGCCCAAGGCCCCTGGGTGTGACTGGGTGAGCTGACAACTATAGACCGGGGACCTGGTGCACGCATTGCTCCCTCCTGTGCCTTCCCGGGGTGCCCGCACCATCCCCTCCAGCCAGAGTGCCTGCCCACCTGAAGCCCTGCCCACTCTCACTCCTTCACAGATGCGGCTCTCTACTGCGAGCTGCTCTCACCGCCACGCTCCCAGCTTTGTGGTCACAGTCCTCTGCTCACTGGGGTCTACTGAACACCGGGCTCACACACCCGGCCGCAAGTGCCTCCAGGGCAGCCCAAGTCTCAGTCACCTTTGTGGTTTCGTGTCTGGAGTGGGATTTGACTCCAGTTGGTGCTTGGTGAATCTTCCCTGACTGAGAACAGATAACACATAGACCTTCCTGTGTACCTGTTTTGTTTTGTTTAATATGTGTGGGAAAACTTTTACTCCTCGCAGTAACCCACTGAGGTAGGTGGTTTTATTATCTGCATTTTGAAGATGAGGCCACTGAGACAGAGGGAGGTTAAGTGACATGCCCAAGGCCACCCAACCAGTACAGGGATCAGTCCATGCAGCTGGGCTGTGGGGTCCATGCCGACACCTGACGGATCTGCTGTCCTGCCTCTGGAGTGTGTGGCCAGCTCAGGGAAGCTGCCTGCACAGCAGGTGGACACCTCTGTCATCGCCGGGAGACAGTAAGTGTGCACAGCTCCTGAGGGCAGCCTGCCCCCAGCCCCAGCCCCCCAGATTAAGTCTTATTTCCCTTAGCGTGGCCTTTCCCCATTCCCACCCTTCTGACTCAGGGCTCCTGCCACTCTACTTGGTGTGAGTGGGTCTGACCCTTTATGTAGCAGATTGTTCTGCTACATAAACCCCAAATACATGCACGGCTTCATAGAGACTCTTGGGGCATGAACTTCCCTGCCTCAGGGTCTGAGTTTCCTGCTCTGGGAAATGGGCTGACTGGCTCAGACCACATGGTGTGACATTTGGTAGATTCTGAGCCCACACTGTGTCAACAGTCTATTCATCCAAGTCTGTGCACCTCTCAACAGCCAGGCGACTCTGCCCAGGAACTCTAGGTGGGGATGAGGCTACAGTCAGGCTGGGGTGTGTGCTTCTTGCCCCTTGGGGCAAGTCTAGAACGAGGAGATAAGCCAGCTGATCCCGGGAGCTTGCACGGACTCGGGCCCTGTTGTGCCGACAGTGGGTGGGACACTTGTCAAAGGCTCTTTTTGTAGCAAACAGTCAAGACGGAGTCTGTCCGCTCCTTTTGGCTCATAGAACTGCACGCTGAGGGCAGGGGGACTTCAGGGGGGTTGAATGGGGGCGGCTGGCACCGCCCCTGCCAACCGCAGCCAACAAGTGGTGGCTCGCAGACGGGGCGCGGGCCGCAGTGACCCGGGTGGGGGCAGCCAATGAGCTCCCGGGCTGCCGTGGCACCACTGGGCAGCCGGCCTGTCTTTGGCTGAAGCTGCGGCAGGAGGGGCCTCAGGCCACCAGTCAGGGCTGCCGGGCCCTGTCTCTGGGAGGCCCGGGCAGATCTGCCGCTCCATTCACGGAGGCTGCCACATTTTTAACTTTTCCATGGGGGAGGAGGGTAGGCTGTGGGGGCGGTGTGGCAGGGATGGCTGGGAAGACTGTGCAGCCAGAGATGGAAAGAAACTCGGAGAACTTTTCCCTTGTTCTGGATCCAGGGTGGGCTGGAGCTCCAGGCTGGGGAGAAGGGAGGTTCTAAATCTGCTGTGTTCACCACAGGCCTGATGGAGTCAGAGGGGTAGGACCTAGGGGAGGCCCAGGTTGCCCACCTTGGATGAGTGCCAGGGATTCCCCTGGGTCCTGGCCTAATTGAGCTGCTTACCCTTCATTGCGATGGGAGTCAGCCCTGGAACACCACTTGTGACTGAAGTGGCTGTCAGCTGGGGCGAGGGGAGTGCCGACTAGCCACCAAACCCCTCGTGGTCTTGGCAGGACAGTGTCAGCAGCAACAGATGTTTGTACCCCCTTCTACCCTCCGAACTTGGCCCCCTTGCTCAACACAGACCCACCAATCACGTAATAAACATATATTTATAGATATACAATTTCAGAATTCTAATTCAAGAAATACAGCTTCTCAGGGGATCCGTCAGGATCTATGTTCTTATTGCACATGGCTCAGCCCGTCTAGGGACATCTACAGAGACCAGAGGGTTGGGGTGGTGGGGGCAGAGCACCGGGGCCACCGCGGGCAGGGCGCTCTCATCCGCATCCGGTTCTGAGCATCTCTCTCGGCTGGGGCGGCCACTTCATCACAGGGCAGGACCTTGTTTAAAAACCATATTTGACATTTCTTAACCAAGCTTCCTTTCCCAGCAAGAATCCTACTTGTTGGGAGACTTTTAAAAAAAGAGCCAAGAGAAGCTCTGGGAGGGTGGTGACCCCCTCCTGGCTGGCAGCTTGGTTTGGGGTAGTAAGGCTTCGGAGGATGGCAGGCTCAACTGACACACCCACCACAAGAGGAAAATTTGGGGAAAACGGTAATTCCAAAAGGCCCAGTATAAACTGTGGGAATAGATAAAACCTCCCTCCCTTCCCCTGGCAGCAACTGCTGTTTTGAGAAAAATCCTTATTTGAAGGTGACGATAAGAAAACCTTCTGGTTCATCCTTTGTCCAAAGTGCAAGAGAAGGCCGGGTGGCATCACGTCCTTGGAGGGTAGAGACAGAGGTGCCCACGGTCATGGACTTTCTTCAGGATTTGGCTGCTGCCCCAGGGTCCTGGGTGCCACCTGGTTGACTCTTGGAAGAAAAGCCTTCTGGAGCCTTGGTCCGTGACTTAGGAAAAACCAGTAGCAACAACGGGGCTATGCCTGGAGGCACCTATAAGGCAAAACTCACGTAGGGACTAAACGGGGAGGTGGTCAGGCAGAACCTGATTCCCCTCTCCAATCCTGCTGTTCTCGGTGGTGGGGGGTCAGGGGGCTCCTGGACGCCAGGACTAAGTGCCCACCTGAGCTGACCAAACTTACGGTGGGTGGGCTCATCCCCCTAGGCCATCTGGGGCCTCTACCATGACACAATACTGACCTGGCACCTGGCCCTAGGGGCAGCTTCTTTTCCCCATGGCCTGTTCCCCTCCAGTTTAATCATAAAGTTGGCAGCCTTCCAAGTTCTCTACAGATTTATGCTATCATGATTACTGCTGCCATCAAAGACAGGCTGGGCTTGAGGGCAACATTAGAAGCTGTGACCCAACTTTCCTTCTGCTGTCAGCTATGGCTAATGTCTAGCCTTTGAAGGACCAGGCTCCCTTCCCCAAACAGGCCTCATTTTCTAAATCAGGGAAGAAATCAACTCAACAACCTAACCAAATCCCTGCATAGTTTCAAAAAGTAGACTCTCTCTCTATATATCTTTATATGTGCTATTTACATATAAATAGATATATACATATACACGCATCTATAAATTACATTCTATGGAGAGTTCTCTTTCCTCTTCCTCTTTATCCTTGGCCAACACCTCTGATTGCTTCCACTGAGGTGACTGGTGGTGGCTCCTGGGAGGGGGGAAGAAAGGCAGTTGGGCGCCCCCTCCCCCAGCCCTTCCCACAGACATTTGCTGCAAGTTTTACATTCTACTTTCGTTGCCATGGTTTCTGTATCCTAGGAGAGAGCTGATGTGGAGCCCGAGCGTTTGCCAGCCCTGGGAGGAAGGGAAGCAGCCCCGTGGCAGGTTTTCCTGTCTGTCCTAAGAGCTTTCTGCATTTACTGGGTGAGAGAGAGGGCAGTTGTGCAGCGTTCGGCCTCCAATTCCATTTTAATTTTTTTTTTTTTTTTTGTCTTTCCTTAAGTGTATAGTCCATCACCTTGGCTCAGTGCATGTCACCAAAAATTCTCCAGGGATTTCATAGTCTGGGGAGGAGAGTGGTTAACAGTTAGCCTGGCAGTTACGTGTCCCGCAGCCTGGAGCTTAGCCCCCACCGACAAGCCAAGTCCTGGGCCCTGCAGTCTGTTCCTCTCTCCCAGAGGCACCAGCAAATGGCCTCAGAGCAGAGCCTGCAGCTGAGGGGACACAGGCAGAAGAGGTGGTGGGCAGAGCACCAACTAAAAAGGAACCTTGACCAGCTCTGCCCACACTCCTCTGGGCCTGGTCCAAGCTGTCCCCTCTGGCAAATGCTGGGGAGAGCCTGCTGTAAAGGGGGTAAAGGTGGGAGGGTGGGGTGGTAGAGCCTGCTACCACCACCTTTAATTTTTCCTCCCATTTCTCTGTGCTGAGGGCTCTCTGTTCACTGGACCCTGAACTTGTGACCTTTTGTTCCCTTCCTCAGACCACAGGTGAGATGCATGGGCAGTCAGATGCCTGTGGCTGCCAGGTGTAGAGCTGCTCAGAGTGCTTCCGGTCCACCCAGACTAGGACCAGTCTGGGGGCAGGGCTCTCCTGCTCCCAGCCTGTCGGCTCCCTGCCCTGCACATGGGTTCCCTCCCACGCGCACCACATTTCTTCCTGCCTGGAAGGACAGGGGAAGAGGAAGGGCTGTCCGCTCACCCATCCCCACATGGTTTATCCTAGTGTC
This sequence comes from Bubalus bubalis, assembly GCF_019923935.1. Lineage (NCBI taxonomy): Eukaryota > Metazoa > Chordata > Mammalia > Artiodactyla > Bovidae > Bubalus > Bubalus bubalis. The sequence continues at coordinate 147,520,158 of NC_059160.1, forward strand.
TGCTGGGGAATGTGGGGGGGCTACTGACTGCCCAGTAATACCAGGCGGCCTAGATCCCAGGGCACAGATAACAGTCTGTAACACTTGGGGAAGGGCCCTGGGGGGCCATACGGCTGGAGTAGACCAAGCGAGCATGAGTAGCAGCCCTGGGCACCCCTCAGTTCTGGAGCCAGGGGGCAGGGTAGGGTGGCACGGAGGCACCCTGGAGGGCTGATACAGACTTCAGTTTCCCCACTCACCCCAGAGCACTCCCAACTCTGCAGGCTGGGGTCAGGCTGAGGACAGGGAAACTGTGCTGCGCGATCACTGGGCTCCCTCCCTCCCTCCTCATACCCTCCTCTGCCTCATGACCAAGACCAGAGCTGCCAGGAGTTGCCAGGCAGAGGAGGCCCTGGCTCATACTTGGACCTTGGTGGCATGGCTGGCCCAGGACTATCCATGCAGGGAGGCCTGCACCTCTGACAGTCGGTTACAGCTTGGGGTTCCCATCTTCTGTGCTTTGTTGTACATGTCTGTGTCACCAAAGTAGCGGGCCCGGTACAGCAAGCCTTCCTCTGCAAAGCAATGGGGCAAGTTAGGGCGTGCTTCTAAGGCTGCTATGATGTCAGCATGGTCTGTGCAGGAGGGGAAGGGCAATTACAGGCCCAGGGACAGGGGCAGAATCCCTTTAGGGTAGACCCCCGCTGGGGAGCAGGATAGAGGCCCCTTTTGATAGAACACAGGTGAGGCCAGCCAAGGTGAGAACCTGTCATCCTGGTCAGACTGCCCCAGGGCCCCAAGATAGATCCAGATATCCAATCAGCGAGTGGCCAAGAGATTTGCCCCAATTTCTCTCTACATAGTTACCTATGGCAGCCAAACAACAGGCTGATTGCAGTGATTTATGGGAAGCTGGAAGAAATCTCCAGGTGGCCCCTGGCTCCTAGCCCCAGGAAACACAGGGGTGGTAGGTGGCTTTTGGCTGGGCCAAGGCTGGCGCAGGGCAGGGCCAGGTGCTCAGCCCACAGATCACAGGGGGAGCAGCGCCTTCTTCTTCCAAGCTCTCAGGCTTTGTGCACACACACCCCCCCTCACCCCTACACACAAACACACACAAACTTACTTTGCTGCTTCTCCTTCCAACAGTTGTTTCGAAGATTGGCAATATAATCATCTTCCACATTCCGTTCAACCATTTTGAGGCTGGAGCCTGTGTACTCCTGGGAGAACGTGTCTGCCACATAGTAGACGACGTTCAGGTGGTCAGTGACTCGCTTGTGGACGTGGCCCACCGACCTGGCCAGAAACAGACCAAGTGCAAAGTGGGCGTGGGTCCACAGGCCCAAGGTAGCGCTAGGGATGACTGGGGCCCCCAACATAAGGTGCCACACAGGTCACAGGAGTAGGGGCTGGAGCAGGAACTCCCTGCTGCTCTGGAGAAAAGAATGAGGCTCCCTCCTGTAGAGTGGCCCAGACCACGGCAAGCTGTGCCTCCGGCGCTCTGCTTACCACACTGCTGCCTGGGGCCTCTGGGGAGCAGCCCTCTCTGGGAGGGCCTGGTCAGGGGAGCAGGGAACCCAGGGTGAGAGCAGGCTCCCTCTGTGATGAGTTGTGTGACCTGAGCTCCCCGTGCTTCCATTCCCTTGTTTATCCCCTAAGCCAATCCTTGCTGAAGGCCTGCCCTCCTATCCAGGGGCTCCCAGTCCAGAGTGAAGAGCCTTAGGAACAAAATGACAGGAAGGATTCTAAGGCGCTGTATTCTTCCACCTCTTGGAATCTTCTAGCTCCAACTGCAGGCTCAGGGCTTCCCAGGTGGCCCTAGTGGTAAAGAATCTGTCTGCCAACGCAGGAGACATAAGAGAGGCAAGTTCAATCCTTTGGTCGGAAAGATCCCCTGGAGGAGGAAATGGCAACCCACTCCAGTATTCTTGCTTGGAGAATCCCATGGAGAGAGGGGCCTGGCAGGCTATAGTCCATGGGGTTGCAAAGAGTCAGACATGACTGAAGTGACTTAGCATACATGCATGCAGGCTCAGGGAAGAGCCTCTACATGCTGATAGAAGTTAGTGCTTTGGTGAGGACAGCTTCTGTCTGCCCATGCCTGCCTCTCAGCTCTCTAGCTACAGAGAAAAAGGCTGGCATCAGGCCACAGAGTGCCTGTGCTGGCTGGTGTGGGTCCAGCGGACCGACTCTGCCCCCTGCTGGCTCAGAGGGATCCTGCCAGGCTCCCAGGCTGAGCCTGGCCGCTAGGTGGGAGCACTGGGCTTCCAGCCATAGAAGCCAAGCAGTCGCTCTATATCAGATACTTGGTCAGGTGCTGGAAATAAATGAGGGAGGCTGATGCCTTAAAAGGGCAAATAACTTGCCCAAGTTCACCATCAGTGGTTGAGACCGTATATTCATTTGACAAATGTTAGCAAGCATTTCTAATGAGCCTGGCATTTTATGTGTATTATTCATTTAATTATCACAAGCAGATATTCCCATTTTGTAGGTGAGGAAACAAAGGGTCAGAGAAGTTACATAACTAGTCCAGGGTCACAGAGCTGCTTAGTTAATAGAGGAGCTGGGATTCAAAGAGACCCTTGCCCTGACTCTAGAGGAGCTGGGATTCAAAGAGACCCTTGCCCTGACTCTAGAGCCTCTGCTCTTCTCATGGTCTCAGGGCCCTCAAGAGGAATGGAAGAACGGAGGTTCCTATTTCAAGGCCAGCAGATAAGATGGGCAGAGTGTCATGAAGCCTGTGAAACCATATGCAGAACAGTGTGCATGCACAGTGTTCTAGGGGAACGAGCTGCAGGGTTCACTGCGTTTTCTTAGGGGACTATGACCATAAAAAGATCAAGAACCTCAGCTTAACAAGGTCTATTTTCTTGATTCTAAGCAGCTTCTGCAATTTGATCAGGAACCTGCTGAAGAGGATGGGAAGGAAGGCCCCTGGTGGGGGCTGAGACCCCAAAGCTCCCGCCCCACCCCCCGTGTACCCATGAACCTGGACTCACCCCAGCGGCAGGTACTCACGGTCTTAGGCTCAGACTGTAGGGTGGACTGGACACCATGAGCTGGCTTAGAGCTGACACGAGGATCAGGATGAGGATGGGCATCAGCTGGACAAACACCCCCAGCCCACCCTGGAGGGAAGAGCCAATGGTCACCCAGGCTGAGCCTGGTGAGGGAAACGCCAGCAGCAAACGCCACAATGGAGCCCAGGTGGTGGGAGCCTGTGCAGACAGGCCACGATGCCTCGCTCTCCCATGCCCTCCCATGGGCCCCCAAACACAGAAACCCCTCTACCTGCCAGTTTCCCCAAATAAAAACAAAGCAGCAACTGGGGTTAAATACTGGGGTGGGAGGTGGGTATACATATTTATGAGAGAATACAAAAAAAAAAGATGAGCAAAAGTGTCTGCCTTCAGAAGAATGGGAGGCAGGGCTTGAAGGAGGCTTTCACTATATCTACCTTTCTGAATTCTGAACCCTATCACTGTATTACCAATTTAAAAGTTGCCAGTTGAGAAATTATAAAATAAATTTGTCCAGTGTGTGATAATTTGTGATTTTAAAAAACTTCTGTATGTTAAATACACACAAAATAAAAGTTTAAAAAATGAATAAACAAAAACAGAAGGCCACATTATCAGAGCAAAAGAGAACCCTCTGCCTGGTATAATTTTAAATATTCTGTAACTGTCCACAGTATTTTAATCTTAGCTAACTGCTTTAATTTCAGTCAGCCACCTGTTCTTATAATTTGTGGCACTCAAAGGATGTTTGATGCATTGTCTTGTTACAGCTCTTGTACGCATTTTTAAAGAATACTGAAGAGAAGCAAGAAGACCCAACCCTATGTTGTCATCCTTCACAATTCTCTTGTGAAGTTTAACCTTCCATTGCTTGGAAAACATCTTCTGACCTTAAGAACATATAGACCTCACGAAGGCCATTAACACTGGAACCTGCCTGGAAGTATGGAGGTTTCTGCATTCCCAGCAGAGGCCAGCACACCCAACTCCCGCTGTGGGTGCTGTGGAGTGTGGCTCCCTCTGGTGCCCTTTAGTGGAATGGCAATGGGGGACCGAGTTAGCTCCCTGGCTGAGTTGTGGGGGTACTGCTGTCGCAGGATAGCAAGGTACTCCCCGCTCCAGGCCTCACCGCCTTGGGTGGGACTAGGCGCTCTCCCCGTACCCACCCCTTCCTCACTCACATCACCCTGGTTCTCCCTGCGGTCCTGCCTTTGATGGTACGTGTAGCGCATGCGGCCATTGCTGTAGACGTGGACGTTACCTGGGGGTCAGAGGGACTGAGTCAGGAGTGGGGCTGCTGGAAAGGGGAGACAGGCTGGCATCCCATCTCCCACCATCACCACCAGGGAGGCCTGGACGTGGGGGAGAGCAGGGAAACTTACTAGATGGGAAGCCACCACCAAAAAACATGTTGAAGAGGTCTTCAGGGGAGATGTCGGCCTCAAAGCCGCGGTGGAAGTCCCCATGCCCATGGCCGTGCCGGGCTGCCTGGCCCTTGTCATCACCGAACTGGTCATACTGCTTCCTTTTCTCTGGGTTGCTAAGTACCGCATATGCTGTGCCGATGGCTAGAAGCAAGAAAGGAGGCAGAAAGGTGAGGCCCGAGGATGCTGGGGGTGTAGGCCCATGGTGGCCAAGTGCTCACTTCCTTCAGGTGTTCAAGTGGTGCTCTAAGGTGCGGAGGGTGGGGCGGGAGGATGGATGCTGGAACACCTCTGAATGAATCGGGGCAGCCTGGACTGGGTGGAGGATTAACACTCAGTCCTCACTCTCCACCACCTGATGATGGTCCAATTTTTTCTATCGATTAGGTCCTTTATGGGCATTACCCTACTTACTCCTAAGAACTCATCTCCATTTTACCAATGAGAAAACTGAGGCTCAGGGAGGTTAAGTGCAAGCTCACACAGGTCTGATGCTGCAGAGCCAGGAATCAAACCCAGGTGAGTCTTGCTTCAGGTCTGCTCTCTGACTTTATGAAAACCACCAAAATACCTCCTCCTCATTCCTTTCTCCTGGGGTGTCTGGTGGGATGGGCCATCCTTTCTGGAGGGTATGTAATCTTCAAGTCACCACAACATAACACAAGGGCTAAACAAACACGTGATGTGCTATTGTAAACTGGAGAGCAGCAGGAACTGCCAGGAGGGGCCAGGTCCCCGGGCTCTAGTCGGGACTCCCCTCTGGTGGTGTGGCCTGGGCAAGCCCTCTCTTCCCTGGGGCCCAGGTCCCAGCTATGGTTCCTCGGCCCGGCCCCCATTAGAGCTCCCGGGGGTGGGGAAGCCTGTGCCTGGAAGGCCCCAGCTCTGAGCCCTCCTTAGTCTCTCCTCCTCCTCCAGCTGCCCACACCCTCAAGGCAGCAGGTCAAAGCTGCATCTGCTTCAGAGCGAGCAAGGCCCTGAGAATGAGAATGCCTCTCCTCCTCCCACTCTGACGGAGCCTGGAGGCCAGGGCTGCAGAAACGTTAACCCCAACTGCCTTGCCTCCTCATTCCTTTGTCCTTCTGCCCCGGGGTTGGTGGACAGGCAGTGGGGGAAGATGCCTGTAGACTGCGCCCTGAGCACCTGGGGTGGCCCCGAGAGAGGCACATGGGATCCTGGGGGTCTGTTCTGTGCAGGCTCCCCACCTGGCAATGGTCATAGCCCCAGTACAGCACAGCACCCTGCCTGGGCCGGGGAAGGGGGCCAGTCACCACACCCCAGAAGGAGGTGAGCCTAAGACCATGAAGGTCCTGTGGAGGACAGACATGTGTGAGAGAAGAGAAGGGATGTCTGTGGAACTTCAGGCCTAGCAACTCAGCACTGGCACAGAGCCGGCACGTGTGCCTGATGTGTTCAATGAAAATATAAACGATTAAAGGGCAGCTTATGTTTTCAGCCAGAACTGAAGCCCCCTCCCCAGAAATAACAGGCCCTGAGTCCAGAGAGACTGCCATGTCCCCTACTGGAGGTGAGTGCTTGTGCGTGGTGTGTGTGTGTGGGGTGTGTGTGTGTAGAGACGGGTGGGTTGGCTGTGGCTGCTGGTCTGAGGCGGCCAGCAAGCTCTAATCCAGGCCACCCAGCTTCTCGGAACAGGGAAACTATTTTCAAGCTCCCAGGATGTGGAAGTGACACGGGTGGGTCAGGAGGCCTCCTTCAGCCCCTCAATCAGCATGTGACCATGGCAGAGGCACTGGTTCTCAGCTCCCACGCTGTAACTCCGGGGAGGTAGAGGGAAGGAGAGAGGGGAGCGGTGCCATCTGCATTCTGCGACTGCGGGGTGGAGGCGACTGCAGGGCCTTCTTCCCAAAAGCAGCTCCTGAGCTGGGAGGACTTGGGTCCAAGGCAGCTTCCAGGAAAAGCCCCTCCTTCCCTCCCAAGGATAGGAGATCAGAACACCCAAACACAGGAAACCTGGGTCAGCTTACCTTTGAAAGCTTCCGTGGCGCCAGGCGCATGGTTCTTGTCGGGGTGGAATTTGAGGGCTAGTTTGCGGTAGGCCTTCTTCAGGTCCTCATCTGAGGCCCCTCTGCTCACCCCCAGGATCTCGTAGTAATCTTTACACTGCTTGACCCTGGAGGAGGAGGGAGTAGAACCTGGCGAGGGAGCTCTCGTGGGCCCAGGCTGGGAAGGGAGGTGGCTGATCAAAGAGCAGTGTGGGCGCCCAGCTCTGAGCAGGCTGGGGGACCAGCAGGACAGGCCCAGCGGAGACAGCAAAAATATATTTAGGATTTAAGAGGGGGCAGCTGCTGTTTCTGCCGGGCCAGGAACCATTTCCCTGAGCTAACAACAGCACCCTCGCTGCAGGCACCCAGAAGGACGGTCGGCCAGGGGCCTCGGCCCAAGGGCAGGCGCGCCCTGTGTTGGGCAGCTCTGCCCTCCTGGCAATCAGAGGCTGAGGGGGCATACAGGCCAGATGTGGAAGGTGTCTGTCCACCCATCAGAGGGCCCTGAAGAGACGCTGTTTCTCTCCCTCTAATTTTTATTCCTGGGGTCCCTGGAGACTCCCTGACTCTTGGCCCACAGTTGATTTCTTTCTTTCTTCTTTTTCTTTCTTTCTAATACTTATTTTTATTCGGCTATGCTGGGTCTTAGTTGCAGCATTTGAACTCTTAGTTGCAGTATGTCGGATCTAGTTCTCTGATCAGGGGTCGAACCTGGGCCCCAGTATTGGGAGCGTGGAGTCTTAGCCACAGGACCACCAGGAAAATTCCCATCACTAGTTCCTATTGCCTACAACCCATGGACTTGTCTGGTCGAAGTCCTGTCTGGTCAGAAAGATGTAAATTCAGCAAATACTTTTATGGGAAACTATCATCACACTGGGTCACACACAGGCCTGAAGCTTGACAACATCTTCACTAGTAGCCAGGACCATGGGGGAGTGACCGCAGAGGGACTCTCAAGGCTAGCTGGTGAGGAGGCCTCTGGTGAAATGAGAGCAGGAGTATCTAATCCTGAGCAGCCATGGCTGAGTTGTCTCGGCCTGATGTGAGCTGCTCTGCGCTGGGCCTGCCCAAGCCTTGGAGGGATAACTCCTCCTGTCTCCACCCTACCCCGCACAGGCTCTGATCTGAAAGGGTCTTTGTTGGGGGCAGGAGTGTGGGTTGGGGGAGTATCTGGAGGGGAGACCAGGCCTCATCTCTGACAAACAGGGCTGTGTAAAGAGGCCCAGGATCTGCTGGCCTGTGGCTGAGGAGGCCGGGAGCATCAGCGGTTTCCAGCCTTTGCTGTGGGCTGCCGGGGCAGCAGGGGATAGTGGGGCCCCAAGGCCCGCACTAGACTCCAGGGCCTCATGGGAAATAGGAGAGGGCCTCGCGAGCCCGACTTCTGAGCATCCTCCAGCCTCAAGGTCCTCCCAGGCAAGGTGGATGCCGGGCAGCAGGAAGCCTTCTCTAGATGTGAAAACGTCCAAAGCCCCGGGCTCTGACCCTCCCCCGCCCAGTCCTCTACCTTTTCACGGCTGCTACTTGCTCGGCGGTGTAGCCTTTGGTGCTCTCTCCTCCTCCCGCCTCACCATTGGCCGAGGGCGTGTTGGCCCCAGATGCTTTCCTATGGGTCGTGTGAGTTGCCTCTGTGGGTTGGGGTTGGTCGCCGGCAGGCTGTGGTTTCTGGTTGAGGGACTCGATCAGGGCTGTGCAAAAGCAAGACAACTGTTCAGGGCTCCTGTTCCAGCAACGGCTGAGGGCCTGCCTGGCCCTGGGAGATCCCAGGGCCCCTGCACCCCACCTACTCTTCTTCCCAACATAGCTTGTTTCTTTCCTGACTTGGGCCTGAGGGCCTAAGGGGGATAATCGCTTGCTCTCTGAGGAGCCACAGCTCTGAGGGTAAACCCAGCACAAAAATAAACTATTAATCTTTTAGGTTTTTAAAATCCCAAAGTAATCTGTGTAATAGCCACCCTCTGTTGAGTGCCAAGATGGGCAAAATGCTCTGTAAGGGGGCTCCACTTGGCAGGACCATCAGAGTCAGCAGGGACTGGGAGGAAGGCCTCCTCCCGCTCAGGAGGAAAGGACAGGGAGCAGTGATTCTGCTCCATGGGCCAGGGGTGTGTGGGGCTCAGGACACACATCTGCTGTGCTCATGGCTTGCTACCGTTTACCTTCTTCAAACAGCTGGCCACGCCCAATGTCCTGCTTCAGCATTCACAGTCTCTACAGGGCATTAGCGGTCATGCTCAGAGAGGCTCACAGATATCCAAACCCAAGTCCTTGGTGCCTTTTGATTCAATGAGGAAAGGCCCATATCTCTGGAAGGAGTCCCCTGTGCCCACTCATTACAGGCCCAAAGCCAGCTCTGAGCCCCTGAGTCATGCCTGGGGTACAGCACCCTGGGAATCCAGGCGTCTGGGCCACTGCAGGGACCTGGGACCCCTCCGTGCAGAGGAGGGGCAGCGGTGCAGCCTGGCTGGCCCCCAACTTCCTTCAAATATGCCAGGTGTTGGCTGGCTCCAGGCACTACGATGCATGTGGGCCTGGAGGAGACCCAGAGCCAGGCTCCAGGGAGCAGAGCACTCGGGCGCGAGTGGACCACTGCATCCTGAGCCACAGCCGCTGCCGTGCCACTTGTAGAACGCTTGCATGTTCTCACCGAGTCAGCAGCTGGGAGATACACAGAGGCTGACAGGTGAGCTGGCCCTGCACGAGGGGGTGGAGGGGCTCCTGCAGCAAAGCCCAAGAGGGTGCTCAGAGAGAAGCCACAGTGGTGAGCGCTCACGGTGAGTCAGCAGGCCTGGACACGGTGCTCTGCATGTTTTTGCTCATTTAATCTTTTTAAAAAAATTACTTATTTTCTGGCTGTGCTGGGTCTTCACTGCTGCACTCAGGCTTTCTCCAGCTGCAGAGAGCGGGGGCTACTCTCTAGTTGCGGTGCGTGGGCTTCTCATCGCGGTGGCTTCTCTTGTTGCGGAGCACAGGCTCTAGACACGCAGGCTTCAGTAGTTGCTGCACAGGGGCTCATTAGCTGTGGTGTGCCGGCTCTAGAGCGTGGGCTCAGCAGTCGTGGTGCATGGGCTTAGCGGCTCTGCAGCATGTGGAATCTGCCTCAACCAGGGATGGAACCTCTGTCCCCTGCACTGGCAGGCAGATTCCTATCTACTGCGCCACCAGGGAAGTCCTTGCTCATTTAATCTTGACAGTGGCCTCAGAGCTGGGTCTCATCACTGTCATCCCTGTTACAAGGGAGGAGCTGTGTTTGATCACCTTGCCCATGGCTACACAAGGTGAGCGGCAGCACTTGAGTTCCAGGATGTCCAGCTCCGGAAACCATGCTCTTGATTACTCTGCCATCCCAGACCACATGAGCCTGGCAGGAGAAGCCCCTTCCAGCCATGTTGTTCTGAGAAAGAAGTTCATTCCCAAAGACCCAGGCTTCGAATAGCTGTTCAGCCTAACACTCCGACCTCTGGTGGATTGGTGAAATTTCTCTGAATTTCGGTTTCCTCACAGTGTGTGTGTGTGTGTGTGTGTGTGTGTGTGTGCGCGCGCGCGTGTGTGCTCAGCTGTGTCCAACTCTTTTGACCACATGACCCCACCGCCAGGCTCCTCTGGCTCCTCTGCCCATGGAATTTTCCAGGCAAGAAGAGTGGAGTGGGTTGGCATGTCCTCCTGCAGGGGATCTCCCCACACAGTAGATGAGGATAAAATGAGAGGTGGACCTACCTAGCACAGATACTGACATACAGTAAAAGTTCAAAACGAGGAGCTGCTAATACTGCAACCTGGGCTGATGAGCTGGCTGGCCAGGGAGGTGAGGTGCCCAAGGTGCGGGGTGGGCAGGGCACGCCACATCTTGGGGAGGCAAAATCTCAGCACCCAGTAGGCTCTGGACTCAGCTGTAAGCATGAGATATCAAGCCATCCCAGGCTCCAGTTTTACGCGGGTACCAAGGAAACGGCAAAAGTAGAAACCAACAAAGTGATGCTGATCAAGACAGGACTGAGTGAGGAGCTGGTCTGCTGGTTTCCTAAGGCTTTTAAAGAGGTTGTTTATTTTGGTTTCTCTGGAAGCCCCAGGGGTCCAGGCTGATGCCCTCAGGAAAATATGACTGGCCATTCAGTTACTGTAGATACACAGGAGCATCAGCCAGGAAGTGGGATGGACTCTCTCCGGTACCTTTCAGGGAAGATTCTGGAAGATTTTTTAGGCAGTTATGTGGAATCAGCCCTTCTAGTTTCCCTACACTGCACAAAGACAATGCAAAGGGGAACGAATGTGCTCTGGGTCACACAGAAGACTGCTGTTTGAGGTGGCAATTCAAGATTTCTGGGTGCTAACAATTAAGACTCTCTTGTGGCCAGGACAACCCCTCTGCCAGCCCATGGATATGACTGCCTCATGCTGTCTCACTGTTACACGCCTCACAGCACAGTGCCTGGGAAGCAAAGTCACAGAAGAGTAGGCAACAGAATAGCTTAATGTGGCAATGGTGTTAGACAGGGATGGATTCAAATCCCAACACTGCCCCTTCTCAGAAAAGCTGGCAGACGGTTAGAAAGAAGGGAAACTGGAGGAAGAGACCAAAGCTGGGGTGGGAGCAGGAACCACTGAGGTAGAGGTGAGACCATCTGTACAGACAAAGCTACTAGAGGAGACCCCCTCCTCAAACCCAGACTGGAGTCAGACTGCCCGCTTCAAACCTGGCCCTGCCACTCAACAGCGGTGTTTCCTTGGACAAGTCAACTTAGCTTCTCCATGTAAACCTGGGTCTCCCTCAAGACAGCTCAAACAGTAAATGAGTGAATGCCTCCAAAGCACCAAGCACCACCTCCAGCAAACACTGTGTCACCGGGAACACTTCCTCTCCAGGCTCTCTAGGTACCTACAGTGCTCAAAGTAGTCGGGAGATGGAGGCCAGATTAGAGCAAGAGCCTGGGAGTGGGGCTGCACAGTCTGGATCCTTTGCTAATTAGCCACGTGGCCTTGTCAAGTTACCTAATTCCTCAGTGAAGACACAGTCCCTGCCCTCACAGGGTTGTTCAGGGGGGTAAAGAAGATTCAATAAAACAAGATAAATGGAGGACTGAGTGCACGATGGGGTACTGATCGGGTCACACATAAAGGCTGACCAACTTGAACAGACAGCTCCACACTCTGGACCTTGCCAGTCCTAAAACATCCCCCACTCCTGGACCCTGAATGCCAAACCCTCTCAGTGGCCCATCCTCTCTTCTCCCGTGTGCTGGCCTCCCTCCCTGACTGAGCCTGAACCCCAGAGCCGGCACCACCCAGAACCTTGGGTAGCGTCTGCATGGACCTGGAGTCTGGGACTTCCTGACATCTCTTGGTTACAACTCAGTCCACAGCCTGCTGAGTGTTGAGACTTTACCTTCTGAAGCCCTGGAGCCTCCCAGCCCCTCACCTCCCTGGCTGGCCTGTTCCCGGGGCTGGCCGGTTCATGAGCCCAGATCATGACATTACCAGCTATTCATCTTGAACCTCGTCAGTCTCTGTGGCAGGTGCTTCACAGAACCTGAGGCAGCCGAGCTGTCCTCCATGGCTAACCTTCACACCGGATGCTGGAAACACACAGGCCTGCAGATGTTCTTAACAGTTCCCAGGAAAGCGCAGTGCCTTCCACCACTGTTGCTAAGCCCGAGGCGAAGCCACTGCTTACCAGGCTGCAGGACTGGATATAAACTCTCAGAAAGGGACCGACTGGCTCCATTCCCCCTGCCCTGTGACTCTCACCTCAGGGCCCCACCCCTGCTCCAGAGCACATCAGTGCAGCCCCTGGTGCCTCCCCATCCCACCTCCTGCAGCAGAGTTCCAAGTCTTCTTAGACCCTTTCACTGTGAGGTCCTTGGAGCCTTCAAGATTTCTCTGAGCCTCCTCTCACTCCTAACCTTTCCCTGTCTGTCCTTCCATGTCTCCAAGACCAGTCCTCCTCTGATGCTCTTGATTCTCCGCCTTTCACTTCTTGACTTGCCCTTTTCCCACGCGGCCTCTGCAGCAGCTGGCAGTGCTGCTCCCCACGTCCTCGACGCAGGGCTCCATGGCTACCTGGCCGCTGCGCCCCCCTGGGACTGCCTCTTCTGCTGTTGCTCCATCTCACCTCTTGCTTCCTGTCTCTGCCCTTTGGCTACGGGCAGATGTGGCAATGACTGTGCCTGCAGTAACCTCTGCTACACGTTCCCACCTTCCCACGGTGACCTCAGCCAGCGAGCGCCATCCAACTGATGACGGCACTCTCGGCCGGAACTGGGAGCTCTCTCCTGAGCTCCAACCTGACAGCTTATTTGGAACATTCCACCAGCACCTTGCACTCTGCCCATCTCTGCTCACCCATGTTCTTTAGCTTGGTTTCTTCCTGATCACATAGGGTTGGATTTGAGTCCCCATTTCTCCTCAGCATCCTTCTTTCAGAGGCCTCAGCACCTCTCCTCCAGTGAATTTATTCTGATCCATGCTGCCTGACCTTAGGCCCTCGTAACTCCTAACCCATGCCACACAATTGCCTCCCAACTGATTTCTGCCTTGAGCCTCTCTTCCCACTCAACAGCCCTATATGTTTGTTTTTTTTTTTCCTATATGTTGTTTTAAGATCAGTAGCCTATCTTCCACCTGCTATCAAAAACTTTAGTCATTTTTCCACTAACTACAGAATAAAGTGAAAATATCCCAGTATGGCAGGAAAGGATTCCCCCAGTCTGGTCCCATCCTGTTTTCAACCATAGGCCCCTCCATACTCAATTACCACTGCCACGGCCTCCACATCTTGTTACTCTCAGTCTCTTCCCCCACATCTTTTACAACTTCCAGCCTCCATATCTTTCTCCCCACATGCCCTTCTCAAGCCCCCTACTCTCCTCTGAAGTGCAGTTAAAACGTGCCCTCTTATCCTACTCCCTGAAGCCTTCTCTCACTATGATCTACCATTATTTTCATATCCCTGTCATGAGACTACTTATCATTTACTCTCCATGCTTCCTACCCCCAAGACTCCCCTCCACCTCGTGAAGGGCAGGGACTGCATTTTTCACATCCACCGAGGTTCTCAGCATCTAACACTGGGCTTCATTTCTGTTTAATCACAGCTCTTGTTTTACAGTTTGCAATATCATCTTTTCTGTAACTGTCTCCTTCACTAGATGTAAGCTCCTTAAGGTGAATGATCATATCTTACCAATTCTACAACCACTTAGCACCAAGCAGAGACTTGGCAAACAAAAACAAAGAAGTCTTTGCATTAAATGAGTATGTGGAATGAGTTCAAACTTTAAACATCAAGTGTAGACAACTACCTAGTATTTTTTAACCAAGGTTTCCCTATCTCAAGCCTAAATCACCCCTACTTCCTCGTCAGCTCAGTGCAGGGCTGCAAATGGCACAAGGTAAAGTTTATAGAGAGCTGAGAGGCATATACCCTTTCCAGAATAATATGAATATGACAAATATGCAGCAGGTCACGCCTCTGCCTGAGCAAATTCCAGTACTTGTGCCCCAGGAAGGACACCATCCAGGCACTTGACGTGTACCCGGGGGGCCTGGTAACAGAAGAGTTCCACAGGCCATGCTGTTACCATCCATTCTTGGCTGCCTGTTTCTGACCCTCCAGAAGTACCAGAGTCAGTCTGGGAGCTGCCCTCGCGCCCCCGTATAGAGGGCCCTCTTACAGACTGTGATTTCGTAGAAAAGTTCCTTGAGTAGGTTACCTCAGGAGCTGTGGAAAATAGAGACTGAAACTCTCTCTAAAGCAAACAGGCCTAACCTGCAGAGTCAGGAGGGAGAAAAACTCAGGCATTCTAGACTGCCTCTTCCACCACTACTCCCCTTTCTCAATTTCATAATGTGGGCATGAAGGGTTAGAAAGCTAACTGCTGCTGTTCAGTTTCATTTTATTCCTTTAGCAAACATGTCAAGAGTCACAGAACTTTCTAATTTCTAGCTGTGTAATCTTGGATAAGTCCCTAGCCTCTGAGGTATTTCCTTATCTACAGAACAAAGATAATGATCTGCTCCGCCTCCCTGATAGGGCAGGCTCAAGAGAAAAAATGCACTGAAAGAGCTGTCTGAACTGAAAAGCCCTTTTGGGTATGGTTGTTTGTCACATTATCTGTGCCAGCCCTCCAATTTTCCAGTTGAGGAAACCCAAGCTCAGAAAGATCACAGCGTAGCAGTTAGGATGAAAACCCCCGTCTTCTAAGTACCTGCTATTGGCCAGTTTACTTAGTGGTAATTGCAGGTACAAACTCTGTATTTTTAATGAACTACCTCTTTCTCTCCTCCAGCGTGTGTGAAGAAAAACTCCAAAGACTTAGGTTAAAGAAAAAAAAAAAAAAAGGCTTCCTGGATAGAGTGAGTAGTACAGACAACCTCACTGTTCCCTCTGGTTTGGAAACAGTCCAGGGCTGCTTAGCAGCCTGGTGCTGTCCAGCCGCTCATATGGCCGGCCACTGACGGACTCTTGGGGGCGAGGGTAGGTGGGAGTGGTTGAGGCCATCGCTCTGAATCTCGCAGGCGGGAGAAGAGGCTCCAGGAGGCAGTGAGGGGGTGTGTGGAAAGGGAAAAAGGCAGGCTCTAGTTTGGTGAGGGTGGTCCTTGACCCTAGCCCGGAGACACGCCAGGGAGTGAACATACGGAGATGACTTTTCAGGCCGTCCGAAGGTCATAAATCCTTTTTCTTTCTCTGGAACTTATTTCTTCCTTCAGAGGAGTTATTTTATTTTCCTAAACTGTAATATTTCCCAGGCCGGCAACTGGCCCTGGGCCACCGAATGGCCCCTTGGGAAAAGTAGTTCGATTTCGCTTCCATATAAGTTCCTTTCGCCCCATCTGTCAGAGGCTTTCATTCTTGGGAACTCCAAATCTCAGAGGGTTCAGCAAGCACCTGGAAAGCTAAAGTCACCGTTGCCCCTGTCACCAAGTATCCAGTATCCCGGAGAGGGGTGGGCGCCAAAGACTACACCTCCCGAAGGCCACCGCGCGTCTCAGTACGCAGGCGTAGCCGCGCCTCGCCACCCCTCCCCCTCCTCCAACTGCTCCCGTCGGTCCGTTCCCGTATTCCCCCCATCAGTTAATGTCCCCTCAGTGTCTCCGGCATCTTACACTCACCGAGAACTCGCGGCGTCGGGTACAGCCGCTGCGCCTTCTCCAGGAAGCGGAGCGCTCGGTCCGGCTGGTTGCTCTGGATGGCCTTAAGGGCGATGCTAATACAGCGCTCGGCTTCATCCTTGTTGGATTCCATGGCGGAACCAGAGCGCGGAACCAGGGAGGGGGAGGCCGGGGGAGCGAAGGGCTGCGCAAGCAGCCGGCGCGTCTAGGGGCAGGCGGTCGCAGGGTGATGACATAAACCCTCCGCCCCTCCTTCCCTGAGGTTTGAGCGAGGGCGGAAGCGCTACCGTATGTTTTCTAAGAGGGGGACGTCTAAGAGAGGCCCTAATGGTGCAAGCCCACACTCCAAGCGGTTATATGCCGAGATCTTAAAGTCTTGTATGTTCGCAAGTTCTTAGTAGTAACTCTATGCATTTGAGACGAAGGTTTCTTATTTAGTCATTCGACAGATATTTGGGTACCCGCTATTTGCCAGGTTAGATATATAATAGAAAACAAAAAAGTCCCTGCCCTCATGGAGCCTATATTCTAGTGTGTGTAGTGGGGGTGGGGAGATGTCGGATAAAGAGAGATATTCAAATAGTGATAAATGCTAAGAAGGAAAAAAAAAAAAAAGATAAAGAAGTAAAGGGATTGAGAGTGGATGGTGCTATTTTAAATAACCTGATAGGAGAAAGCTCTCAGAAGCTGTAATTTTAATAGAAATCTGAATTCAGGAGATAGAGCGCGCGCAGATAATCCAGATGTGACTACCTGGTCCAGAAAGAAAGAAAGGTGGTCCAGGCAGAAGGAAGAGCAAATACAAAGACTTTGAAAGGAGAATTTTCTTGATGAGTTATTACAGATCAACAAGGAGCATATAGAATCCCACTGTACTGTGGAATCCAGTTCTGTCAGATTTTCACATTACCGATCAATCCAGTGAAAGCAGTCTTCCTGAAGTTACTAATGACCTGCATTGGCAAATCCATCAGTCATTTCTCAGTCCTTATATTATGTGGCCTCCCCAGCGAGATTTGGTAAGAGTCTTACCACGGATAAGGGTTAGGAGGCTACTACTATAATCTCAAACTACTGCACTATTGCACTCATCTCACACACTAGTAAAGTAATGCTCAAAATTCTCCAAGCCAGGCTTCAGCAATACGTCCACCATGAACTTCCAGATGTTCAAGCTGATTTTAGAAAAGGCAGAGGAACCAGAGATCAAATTGCCAACATCTGCTGGATCATCGAAAAAGCAAGAGAGTTCCAGAAAAAAATCTATTTCTGCTTTATTGACTCTGCCAAAGCCTTTGACTGTGTGGATCACAATAAACTGTGGAAAATTCTGAAAGAGATGGGAATACCAGACCACCTGACCTGCCTCTTGAGAAACCTATATGCAGGTCAGGAAGCAACAGTTAGAACTGGACATGGAACAACAGACTGGTTCCAAACAGGAAAAGGAGTACGTCAAGGCTATATATTGTCACCTTGCTTATTTAACTTATATGCAGAGTACATCATGAGAAACGCTGGTCTGGGAGAATCAAGATTGCCGGGAGAAATATCAAAAACCTCAGATATGCAGATGACACCACCCTTATGGCAGAAAGTGAAGAGGAACTAAAAAGCCTCTTGATGAAAGTGAAAGAGAAGAGTGAAAAAGTTGGTTTAAAGCTCAACATTCAGAAAACGAGGATCATGGCATCTGGTCCCATCACTTTATGGGAAATAGATGGGGAAATAGTGGAAACAGTGTCAGATTTTATATTTTTGGGCTCCAAAATCACTGCAGATGGTGATTGCAGCCATGAAATTAAAAGATGTTACTCCTTGGAAGGAAAGTTATGTCCAACCTAGATAGCATATTGAAAAGCAGAGACATTACTTTGCCAACAAAGGTCCATCTAGTCAAGGCTATGGTTTTTCCAGTGGTCATGTATGGATGTGAGAGTTGGACTGTGAAGAAAGCTGAGCGCCGAAGAATTGATGCTTTTGAACTGTGGTGTTGGAGAAGACTCTTGAGAGTCCCTTGGACTGCAAGGAGATCCAACCAGTCCATTCTGAAGGAGATCAGCCTTGGGTGTTCTTTGGAAGAAATGATGCTAAAGCTGAAACTCCAGTACTTTGGCCACCTCATGCGAAGAGTTGACTCATTGGAAAAGACTCTGATGCTGGGAGGGATTGGGGACAGGAGGAGAAGGGGACAACAGAGGATGAAATGGCTGGATGGCATCACTGACTCGATGGACATGAGTCTGAGTGAACTCCGGGAGTTGGTGATGGACAGGGAGGCCTGGCGTGCTGCAATTCATGGGGTCGCAGAGAGTCAGACATGACTGAGCGACTGAACTGAACTGAACTATAATCCATAAATGCTGGGCTGGATGAAGCACAAGCTGGAATCGAGTTGCTGGGAGAAATATCAATAACCTCAGATATGCAGATGACACCACCCTTGTGGCAGAAAGTGAAGAAGAACTAAAGAGCTTCTTTATGAAAGTGAAAGAGGAGAGTGAAAAAGTTGGCCTAAAGCTCAACATTCAGAAAACGAAGATCATGGCATCCGGTCCCATCACTTCATGGCAAATAGGTGGAGAAACAGTAGAAACAGTGGCTGACTTTATTTTTTGGGGCTCCAAAATCACTGCAGATGGTGACTGCAGCCATGAAATAAAAAGACACTTACTCCTTGGAAGAAAAGTTATGACCAATCTAGACAGCATATTAAAAAGCAGAGACACTACTTTGGCAACAAAGGTCTGTCTAGTCAAGGTTATGGTTTTTCCAGTAGTCATGTATAGATGTGAGAGTTGGACTATAAAGAAAGCTGAGCACTGAAGAATTGATGCTTTTGAACTGCAGTGTTGGAGAAGACTCTTGAGAGTCCCTTGGACTGCAAGGAGATCCAACCAGTCCATCCTAAAGGAAATTAGTCCTGAATGTTCATTGGAAGGACTGATGTTGAAGCTGCAACTCCAGTACTTTGGCCACCTGATGCGAAGAGCTGACTCATTTGAAAAGACCCTGATGCTGGGAAAGACTGAAGGTGAGAGGAGAAGGGGATGACAGAGGATGAGATGGTTGGATGGCATCACTGACTCGATGGACATGAGTTTGAGTAAGCTCTGGGAGTTGGTGATGGACAGGGAGGCCTGGTGTGCTGCAGTCCATGGGGTGGCAAAGAGTCAGACACAGCTGAGTGACTGAACTATCATCCAGGTGAGAATTAATAGTAACTTGGGATAAAGGTGATGGTGGAGGTGGTGAAAAGTAGTCAAATTCTGGATATATTTTGAAGGTAATCAAAATTATTTTTCTAGTGGACTGGATGTAGAATGTGAGAGAAAGAAAAAAGTCAAGGATGATTCCAAGATTTTGCCCTGAGTATGTGGAAGAACTGTTTCCGTTTACTGAAACTGGGAGAAGTTCATGAGAGGAGCAGTTTGGTAGGAGGAATATTAGATGTCTGATTTAAGGTGGTTTAAGTTTGTGATGTCTTTTGGAGTCAAGTGGAGTAGAAATTTGTATATATGTAGGGTTTAGAGATGAAGATGGGACTGGAAATTAATTTTGGAAATTATCAGTATACATAAATTCTAACGGGGGAAAGCAGCAGGATACAACTTTTGAAAGAATGACATAGCCCAAGGACACAAAATAAACTGATTAGAATCAAATGGGACCAAAGATGGTAGACAAGACTAGACCTTGATCCTGAATCAGCAAGTGAAATGACACTCCCAGAGGTGCCATGACAGTTCCAAGTCACTAAGACCAAGGAGTGGGCGGTGGCCCAAATCCAGGAAATCTCTGCCTCATCCCCAAAATAGAGGAGTAGTCCTCCCACTCATTGGCATATGAAATTCCCCAGCCTATAAAAACTGACTATGCCACATTTCACAGCCACTGGATTCACCCTCTGTGATGGCTCACACTCTGTCTGTGGAGTGTGCTTCTCTCTGTGTCTGAATAAATCCACTTCTTACCTATCACTTTGTCTCTCACTGAATTCTTTCTGCAATGAGACATAAGAACCTGAGCTCCGTTAGGACCTGAAACCAGGTACTGTGAGTTTTGGCTGGGTTTGGGTCCCACTCATATGGGTTTGAGTCCCAATCTGAGGTAAATGGTTTCAAAATGACATTTAAAGTTTCAAGACTAGGTAGACAAAGACATATAAATAGTATTTAAAGCCTGGAACTAAATGCACCTAGAAAGTGACTGTAGATAGGGTAGAGCCCTTTACCACACCCATATTTAGACGTCTGGAAGAGAAGAAAAGTAACTCATAAGGTAAAATTACTTTAACAAAAGTTTCAAGAGGGAGGGAGGGGCCAAATTTCAGCAAACCATGTGGGAGACCAAGCACTGTGAGATGAGCAGTGGATTTTACAAGGTGGGGGTTGAGGGTGACCTTGACCAGCTTGCTGTCAGTGGGTGGTAGTGGTAAAAGTCCAACGGGAATGAATTTAGGGAGTGAGCATGAGGAAGAAATGGATGGAGAGTGGGAATGTGAGGAGAAGTTTTGGCCACACCTTTGGCACGAAGGATCTCAGTTCCCTGAGCAGTGATTGAACCCAGGCCCCCATCAGTCTTAACCGTTGGACCACTAGGGAAATCCTGGTTTTGGTTTTTAAGATGGGATATATTATAGCATTTTGTGATAGGAATTATTTAACTGTCAAGAAATTTTGGTAAAAAGAGAGAGAGGAGATGACAAGAATAGACAGAGGCAGTGGACTACGGGGCATGGCGACTGTATGGCTTTAGACAGTGACATGGATGACATTGATTTTCAGGAGGGAGGCAGTATGGTTAGGTACACTGCAGGCCAGCTGGCAGATCTGGAAGTGGGAACACAAGGAAGTTCTTTTCAGATAGCTTTTATTTTCTCCATGTAATAAGAAGCAAGGTTGTGGCCTCCTTGGCTACATGTTCACCCTTGGAAATTTCTTCACATCCAAGCTTCCTTTCCATTCACATTGTTTACTTCCCCATGAAGACTTTAAGCTGGCCAACAGGGAGTATCCTGGTAGTGAAGAAATCAGCCTCTCCTTAATAATGAAACAGGAGGGAAGGGGGCAGGGCACAAAATTTAAAAGAATACCATAGTTCAAATATGTGACATAAACTGATTAGAACCAGATAGGCCCATGATGGACAAATGGACTTCCATTAGACCTTGAGCCTCAGTATATGCTCACTGTAGCTCACCAGCAAGATAAATGACACACCTACAGGTGCCCTGCTGGTTCCAAGACCAAAAAGTGGGTGGTGGCCCAATTCCTGGAAATCTCCACCCCTTCCCCATAATAGTTGGAATAATCCTCCCACTCATTAGCCTATGAAATTACCCAGCCCATAAAGCTAACCACACCACATTTGAAGGCTGCTCTTGCCTTCTGAGATGGCCCACACTCTAAAAACAGAGGTGTTTCTAAGTAAATCCACTTATTACCTATCACTTTGTCTCTCACTGAATTCTTTCTGTGATGAGACATTGAGAACCTGAGCTTCATTAGGTCCAGAAACCAGATGTGTGATCTCAATTGCAACACTGTGGGTTTTGGCCTGGCCACGTGGGTTAGTCCCAAGCTGGGTTTTGGCTAGGTTCAAATCCTGGCACATGGGTTCAAGTCCCAGTCTGAGGTGAAGGGTTTCAATAAGACAGCCCTACACTTAGAGTCCCCTTGGACAGCAGCGAGATCAAACCAGTCAATCCTAAGGGAAATCAACCCTGAATATTCATTGGAAGGATTGATTCTGAAGCTTAAGCTCCAATACTTTGGCCACCTGATGTGAAGAGCTGACTCATTGGAAAAGATCTGATGCTAGGAAAGATTGAGAGCAGGAGGAGAAGGAGATGACAGAGGATGAGATGATTGGATGGTATCACGGATTCAATGGACATGAGTTTGAGCAAACTCAGGGAGATCGTGAAGGACAGGGAAGCTGGGCGTACTGAGTTCATGGGGTCACAAAAAGTCAAACACGACTGAGCAACTGAACAATACCACCACACTGAACAACAACTTAACACCACCACCACACAAGAGAGCAGATTCAATCCCTGGGTCAAGGAAGATCTCCTGGAGGAGGGCATGACAACCCACCCCAGTATTCTTGCCTGGAGAATCCCATGGACAGAGGAGCCTGGCAGGCTACAGTTCACAGGGTTGAAAAGAGTCAGATACAACTTAAATGACTTAGCATGCACACATGGACATGTAGAGAAAGTGAAGGTCTCCACAAATTGTTAGGTCCTTCATATGTGTTAAAGGATAAACACTAGGACACCTATCAAATAGCCTCTCTGAGGTTTGTTGACCCAGGACTGCTAGGTAGTCCCCTCTCCTGCTAAGTATGTCTTCTATCTCCTGAGTATCATGAGCTCCCCCCTCCTTGGGCTGACAACAGGCACTTCATTTTGTGAAGAGGGTGCTTATGTGTAAAAGGCGGCCTGTAATTTATTGTGTTAAGGAACTGGACTTTGATTGCTCAGCTGCTGCTAAGTCGCTTCAGTCCTGTCTGACTCTGTGCGACCCCATGGACGGCAGCCCACCAGGCTCCGCTGTCCCTGGGATTCTCCAGGCAAGAACACTGGAGTGGGTTGCCATTTCCTTCTCAAATGTATGAAAGTGAAAAGTGAAAGTGAAGTCACTCAGTCGTGCCTGACTCTTAGCCAGGCACTAAGGGGTCTCTAAGAGCAGCCTACCAGGCTCCTCCGTCCATGGGGTTTTCCAGGCAAGAGTACTGGAGTGGATTGCCATTGCCTTCTCCAGATTGCTCAGCTATTGGCTGGTAAACCCGCCTCTTCTTTCCAAGGCAAATCATTTTTGAGTTCATAGTCAATAATTTGGCTTGGTTGGCAGGGTCTGGAGTAGTATGGATCTGGAGAGGTAGGCTGGGTGGGAGTCTGTGCATGGTAGGACATTTTCCTGCCTTATTTCACAGAACTGTTTCAATTCAGAAAGGCTTGTTTCAGAAGGGATTATAAATTGAGCCTGAATGCTGGTCTACCCAACCTCTATGTAATCACTCTCTCTGTTTCCTAAAAATCCCAAACCAGGTGTCATGATTTTTGTGCAGAAGCAATTTGACTTTCTACGGTCCTTTCCCAGTTCAAAGGCCAGGAAGAGAGCCACATTTTTGCTCAGTTTATGTTAAATATTATGGCCCTTGGCCTATGGATGTTTTTTAAAAATGGAACTGATATGCAGGGTGACTTGAAATTAGTTTCTCCTTGATAGTTCTTGAAATCAAGATGTCATGATGTTGATCTAAGGAAAAAATTAGAAATTTTATCCTGATTAGCTGAATCATGGTATGGATGGGAGGATGAGGTCTGAAAAGAGACATAATATCCTTAATTGCCGCCACAGATATCCAGGTGAAGTCACTGGGGAAATGAATCTCCCATTGAATCTCAGCTTCTCATTTTGCTCCCAGATCTGAAACAGCCCTTGTGTTAGGTGACCACCAGCCTCCAGATTTCTTGGAGGATACCAAGAATTCAGTCTGACCTTAACATGCTTTGATCTCCCACAGTTCCCTCCTCATCTCTCTTCAGATACATTCCACCCCACCCCTATCCATCTGCCGGTCCTCCTTAAATATCTCTTGTGTGTGCGTGCTAAGTTGCTTCAATCGTGTCTCTCTGTGACTCTATGGATGAAGCCTGCCAGGCTCCTCTGTCCATGGGATTTCCCAGGCATGAATACTGGAGTGGGCTGCCATTTCCTTCTCCAGTAGATCTTCCCGACCCAGGGGTCTAACCCACATCTCTTATGTCTCCTGCACTGGCAGGAGAGTTCTTTACAACTAACGCCACCTGTCCGAATCTAACTAGTTCTTCAGGACTAAGCTTAAACTCTATCTCCTCTGTGGAGAGATGGAATTAATTTAAGTCAGATGTTTGGGACTTCCCTGGTGGTCCAGTGTCTAAGACTCCGAGACCCCAGTGTAGGGGACCCAGGTTGGATCCCTGGTTGGGGAACTAGATCCCACATCCCACAGCTGAGAGTTCACAGGCTGCAACTAAGACCCGAGGCAGTTCCCAAAACAACATCAACAAACAGAAAGTCAGATGTTTATTCTGAAAGGCAGGCACTCCAGAGTTTCCGGGATTCAGAGATGCACTGTGAATAAAGGACAGAACCTGGCATCAGGGAGTCTGCAGTCTAGTAAGGGAGGTATTGATTTCCCAGGTGGCACAGTAGTAAAGAATCTGCCTGCCAATGCAAGAGACGTGGGTTTGATCCTGGATTGGAAAGATCGCCTGGAGTAGGAAATGGCAACCCACTCCAGTATTCTTGCCTGGAAAATTCCATGGACAGAGAAGCCTGGAGGGCTACAGTCCATGGAGTTGCAAAGAGTCAGACATGGCTGAATGACTGATCATGCAGATATGCAAGGGAGCTGTTAAAAGAATTAGAGGACAGTGTGGTAAGTACGACAGTGGGGTTGGGTGTAAACTTGAAGAAGCACAGAAGACGGAGTTGTTACTTGTGTGTGTACAAGGGGAAAGCCTTCCTCGGGGAGATGACGTCGGAGGCCGAGGCTGAGAAAGGGCTGACTCTCCAAGAGCTCTCCTTGCTTTGAATTCCCATAGCACTTAAACCTGACCCCTCCATGGAAATCTGGCTTGACTGCCTTGCACATTTGTTGCTCTTCACTTGTGAGTCTGATTACATCCTATCTCATACTAAACCAGGATGGAGATCTTGCCCTCATACTCTCCATGGTCAGATCACTAGCCTGATACCGAATAGGGGCTCAATACATATTTGTTAAGTGAATAGAATGACAGGTTTTTCTGTTCCCAAACACTTGATCCAGAGTTTCCCTGAGCTAGCCAGGGTAAATTCCTTCCTAAGGCTTCAGGAAGAAGTGCCAAGTCAGTGGAATGTCCTGTTTCCCGTTCTTTGCTCTTTTGCTCTCTGACTCCCCAGTGTCCCCTGCTGCCTCCAAATGTGACCCACCAAGGCCTCCCTTTCAGAGTTCTAGGCTCCAAAATGTCTCTGAAGAATCTACCCTTTATTGATAAATGATGAAATGCAGCCGTGTGAATGGTTGAGCATAAGGCTTTCCAATGTATGCTTTTAAAATATGAGTTTGATTTTGGAAACATGTGAATGTTCACCTTTTAAAAAAATAGAGAGGGAAACCTAAACCTTGCATTGAAGATGATGTAAAATTCACCTGAGTGTGAATGACTGATGAATTTTCAATCTGAGCTTTAACAAACTATTTGTTGGGTGAACACAAGATTTCCCTATAGCATCTTTGGATCTCCACTTCAGTCATTTGCTCTTTCTCCCTAGAGAAGGAGGAGATCTCACAACTATGGAAAGCCAGAGGCTGGAGGATAAGGGCACTTGAAGCCCTTTCTACCAAACATGTCTGCTTCAAGGACATCCCACCAAGCATGGGTTCTTTTGATTCAAACTCCTTTCGATGGCCTCTATTCCCAGCTTCTATTGGGCAAGAGATGGAGCTGGTTAAGACACTGAGTCAGACTTCATGTGTTTGTGGTTAGTTGGTCTTGAAATTGGGAGAACCCAGGTGGTTCGGAGACTCCCTTCCTGGGTCCACACATATCTATCTACCTACTAGATATTTCTACCGGGATCTCTCTCAGGCATCTCATCATATCAAAAAATTGCCTCATCCTTCTCCACCCAAACCTGGCTCTCTCAGCCTCCCAACCCTCCTGAAGAGCACTATCACATATGCAGTTACCCAAGCAAATCTGGGTTTCAGGCTGAGTTATTTCCTCTCCCTCACCATCCTCTGATTTGAACACCTCATCCTCACGCCTCACCTCAGGCGTGATTGAAACATCTTTCAAATCTCCAAATCTGTTAGCAACTCTCCAACTCTGCAGCCATTCCCCTAATCCAGGCTTCCAGCATCTGTTAACTGGATTATTATAGCAGTCTCCAACCTGGATCCTGCTCCAATCCATCTGTAGCCTTGTAGGCAAAGTCATCATTCCAAAATGCAAAGCTCATTATGTCATCTTCCTGCTTAAAACCCTTCAGTGGCTCCTATGTGGCATTAAGACAGAAGTCCAAACTCCTATTGGGGTCCTATAGAACTTGGTTCTATTTTTCTTTTCATCCTTATATAAAGCCATCTGGGCTTGATATTTTTTGTTCTAAGAAGATTTTTAACTACTGATTCAATTTACTATTGTTCAGTCGCTAAGTCGTGTTCAACTCTTTGTGATCCCATGGACTGCAGCACTCCAGGCTTCCTTGTCCTTCACTATCTCTCGGAGTTTGCTCAAATTCATGTCCATTGAGTTGGTGATACTATCAATTTACTATAGCTTAGTCTATTCCAAGTTTGATCCCTGGGTTGGGAAGATCCCCTGGAGAAGGAAATGGCTACCCGCTCCAGTATTTTTGCCTGGAGAATTCCATGGACAGAGGAGCCTGGAGAGCTATAGTCCATGGGGTCGCAAAGAGTCAGACATGACTGACTGACTAACACTTTCACTTTCATAGTCTATTCAGATTTTTATTTTTTTTATTGTGTCTAGTAAGTTATATTTCCTAGGCAACTGTTCATTTCAGATTTATTCGCATAAGTTGTCCATAGTATTATTTTTTAAACTGTGATAGTATCTAGTTATATACTTTTGAAAATTCTTAAAATTTATTTTTTCTCTTGTTATTTTTTTGTCTGGGTTTTAATCTGTTGTTCTTCTCCCAACTTTTTGAGGTAGATGCCTAGCTTATTAATTGTCAGCCCATCTTCTGTAAATAAGTATGGAAGTTGTTAAGATGTTTCTAACTTTCCTTTTAACTGTGTCTGACAAGTTTTCACATCTAGTATTTTCATTATCATATTCAATTCTAACTTTTTAAAAATTTCCATCATGATGTTTTCTATAGCCTATTAGCTATCTATAAGTGTGTTTCAAAATGCCCAACTGTATTTCTTATCTTTTTTGTGAATGACCACCAATCTTAATTAATCCTTGGGTCACAAAATCACTCCCAGTCTGTACTTCCTGGATACATCCTAGAACTTCCATCCCCAGAGACATGCTTTTTGGCCTTTGGACTCTTGCGTACTTTGTTCCCTCTGCCCAGACACTCCTCCTCCCCGTTTTATTAACTCCTACTCAGTGGTCCCAAAGAAGGGCAATGCCAAAGAATATTCAAATCACCACACAATTGCACTCATTTCACATGCTGGTAAGATGATGCTCAACATCCTCCAAGCTAGGCTTCAAAAGAACGTGAACTAAGAACTTCCAGATGTACAAACTGGATTTAGAAAGGCAGAGGAACCAGAGATCAAACTGCCAACATCTGTTGGATCACATAAAAAGCAAGAGAATTCCAGAAAAATATCTATTTCTGCTTCATTGATTATGCTAAAGCCTTTGACTGCGTGGATCACAACAAACTTTGGAAAATTCTTAAAGACATGGAATACCACATCACTACCTGCCTCCTGAGAAACCTGTATGCAGGTCATGAAGCAATAGTTAGAACCAGACATGGAACAACAGACTGGTTCAAAACTGGAAAAGGAGTATGTCTAACCTATATATTGTCACCCTGCTTATTTAACTTCTATGCACAATACATCATGTGAAATGCTGGACCAGATGAAGCACAACCTGGAATCAAGATTGCCGGGAGAAATACCAATAACCTCAGATATACAGATGACACTACCCTTATGGCAGAAAGTGAAGAATAACTAAAGAGCCTCTTGATCAAGGTAAAAAAGGAGAGTGAAAAAGCTGGCTTAAGACTCAACATTCAAAAAACTAAGATCATGGCATCTGGTCCCATCACTTCATGGCAAACAGATGGGGAAACAATGGAAACAGTGATGGACTTTATTTTCTTGGACTCCAAAATCACTGTGGATGGTGACTGCAGCCATGAAATTAAAAGATGCTTGCTCCTTGGAAGAGAAGCTATGACAAACCTAGACAGCATATTAAAAAGGAGACACATCATTTTGCTGACAAAGGTCTGTATAGTCAAATCTATGGTTTT
Source organism: Bubalus bubalis (assembly GCF_019923935.1). Lineage (NCBI taxonomy): Eukaryota > Metazoa > Chordata > Mammalia > Artiodactyla > Bovidae > Bubalus > Bubalus bubalis. The sequence goes on from NC_059160.1 coordinate 147,547,703, forward strand.
TCCAGTAGTCATGTATGTATGTGAGTGTCAGATCATAAAGAAGGCTGAGTGCCAAATAATTGATGCTTTTGGACTGTGGTGTTGAAGGCTCTTGAGAGTCCCTTGGACTGCAAGGAGATAAAACCAGTCAATCCTAAGGGAAATCAACCCTGAGTATTCACTGGAAGGACTGAAGCTGAAGCTCCAATACTCTGGCCACCTGATGTGAAGAGTCAATTCATTGGAAAAGACCCTGATGCTAGAAAATATTGAAGGCAGGAGGAGAAGAGGACAGCAGAGGACAAGATGGTTGGATGGCATCACCGACTTGATGGGCATGAATTTGAGCAAGCTCTGGGAGATAGAGAAGGACAGAGAAGCCTGGCGTGCTGCAGTCCATTGGTCTGAAGAGTCAGACAGGACTGAGCGACTGAATAATAACAACAACTCAACCATCAGGTCTCATATTTTCTTAATAAAAAAAAATTTTCTGCAAATCTGTCTTGAAATTCCAATCTGGATTAGATCAGATCAGATCAGATCAGTCGCTCAGTCGTGTCCGACTCTTTGCGACCCCATGAATTACAGCATGCCAGGCCTCCCTGTCCATCACCAACTCCCGGAGTTCACTCAGACTCATGTCCATCGAGTCAGTGATGCCATCCAGCCATCTCATCCTCTGTCGTCCCCTTCTCCTCTTGCCCCAAATCCCTCCCAGCATCAGAGTTTTTTCCAATGAGTCAACTCTTCGCATGAGGTGGCCAAAGTACTGGAGTTTCAGCTTTAGCATCATTCCTTCCAAAGAAATCCCAGGGCTGATCGCCTTCAGAATGGACTTGTTGGATCTCCTTGCAGTCCAAGGGACTCTCAAGAGTCTTCTCCAACACCACAGTTCAAAGGCATCAATTCTTCGGCGCTCAGCCTTCTTCACAGTCCAACTCTCACATCCATACATGACCACAGGAAAAACCATAGCCTTGACTAGACGAACCTTTGTTGGCAAAGTAACGTCTCTGCTTTTGAATATGCTGTCTAGGTTGGTCATAACTTTCCTTCCAAGGAGTAAGTGCCTTTTAATTTCATGGCTGCAGTCACCATCTGTAGTAATTTTGGAGCCCAGAAAAATAAAGTCTGACACTGTTTCCCCATCTATTTCCCATGAAGTGGTGGGACCGGATGCCATGATCTTCGTTTTCTGAATGTTGAGTTTTAAGCCAACTTTTTCACTCTCCACTTTCACTTTCATCAAGAGGCTTTTGAGTTCCTCTTCGCTTTCTGCCATAAGGGTGGTGTCATCTGCATATCTGAGGTTATTGATATTTCTCCCGGCAATCTTGATTCCAGCTTGTGTTTCTTCCAGCGTTTCTCATGATGTACTCTGCATAGAAGTTAAATAAACAGGGTGACAATATACAGCCTTGACGAACTCCTTTTCCTATTTGGAACCAGTCTATTGTTCCATGTCCAGTTCTAACTGTTGCTTCCTGACCTGCATACAAATTTCTCAAGAGGCAGATCAGGTGGTCTGGTATTCCCATCTCTTTCAGAATTTTCTGGATTAGACAGCCTTCTGCTTTTCTAAGTGCTATCACACAGCTTACACTTAACCTTACTGCTATTTTTTTCCCCCCTCACTTTGAATTTCCTTCTGCAAACTCCTTGAAGACTGCTCAATGCCCAGCCACATGGCTCTTACCCTCACTTGCTGGTAAAAATTCCTGTTCTGGAGCCACAGAGAATGATACATGGCTGCTTCCCTTCCCTCAGGAATATCATCATATCCACCTCATCTTTTTTTTTATGGTTATGGTCCATCACTGGCTGTTCATCCAGCTCCAGCCCCCGCCACCCAGGTCCCTGGGAGGCCTATTCTCCAGAGCAGGACTGGGGCCAGGCTGGACTCCTGCCGATTCCCCTACCCTGCTCCAGCTCAGCGACTCCCTTGCGCTGAGCCTTCTTGCCAGAAGGTGGCACCCAAAGCCTGAAAGCTGAACTACTCTGTTCCACATTGTTTTTCTGAGCTGCTTATTGGGACACATTACCTGGCTTGGGCTGTGCTTGGGCTTGGAGAGGATGCTCTGGCCTGTGGACCTGGCTCCTGGCTCCCATGCTGCTGTCCTTTCCTCCTGATCTAGTAGCAGTCATTGCTTGGACTTCCCCTTTGCTTCATAGTCTGATTCAGTGTGTACATTCCAATCAGACGTAAAACTAGGTAGTTCAGTTCAGTTCAGTCGCTCAGTCGTGTCCGACTCTTTGCGACCCCATGAATCCCAGCACGCCAGGCCTCCCTCTCCATCACTAACTCCCAGAGTTTACCCAAACTCATGTTCATCGAGTTGGTGATGCCATCCAGCCATCTCATCCTCTGTCTTCCCCTTCTCCTCCTGCCCCCAATCCCTCCTGGAGTCAGGGTCTTTTTCAATGAGTCCACTCTTCGCATGAGGTGGCCAAAATATAGGAGTTTCAGCTTTAGCATCAGTCCTTCCAATGAACACCCAGGACTGATCTCCTTTAGAATGGACTTGTTGGATCTCCTTGCAGTCCAAGGGACTCTCAAGAGTTTTCTCCAACACCACAGTTCAAAAGCATCAATTCTTCAGCACTCAGCTTTCTTCACAGTCCAACTCTCACATCCATACATGACCACTGGAAAAACCATAGCCTTGACTAGACGAACCTTTGTTGGCAAAGTAACGTCTCTGCTTTTGAATATGCTACCTAGGTTGGTCATAACTTTCCTTCCAAGGAGTAAGCATCTTTCAATTTCATGGCTGCAGTCACCATCTGCAGTGATTTTGGAGCCCAGAAAAATAAAGTCTGACACTGTTTCCCCATCTATTTCCCATGAAGTGATGGGACCAGATGCCATGATCTTAGTTTTCTAAATGTTGAGATTTAAGCCAACTTTTTCACTCTCCTCTTTCACTTTCATCAAGAGGCTTTTTAGTTCCTCTTCACTTTATGCCATAAGGGTGGTGTCATCTGCATATCTGAGGTTACTGATATTTCTGCCAGCAATCTTGATTCCAGCTTGTGTTTTTCCAGCCCAGCATTTCTCATGATGTACTCTGCATATAAGTTAAATAAGCAGGGTGACAATATACAGCCTTGACGTACTCCTTTTCCTATTTGGAACCAGTCTGTTGTTCCATGTCCAGTTCTAACTGTTGCTTCCTGAACTGCATAGGCATGAAATGCTAATAAAATGATGATTTTTGAATATCATGTATGTTCTTATGCTCTTTCCTTACTAACCCTCTCTCCACATTCTCCTTGCTTCCTCTTAGATCATCTAGGAAACCCATCTGAGCCCATCAAAGAAGCCCAGCAGCTTGGCTCCCCTCTTAGTTTCTTTTCCTGTCCAAAGCCTAAGGGCTAGAACTGCAATTATTTTTTTTTTCTTTTTACTTTTAAATATTAAAATAATTTTTTTTTTTTTTTTTGGCTGTGATGGGTCTTTGTTGCTGTGTGAAGGATTACCTCTAGCTGCAAGTGGGGGCTACTCTTCGCTGTGGTGCTCAGGCTTCTCACTGCAGCAGCTTCTCTTGTTGCAGAGCGCAGGCTCTAGGGGCACGGGCTTCAGCAGTTGAAGCTCACAGTCTCAACAGTTGCAGCTCGTGGGCCCTAGAGCACCGGCTCAGTAATTGTGGTGCTCAGGCTTAGCTGCTCTTCAGCTAAGAGCAGCTTAGCTACTCTTCCTGTACCAGGATTGAATCTTCCTGGACCAGGGATCGAACCCGTCTCCTGCACTGGCAGGTGGATTCTTACCCACTATACCACCAGGGAAGTCCTATTTTTTTTTTTTTTTTAAGAAGTAGAGAACAAGAAGTAGACAACTTTTGTGTGTATGTGTGTTTAGGAGTGTCACTGACCTGGAGAAGGAAATGGCAACCCATTCCAGTATTCCTGCCTGGAGAATCCCAGGGACAGAGGAGCCTGGTGGGCTGCCATCTATGGGGTCACATGGAGTCAGACAAGACTGAAGTGACTTAGCAGTAGCAGCAGCTGACCTGGGTCCCTAGACTCTTTAACAGAAATTGATAAGAGGCCAGATAAGGAATTCGGGTGAAGCTTTATTGGGACTTAGACTAGCACAAAAGGGCAAGAACAGGTAACAAGTGCCCTGCTTGCTCTCCCGTGGAGGGCAGGCTGGTTGCTTCAATGGGGTGAGAATAGGAGCGGATTCACAGCTGGGGCTGGAGGGTGGGTTCAGTGTTCTGCCCATTCCCTTGAAGGCGCTGTGTGCAGGGATCATGCGCAGTACCCTGCTTTTGCTCCTGGCACCTAAGTGGCAGTTGGTCTGTAGCTTTTTATCTTATTGTTCATAACTGCACTGATTGAGGCAGGCATGCTGTTTTTAATTCCGTGTAGTTTCTCTGCATTCTGTTGCTCAAGGAGATGTTTGTCCAGCTGCAAGGGCAAGCGCTCTGGGAGAGGGTCCCAGGCTCCAGTCTCTCTCAGGAGGAATCTCCTGAGGCACTGCTAGTATCGCCTCTACGTTGTCTGAGACATATTTTAAAATTAGCCTTTGGTGGTGGACAGTTCCTTTGATCACGTCACTGCTTCGGGTCTGAACTTGGTGGGTGACAATCTCACAAAAATTACATCAAATTACAGCAGTGCTTTTATAGGTGGGCAAGTGATCCTTGGGAGGTAATGGAGGGGCTACTAATCTTGTCTGGAAGGGGGTCAACAAAGGGACAGTTTGATGCGACTCTTGATGGCAGAGGGAAAGGTTATCCTATCTAGGTAGAAAAACAATGGGAATGAAAGGAGAACACAAATCAGCCTTCTGTGTTCCCAAACTCTGCCTGTTAGAATCCTCTCACCCTACTCACAGGCGTCCTTGGTCAGAGCCTCCCTTGGGGCATCTGGTCTCTTCCGGGTGCCTTAGCTTGTGCTTCTCATCTGCACATTTGCCCTGCTGTGCCGAGGTGTGGCTCTCCCGTCTTCTTGAGCACCCATACCTCCTCTGCTTCCTCAGGCTCTCCTAGGAGCTAACGGGAGTTCAGCTGGAATTCCACATACCTGTGCTCTTGATGCCAGGCCTAAGATGTTGTGGGTGGGATCCTTACCCTGTCCTTCTGTGCTCTGGTTTTCAGCTTTGGTGAACGCAGGCCAGTTGGCAGGTCTCTCGTGAGGGAATGAATGCCCCACATAGGCTGTGAATGGGACTCTTCTTTCAGGCTGGAGAGACAAGGACTGGGGAAGACAGTGATTTGGGGACCATGGGACAAATTTAAGAAAAAGCTCATATTTTGCTGATCCTCAGCCCTGAGACAATAAGCAAGACAAAGGCTACACTTGGGTACCAAGAATACGTACCCCAAGAAAGCACAGACTGGAAGATACTGGCAAACTCCTTTGAGAGATAATCTAATCTGCTCCCAGAAAAGATCTTAGGACTAGACTTATTAAACTGCTCTGGAGAAAATGCTGGGGTTGGCACTGTCCACAGGTGCAGACCCACATCTCTGCTCTTCTCTTGCTGATAAACACTCCCTACCAACTTTTAGGATTTAAAGGAAGCACTGGGCTTTTGGTATTGGGGTTCTATTACATTGGCAGCGAGACCCTATTTGCCAGGGAGCATTACTTGGAGGTTTTGGAGGTTGGAGGTACTCTGGAGAAGAGCTGAGGGAGAGGTTTCTGGACATGGAGGAAACCTCTAAGCCCATTAAGCTCAACCCTGTCATTTTATAGTTGAGAAAACAGATGGGAAATTGCTTGCTTGCTTAAGGTCACACTGAGTCAGTGGCAGAGCTAAATCCATAGAAAACACTGGTTGCTATGGATTTTTTCTTTTTTTTTGGCCATGCTGCAAGGCTTGTGTGATTTTATTAATAGTTCCCTGACCATGGACTGAACTGGGGCCCTCAGCATGGGAATGTGGAGTCCTAACCCTTGGACCACCAGGGAATTCCCAGTTGCTATAGTGCTTAACACTGACATCTGCCGTACCAGATGATGTCTCATATCCCCCCACACCCCCTCCACCCCTATCTTAGTTCCTTGTCGTGGGGCATGAGTGATTATGGACCACCTAACATGGTCCAGGATGAAATGCTATCCAAACCATGTTGAAAAACGCTACCACTAACCTTCAGATACCCTCACTTTTTGTTTATGCCTGAAGTGTCCTCTCAACAGGAAGAACCAGATTCTGGTAGAAAGAAAATAGGTCTCTTGCTAGCAGGATCTCAAAGCCAGTGGAGAAGTGAAATGGAAAGGGCCCTGGAGGATCCTAAAATAAAGGACACAGGAGCCTTTGTGTGTGGGAGTTGTTTATTGCAAACTGTTATAATTAAAGTGGTATTTTACAAGTGTTTTTAAGACAGAGGACAGACAGGCTCTGAGTTGGGCCTCAGCTCCAGAGGCACACACCTGGAGGGGAAATGGCACGTGCAGGGAACATGAGCTCAATTGCTGTTCACTTCCTAAGCACAGTCGTGCTGGAGTCTTCTTAGGGAGCCTGAGAGGAAAAGAAGGGAGTGGGGACAGCCATGAAGCAGCTGCTTTAAATTCCTAATCTCGCTCCATCCCCACTGTGCACATGGCCTTTCGGAGCAGGCCCCAGTCTCACCCTGGGGACTGACACAAATCCATCCTTGGGCCCAGGCTTCCTGCCAACTCGGGGGGTCTTGGTCATCCTTGTTATCAGTCATCACTGATTTCCTTTTTCTGTCAGAGGTTTCCCAAATTTGTAGCTTAAAAACACCCGCAGGAGGAGAAGCAAGGAATGTTCTTGTTAATATAAATCCAGAGCAAGACGGCTTGAGAACTGGGTGTTTCCCAGGGTTGGCAGGTATGTGGACAGTTGCCTGCATTCTTTATCCATAGGTGCTTGAATGCACAGTAGTGTTGAACATGCAAAGGGTCTGCACTTTTAGGACTTGCTCATGTTTTTGAGAACCTCTAGAGAGACTCACTGGATCAGAATCAGCCTAGCAGAATGTGGGGACAGGGGAGACTTGAATCCTAAGATCATTCCCAGGAGAAAGGGAGTACTATTTCCAGAAGTAGCAGCAGGGAGGCTGTGCCAAGGCTCTGCCCAAAGAGCCTGGTGTGGAGAGGGGCTCCTTGTGCAGCTTCGGGTTACTGTTTGGGCAAAGCGAAGTCCCAGGCAGTCTCCTGTGCACATTTCCACATGGCCTGCATGAGGCGGGTGAAGCCCATGTCTTTGGGCTTCTCCAAGCCTCTCATCAGCCGTTGCTTCATGATAGAAACAAATTCCTTATTGCTCAGCTCTCCATTGCCTAGAAGAAGAGGCAAACACAACAGGGATAAGTGAAGGCCTTGGAACAAAGATGAGAAAATTCCACTGTCACATCGTGTCGGTTCCAAAGCCTAGCACTCTCTCACGGCCAAATTCAATTCTCTTGGCTAAAAGTGAACTGATTTGTGCCTTCCCTGACGTTTTCAACTGCAACTCAGTGACAATTCAGTGTAGTGTGACAGAAGTTGAATGAGACTATATTATAGTCAGGTCCTGTGCTGTGCTAGATGTTGAGAATAAAGAGATAAAAATGACTTTGTCCCTTGAAATACCATCAGATTGTGGGAGAGACAAGTAAATTATTTAAGTATTACGGTAGACGTCATAATGGGGTAAAGAAAGGATGCTACGGGGCACAGAGGAGGAATGTCTAACTCAGGATGGGGAGGGTGCAATTACAGATCAGTCAAGACTTCCTGGAGGTGACTCTAAAGTTGACTCCCAAAAGATGAGCAGGAACTGGCCACACACAGGGGAGTGAGACGGGGGAGGCATTTCAGCGGTGGTTATAGCACAAGCAAAGGCCCGGGCAGGAGGCAGTCCAGCTGCTGGAGAACCACACTGAGTGAGGTGTTGCTGGACACACGGGTGCAGGCAGGGCCAGGAAACCAACGAGGCAGGCAGGGAGACAGGTCCCTAAGGAGCCTGTATCCTCCTTAAAGGGTTTGTACTTGATCTGCAGGGCAGGAAAGGAGGACTGCAAGAAGGGAGGAAGATGCAGTTAGATTTTCACTCTGGATGGCTTTCTGGCTGGCTGATGATGGTGCTGGCCTGGAGAGCGGTACAGCGGGAGTACGGGAGCCAGTCCAGAAGCTGCTGTCACAGTCTCGGCTGGTACACTAGAGCTGTCTGCACGGCTCCATCAGAAACCGTGTCTACACCAAGGCCAGTGGAGCTCGGTTTTCCTGCCGGACTCCAGGGGGCCCCACTTACCATCACAGTCAAAGAGCGCAAACACCACATCGCACACGTGATCTGAGAGTTCCACTTTAGCTACTGTTCTGGCTACCTGCTGCATGGTCGCTGAAAGAGGAAAGACATGAGTTAGCCCAGCAGAGGGCCTTTGGTTTTGCTTTCTCTGAATGGAAGGATAAAAATATTCCATCATAGTAAAAAATTTTCAGATGTATTTGTGATAATTCAGTTTTTAATCCACAACCACCCTTCCTTTTCACTTCAGGTTCCATTTTTTTCTATTGCTGCCACACTTTAGGAAGTATATATAATTAAGCAAGAATGCCTGATAATAATTCATAGGGAAAGTAGATAAGAGGTTACCAACAGCTGGGAAGTTAGTGGTTAATGGGTATAGATTGACCATTTGGGGTGATGGAGAATTTTTGGAATAGTATTGATGGTTGTACAACATTGTGAATGTAATGAATGCCACTGACATACTTTAAAATGACTTAAATGGCAGCTTTTGTTATATATATTTTACCATAATAAAATTTTTAAAAGTTACAATCCACATAGTATTTAAGGATGGAATTCTAAGTCTCAAGCATATAGCAGTGGCTGTTCTAATAACTTATTACCAGAAGAGTGCCTTGCCAAAAAGTAAAGAATATCTGATATTATTACAGTCTCCATCTTGGCATTTCCCTCTCACTGGAAAGAACACAGTAACAAAAAAGGAAATAATGAGGCAGCCAAAGGACGGGGAGGTGAGAAACAAGGAGGCTAGTCTGACTGCACTGAGGCTTCACCACCAGCTCTGATGAACAGCGGAAATGCACAGCTGAGCTCCTGCCCCTCCTCCTGACAGGTTTTCCATCACCCACTTTGTTTTCCCAACTGTGCCCCTTGAGAGAAGCAGTGGCCCCCACCTCACTAGATCAGAATACAGTCTTTTTTTTTTTCCTTTTTCCAGACTTCATCAGAAAATCTCTTCTCTCCTGCCATTTTCTCTTTCTCTGACATTTACTGTTAAACACTAGCAATCATGTGAAAATTGGGTTCTCATGAAAAACAAGCCAGGAAGGAAATTAGGCGATTTCCCCTGCCTTCTCTGCCATTTATCCTCAAGCTTGATCTAGCTACATCTAGAAATTATGTTATTGCTTATAGACACACTCTTAAGTGAGGTAAAACTCAGAGGAGAGAAAAAGATGAATTTCTATTCATGAATCAACTAGCAACGAAGTGTTTGTATCTATAAACCTCAGATTTGTGTGTGCTCAGTCGCTAAGTCCTGTCTGATTCTTTGTGACCCCAGGGATTGCAGCCTGCCAGACTCCTCTGTCCACTGCTGCTTCCAGAAGCAATGTAAACTTTTTAAAGTCAGCGTGTTTTCTCTGCTTATTTCATTCCTATAATTTCAGTTCTTGTCATTTTTTTTCTGCATTTGATCTCTCATTTCACCTCTGTGCCTCCATACATTCTCCACCGTGCTCTCAAGGTCAGCTGATACAAATGCCAGAACAAGGCAGAGGAGCAAGGTGACGCAGGAGGAAAACTGCTTGCAGTCATAAGACCTGAGCTCTAGTCTTGGCTCCACCAACTTGCTCGTGTGACCCTGCTGGAGTTATGTGATCTCTTTGGATACAATTTCTCATATCCAAAAGAGGAGATGCCACAAGATAACTGCTAAGGTGGCTTAGTAGTGCAAAGAGTGGTTCACTGGCGTTTTCCAGAATCTGAGGGCAAGAGACAGGAGTGGAGGTACACAGAAATAGCTGAGGATCTTGTGTGGTGAAGGACAGAAGGAAGGTATAAAGGCCACAAGCTGGGCTGTGCCTCAGTGTCCACAGTCTCTGGCTGGAGGGGACTAGGCTGCTCACAGGGCGTGAAGGGCCAGAATCCTCCTCTTGCGGCTTTAGGTTACCGCTCACACTGCACTTCCTCCCAGGACATGAGTTAGCATGAAAGAGGAATCCCCATCCCTCGGAACTACAAGACTTAAGCAGACTACCTACTGTGTGGATGTTCATGAGATGTAGTCAAGTGCTGCCAGGGGAGATGGGGCCTCTACCAGACTGTGGAAGTTTTAGGGTTTAGAAACTTCTCCTGGTAGGTTTGGACACTTTATTCTCTCAGCTGGCTCAGGCAGAACCAATTCCTGCTAGCTAAATGGCCTGGGGAAGGAAGAGAAAGCAGAAGGCCAATTTGCAAGGAAAACAGTAACTGTTAAGAGAACTAAAGGGATAACAGCTGGTCATTATACTTCTCAGTAGGAAAATCTACTAAGGAAACAATTCACCTCAGAAGATTGCTCAGTGAAAAGAGAATAAGATCAGAAGACCCTGGGTGCTCTCAAATTGTGGTCATTTACCAGACTACCCTATGCAGCCACAGAAATGTGTACTGAGAAGCGGTTCAAAACCTGTTCTATATTAGATAAATACGGACACTTTATGTTAACCATTCCTTTCTCTGCCAATGTTTGTTAACCATGCCCTTTTCACATCAATACCACACCTGTTTTAACAGATAACTACACCTCTTTTTCTCTCAGTTCTCTCAGGGCAGAGTGCCCATCATCAATTCTTCTTGATGCTCCCAGTGCCCATCCTATTCCCTATGAAGATGGACCTTCTCCTCTAAATAAACCATTAAATAAATAATATTCATTGTCAGTGAGAGCTCTTGGCTTTTTCAGGTGAAAAGCTCACTGAAGTGGTATTAAGTGGTTGCAGAACAGGGACTTCTCAATTCCACAGGTGAGAATGCCTCATTACAAAGGCCATCTCTTAACAGAACAGTTACAGAATATGTTTCATCTCACATGGAGAGGGCTCTGATGCCCTCTGTACTACAAGACGAAAACCAGGGCTGTGTGGTATTCAAACCACTGGGATGTTACCAGCCAGCAAAGGGCCTGGCTGGGGCGCCCTTTCACTGTCTGAGATCCTCAGACAGGGCCCCAGGGTGTGAATCAGAGCAGTGGAACATTAAACTAGCTGGTGCGCTCCAGCCAAGAGTACTGGGGACAAGTAGGGTGACAGATTACAAGCCAAGTGCTTGACAGCTGGTCCCAAGAGCTGGCTCATTCCGATTTGCTTCCACATCTCTGAACCACAAAATCATAACTAAATCACAGCAACAACAATCCCCCACCACTTCTGCCCCAGATCTCAGCTTCTCCATGCAGACCAGTTGTTGGTACTGGAATGCGGGCCTCGCCTATTTAATGATGCTAACTGATGGATGGTTGGGATTCTAATCTGAAAGATGTCCCTATGGAGCATGAAATCCCCCTGGAGAAGGCCTAGGTTTCCAAGGCCTATCCATTCCTTTGGTACAAATCTGCTCCAGTTGCCTGAACAATAGATGGGCATGAGACTGGGTGATTTCTACTAGATTGGGATGGGGAGGAATTTGCAGAAGCAGGCTCACTGGCACTCAAAAATGTGTTAACCATCTGGCTCTTTGAAAAGTCCAAGCAGAATCTGAGATGAGCCAGGTCCCCAGTTTACTCTCTGGCATAGTCCGTGACTGGACAATTCAGCAGCACAAAGAAATACATACGGAGTTTGTGTGACTATAATGTCAGAAGCTATATTACACAAAACTATCTATTCACAACAGTACTCGAACAGAGGAAAGGAGAGTTCTGGAGGGATAAGAGCCCAAATATCCATTTGGAATCAGAGAATCTTAGAACTAGAAGAGACCTCAGAGGAAACACAAAATGCAAAGGATTTGAATGACTTGCTCAGGGCCACAAAGCTAGCTGGTAGCAGGGCTGTGTCTAGAATCTAGGTCTCCTGACTTTCAGCCCATGCTTTTTCCTATACACACTGGGCTCACTCCATCCCTTATATGGACAGTGGATCCCCCCATGAATCTGTCACTCTATTTTTTTTGGGGGGGAGGGCATGCCATGCAACTTGTGGGATCTTAGTTCCCTGACTAGCAACTGAATCTGTGTCCTTGGCAGTGAAACTGTGGAGTCTTAACCACGGGACCACCAGGAAATTCTCAGGAATCTCGCATAAGTTAACAGAAAGAACTCAGGTGGAAGAAAAGCCAAAATATGAATTACTCCTCGCTAGTGGGCAGGGATGAATAACTGAATAACAACTGGGGGTTGTGAGGAGCCAGCACTGTGGTCTGACCACGGATCTGACGTCCTGTATGATGGAGGACATCAGCATTCCCTTGGAACGTATACTGATGATTTTAGGGACAACTTGAAAGGTTTACTAAAATGCAACCCAATGAAGAGCATATGAAATAAAGGTGGCCCTGGGAGTTCTGCCTGTGATGCATAAATTGAGCTATGCACAGTGTGACCCAATTAGGAGCTGCCTGTCTCTTCCTAATGCAAAGGTGTTTGGAAAGGTGATACGCCAAGTTGAGTTGACAGTCTCTAGCTGTGTGGCCATGTGATGATTCCTGTCTTCCTGGACCGTAGTGGAGAAAATCAAAAGCTGGCTTGTGACAGCCAAGGTTAAGTGAGGGAGACATTTCCGCTTCAGCTCTGAAAAGGCTTATGATGTAGAGGTCTTAGTTTCTTAAGTCCATCCCTAGATGGCTTCGGGGAAGGTGGGGACAGGGGGAAGGATTTTCCTTTAAAGAGCACTTGTCCTTTCTTTTGCATCTTCTTCCAGGATACTTTGGCTAATACAACACACACATTTCAACCTGACTGAAGGGGGTGGGGGTGGGAAGGAAAGGACAACATGTAGGATAACAAGCAATTTCAGGAGCCAAGAGTAATGCAGTACACTAATAATGAAAACTATAACACTCTGTGTTATGCACAGTGCTTCTGAGCCACAGGCAGGCTGACCAGCTCTGTGTGCTCAGGCTGTCCACCTGTCAAAGGTGATGCTGGTGATCCTGGCTCTTAAATACTGGTATATGCCAGAAAAAAAACTGTGGCCAGGTTTTCCAAACCTCAGAGCATCATTCCAGATGACTGTTTCAATAGGCTTACATGCTTAACCTAGTAAAACTGGCTGACAGTAAGGTTTATTGCCATTGTCCAGTACTGTATCTGGTGTCATTAAAAATGCTCATCACATTTGTCCACAAAAGGCAAGCATTTCTACCAGCTCCATTAGGCAGTGATTTCAGGCACCACATTCAGAAGGCAATCACAGTTCAGTGGGGGAAACCATACATATCATTAAGATTGTGAAACATATAGGAGAATTATCAGACATATTAACAGACACACATGGGTTACAGTGGAATAGTTTGTATTTGGTTAGAGGTACATTTTGGATCCTCATTCTAAAGGATTAAAGAGACAGACCGCTCCAGATATGGCATGTAAAGTAGTAAGTAGTAGGTGGTGGAGGAATCAGTTTGAGTAAGTACTGGAAGCAGGAAAGGAGGCTAATGCCCAACTAGACAGCTTGAACAGAGGTGCAGGTGGGGATGAGAGCATTAGGATAGATTTGCCATCAGGACAGACTGGCAAGGGGCCAGGCAAATCTCCTTGCAGGGAAACCTTTATAACACAGCCAGGTCTTACCTCGAGACCAATTTACCATTTTACCAAAATTTACCATATTTGCTTCTCCTTCTTTGACTCTTTTAAATTTTCATTATTTTTTATTTTAAAAAGGTATTTTTCATTATATAATACATTTAGCTGTTTGAAATTCAAATGGTACAAAAGGGTTGAAGTCTCCTTCTCAAAGTTATGTCCCATCCCCCTCCAGATGTTGTCCAGAAGCAATGAACATCTCTAGTTTCCCTAGAAATATTTCATAGATATAAAATCAAATATTTATTCTTCACTTCTTCCCACAAAATGATTTAAATATATGGTTTTCCTTGACTCATTTAACAACATATCTAAGAAATAATTCCATTCCAATACATAAACAATTCCTTTTTGACAGCTGCACAGCATTCCACCAAGAGCACGTGTCATTATTTAGATAACCGCTTCTTTACATTATTCTAACCTCAATCTTGGAAGTGGCTTTGATGCTTGCTTTGCAAAATTACTTCCTTGGTGGGCTACAGTTGTCAGCCTCAAGAGAGTCTGAATCTCTGATAACTAAAGTTGAAAGCAACTGACATATTTAAGTTCAGCTTGCTGAAATGATACAAAAGGCTAAATACTCTTCATCTTAACAAGTGTCTTATCAAAACTGCAGAGGTCTCTAAGGGCAGTAGCCCCTGAAACCCCTGCAAAGCAGCGCTTGCATTAAATACTAACCTCTATACTTGCCCAGTTGGTGTAATTTCTTTCTGATCCTTTTCATAGCAGGATATAAAGCTGGCTGATGGTCTTGTCTCTTTAAGTGGGTGTTTTGGTGGTTTATCTTACCCTCTTTCCTCTCTCCTTCAATGGTAATCATGAGTCCCTAAAGCAGCTCTCCTTCTCCTTGGGGCACTTATAAATAATTTCACTAAATCACAACGTATTCAAAGCAACAGAGGTAAGCCAGAATCAATCTTTAGAACTGCTAAGTGACTTTAAATTTTGGGGAAAATAAATTAGTTCTCTGCAGATAGAGAAAGTGCCTCATAAAGCAAACATTTCTTTCAGAATTTGAGCTTCTGTGCCTACAGTATGAATACTTTTGTTTTAAAAATGGATGGCTTTGTCTTAAATGAATGGAATCCTGGCAAGCACTCTCCTTCACACATAAATGTTCTTACAAAATGAAATAATGAACTGAAGCACAGGAGCCTGCCTCCCACAAACTTTAAAAGAATTTATAAGGACTTGCCTAGAGGTCCAGTGGTTAAGCTGTGTGTCCACTGCAGGGGGTACAGGTTCAATCCTTGGTCAGGGAACTAAGATCCTGCATGCTTGGCAGCATGGCCAATAAATAAATAAATAATAAAAATACAAGAATTTACAAAATAGGAGCTTTTCCCCATAACCTCTTCTCCACACATCTTTATGATATTCCCATTTCCTGTCTTCATGCTACGGCTGTCTGGGGATGCTCTCCTGTACATTCTTGCTGTAAACTTTCCCCCATTTTTGTCTTCTCATAAAAGCACTGAGTCACCTATAGAATTCTCTAGACCCTTCTAGTGGCAGTGAGTGCTGCGCACTTGACAGAACAGTGGTATGGAAGTGAATGAACTGGAATCTCTGGTCTCAGTTTTGTATCACACTAGCTGTGATTTGAGCAAGCCATTTTCCTTCAAGTGTAATTGAAGAAGTTAAAAACAAGGAAGTGAGGGTTTAAGTAAAATTATTTCTTTTTTTTTTAATTTTATTTTAAACTTTACAATATTGTATTGGTTTTGCCAAATATCGAAATGAATCCGCCACAGGTATACATGTGTTCCCCATCCTGAACCCTCCTCCCTCCTCCCTCCCCATACCTGGTAATCCCTCTGGGTCGTCCCAGTGCACCAGCCCCAAGCATCCAGTATCGTGCATCGAACCTGGACTGGCGACTAGTTCCCTATGATATTATACGTATTTCAATGCCATCCTCCCAAATCATCCCACCCTCTCCCTCTCCCAGAGAGTCCAAAAGACTGTTCTATACATCAGTGTCTCTCTTGCTGTCTCGTATATAGGGTTATTGTTACCATCTTTCTAAATTCCATATATATGCGTTAGTATACTGTATTGGTGTTTTTCTTTCTGGCTTACTTCACTCTGTATAATAGGCTCCAGTTTCATCCACCTCATTAGAACTGATTCAAATGTATTCTTTTTAATGGTTGAGTAATACTCCATTGTGTATATGTACCACAGCTTTTCTTATCCATTTATCTGTTGATGGACATCTAAGTTGCTTCCATGTCCTGGCTATTATAAACAGTGCTGCGATGAACACTGGGGTACATGTGTCTCTTTCAATTCTGGTTTCCTCAGTATGTATGCCTAGCAGTGGGATTGCTGGATCATAAGGCAGTTCTATTTCCAGTTTTTTAAGGAATCTCCACACTGTTCTCCAGAGTGGCTGTACTAGTTTGCATTCCCACCAACAGTGTAAGAGGGTTCCCTTTTCTCCACACCCTCTCCAGCATTTATTGCTTAAGTAAAATGATTTCTAAGCTCCCTTTAAGCCCTAAAATTTTATGACTGACATGTTAACATCCTTTTAGATAACATGGCTTAGATGAATTAAAATGTGCATATCTTCAGAAGTCCTCAAAGAATTTAACTGGTAATTTCTGGAATTACAGCCGGTATGATGGGTAGAATTTTGAGATGGTCCTCAAGATCCCCACACCCTGTAAAATCTCCTCTCCTTGAAAGTGGGCAAGACCTGTGAATAGGACGTGATACCACTCTTGTAATTAGGTTACTTTATATGGATAAGGTAATGGGATAGTCATTCTCATGATTACAATTATGTAAGAACCCATCTCGCACACTGAGGAAAGAGATTCTCCTGCTGGCTTTGAAGAAGTGAGCTGCCATACTGTAAGAGGGCCACATGGCAAGAACTGCAGTGGCCTGCTGAGAGCAACAGCCAGTATGAAAAAGGAACCTCAGTCCTACAACCAAAAGGAGCTGAATTCTACTAAGAACCCAAATAAGCTTGGAAGAGGACCATCTGTGAACTCCAGATGAGAAAGCAGTCCTACTGATGCCTTGATTTCTGTCTTGTTAAAGACTTTGAGCAGAGAACCCAGTTACATTGTGCCTGACTCTCTGACTTATGAAAACTAGTATGATAAACAGGTGGTATTTTAAGCTGCAAATCTGTTGTAATTTGTTGTAAGCAAGAAAGTAGGCAAGGTATTTATGGTTGGGAATGTCCTTGGGAGATTCCTCAAATCATACTTTATATACAGCTATGCTCATTCTAGGCACACTTTATGGAGCTGTCGCTTTTCTGCAAGTACTACACCAAGCTTCATAAATTAGCTCTTATCAAGGCACTAGCCAAGATCTAATTAAGTTTTAGATTTCCTAACAAGAAAATAAATTAAAACTGCCACCATTCTTCTGGGAATTCAACAGCCTTGCTCTGATTTCAAATGTATTTGATAATTATAAGTCAGTTCATTTTCACAGATTTGGATACAGCTTTAGGCTACAACATGTTCCTTAAAACATTACTACATACGGTAAAAAGCTGATTTAGTTACAGAATTTCAAATCTGGAAGAATGCTTGGCGATACTTAGTATAACATCTAACTTGAGGTCAGAAAAATTGTGACTTGCCCATGTGTCATGGGAATTAATGACAAGGGAAGGTGTCATACTCCTCTTGTCTTCCCCCTCACCCTAGGCTTTTATTAGAGAATTATACCATCCTTTTCAGGATCTGATCAGGTTAAGAATTAATTCACTCATTTATTCAACATTAATTAAATATCTACTATATATAAATAATTATTCTAGGCTCAGAGCAGGACACAAAGATGTGGAAAACATGGTTCTTGTCCTTAAGAATTTACAGTCTAGTAGACAATTCTGGGCTTCCCTGGTGGCTCAGAGGTTAAAGCATCTGCCCTTTGATTGCTACAGATACTAGAGATATTGATAGGGCAGAGATAGTCCTAGGAACAGGGCTTCCCTGGTGGCTCAGATGGTAAAGAATCTGCCTGTAATGCAGGAGACCTGGGTTTGATCCCTGGGTCCTGAAGATCCCCTGGAGAAGGGAATGGCTTACTCACTCTAGTATTGTTGCCTGGAGAATTCCATGGACAGACAAGCCTGGTGGGTTACAGTCCATGGGGGTCACAAAGAGACATGACTGAGCGATTCTCTCTCTCTCTCACACACACACACACACACACACAGTCCTAGGAATAGAGAAGTTAAATAATGAAAATTGGAGATACTAAGGGAACATTTCATGCAAAGATGGACACAATAAAGGACAGAAACAGCAAGGACCTAAGAGAAGCAGAAGAGATTAAAAAAAGGTAGCAAGAATATACAAAAGGTATATTCTGTGTATTCTTGACTATACAAAAAAGGTCTTAATGACCCAGATAACCATGATATAGTCACTCACCTAGAGACAGAAATCCTGGAGTGTGACGTTAAGTGGGCCTGAGGAAGCATTACTATGAACAGACCTAGTGGAGGTGATAGAATTCTAGCTGAGCTATTTAAAGTCCTAAAAGAGGATGCTGTTAAAGTGCTATACTCTATATGCCTGCAAATTTGCAAAACTCAGCAGTGGACCCAGGACTGGAAATGTCAGTTTTCATTCCAATCCCAAAGAAAGGCAATGCCAAAGAATGTTTAAACTGTCGTACAATTATGCTCATTTCACACATTAGCAAGGTAATGTTCAAAATCCTACAAGTTAGGTTTTAGCAGTACGTTAACCAAGAACTTCCAGATGTACAAGCTGGATTTAGAAAAGGCAGAGGAACCAGAGATCAAATTGCCAACATCCATTGAATCATAGAAAAAGCAAAGGAATTTCAGAAAAACATCTACTTCTGCTTCATTGACTACGCTAAAGCCTTTGACTGTGTGGATTACAACAAACTGTGGAAAATTCTTAAAAAGATGGGAATACTAAACCATCTTACCTGTCTCCTGAGAAACCTGTATGCAGGTCAAGAAGCAACAGGTAGAACCGGACATGAAACAGCAGACTGGTTCCAAACTGGGAAAGGAGTATGTCAAGGCTGTATACTTCACCCTGCTTATTTAAGTTCGCAGAGTACATCATGCAAAATGCCAGGCTGGATGAATCACAAGCATGAATCAAGAATGCCAGGAGAAATATCAACAATCTCAGATAGGCAGATGATACTATTCTAATGGCAGAGAGTGAAGAGGAACAAAGAGCCTCTTGATGAGGGTGAAAGAGAACAGTGAAAAAGCTAGCTTAAAACTCAACATTCAAAAAACTAAGATCATGGCATCTGGTCCCATCAGTTCATGGCAAAGAGATGGGGAAAAAGTGAAAACAATGACAGATTTTATTTTCTTGGGCTCCAAAGTTACTGAGAATGGTGACCACAGCCATGAAATTAAAAGACGCTTGCTCTTTGGAAGAAAAGCTGTGACAAAACTAGACATTGGATTAAAAAGTAAAGACATCACTTTGCCGACAAAGGTGTGTATAGTCAAAGCTATGGTTTTTCCAGTAGTCATGCATGGATGTGAGCTGGACCATAAAGAAGGCTGAGTGCTGAAGAATTACTGCTGGAGAAGACTCTTGAGAGTCCCTTGGACAGCAAGGAGATCAAACCATTCAATCCTGAAGGAAATCAGTCCTGAATATTCATTGGAAGGACGGATGCTGAAGCTGAAGCTCTAATACTTTGGCCACCTGATGTGAAGAGCTGACTCCCTGGAAAAAACTTCAATGCTGGGAAAGATTGAAGGCAGGAGAAGAAGGGGACAACAGAGGATAAGATGATTGGATGGCATCACTGCCTCAATGGACTTAAGTTTGAGCAAACTGGGAGATAGTGAAGGACAGGGAAAACTGGCGTGCTGAAGTCAATGGGGTTGCAAAGACCTGCACACGACAGTGAATAAACAATGAAAAACAATGCCTTCTGAAAGCAATAATCCCAGGATATTTTAGATGAATGATGAATTTTCGGAGAAACTAAAAGCTCCAATTTTCCTCATTAAAAACAAAGCAACTTACAACTTCTTTTTTCCTTTTTTCTGATTTTTATTTGGCTGCACTGGGTCTTAGTTGCAGTATGTGGGATCTAATTCCCTGACCAGGGATTGAACCTGGGCCCCCCGCATAAGGAGTGCAGAGTCTTAGCCACTGGACCACCAGAGAAATCACAACTTCTAAATTAATACAAATCTCAAAAAGTGGCTGAAAAAAGCAGTAGATACTACTTTTTTTTTTTATTTTGTTTTTAAACTTTACATAATTGTATTAGTTTTGCCAAATATTTCTAAGAGAACAAACAGTAAGCCATATCACGGTCTAGGGTGATACTTTTTGCCAAATTGCCATAACCGGAGAGGATGTTTCTAATCTATTAGCACCTTACTGAACTGAAGATAAATAGAGGAAAGTCAGTACTTTGGGGTTGAAAACAGAACAGGTGGCTGTCTATAGTCATAATTTCAATCTAGTATAATAATAAAGGATTAAGTTCAGTTCACTTCAGTTGCTCAGTAGTGTCCAACTCTTGGCGACCCCATGGACTGCAGCATGCAGGCTTTCCCATTCATCACCAACTCCTGGAGCTTGCTCAAACTCTCGTCCATCAAGTCGGTGATACTATCCAATCATCTCATCATCTGTTGTCCCCTTCTCCTCCTGCCTTCAATCTTTCCCAGCATCAGGGTCTTTTCCAATGAGTCAGTTCTCCACATCAGGTAGCCAAAGTATCGGGGCTTCAGCTTCAGCATCTGTCCTTCCAATGAATATTCAGGACTGATTTCCTTTAGGATAGACTGGTTGGATCTCCTTGCAGTCCAACGGACTCTCAAGAGTCTTCACCAACACCACAGTTCAAAAGCATCAATTCTTTGTCACTCAGCTTTCTTTATAGATGAGAGCAATTGTGCAGTAATTTGAACATTCTCCGGCATTGCCTTTCTTTGGGATTGTAATGAAAACTGACCTTTTCCAGTCCTGTGGCCACTGCTGAGTTTTCCAAATTTGCTGGCCTATTGAGGGCAGCACTTTAACAGCATTGTCTTTTAGAATTTGAAATAGCTCAGCTGGAATTCCATCACCTCCACTAGCTTTGTTTATAGTGATGCTTCCTTCCTAAGGCCCACTTGACTTTGCATTCCAAGATGTCTGGCTCTAGGCGAGTGATCACATCATCATGATTATCTGGGTCACGAAGATCTTTTTTGTATAGTTCTTCTGTGTATCCTTGCCACCTCTTAATATTTTCAGCTTCTGTTAGGTCCATACCGTTTCTGTCCTTTATTGTGCTCATCTTTGCATGAAATGTTCCCTTGGTATCTCTAATTTTCTTGAAGAGATCTTCAGTCTTTCCCATAATATTGTTTTCCTCTACTTCTTTGCATTGATCACTGAGGAAGGCTTTCTTATCTCTCTGTGCTATTCTTTGGAACTCTGCATTCAAATGGTTTATCTTTCCCTTTCTCCTTTGCCTTTTGCTTCTTTTCTTTTCTCATCTATTTGTAAGGCCTCCTCAGACAACCATTTTGCCTTTTTGCATTTCTTTTTCTTGGGGATGGTCTTCTTCACTGCCTCCTGTACAATGTCACGAACCTCCGTCCATAGTTCTTCAGACACTCTGTCTATAAGATCTAATCCCTTGAATTTATTTCTCACTTCCACTGTATAATTGTAAGGCATTTGATTTAGGTCATACCTGAATGGTCTAGTGGTTTTCCCTACTTTCTTCAATATAGGATTATCTCATTTGATTCTCTCAGTGGCTTGAGGCAAGGAGTCTATATCACCACTCTACAGATCAGGAAACTGAAGTTTGAAAGCTTCAGTGATTCGTTCAGAGACACAAAGCTAGTGAGTTACAGTGACTCAAAATCAGGTTTGAGTTTAAAACCAGAATTTATGCTTACAAACTTCTTGAGTATATTTAACTTTCAATAAATGCTAGATGTTGGAAGTGTCTCTGAAAGTATAATAAAACACTGCTACACCTACAAGTAGAGGTGATAAGGAACACCTGGATCATTAGAAGTTCAGAAGTCCACATCTGTATATCCTATAATTTGATGTTCAGAAATGACAGCTTAGTATAGACATATATATTTTCTGTTCTGTGGGATCCTTCAAAGGGGTACCAACTTTCCTTGCTAGATGACCATATTTAAGTAATTGCAGGCCTTTGTGTATTGGTTTTTTCACCGAAGAGTAATATGGTCAGAAAAGTGAACAACATAGATGTGTCTACTAAGACGTTCCTTTGTGGGCATAAGAAGCTAGATAGACAATTCCAAGAATCTGTGTCACTGTAGAGTATGCACTACAGATGTCAGAGTGTGTCTGAGCTGGAAAACATGGTTCTGAACAGAAGAGACAACTGTAGGGGGAAAAATGTCCTATTCCATATTTAACAGAAGGGCACTGACTCCAAAACATCAGAGTTTATCAAAAGGACTCTATTCCCAGCCAAGAATGGTCAATTCTTAACTAAAGGGAACTGGGAGGAAACAAGCTAGTGCCTGTCCTCCCCACGCTACTGAGAACCAGAGTTCAGAATGGTGAACCTGCCTTGTCTCCTCCTAGATTACATTCAGCAAAGATTTTCAAATCCCAGAAGCGTTTTGGGGTATAGAGAGACAACATGATGGTATGGAAAGAATACAGGCTTTGGGATCAGAGAGCCCTGAGGTTGAATTCTGGCTCTACTTATTAGCTGAGCAACCAAGGGTAAGGTGCCTCATTTTGTATTTCCTTTTCCATAAAAATACCTTTCAGTAAAAATACTTGGGGTTGCAGAGGGCACCTTGTAGGAGTTATGCCACAGGTTTTACTATTTATTTTCCTGACTTGTCAGGTAATTAGGTAAATTGTACTTATAGAATGACTATACAGAATTGAGGGCAACTGTGTCATAAATTATGATTTTCAATTTAAGTGGGCCGGTGCTGGAGCATGACTACTAAAGGTCACGGATTATATTTGTGCCACTGTTTCCTGTATTATAGTTCAAAGTACACAGGAGGCACAACTGGACCTACAAGTTTCCCAAATCTCTAATATTCTAAGGTGTTTTATAATGGGGCTTTTCACCACCTGGAAACCTTTTATGCTCTTGGCAGAAATAAGAACACTCTAAGTCATACAGGCCATAGTTCATTCTAGAGCTCCAATTCAAATAATTTCTAACTGTTCCATCACAGGATGCCATGGGGAAGGAGTCATGTTCAATTTTCCATTACCTTCTTCAGCAGACTAGGTAAATCATTCAGACAGCCCTTGAGAGGTTATACATCTAACTTTATGCCCAATATGTATATGAATAAGCAATAGAACCAAATCCTCTTAAGTGCGAAACAAGAGATGACCCATAGTAGAAACATACTGTTAGTTTATGTAGAAAGGTTGTTTCTCCAGATGGTCAAATTCACCAAAGACATCTCATTCTTGCCTGACAGTTGTCTTTTTCACATGGGCCATGAGGAACTAAAGAAATAGCTTCAACAAAATTTGCCGTTTTCACTCTAGAGGGATTAGATCACACTGGAATGTAAATCTGCAATTGCCACCTGCCTTGGTTCTCCAACTGTTCTGAGGAACATTAGCTCTGTAAGTTGTTAAAAGACATTTTAGGGCAAGTCAAGTTTGGGAATTTTATCACTCTCTTGGAGATTAATAATGCACATTAGCATATTAAAAAGTTGGCAGGAGTAGTGCTACAGGAAGAATTTCTGTATAACTTGGCATTTTCCAAACTTATTTGAACCATGGAACACTTTTTGGGGTTTTGTTTTAAACCCACAGAACCATTAACATATTGCAGTATATAATGTTCTTCATAATGCTGTTTGGGAAATTCTGTGCTAAATTATGTCTAAAGACAGGTTTGCAAGCTCTAAAATAGCCAAGGAAGAGATAGTGCCAGGGCCTCTAAAAGGTGCCAACTTCTGAAGGTCCTAACCTTTTAGGAAAAAATGAAGACAGCTGAGACTGAGAATAGCAGGCAGACAAAGGTACTCATATGTCCACTCAAATGTACTCTTCCCCCACCTCCCATAGAGGTCAGAGGCTCTAATTAGCACCTATCACAACTTGAACAACTTGTATCCTCTTCTTTCTCCCCTGATGGATTGTGAGCTTCTTGAGAGCAGAGGCCTGTGCCCAGCACAGTGCCTATGCTGCCAGCTGAATGAATGCATGAGCCATGCTAAATCTACTTATATCATCAACCTCATAATGCAAGCAGCAGGCATTTACTCAACATTCAGTGCATGACAGGCACAAGGTTAAGTGTTATATGTAGATTTATCCTCAGAACAATCCTGTGAGGTGGATATAGTTATCCTGATCTTAAAAACACAGAAACTAAATTCAGAAATTGCCCAAAGCTACTCGGCTAGTCAGGCTTCCCAGGTGGCTCAGTGGTAAAGAATCCACTTGCCAATGCAGGCGATGCAGGAAATGTGGGTTCGATCCCTGTTTGGGAAGATCCCCTGGAGGAGGAAATGGCAACCCACTCCAGTTTTCTTGCCTGGAAAATCTCATGGACAGAGGAGCCTGGAGGGCTACAGTCCACGGGGTCACAAAAAGTTGTAAGTGACTAAGCATGCACATACACATACACTAAACTAGTCAAAGATGGAGCCAAGATTCAAATCCAGGCTTGTGTGGTTAACCACTGTATTTTTCCTCCTCTCTTCTAAGATTTATCTCAGCAGTGAAATATCATGATTCTGTGGAAGCAGAATTGGTACAGAACTCAAATCCATGGAAAAATCACCAGTCTGACTATCAGGCTAAGGAAGGTTTAAAAGGGGAGAGTGCAAGGAGAGCCTGTAAAAGACAGGCACATCTGGCAGAGGGAAGGAACTTGGAATGGTTGCCAAGCACATGCTAGTCTTTTCTTGTGCAATCTGTGTCAAGTCTAAAACACAGGGCTTACAGAAGACAGTGAATTCATGACATGAGTTTGTTCTCTGGGTCTACTGTCAAAGGTGAGGGGTTACTGGCTTGAGATCCTATGTCTTGTTCACATCTATCAAGATATTCACTCATTCACCTATTAATTGATCAACTATTTACAGAATGTCTACTGTATCTTAGCTATTGTCTTAGGCACAGGAAATATATCCAGGAACAAGACAGATAAGCATTCTAGTAAATAGGGACAGATAATAAACACACACATAAATAAACAAGAAAATACCAGGTAGTGATAAATGCTATGATACAGGCTGATGGAGCTACCTAGGAAGTGATTTATGACACCTTAGTTACAAGGAGCCCAACACACTGAGGTCCCGGGAAAGAGCACTTGAGGTGAAGGAACAGCCAGAACAAGGGGTTTCAGGTGGAATGAACTTCATATATCTAGAAAATAAAAGAACAGCATGCAGAGTGGAGTGAACTGGTTAGAAAGTGATATTTGTTATACTCAAAGAGTATACAAGAGCCATGCCACATGGAGCCCTGTAAGCCCAGGTAGAGAGACCAGAAGTAGAGTGGGCTAGATGGAGAAACAAAGTCAGATTTGGGATTTCTGGAAGTAGAGATATAGATTCATTGAAAAAATAAATATGCAGATGAATGAGTATGGAATCAAGGATAATGCTTACTTTTGTTTGTTTACTTCAGTTAAGTGTTTATTGAAAGCCTACTATCGATGTACAAAACATCACAGATAGTAATCTCTACTCTACTGATCACCTGTATTTGTGAAAATTCAAGCCCGTGTCTATAATTTATGGACAGGAATTGATGACAAGAGTGAAGTCAGAAGATTCTAGGTTAAAAATTACAAAAGCTATAGATAATGTAGTTAGTTTTATATAATTTATACTGAGTAGTCAGGGAAGGGCTCTTGGAAGAAACAGAAGTTAGCCAGGGAAAGAAAGACCATAATTAGGTTTCTTTAAAAAGTTCAGTTTTAGGGACTCGCCTGGTGGTCCAGTGGCTAAGACACTGAGCTCTCAATGCTAAGACACTGAGCTCTCAATGCTGAGACCCTGGGTTTGATCCCTGGTTGGGGAACTAGATTCTACATGCCACAACTAAGACCCTGCACAGCCAAATAAATTTTAAAAAATTCAGTTTTAAATAGATGATACAAATATTCTCATAGTAAATTAAATTCATTTTTTGTTTCTAGTTTTGCTTTACTTTGTGGACTACATATGAGTGATATTTAGTTCTTGGTTGCTATAGTGAGTTGAATGTTGGCCCAAGAGATATGTCTACATCTTATGCCCTGGAACTTATGAATGTGACTATTTGGAAGAAGGGTCTTTGCAGATGTAATTAAGCATCCTGAGATGATCCAGGTGGGTCCTAAGTCCAATGACAAGTGTTCTTAGAAGAGATAAATAGAAGACAGACACACAGGGAGAAGGGGACAGGGAGGCCATGTGAAGAGAGAAGCATGACTGGAGTTATGGAGCCACAAGCCAAGGTGTGACTAAGCCACCAGAGGCTGGAAGAGGCAAGGGAGGGCTATTCCCTAGAGCCTTCAGAGGGACTATGGCCCTGTCAACACCTTAATTTCAAATTTATGGCCTTCAGAGCTGTGAAATAGATTTCTGTTGTTTCAGATCACTGTGTGTGTGGTAATCTGTTATGGCAGCCCTAGGAAATGAATATACTTGGCTTCTCCCTCTTACTTAGCATGAATCTAGGCCAGTTTCCCCTAAATATCTATCTTTTACACTCAGGGAATCCAAAGTTATACAGATGAAACAAACTAAGAAGTCAAAATAAATGCCAAACATCATCTATCTCAAAGCCAAACATATTTTTGGATATCAGATATGACTATATAATTTGTACTGCTGCCTCTATTAGCAAGGATAATGAGGCGTGAACTCTACGGAGAGACTAAACATTTCAGGAAATGGTTTGCAGTTATTTGAAAGAAATACTATCCTTTTTTTTTTAACCACTAGGTTACACTTTTGTTTGCTATCATTATCCTGAATCATTCTATTTTGTGCATCCTATAATTTTAACACAGATAGTGATTCATCCTATATAATTGTTCCTGAGAGCAAATCTATGATCTTTAGTTAGACTTTTCAAAAAAAGGTATGCAAATATAAAGATGAGCTTATTTATTTTATTTAATAATAAGTGATGACTTCAAATCTTTTATGTTGGACTTATAGATGCTGTCAGATCTGTTCTGTGAAACAAAGCAATATAACCAAAGCTCTTCTATAGAAATGACCCCGTGGTATTATACAAATACATGCATAACCTCCATGATTTCATTAATTTTTTCCAAAGGTTTTCACAAAGGTCAGAAGAGGGATTATTTTAAACAAATACAATTATATAAGTAAACAAGCAAGGAGACGAGTGTTCTCTTAAAAAGTTATGTGGATCAAGAAAATGAAATAAAAGGCATCCCTGTTGGAAAGGAAGAAGTAAAATGATTTCTATTTGCAGGTTGCATGATCTTATATTAGAAAATCTTAAGAAACCCACCAAAAAGTGTTGAATAAGCAATACTGTGTTATTAAAACCTGAGTCAATGCTTTGGAGAAATTTAAAAATCACAAATTGCAGTACTCAATGGTGGAATAAAAACATTGTCCGATAAACCAAAAACTAAGAGAATCACTGCCAGCAGATATGTTCCATAAAGAATGATAAAGGAAGTTTTTCAAACTGATAGTGATAACAGATAAATATTTAGTTAGATATTCAGGAACAAATGAAAAACACTCAAATTGGTAAGCATGAGTAAATGTGGCTAAGTACAAAAAAATTTTTGTTAATTTACTAAAAGTATAATTGTTGAAAACAAAAATCCTAACATTATATGACAGTGATTATAACATATATGGAGGAAATATAATATGGAAACAATAGCATAAAAGATGGGGTGACAGTAAATGGAACTGTATGAAAGCAAGGTCCTTACAATTAACTTGAAGTGGTTCAATATTAACTTTAAGTAAACCATGAAAAATTACAATTTCTAGAGAAATCACTAAAATATAAACTGCAAAAAGGTAGAGCGAGAAACGCTGGGCTGAAAGAAGCATAAGCTGAAATCAAGATTTCCGGGAGAAATATCAATCACCTCAGATATGCAGATGACACCACCCTTATGGCAGAAAGTGAAGAGGAACTAAAAAGCCTCTTGATGAAAGTCAAAGTGGAGAGTGAAAAAGTTGGCTTAAAGCTCAACATTCAGAAAACGAAGATCATGGCATCCGGTCCCATCACTTCATGGGAAATAGATGGGGAAACAGTGGAAACAGTGTCAGACTTTATTTTTTTGGGCTCCAAAATCACTGCAGATGGTGACTGCAGCCATGAAATTAAAAGACGTTACTCCTTGGAAGAAAAGTTATGACCAACCTAGATAGCATATTGAAAAGCAGAGACATTACTTTGCCAACAAAGGTCCGTCTAGTCAGGGCTATAGTTTTTCCAGTGGTCATGTATGGATGTGAGAGCTGGACTGTGAAGGAAGCTGAGCACCGAAGAATTGATGCTTTTGAACTGTGGTGTTGGAGAAGACTCTTGAGAGTCCCTTGGCCTGCAAGGAGATCTAACCAGTCCATTCTGAAGGAGATCAGCCCTGGGATTTCTTTGGAGGGAATGATGCTGAAGCTGAAACTCCAGTACTTTGGCCACTTCATGAGAAGAGTTGACTCATTGGAAAGGACTCTGATGCTGGGAGGGATTGGGGGCAGGAGGAGAAGGGGACGACAGAGGATGAGATGGCTGGATGGCATCACTGACTCGATGGACGTGAGTCTGAGTGAACTCCGGGAGTTGGTGATGGAGAGGGAGGCCTGGCGTGCTGCGATTCATGGGGTCGCAAAGAGTCGGACACGACTGAACAACTGAACTGAACTGAACTGAAAAGGCCACTAGACCCAACTCTATGTCTAGAAGAGATGAACCTTAAATACATAGACAGGTTTAACACAAAAAGAATAGAGGAGGACAAACCATGCAAAGAATAACTACCCAAAGATCTGTGCTGTGCTGTGCTGTGCTTAGTCCCTCAGTCGTGTCCGACTCTTTGCGACCCCATGGACTGGAGCCTACCAGGCTCCTCTGTCCATGGGGATTCTCCAGGCAAGAATACTAGAGAGGGTTGCCATGCCCTCCTCCAGGAAATTTTCTCAACCCAGGGATCAAACCCAGGTCTCCTGCACTGCAGGCAGATTCTTTATCATCTGAGCTACCAGGGAAGCCCAAGAATACTGCAGTGGGTAGCCTACCCCTTCTCCAGGGGATCTTCCCGACCCAGAAATTGAACTGGGGTCCCAGAAATTGAATCTGCCAGCATTGCAGGCAGATTCTTTACCAGCTGAGCTACCAGGGAAGCCCACCCAAAGAGCTAGAGTAATTAAATTAATACCAGACAAAACAGACTTCAAGAAAAGGTATATTACTAAACATAAAGGGGGAATATTTCATAATTATAAAATGGCTAATTCATCAGGAAAACACAATAATCGTAATCATTAAATATTTACGTACTTAATACCAGAGCTCAAAATTCATGAAGTAAAGACTGACACCATTTAAAGGGAAAAACAGAAAAATTCACATGTCATATTTGGAGATTTTAACATTTCAGTCTCACTAAAAGCAACTAGACAAAAAAATCAGTTAGGACATATAAGATCTGAACACTATCAACCCACTTTGACCTGACATTTTTGTAACATTACATTCAAAAGAATGCACATTTTCCCAATGTATATGAAACATTCATCAAAAAAAACCTGACCAAATTCTGGGTCATAAAACAAATTCTCAGTCCATTTTAATGAACTGAAATTTTATACAGTGTGTATTCTGACCACAAAAGAATTAAATTAGAAATAAAAAACAAGAGTATATCTAGAAAAATAAAATATTTGGAAATGAAAAACAACCTATCTTTAAATAATATGTAATCCACCACAGAAATCATGCAGAAAATCATAAAATATTTCAAACAGAATGATGATGAAAATACAACATATCAAAATTTATAGGATATAAAGCAATGTTTAGACTGAAATTTATAGCCTCCAAAGATTATCTTAGAAAAGATAGGTAAAGTTCCATGCTAAGAAACTAAAAAAAGAAAAGCAGAGGATGCATACTGAAAAATAAATAGAAGGAAGGAAATAATAAAGATATGAGAAGAAATAATGCAAAAGAAAAAACAAAATTGATCCTTTGAAAAAATTAAAATTGCTAACCCTCTAGGTAGATTAAATAAAAAAACAAAAAGGAGAAAGAGAAGATATAATTCACCAATGTTAGGAATAAAGGCTAAATTTCAGATTTTACAGATTTTATAGATATCAAAAGGATAATGATAAAATATTATGAACAGCTTTAGGTAAATAAATAACATACAAAATGGGCAAATTTCTAAAAAAAAGACAACTTTTTTATCACACAAGATAAAACAAACTCTGCATGCCTATGTATTTATTTAAAAAATTAGCAAAACTTCCTCACAAAGAAAACTGCAGGCCCAGATAGTTTCGTTGGTGAATCTTATTAAAAAATTCAAAATGAAAGAACAGTATATATATGTGTGTATGTGTGTGTGTGTGTGTGTGTGTATATCTTTACAAATTCTTACTGAAAATAAAGAAGAAAAAACTCCCCGACTTATTTTATGAGGACAGTTTAGTCTATTACAAAATCTGAAAAGATACTACAAAAAAGAAAATTGCAGATCAACATTCCTCAATATTTAACAAAATGTTAGAAATAAACTTAGGAATATATAAAAAGTCTAATACATAATCATCAAGTTGGGTTTATCTCAGGACAATAAGGGATAATCAATGTAACTACCATATTAAGAAAATAAAGGAGAGAAGCCATATAATCATTCCTCTCTCTATATACAGAAAGTTTTTGACAAAATTCAACAGTCACTGATGACAAAATCTTTTTTTTAAATTAGGAAGAAAAATGAATTTCCTTAATCTGGTAATGGGCACCTATTAACAGTCTAATCTAATATCCATCTTAATTGTAAAATATTGAATTTTTCCCCTCTAAAATTAGGAAGAAGTCGACAATACCCACACTCATCACCTGCATTCAACGCTGTGCTGGTGGTTAAAGCAAGTGCAGTAAGGCAAGGAAAATAAAGGAATAAATATAAAAAAGAAGTGAAACTATCTCTGTTTGCAGATGACATTACTACTTACACAGAAAAACCTAAGGAATTCACAGATTACCTAGAAGAATGAGCAAATTTAGCAAGACTACAGAATATAATATTAATAAACAAAAATCAATTATATTTTATAATAGCAAATAACTGGAAATGAAATAAAAATTCAATTTTAATAGCATTAAGACAATAAAATATGCATAAATTTTTAAAAATTATGTGTAAGACCTGTATATTTAAAACCACAAACCACTGATGACAGAAATAAAATAAGACCTATAAAGATGGAGAGTTATAACATGCTCAGGAACTAGAAGACTCATATTTCACTAGGATGTCAATTCGCCCCAAATTAATGTATATATTCGATGTTATTTTAATCACAGTCCTACCTCTTTTTTATGGAGAAAGCGACAAACTGATGTTAAAACTTATATGGAAAAAAAGGACCTAAAACAGCTAAAGGAATTTTGAAAAAGAAGAATCCAGTTGGAAGAATTTATAATACATGACACTTCAAGAATTTCTATAAGGCTGCTATAAGGTAACCAAGACAGTGAATATGGGTATAAAGTGAAAGTGAAAGTTGCTTACTTGTGTCCAACTCTTTGCGACCCCATGCTCTACACAGCCCATGGAATTCTCCAGGCCAGAATACTGCAGTGAATAGCCTTTCCCTTCTCCAGGGTATCTTCCCAACCCAGGGATCAAACCCAGGTCTCTTGCATTGCAGGTGGATTCTTTAGCAGCTAAGCCACAAGGGAAGTTCAAGAATACTGGAGTGGGTAGCCTATCCCTGTTCCAGCAGATCTTCCCAACCCAGGAATCGAACCAGGGTCTTCTGCATTGCAGGCGGATTCTTTACCAACTGAGTTATCAGGGAAGTCCATTGGTATATAGATGTATAGATCTCTACTTAAAAGGTCATCTGATTTTTGATAAAGGTGCCAAAACAAACTAATGGAGGGTTTTTACAACAAATAGTGCTGGTACAACTGAATATCCATGTGGAAAAAAGAAATCCTGACTTTTATTTCACACCATATTTAGAAATTAAATATAGGAGAATATCTTATCAGTTTGGTGGACTTCCCAGGTGGCGCTAGTGGTAAAGAATGCCTGCCTATGCAGGAGACATCAGGGACACAGGTCTGATCCCTGGGTTGGGAAGATCCCCTGGACTAGGAAATGGCACCCTACTCCAGCATTCTTGCCTGGAAAATTTCATGGGCAGAGGAGTCTGGAGGGCTATGGGGCCGCAAAGAGTTGGACACAAATGAACAATCGAGCACAAAGGTTTATTAGGATGAGAAAGTAATAACCAAAAAATTTGATAAATTAAACTTTATTAAAAAGAAGAATTTCCACTACTCAGAAGACCTCATGGAAAAGTGAACAGGCAAGCCAAGACTAGGAAACTATTCACAAAATATATATATCTGATATAGGATTTGTAGTAGAACATAATAAGGACTTCCCCAATTCAATAAGACAAGCAACTTATAAAAATGGGCAAAAGATCTGAACAGACACTTCACCAAAGAAGGTATCTGAATGATGAGAACACAAAAAGCTGCTCAATAGCAGAAGTCATCAGGGAAGTACAAATTAAAAATACAATGAGACACTTTAATGCACATTCCAGAATCACAAAAATAAAAGATACATTGTGAAAAAGTGTCTGAAAGGTTTTTTTTTTTTTTTTAATAAAAGAAATACTCACCATTCTCTGAACTCAGCAATATACTCCTAGGTATTTATCCAAGAAAAATGAAAATATGTATCCTCAGAAAGATTAATACAAGAATGTTCATAGTGGCTTAATTCAAGATAGCCAATAACTGGTAACAGCTAAGGTGCCCAACAGAAGAAAGGATAAACAAATTTTGGAATAGTCATACAATAGATTACTATTCATAAAAAAGGAACAAAACAAACTACTGTGTGCGCAACCACATGGGTGGATCTCAAAAACAGGCTGAGGGAAACTGAGTGTTCATGGTATAATTCCATTTGTATGAAGTTCTAGAACAAACAAAATTAATCTACGGTGGAAAAATATGCAGAATTAAGGTTGCCTCTTGATAACTAGGGGCAGAAATTAACTGCAAAAGGGCACAAGGGAACTGTAAACAACTATTGAACTTCAGTTAACATTCATGCTGAAGTACTTAGGAGTGACGTACACTTATGTCTCTAATATACTCTGCATCAAAAAAAAATGAGGGACTGATAAACAGAAGCATGAATATATGCACAGTTATCAGAGAAATATAGAAAAATGGTAATTGAGCTGGACATATGGATGTTCTCTCAATAATTAAACTGTTGTGTATGTTTGAAGTTTTTCATATATTGGGAAAAACTGCTTGCAATTGCTCGGCTCTCTCCCATTGCCTGTACAAACTGGAACTGAATTTGTATGAAGTAAGCAAGTGGAGGTGCCATTCTCAGACTCATGATTTTATCTTTAAAGAAAAACACAAAAACTAACACGAAAAAGAAACCAAACTATTCCTTCCCAACAAAGAATGAATTAAAATGAACAGCAACTTTAGCTTCACATTATATATGTCATGACTCTGGCTCTGGTAAGAGAACTTCCAAATTCCATGCATTGGTCCTCAGCTTAGATGTGTTTCTAAGACTAATCATTTAAAGATGGGCATCTGCCTTGACTATAGTGTTTAGCTCAAGAAAATGTATTTGCTGAACTTGGCCTCTCAGGGTGAAATGCGAGGCCCATGCAATGCCACCAAAACAAAGCAAATCAAAACAATGTCAAGAAAAATTCACACATTTCTGTTAAGGAAGGGTTATAGTCAAGGCAGATGCCCATCTTTAAATGATTAGTCTTAGAAACACATCTAAGCTGAGGACCAATGCATGGAATTTGGAAGTTCTCTTATCAGAGCCAGAGTCATGACATATATAATGTGAAGCTAAAGTTGCTGTTCATTTTAATTCATTCTTTATTGGGAAGGAGTAGTTTGGTTTCTTTTTCGTCTATGGGGTCTATGCCGTCTATGGGGTCGCACAGAGTCGGACACAACTGAAGCGCCTTAGCAGCAGCAGTCACCTAATGGATTACAGATTCACTGTTTATAGCTTCAGAAAAACACTTTTGGGTTTCATTACCTTTATCAAGAGACGCCCCAGCCATATGGTAAAAGCTCAATGCAGTGTCTACATCATTAATATTCTTTAGGAAGGTAAAGAAGTTCTCCACTTCCTGAAATGTCAGCCCCTGAAAGAAGAAAAACAATAAGGTAAGGCAAAAGCCTGTGCAAAAAGCAGCATAAAATGCAGAAGACTAGGCAGTTACTCATGCCTATAAATCAGAAATTTATGCTATGTCTGGAGCAGAGACTCAACAAATTACTCAAGGAATGTCAAATTTACAAACAACAGGGGAACAAAACTTTGGAATTTTACTCTAAGAAAGGCATGCTAGCTAATTGCTTTCCCCTTACATGTAAAATGTGACATGAAGCTGTTTACAGTGATGGCTGGATATCTTTAATCAAAATATTTCTAACTATATCCTCCAATTAGCCACAGTATCTGTTGTGACACTCCCTAAATGAGCTGTAGCCACTTGGTTTGTTATACATCTTAACGAGTAAGACCCATTAGCACTTTCATTTTAATAACCTACTCAATAGGCCAGTCAAGCTTTTTTGAGGCTTAAGATAATTAAAGAATCACCAAAGTAAGTGATATACATGGGAATAGTTTCAGAATTTAGCAGAACCCAAGCAACTGGGAAAGTTGTTCATTATACCAATTTAAAAGCTACTAACGAAGCAACGAAGCAATTGGCCATGTAAATTTTATTTGATGAAATTTCTGTGAATGAGGAAATTCTTTTCAAAAGCTAGTCAAAGATTTGCTGATCTTTAATTCTACCTTTTATGATGGCTCAAGAGAGTAGTTGGATAAAGAGAGATTAGAGGGAGGAAGATCTGTCCTATTTGCCTGCTTCCCATTTCTCACACATCATGCTGGGACGGAAATGAATACAATTTCAAAGAAGTAACACTGGGAAGACACTGAGGTTAATGCATTTTAATGAAGCATAAGGTCCTTAATGGACTGCACATGTTGACAGGCTTCTACCCAGTACTGCTCCTCTTCCGATTTCCATTTCCCCAAACTATAGAGCCTGGGCTTTCCAGGTGGCACAATGGTAAAGAATCCACTTGTCAGAAGACGTAGGCGACATGGGTTCTATCCCTGGGTTGGGAAGATCTCCTGGAGTAGGAAAAGGCAACCCGCCCTAGTATTCTTGCCTGGAAAATACCTTGGGCAGAGGAGCCAGGTGGGGTACAGTCCATGGAGTTGCACAGAGTTGGACATGACTAAGCATGCATGCAAACTACAGAGCCTAGGAATTTATATCTGTAACTCAGTAAAAAGGAAAACAATATAGACTACAGTACTTTCCTGGTACTGTAGGACCAGGAAACTGGCCAATGATATCTTTATCAATCTAACTAAGAGCTAAAATACTGTATGATTATGTCATATAATCTTAGTTTTTCCCCCTCAGTTCAGTTCAGTTCAGTTGCTCAGTCATGTCCAACTCCTTGTGACAACATGGACAACAGCACGCCAGGCTTTCCTGTCCATCACCAACTCCCAGAGCTTGCTCAAACTCGAGTCCAACGAGCTGGTGATGCCATCCAACCATCTCATCATCTGTCATCCCCTTCTCCTCCTGCCTTCAATATTTCCCAGCATCAGGGTCTTTTCTAAGAAGTCAGTTTTTCACATCAGGTGCCCAAAGTATTTGAGCTTCAGCTTCAGCATCAGTCACTCCAATGAATATTCAGGACTGGTTTCCTTTAGGATCGACTGGTTGGATCTCCTTGCAGTCCAAGAGACTTTCAAGAGTCTTCTCCAACACCACAGTTCAAAAGCATCAATTCTTTGGCACTCAGCTTTCTTTTATGGTCCAACTCTCACATCCATACATGACTACTAGAAAAACCACAGCTTTGACTAGACGGACGTTTGTTGGCAAAGTAATATCTCTGCTGTCTAGATCATAGCTTTTCTTCCAAGGAGCAAGTCTTTTATTTTATGGCTGCAGTCACCTCTTTTGGGGCCCAAGAAAATAAAGTCTCACTGTTTCCATTGCTTCCTCATCTATTTGTCATGAAGTGATGGGGCCAGATGCCACGATCTTAGTTTTTTGAATGCTAAGTTTTAAGCCAGTTTTTTCACTCTCTTCACTTTCATCAAGAGGCTCTTTAGTTCCTTTTCCCTTTCTGCCATTAGAGTGGTGTCATCTGCATACCTGAGGTTATTGATATTTCTGCTGGCAATCTTGATTCCAGTTTGTGCTTCATCCAGCCTGGCATTTTGCATGATGCCACAAGGTGACAATATACAGCTTTGATGTACTCCTTTCCCAATA
Organism: Bubalus bubalis; assembly: GCF_019923935.1. Classification (NCBI taxonomy): domain Eukaryota; kingdom Metazoa; phylum Chordata; class Mammalia; order Artiodactyla; family Bovidae; genus Bubalus; species Bubalus bubalis. The sequence continues at coordinate 147,583,955 of NC_059160.1, forward strand.
TGGAACGAGTCCATTGTTCCATGTCTGGTTCTAACTGTTGCTTCTTGACCTGCATACAGATTTCTCAGGAGGCAGGTAAGGTGGTCTGGTATTTCTTTCTTTTTTTTTTTTTAAGAATTTTCCAGTTTGTTGTGATCCACTCAGTCAAAGGCTTCAGTGTAGTCAATGTAGTCAATGAAGCAGAAGTAAATGTTTTTCTGGAACTCTCTTGCTTTTTCTATGATCCAATAAATGTTGGCAATTTGATCTCTGGTTCCTCTGCCTTTTCTAAAACCAGCTTGAACATCTTAAGTTCTTGGTTCATATATTGTTGAAGCCTAGCATGGAGAATTTTGAGCATTATTTTGCTAGCTTGTGAGATGAGTGTAATTGTGCAGTAGTTTGAACATTCTTTGGCACTGCCTTTCTTTGGGATTGGAATGAAAACTGACCTTTTCCAGTCCTGTGCCCACTGCTGAGTTTTCCAAATTTGCTGGCATGCTGAGTGCAGCACTTTAAAGCATCATCTTTTAGGATACGAAATAGCTTAGCTGGGATTCCATCACCTCCACTAACTTTGTTCATAGTGATGCTTCTAAGGCCCACTTGACTTTGCACTCCAGGATGTCTGATTCTATGTGAGTGATCACACCATCATGGTTATCTGGGTCATGAAGATCTTTTTTGTATAGTTCTTCTGTGTATTCTTGCCATCTCTTCTTAATATCTTTAGCTTCTGTTAGGTCCATACCGTTTCTGTCCTTTATTGTGCCCATCTTTGCAAGATATATTCCCTTGGCTTTTCCCCTTAGAATCACAGATTTTAAATATTTTAAAATTGTGGAATATGAGGATCAAATAGAAAGGTATGTAAAACATAAATGTACAAATGAGCAAATTCTGTAAAATGAAGTTTTACACCCATAAAAATTCAATTCAGGTCAAGAAGCAGATTACTGTCAGCATCCCAGGAGCCTCCCTCCCCTCCCCAACAATGGCCCTTTACAGTCATGAGCCTCTTCTCCGTGATAAAAACCATTCTGAATTTTAGGAGATTCATTTCCTTGCCTTTCATAAAAAACAGCTTTTCTATCTATTTATGCATCCTTTAACATATGTTTAAGGAGTTTAAGTATATCTACTTTTGAATTTTATAAATGGAACCATGCAGTATGTATTCTATTTTATATGGTTTCTGTTTAAAAAAAAAAAAAAATATATATATATATATATACACACACATATATATTTGGCCACACCACATGGCATGTAGGATCCTAGTTCCCTGAGCAGGGATTGAACCCGCATCCCCTGCACTAGAAGCATGGAGGAAAGCAATGGACTGCCAGGGAAGTCTCCGGCTTCTGTCTTTAATGTTTTTTAATGCTTTAGTGTATGTCTGTAGTTCATTCACTTTTATTGCTGTAACTATTCCACTGTGTGACTATTCTATTTGGGCTATTTCTAGTTTTTGGAAATTATGAACAGTGGTCCATCTATATTTAAAAATTCATTCAAACATTTACGGAGCACTTAGTATGTACCAAGTTCTATAACTTTGGTGGTGAACTGGAAGGCCTATATTAAATAATTTCCTCTCAACTTGAAGTCATTCTCATGGTCTTGACTTAGAGCACCCAGAGTTCATTCCTTGTAAAAAGGCTACAATATGCTAACTAATGTAAGCACTAGGCTATAGCATAATATGAGGAGAATTCCACTGGATCAGAAGCACAGGTTTTATATCATCTGCTTATGAATGGATACACTAATACCATCTTCTCTTTCCATCAAAAGACATTAATGGAAGAGTATTCAGCCTTTAAAAGGAAAGAAGTTCTGATACATGCTACAAGGACAACTCTGAACACACTATGTCAAGGGAAATAATACAAATTACAAAAAATACAAAGGACAAATACTGTATGATTCCACTTATATGAATTACCTAGAGTAGTTAAATTACTAGAGACAGGACATAGAATGGTGGTTTCCAGGAATGGGGAGGGGGATAATGAGGAATTATTGTTTAATGGTATGGAGTTTCAGTTTGGGAAGATGAAAAAGTTCTGGAGATGAATGATGGTTCTGGTTGCACAGCAGTATGAATGTATTTAGTACTATTAAACCATTTAAAAATGGTTAAAATGGTAAATTTTGTTCTTTATTTTTAATGGTAAATTTAAAAAAAGACATGCTAAAGCTTTTCTCCTTTTTAAATTTTACATATGGATTTCCACAGGGTAGGGGAGCACTGGTGTCTGAGTTTATGAAAGGATTTTTAAGGCTAAAAGGTTAACATAAATTGCTAAAACTGAAAGGGCAACCTCTAATGTGTGTTAGTTAATTTACTGTGAAACATTAAAGACGACAGTGCTTACATTGAGAATTATTAGAGAACAGAAAAATCTAAATTGAGTGATTATTCATTTGATGACAGAAAAACAGTGGAATATAAATCATATTAAGCCATTATTAAATAAAAATATGCAACATTTTGCCTTTTACTACATAAATATAATAAAAATTTTTATTGAGCACTTACTAACCACTTAGCACTCTACTAGGAACAGTGAGGAAAATAAAATTGCTTTGGACATGAGTCTTGGGTCTTATAGGGCTTAAAATTTTCATAGGCCTCCTTAAAGAAAAGGTGATGCTATTCACAAAATTATTATTTCTTGGTAACTACCTCAGTAAAAAGTCCAGAGATTTATTAGCATAAAGCTAGAATAAGAGTGCAACATGAAGTTTGTGGATAGAAAATGCAAAGACAGGCTTTTTGAAAGCTGAGTTGCTGGACTTAGAAGGCTATAGCTTAAGCACAATCTTTTGTTGGGTGACTTGAACTGCAGACATAGTAGTCAAAAGGAAATACCCTTCTCTTAGGCTTGGCATCAAATGGATTTTAAAAAAATATACTATGGGGAAGTAGAAGAAGCAGGAGTTATTTTATTCTGTGACCAGATTTTCAACAAACCAACTTAAAGAACTTGCATGACTGGACTAAAAAAATAAATAAAATTAATAGTACTTTGACTCTAAATAGAAGTATTTCTTTATGTTGTTTTAAAATGAATTTAACATTAGAGAAGTTGTTAAACAAGCAGACAGAATTGTCTTTCAAAATTAAAAGCAACTGATAAAATGTTCAGGAAAAAAACAGAAAATCTTTATGACCTTGGGTAAGGCAGAGTTCTTAAGATATGACACCAAAAACACAATCCATCAACAGAAAAAAATTTGGTAGATTTTATCAAGGTTAAAAATTTTGTGCTTCAAAATACTGAGAAAACAGACAAATCACAGACTGGGGAAAATATTTAAAAATCATATATCTGATAAAGAATTTGTACCCAGAATTATATAAAGAACTCTTACAACTCAATGAGATAATAATAACCCAATTAAAGAAAGACTTGAACAGACATCTTCCAAATAAGATACATGAATGGCTAAAGAGTACATGAAACAATGCTTCAGATCATCATTCATTAGAGAAATACAAACTAAAATCACAATGAGATATCACTATATATCTATTAGGATGACTAATCAAAAAGACAGATAATAACAACTTTTAGTGAGGATATGGAGAAAATGAATTCATGCATTGCTGTGGAATGCAATGTGGTACGCCCACTTTGGAAAACAGTATGGCAAATTTCTTAAAAAGGACGTTTCACAAAATTTTACTATATGACCCAGCTAGCCACTCCTAGGAATCTCCTTAAGAGACGTAAAGACATAGATGCACATCCGAGATTTGTATGTAAATGTTTATACCAGCCTCAATTTGGAAACAATTCAAATGTTCATCAACTGGTGATGGCAGAGTGAGTGAGTGAAGTCGCTCAGTCATGTTCGACTCTTTGTGACCCTGTGGACTGTAGCCCACCAGGCTCCTCTGTCCATGGGATTCTCCAGGGAAGAATACTGGACTGGATTGCCACTTCCTTCTCCAGGGGATCTTCCCAACCCAAGGATCGAACCCGGGTCTCCTGCATTGCAAGCAGACGCTTTATCCTCTGAGCCACCAGGGAAGCCCTGGTGATGGCAGAAACAAGATATAAATATCTATACAGTGGAATATTATTTACTATTCAGTAATAAAAAGTTATAAAGCATTAGTATGTAGTTTATACTGAATAGTAAACAGTACTTCTGAAGAGTAAATAGTATTCCATTGCATGGATAGTAAATAGTCTTCCATTGTATAGTAAAGCAGAGACATTACTTTGCCAACAAATGTCCGTCTAGTCAAAGCTGTGGCATTTCCAGTAGTCATGTACAGATGTGAGAGTCGGACCATAAAGAAGGCTGAATGCCAAAGAATTGATGCTTTTGAACTATATGATGTTGGAGAAGACTCCAATCCAGTCCCCTGGATTGCAAGGAGATCAAACCAGTCAATCCTAAATCCTGAAAATTTACTGGACGGACTGACACTGAAGCTGAAGCTTCAATACTTTGGCCAACTGATGCAAAGAGCTGACTCAATGGAAAAGACCCTGATGCTGGGGAAGACTGAAAGCAGGAGAAGGGGATGATGGAGGAAGATATGGTTGGATGGCATCACCAACTCAATGAAGATGAGTTTGGGGAGATGGTGAAGGACAGGGAAGCCTGGCATGCTGCAGCTCATAGGGTTGCAAAGAGTTGGACATGACTGAGTGACTGAACAATAATTCCACTGTATGGATAGTAAATAGTATACTAGTGTATGCATGGATAAATCTAAAAATATAAGTAAAAGAAGCCAGACACAAGACTACATTATTATATGAATGCATTTATATGAAATTTCCAGAAAAGGCAAGTCTATAGAGACAAAAGGAAGATTTATGGTTGTGTGGGACTTGGGCGGAAATGGGTATTGACTATAAACTAGCATGAGGGCTCTTTTTTGGGGTGATGGAAATCTTCTAAAATTAGATATTACAGTATGACTGCAAATTTACTAAATTTGCTAAAAATCATTGATGGGTGTCTCTTTACAAAAAATCATTCATGGGTGAATTGTTCACTTAATTTATATATAATTTATGATATATAAATTACACCTCAATAAAACTGTTAAAAAATAAAAGGCAGTTATAGTAGAATGAGAAGAGAAGGAAGGAAAATTTGGCTTCCTCTGGAGTCAGCTGTAAATTCAGTATCTCATATTGAGAGGCCATGGGTGGTAATAGACACACTGTAATGCTGATTCTCTTGTGTTCTCTTTTAACTGGTCATAGTAAATCCATCTGCCAATAATCAACCCAACTGCCTGAGTTCCCTCTATGGCCCATTAAAAAAAAGGAACAGTCTCCTTTCTTCTTTCTTATATGCTATGCTTCTTACCAATCTATTATCTGCTCAATTTTTCTGGTTAGTTTTAAAAAACATTTACATTATTTTTATACTAGGTAATATATTTTGTACAGTACAAAGCAATTCTTCCTCTACCCTTGTCATCTAGTCTCCCACCCTCCACGTGGTCACTGCCAACAAGTGGGTACCCTTTCAGAGGTGTTACTATGCTTGTCTTGCTCCAACAAAGCATCGCCCCATTGTGAAGCCCAGAGGTTTCTTCAACTGGTTGGTGCCTGGCAGTAGGGGGAAGTTACACCATTTCTATTAGTTACATTTCTTTAAGAATCTAAATGTCCTGAAACATCACTTTTCTTTATATGTGCATTCCTACTGTTGACAAAATATCAGTGATACCCAGTGTCAACTGGAAACCCCCAAACTTCTTAGTGTAGTATACAAGGTCTTCTATAATCTGGTCCTGTAATTTACCTTTTTAGCTATCTCACTAAGAGATACACTATGGTCTAGTAACATTGTTTTTCTTGTTTACTCCAAACTCGTCTGCTTATTCAAATCATAGAGAACAGTGACAATAAACAGATTCATCAGTAGGATGATTATGGACCCTGGAATGAGATAGCCTGGCTTTGAATCCTAGTGCCACCTCGTAAGACACTGTGTGTTCTCAGACAAATAACAAAGGTTCAGAAAAAGCATTTTTCATCTCAAAAATGGGGATCCTACCCACAGAGCAGGACGTGATAATTAGGGAGAAGACAAATAAATGTCTTGTACATAGAAAGTACTCAGTAAACCACTAGACCATTCAGGTATGACCTAAATCAAATCCTTTACGATTATACAGTGGAAGTGAGAAATAGATTAAGGAATTAGATCTGATAGACAGAGTGCCTGATGAACTACGGACGGAGGTTCATGACATTGTATAGGCGACAGGGACCAAGACCATCCCCACGGAAAAGTAAGGAGGCCTTACAAATAGCTGTGAAAAGAAGAGAAGTGAAAAGCAAAGGAGAAAAGCAAAGATATACCCATTTGAATGCAGAGTTCCAAAGAATAGCAAGGAGAGACAAGAAAGCCTTCCTCAGTGATCAGTGCAAAGAAATAGAGGAAAATAATAGAATGGGAAAGACTAGAGATCTCTTCAAGAAAATCAGAGATACCAAGGAACATTTCATGCAAAGATGGGCTCGATAAAGGACAGAAATGGTATGGACCTAATAGAAGCAGAAGACATTAAAAAGAGGTGGCAAGAATACACAGAACTGTACAAAAAAGATCTTCATGACCCAGATAGTCACAATGGTGTGATCACTCACCTAGAGCCAGACATCCTGGGATGTGAAGTCAAGTGGGCCTTAGGAAGCATCACTACAAACAAAGCTAGTGGAGGTGATGGAATTCCAGATGAGCTATTTCAAATCCTGAAAGATGATGCTGTTAAAGTGCTGCACTCAATATGCCAGCAAATTTGGAAAACTCAGCAGTGGCCACAGGACTGGAAAAGGTCAGTTTTCATTCCAATCCTAAAGAAAGGCAATGCCAAAGAATGCTCAAACTACCACACAACTGTACTCATCTCACACTCTAGTAAAGTAATGCTCAAAATTCTCCAAGCCAGGCTTCAGCAATACATGAACCATGAACTTCCAGATGTTCAAGCTGGTTTTAGAAAAGGCAGAGGAACCAGAGATCAAATTGCCAACATCTGCTGGATCACTGAAAAAGCAAGAGAGTTTCAGAAAAACATCTATTTCTGCTTTATTGACTATGGCAAAGCCTTTGACTGTGATGATCACAATAAACTGTGGAAAATTCTGAAAGAGATGGGAATACCAGACCACCTGACCTGCCTCTTGAGAAACCTGTATGCAGGTCAGGAAGCAACAGTTAGAACTGGACATGGAACAACAGACTGGTTCCAAATAAGAAAAGGAGTACATCAAGGCTGTATATTGTCACCCTGCTTATTTAACTTATATGCAGAGTACATCATGAGAAATGCTGGGCTGGATGAAGCACAAGCTGGAATCTAAGTTGCTGGGAGAAATATCAATAACTTCACATATGCAGATGACACCACCCTTATGGCAGAAAGTGAAGAAGAACTAAAAAGCCTCTTGATGAAAGCAAAAGAGGAGAGTGAAAGAGTTGGCTTAAAGCTCAACATGCAGAAAACTAAGATCATGGCATCTTGTACCATCACTTCATGGCAAACAGATGGGGAAACAGTGGAAACAGTGTCAGACTTTATTTTTTGGGGCTCCAAAATCACTACAGATGGTGACTGCAGCCATGAAATTAAAAGACGCTTACTTTTTGGAAGGAAAGTTATGGCCAACCTAGACAGCATATTAAAAAGCAGAGACATTACTTTGTCAACAAAGGTCCGTCTAGTCAAGGCTATGGTTTTTCCAGTAGTCATGTATGGATGTGAGAGTTGGACCATAAAGGAAGTTGAGCGCTGAAGAATTGCTTTTGAACTATGGTGTTAGAGAGACTCTTGAGAGTCCCTTGGACTGCAAGGAGATCCAACCAGTCCATTCTAAAGGAGATCAGTCCTGAGTGTTCATTGGAAGGACTGATGTTGAAGCTGAAACTCCAATACTTTGGCCACCTGATGCCAAGAGCTGACTTATTTGAAGAGACCCTGATGCTAGGAAAGACTGAGGGCAGGCGGAGAACAGGACGACAGAGAATGAGATGGTTGGATGATGCATCACCGACTCAATAGACTTGAGTTTGGGTGGACTCCAGGAGTTGGTGATGGACAGGGAGGTCTGCCGTGCTGCAGTCCATGGGGTCGCAAAGAGCTGGACACGACTGAGTGACTAAACTGAACTGAAACGATAGGTCAAAGTCCCGAGTAAGCTGTCAGGCTCATTACTGCAAAACTAGTAGTAATGAATTTACTCAGTTATGCTCTGAGATATATTCTCTTCTCTGGTTTGTATAGGGTCTTGAGGGATAGGAAATAAGGAAAAGGCTGAGGTATATGACCTAATTGTATTGGGGGTGGGGAGAACTGAAAATAAAATAGGTGGAAAAATAAAATTAAATCTCTGAATAGTAACTCACAGCTTAGTACTCTTTTGAGGGAGGTACAGGTTTCAAAGGTAATCAGTAACACAAAGCAAATCAAGGAAGTAGAATTCTAACCTTTTAATGGCCACACTTGGGTGCTATACTACATAGTGGTTTTGGTGGACACCCAATAATTGGGGTTAGATTTCTCAAAGGTTCTGGGATCAATGTTTCTAGAATCTGACATCTTATGAAGACCACTATGTGGGCTCAACTGTCAAGAATCTGAGAGAATATGTGAACAGAAGAGACCACATGAATATTATCCACAGAAAACAAGAAAAGTAAATAACCTAATAGTTTTATTATATCTTTATGAGGGTACATACTATACATTCATCAATGCATCTGATAAACAACTGCCTGTGAGACATCATACAGAGGATGGCAAAGATGAGTAAGACGGTGCTTTTAAGAGGCTCAAAGTTGAGTGGGTTGTATTATAATTATTTATTATGTCTTCCTCCACTATGAGAACAGACAGCTGGTTTTGCTCATTCTTGTATTCCCAATATTTAGAAGGTGCCTGGCACATGGGTACTCAATAAATATTGATATGAAATTAGATCATTCTTCACATAGATATATGTTTTATTAGACTATTACAGACTACATATTTCTTGAGGATAGGTGATGGCTTTATCTTTTATCCTACAGTACCTGGTTTTGAATGTAGCAATGTCTGCCACTGAACTGTAACTTTCAATTCATTCTTGAGTGGATTTACTAAATTATTAAAGCTTGTGGTGTCTGCACTCTTAACCATAGAGAACCAACACTGTGAATTACACCTATGAAGTCTCAGGAAACTCTTTCCTTTAATGAGGAGAAGAAGGTAATTTGAAGGATGGAAAGTTTTAAAACATTTTGAGTCACATTTGACCTAGAAGAAAAATTCACAGAAAAAAAAGACAGTGAGGGGAATGGGGAAAATCTGATAGAGGTTAGAGACTAATCTTGAAAACAAAGCTGAAACAAAACATGTTTTCCACAAAACAAAAAAAGAAAGAAAAGAAAAATCTGCCTTTGTTAAATAAGAAACATGGTGGTTATTCAGCATGAACAGAGTCATTTTTCCGGGCATGGTAGGCTCCCCAGTTCCTCCAGCTATTACCCAGGGACAGAACTAGAGACACTGATGAAGCAGACTTTTCCAGCCCAGTGGTTGTGGCAAGCTTCACTGTACATTAGAATCACCTGGGGAGACTTTTAAGCACTGCTGATGCCTGGACCCACCCACTGAGCTTCTGATTTAGTTGATTTGAAGAGGGTCTCAACAACCACATTTCTGAAAAGTTCCCCAAGTGAGCCTACTGGAAAACCAGGTCCAGAGAACTGCGTTAGAGGAAGAGTATGGTCAGGAAAAACAGAATTTTGTTAGAGAAGGGACAAGATCTGTAATAGGAAACCTCAGATTTTAGTCCAGATTGTGGGCAGATCATTAATTTCTCTTCTTCTGTGTCTCTATATTCTCAAAGGCAAAATGAGATCTAGCAAAGCTGTTAGAAACACAAAAAATAAAAATGGCTGTGAAGCACTGCATGGTCACTAATATGCAAATATTTATTTAATATCACCACTAGGACCTTCAGTCTTTTAGTTCTGGTTTGAAATTTTGTACAGAACCCCACACAGAAAGTGATTAACATGTGCCAAATGAAAACTTACATTTTCATGTTAACAAATCCAGAGTGGAACAAAGGAAGCAATTAGAAATCAGATAGTCATTCCTCTATAATGGGAAATGGTCCCAGAGAGATGGACTGGTAACCTTAGGAGGAAAGGCCCTTCATTAACTCTCATTTTAGTTAATTGCTATGTTCACAAATTATTTAACCAACATGAGAGTACAATCAATCTCCATCTCCTTTCTAAAGCAGGCTAGAAATTCTGGGCCAGAAATAATTTAGCACCCCAGATTTTTATCACCTGACAAAATTTGTCTTTTCACTTCAGGGCTTTTTTGCAAGGTCTTTGTGTCCTAAATTAACTCCTGCCAAAGCTAGAATACTTTATTTCTTCAAGGGAGATGTCTCCAACACCCAATTTATTGCTTTTAAATATAAATTCATATCAAAACATGAATTGACCTATAATGATAGATAATGTTGTTTAGTTGCCAAGTGGTGTCCGACTCATTTGCAACCCCATGGACTGTAGCCCACATGGATCCTCTGGTCCATGGGATTTTTCAGGCAAGAATACTAAAGTGGGTTGCCATTTCCTTCTTCAGGGGATCTTTCTGACCCAAGGACAAAACCTGTGTCTCCTGCACTGGCAGGCTGATTCTTTACCACTGAGAGACTTGGGGAGTGATAGAAAATTATTTTAAGGTCAAATCAATGCCAGGACCAAAACTTTAAAAATCAGTTTGGTCAGGGATCTCTCTGGTGGTTCAGTGGTTAGGACTCCATGCTTCCAATGCAGGGATAGGGGTGGGGCATTGCAGGTTCGATCCCTGGTGGGAGTGTATTCTGTGTGGTGCAGCCAAAACATTAAAAAAGGGTCTGGTCAACAGAAAGGTGCGTTCCCTACAAAATTCACCTAGATATTTGTGATCAACTTTCTGAAATTATAACTTCCAATAGATATGAGCTGTGTACTAGGTAATATAGGAGTTCTCTTTAGGAGAGAAGCATTGTCCTCTGTCACTTTCTGTTAAGGAGTCTTCCTTCATAGCCAAGAGAACACCTTCAGACTGGCTGGACTGCTCAGAGAAGCTGACACTCTCTCTCAGAATCCAGCCTGCTCTCAGTTGCAGTCCACAGCCTGTTCAGAGGTCCTTGCAGCTTTTCAACACCCAAGGTATGGCGGAAAAACTCTAGCTGATAAGAATTGCTTTCCACCAACTTGGGGGTGATGCTATTCAAGCAAGATTTCCTGCACAAAGATTAAGAAAATGGAAATAAGCCCAGGCAATTCTATTTCTTACTGAGTCTTTAAAGTTTAGAGCCGGCATAGAGGACAAGGGTCTTAGTTTACGAGGCCAGTTAAGTGATCTATCCAATGTCCACAGAAACTTCTCAGGCAGGACTTGAACTCAAGTCTTCTAGCTCCATGTCTACTATATCACACTACCTTAGCAATCCCTCATGGAACATGTTTAATGTTAGGTCAATTTTTCAGGCATGGCTAAGTGGTAATTGTTGTCATGTGGGAAGGGTATTGGGTTGAGAATGAGATCTGGGGTCTAGCCCTTGCATTGCTGTGTGTGTTTGTGTATTTGTGTCTCTGTGAGTGTGTACATGATCTTTAAAAGATCTGGCCTCTTTACTAGTTTTTGGTTCAATTTGTTCATCCACTGCCTAGAAAACCCCAGACACTGACTCAGTTCTACCATCTGCTTCTTCCTGTACCAGGCACAGCTCTGAAGGCTCTCACAGAGCAGTGCTGACTAGCGTCACCACAAACCCATGGTCTCCAATCTCATGCTGCTCGAAAAAGACCCATTCATCTCCTCCTGTAATCTCTAATAATCTTAGTCTCAGTCTTTTGCTTCTATGCTTGCTCCTTTCCAAACTATTCTTCATAAAGCATCCAGAGTTGTCTCTTTAAACATACACACAACCACACTATTTCTCTGCTCACAACTCTTTAATAGCTTCTCATTGCACTGTGAGTAAAACCCCAACTCATTCCATGCCTACAAGTTCTTGCAGGTTCTTGCCCCCATCTTCCTCTCAGACCTCATCTCAGGCCATTCTCCTCTTTGTTAGTATTCGACAACCACAATAATCCCGGTTTAGCTCCTTACACATGCGATTCGTCTTTCCTGCTTGTTATGGAGTGAATGTTTGTGTCATCTCACCCCTGAAACTTAATACACTGAAGCCTTAACCCCCACTGTGGCTGTATTAGATCAGGCCTCTAAAAAAATAATTAAGGTTAAATGAGGTCACAATGCTGGGGCCCCAATCAGATAGGATTAGTGTCCTTATAAGAAGACACATTAGAGAGCATGTTCTCTCTCTGTATAAACACTAAGGAAAGGTAATGTGAAGACAGAGCAAGAAAGTGGCTGTCTAAAGGACAGGAAGAAAGCTTTCATTAGAAACCCAATTTGCTGACACATTGATAACAGACTTCTAACCTCCAGAACAGTGAGAAAACAAATTTCTGTTTTTTAAGCCATCCCGTCTATAGTATTTTACTATAGAAACCCAAGCAGAGTTAATATACTACTGCCTCAGAGTTTTAAACATATGCTATTTCCTTCTTTCTGGACCCTCCCTCTTTCTTCTTCCTTCCTTTTTTCAACTTCCTCACTTTCTGTTTAATATGCCTTCCAATTGGACCACTGTAATAAAACAACTCTCCCAAACGTCACCATTTCACCAAAACCAACAGGTATTTATCATTTTATTTTACTGGACCCTCTCTTTCCCATGGGACACCGTAGATCCCTTAGTTTTTGAACCCTCTTCTTCCCTGGCTTTGATTTCAATAGGCTTTGATTTCAATACTTTCTCTAGGTACTCCTCTAACCATTTCCTCAAGATTTCATTCTGGAACTGCTTAAATGTTAGTGTTCCACTTGATCTTGCCCTTGGCTCATGGTTCTTTTCTATATAATATTCTCTTTGGATAACTTCATCAATCTTCATGATTTTAATTCTAATAGTGTGTTGATGATTCCCAAACCTAGCTCAGTCCTCTAAAATAGATTTGAATATTCAACTGCTGGCTAACCAGCAGTTGGGGACTTGATGGGTAGTCCCCAGGCACCTTAAACTGAAGATATCTACAAGTGAACTCTATATCTCCCCTGGTGAACCAGTCTTTCTCTTTCAATTCACTATTTCAGTTCATGGTCACATTGTGATCTGAACAAAAAAACCTAGGGTCATTCGAGGCTATCCCTTCTCCTTCACAAACTGCTTTTTTTTTTTTTTTTTAAAGTACCAGAAATAAATTAGTCATAATTAGTTACTAGTACACTCTCATTATGTTAGTACCTTTGCAGTAACAATATGCTCTCATGGGTTCCTCTAGGCAAAGATACCTACCTTTCCCTCTTTGAAGTGCTTCTTGAGCTGCTTCTGCATGGCAGTCAGCTTCTTGGACTGCACTCCACTGTAAGCCAGCAGCATGCCACCAAACTGCCTCTCGGTGATTCTCCCATCCACAGGGTCATGGCGTTCAAACTGAAAAGTGAACAGAAAGAGTGTTCACGAGGTCAAATGGAAAGTATTTTGACATGGGATGTGGAATGATCAACTGCTGGATTCTGAGAACAACTAATGGCTGGGGTCATATTTTGAACTATAATTCTCACCAAGATTTTAAAAAATTAGAAACAGAATATTTGGGTATTTCAGATCTGCCACTAAGTTACCCAACTACTCTAGGAGTCAATTTTCTCACCAATAAAACAGCTGCTATAACATTTCCTTTATCTTCTAGATCAGGAACTTCCTTGTGAGAATAAAAACCATGTTAAATCTCCATTCAAACTCATCAGTAATATTATTAGTAATAAGTGCTCTCTGGATCATCCACATCTCTGTTACTCAGAGAAAACTTCTTAAAAGTTAATTATTATAAATTTGATCAATTGTACATACCAGTTCCTTGATCTGTACTTAATGTTGTTATACAGACCTTTAAAAATTTCAAAGAAGAGCAATGTGTTTTCCAGTTTTCCCCCAAATGGTAATCAAATGTTAGAACATCAATAGAACTTGAAAAAAAAATGTATAGGGCGTACGATGCCTCAATTAGACATGCATACTTATCACAAAGCTACAAAAAATCATTATGCATATTTAAATATGCAGACAGAAAGGCTAAGCACAAAAAACTTCGAGCTAATCTAAGTAATATCAGAAAACTAAGATTGTCATTTAAAAACAAAGAGAAGTGATCTCAATACCAGCTGCAGTGTTAATAATATGTAAATGCCTATTAATAAAATGGCTAAAGATGGGCCTAGAAACCAATTAGAACGCAAAATGATTTTAACATGGTAAAATTTCCCCATGGTTTTATGGAAAATAACAGTTACAAAGAAACTTTCAGATTCCTACATGGTAGGGCAAAATCTTATTCTCCTAAGAGGGTTATATATAGACATAGGACATTGCTAAGTAAGATCAAGTCAACAAACATTTCCTGAATGTCTACTAGTTATCTAGCACTGTTAGTCACTGTAGGGTACAGGAAAGAAGAAGATTCAGTTTCTGTCCTTAGGAACTTTACCATCTAGTAACAAGATAAGGTTTACATGTAAGACATAAAATAAGGAAGTATATAGTTAAGGGTGAAAGTCTCTCTCAGTTTTTATTTCCTTGCTTAGTTTGGTAAATCAATATACACTTTGTCTCCTCATTGGTCAGACTATGTCAGTGAGCAAGACACAAGAATTACTTTTTAACAACAGCAATCATTTGCTGGTAGTGTACTATGAACCAGGTACTTCACTCATACAATCTTTCGTTTAATTGCTGTAACAATCCTATGGAGTAGATATTATCAGCTCCATTTTACAGTTGAGAAAACTGAGGTAGATGAAGTTAGAGCTGGGAGTCATATGTGGCTCTGTCTGGACCCACAGACTGTTATCTCAACAACATACTATTTCCTCCTTCTAAACACTAGTACATATTCATCCTATAGGATAGCAATATGTTGTTTTGGATAAACTTATAAAGCAAGAGTGCTTAGTCATATTTGAGTGAGAAGCAAAACTCGTTCCATAGAAATCAGCATCAGCAATACTAAGCAAAAGCCTCGTTTTTAACTCAACCACTCAGTATTTCATGTTTGCCACACCATCACTTCTACAGAGCTGATTAATTTTTGACAATACCCAAAGTTTTCAGGATTTAAGTTTGACTTATGATTCAATTAACTACCCTGAAACAAAAATGGAGGACTGATAAAATTTTTTTGCAAATGAACATACTTTCTGCAATGTTTAAATCAGATTTTCAATGACATGTGATACCTGCGCCAAAGTTGGGGTTCTTTAAGGCAAGTGAAACAAAGCTGCCATCCCTGCTCTCCTAGGCTTCCACTATTTAGGGTGTTCATTTTACCTTTATCTGGGAGATTTCACAGTTGTAGAGAAATCCCATAAATTTTAATTAGATGAGTTAAGTTTTATCCCACAAGATAGATTCAAGGTTGCAATGTCTCTTTTTACAGTGTTGGCAGCAGCAGCAGTGTGCTCAGGCTTATGAAAGCCTGCATTCATCTGCTCTCCACAGGGGCATAAACCTCACCTCTGCCACGTCTCAAAGCAGTAAAGAAAATTTCCAGTGGAGATCCCCAAGTAACAATTCCAGTGCTCAAATTAGCATTTTTATTAATGTTCTTTGAAAACAGAGACTTGTCTTTTTCTATCATTATTATTATTGTTGATATTTTGATGTGGTTGGAACGTGAAAGGGAGTGAAAGTGAAAGTGTCCGACTCTTTGCATGGACTGTTGCCTGCCAGGCTCCTCTATCCATGGAATTCTACAGGCCAGAAAACTGGAGTGGGTAGCTGTTCCCTTCTCCAGTGGATCTTCCCAACCCAGGGATCGAACCCAGGTGTCCCACGCTGCAGGCAGATTCTGTACTGTCTGAGCCACCAGGGAAGCCTAAAAACTGTAAAACTCAGCTCCAAGCAGTATAGCCCACTTCAGAGTTCACTACCTTCTCTATAGTTAGATTTGGAGCAGCACTAAAGACCTACTAGGCCAGGGAGCTTCAAGTGTAGTTTCTCAAGGACCTGAATTAGGGCTACATTTTCAAGGGCAATAGCTTGACATCATGTGGCACCACATGAATATAATCCTCAAGGTCATGAGAGGGTCTTTGGGGAAAGATAGATTATTACAAAATTATCACAGTGTAGAAAGCTTCTAATTATACATCTGGAAGCAATTCAAATGATTGGCTTGTATTTTATTTATCAGATATTGATAAAGCCTCTTAAGTTCCACTTCAGTAGGACAATTAAGAAATTCCATTCTATTTGATCCTGTGGCACAGAATATGTGTGTTCCAGGGTACCACCCACAATTTTCTCTGCTCCTTCAGACTGTATTAACAAAGCTACAGTAATAGAAACAGCATGGTACTGGCATGAAACCAGATATAAAGATGAGTGGAACAAAAGAGCCCAGAAATAAACCCACACACCCTGGGGTTAACTAATATGACACAGGGATAAGAAAACACAATGGAGAAAAGACTATTCCTTCAATAAGTGGTGCTGGGAAAACTGGAAAAACATAGAAAACAATGAGATTAGAAAATTCCCTCCTATCATATATAAAACATTCCACATATAAAAACAAATTCAAGATGGTTTAAAGATCTAAACATAAAACCTGAAACCATAAAACTCCCAGAAAAAAAGTTTGACATAAATTGTAGCAGTATTTCCTTGCATCAGTCTTCTAAGACAAAAAATAACATAAAAAGAAATAACATTAAAAATGAAATTAAAAAGAAATAACATAAAAAAATAAACAAATGGGACCTAATTAAACTTAAAAGTTTTTGCTCAGCAAAGGAACCATCGACAAAACAAAAAGACAACCTATGGGATGGAAGAAAATATTTGTAAATAATGAGAAGGGGTTCATATCCAAAACATACAAGAGCCTATACAAGTCAGTATCAAAAAAACCCCATCAGAAAATGGGCAGAAGACCTGAATAGCCATTTTTCCAAAGAAGAAATACAGATGGCTAACAGGCACAAGAAAAGATACTCTATATCATTAATTATTAAAGAAATGTGTAAATCAAAACCACAATGAGGTATCACGTCACACCTGTCAGATTGTCTATCATCAAAAAGTTTACAAATAAATGGTGGCGAAGATATGGAGAAAAGGGAACTCTCTTCCTATACTGCTGGTGCAAATGTAAATTGGGGCAGGCTGTTGAGGTCCTTTAATAGACCGGAACCTGGTGGTCCAGAGTCGACGATAGGAAAGTAAAAGAGAGAGAAAGAGGCTGATATTCCTTGGTTTACGCAGAAAACCAATAAAGCTCCTGACACGGGGCTTGTGCTATTCATGAAGGCACCTGGCACCCTCTCGATGGGGTGAAGGCACAGAGTACCTTCTTGAGATGGTCTCATTAGCCTGGGCAAGAAAGTGAGCCCAGTGGGCTTCTGCGCTCCAGAGAAATAGCCTGAGAGAGGGAGAGAGAGAGGGAGGAAGGGAGGGAGAGAGAGAGAGAGAGAGAGAGAGAGAGGGGACACGGGGACCCAAGCTCTGATGGAGCAAAGGTGTTTTATTCAACATTGTGTGAGTATTTATACTGTCTTACAAGGTAGCTATTTTCAGCAGAGATAAAATCAAAACTTACAAGTTATCAAGGAAACATGAGGTCATCCATATGAAAGAGAGAGGGTTGTAAATAATCACTTTTACAGTATGGGTCATAAAAAGGAAGAGGGTCATAAATAGTTACTTATCACTGTATGGAAAAACTAACGAAGGAAATGCATGCATTTCTAAGCCCCAGGGAGTAGTTTGCTACTCCACTTAATTCCTGAATATTCAGGAATTACTAAGGGACAAACGATTCATGACAGATACAAAACAGCACACAGGAAGCCTCCTGTTAAATGCTTCCTGACAGCAGGTCACTACAGAAAACAGTAAGGAAGTTCATTAAAAAACTAAAAATAGAACCACTATATGACCCATCAATTCAACTCCTAGGTATATCTATCTGAAAAAAATGAAAACACTAATTCAAAAGACACATGCACCCCGATGTTCATACCAGCACTATTTACAATAACCAAGACATGGAAGGAACTCAAGTGCCATCAACAGATGACTGAATTAAGAAGATGCAGTATATATATAAACATATATGCAATGGAATACTACTCAGCCATAAAAAGAATGAAATACAGTCATTTACAGTAATATGGGTGAATCTAGAGAACATTATGTTTAGTGAAATAAGTCAGAGAAAGACAAATAATATTATCACTTACATGTGGAATCTAAAAATAGTACAAATGAATGTATATATAAAACAGACACAGACTCAAAGATACAGAAAATAAACTTATGATTATCAAAGGGGAGATGAAAGGAGGGACAGACAAATTAGGGGTATGGGCCTAATAGATATAAACTACTATATACAAAAATGGTAAGCAATAAGGATATATTGTAGAGCATGGGAAATTATATCCATTATCTTGTAGTAATCTATAATGGAGAATCACTATGCTGTACACCTGTAATGAACACAATATTGTAAACTGACTATACTTCAATACAACAAACAAAAAAGAAATTCTAATCTGTTGAATCCTGTGGCACAGAATATGTATGTTCAAGCACACTACCCACCATTTGCATGGCTTCCCTGAGTCTAGGAATAGAGCTGAACAGCTTAGCATTTCTCTTCTGTGCCACTGCCACTTTCTCAAATGGATACAAGCTGTTGGCTTCCTGTTGTTCCCCAGGGGGCTGCAGGGCAGAGAAACAGAGGACAGAGAAGAGGAGCCAAAAAACTGTCTGCAAGATTTTCCATCGGTTTCTGACCACACTGTGCCTCTCCTCCCATCCTTGCCCCTTGTTGTTCTTTGGAAGGACAGATGGTATTTGTGTGCATATGCACACACACACACACATATATATAGAGAGAGAGGAAATGATTTAAGGAAGAAGGGAAGCTAGGAAGAAAACATGTACTATGAACAAAGGCCAAAATAAGATTAGAAAATCGTAAAAGAAAAAAGAAATCAGTATCTGCAAGTGGGTCTTGATTTATTAAAGCCTTTTGAGGTTAATATATTTCAACAAATGTAAAATTCTTCTCTATCACAAAATTACATTTCAGGAGACTGTCTACCCCTCAGAGTAAATCCTGCCCTTTTACAAGTATAGGCTTTTCCTAGCTTCTGAACTGTACAATTCAAGTAATGCAGAGTAATCTCAAGCCACTGAGCTGAATACATCTTTTTCCATCTGACAGTATTTGGATTTTGAGATGTGAATCATGTCACTGCTGCTACCACTAGGAATCTCAGAAAAACTGTTTTGGAAAAATGATTTCAGGCCCAGTTCTCTACTGCAAACCACCCAGCAAACATGACATGTACATTCCATAGCTTAAATATGAAATCTATGTTTCTACAATTGGTAAGGGACATTAGAGAGCTCCAGGTCAAATTACCTTAATCTTAAAAGTATGAATTTTCTTAATCTTTAAATACAAGATGCATCTTCATTGTCAATAATTAATATGACTGTCTTTTGGCTAAGGAGGAAGGCCTACAATTTGGATTGAAGGCAACATGATTCAGTGCCCTGAGCAAGGGCCAAAACAATCCATTGGCATCTAGGGCCATGAGATTATAGATTACCAAATTTTTAACTTGCTAGACTCTTCTACTCCAAATCCAAGGATTCTATTTAAAAATGGTTTTAAAGAAAATTCATGTTGGTGAGTAAATCAAGTGACTAAAAGACATGAGTACCAATCACACAGTTAGATCGGAAAAAGATTAACTTTATAGTCTGATAGTCAAAGTTAGGAAAATAACAAGACTAATGCATGAACTTAATATAGGATAATAAAAATCAGGATGTATTTGACTAAAGGTGCTGGAGAAAAATATTTTAGATCTGGAACAAAGGGATTCAAGGTTTGATACGTTTTGGTTTCATTCCATGCCAAGTAATATATTTAAATGACTAGGAATATAGATTTTAGAATCAGCTGCCTGGGTCTGAATTTCAGCTTGAACCCATACTTGCTGCTGTGACTTACTTTCTCTAAAAATTTAACTTCTTCTCATCAAAAAAATAAAAGGGAGATAATATTCACAACCTCAAAGTGTTATAAGGATTACTTGGGATAATGTGTGCAGAGAAATTAGTACAGAGTTTGGTGCATAGTTTGAATTCCAATAAA
This sequence comes from Bubalus bubalis, assembly GCF_019923935.1. NCBI lineage: Eukaryota > Metazoa > Chordata > Mammalia > Artiodactyla > Bovidae > Bubalus > Bubalus bubalis. Next base: position 147,604,223 of record NC_059160.1, read on the forward strand.
TGTAGCAATTAATAGTCTTATCACCATATCACTTCTCAGGAAAGTGCCTCAATTGATTATTCTTTTTTTTTAATATAAATTTATTTATTTTAATTGGAGGTTAACTACTTTACAATATTGTATTGGTTTTGCCATACATCAACATGAATCCACCATGGGATTATTCTCTTCTTAATAAGTGTTAACTAAGTTCAACTTACTAGGTCTCCCTTCTCTTTTCATAATTGCTTTTGCCCCGTCTCTGTTTACAGACTACTACTTTCATATTTGAAGAGCAGAAAAAGTGAATGCAACAAATATCATTTGTTATACAATATAATAGAATAATTCCTAGATTAAACTACCTAGAGGCTGAAGCAGAACAACTTAAAAAGACCTGTATCCTGGCCATATATTACTAGACAGAAAACTTGCATAAAAGAGGTACACAATAAATATGTAGTAAGTGAACAGAGGTAGAACACTAGAAAATTAATTCACAGCACAGTGTCCTAATGTTGAGAATATTTCCTATCTGAGGCAAGGATTACCTCTCCATTTCTCCCTTAACACCTACTTCCACAATATTGATTTTTATAAGAATATGTTTGAGAACATCATTAAATATGACTAGTCAGTAATGTATTTGAGTGCTTATTAATATGCCAGGTGCGGTCACACAGAGTCAGACACGATGGAAGCGACTTAGCAGCAGCAGCAGCAACAGTCCTAAGAACTTACCTTATGTAATCCTCAAAATGTTATATAATAGGTATTATTATTATCATTTTATTTTATAGACATGGGCACACAAGCAGAGAGAAATTAAATAACTTGCTCATACAGTTAATCTGGTGAGAAACTTCTCTTTTGGCCAATCAAAACAGTTGATGTGCTTTTTTTAAAAATAAATTTATTTATTTTAATTGGAGGCTAATTACTTTACAGTATTGTATTGGTTTTGCCATACATCAACATGAATCTGCCATGGGTATACACGGGTTCCCCATCCTGAAACCCCTCCCACCTCCTTCCCTGTACCATCCCTCTGGGTCATCCCAGTGCACCAGCCCCAAGCATCCTGTATCCTGCATCAAACCTGGACTGGTGATTCATTTCATATATGATATTATACATGTTTCAATGCCATTTTCCCAAATCATCCCACCCTAGCCCTCTCCCACAGAGTCCAAAAGACTGTTCTATATATCTGTCTCTTTTGCTGTCTTGCATACAGGGTTATCTTAAAGGCATCAACAATCATATTTCCTTTCTTACCCTGGTTATGGAAAGCTTAGTCAAGTTTGTGACCTACCTCTAGCAAGAACAGGAGTTTACAACTTATATTTTTCATAATAATTTTACTTCTGGCTTTCTCTTAACCTTCTTCCATTTTTTAACTTTTATTTCTCAGCAAGTTTTATTTTATTTTTGTTTCACTGAATATATTCTTTAGGGCTTTATTAAACCCTTTTTTGAACAAAGCAGGGTATAAAAAAGTGGTGTTGGACATCTTTGTTGTTTCAATTTTTGGTTATGATAAATATCACCACTGGGATAAAGTTTTTCTGTATTTTTCATCATTATTTTTGGGTTGATCTCTAGAAATGAATTATGAAATAAAAATCTGTGGCGGATTCATTTTGATGTTTGGCAAAACTAATACAATTATGTAAAGTTTAAAAATAAAAAAAAATTAAAAAAAAAGAAATATTTGATATATACAAATAATACCCATGATAGACAAGTCATGAAGCATAATAATTAAAAAAATTCCATGAATATACCACTAATCTGAGAGGAAGCATTAGCACAAACAGTTGAGATTCATCCCTCTGCCTCCCCTAAGAGGTAACATCACTGGACTTCATTTTTTACTGCCTTGCAATCTTTGTTTAGTTTAAAACTCGTTAACAATATTGTTTATTTCTTCTTTCTTCTGAACTTTATAAAATGGTATCATAGGGATGTATTCTTTTGTGATTTTCTTTTTTCAATTAACCGTTATACTTTTAGAATTCATTCATGTTGATACATTTTTTTAAATTTAAATTTATTTAATTGGAGGCTAATTACTTTACAATATTGTATTGGTTTTCCATACATCAATATGAATCCGCCATTGGTGTACATTTAAGCATGCTTCTTTCATTCTTACTCTATTGTAGATTTCTATTATTTGAAAATATCACTATCAGTTTTCCTATAAATGGACATCTGAGTTATTGTCAGCCTTTTTTATAAGGCTATTATGAATATTCTTATACCAGTGTCCTGATGAAACAGCAACAAGGGTTCCAAGTCTAGAGCATGTATGTAGAAGTGGAACTCCTGTCTTATCAAGATAATATCTAATTACTTGCCAAAAGAATCACACCAATACTTTTCATCAGCTATGTACAAGAGCTCCCTTTGTTTCATACTTTCACCAGTACTTGGTGTTGTCAGACTTTTTATTTTTTGCCAATCTAGTGTGTGTAAAAATAGTAGGTATAAATTCTTTAATGCTTTTGATATATATTGCTTAATTTCTAGAAAGATGTACTGCTTTACAATCCTAACAGTATATGAGAACACCCTTGATAACATCAAGTATAATTTTTAAAAATCTCTGCTAGAGTAAAAATGGTAACCCATTTTAATTAGCATTTCTTTGATTACTAGTGAGGCTGACCATTTTTCATATATGTGTACTGGTCATTTCTATTTCTTCCTCTGAATTTTCTACCTTCTTTGCCTATTTATTTACAGAAGTGCTGATATATGTCTCAATTTATAAGATTAAAAATATTTGCCCTGTATTAATATAGTATAAGTTTTTTTTACCCAGTTTGCCCATCTTTCAATTTTGCTTAAGTCTGTTTTAAATCTTTATTGTGGTGAAACACATGGATCTATTTGCAACTTGTTTCACTGGCTTATAGCTAGTAACTCTTTTCCTGTTAGATAAGAGGCTAAGTATTGATTTATCATTTCTTGATTAAAAAAAAAGTAAACATAACCTAAAAGATTAAAACATATTTTTCAGTGTCAATCAATGAAAGTGATTAAATCCTCAGAACAAAGGTAAGCTTTGCTTTAAAAAGTCCTCCAGATACTAGGTGAAGTAAGTCAGGCAGAGAAAGACAAATATCATATGATACTGCTTATATGTGGAATCTAAGAAAAGGTATAAATTAACTTATTTACAAAACACAGAGTTACAGATGAAGAAAACAAACTAATGGCTACCAACAGGGGGAAAAGAGGGACAGATAAATTGGGAGGTTGGGACTGACATATACACACTACTATTTATAAAATGTGTGTTTGTGTGTGTGCACGTGCGCGTGTGTGCACACGTGCATGCTCAGTCACTTCAGTAGTGTCTGACTCTTTGCAACCCCATAGATCATAGCCTGCCAGGCTCCACTGTCCATGGTATTTTCCTGGCAAGAATACTGGAGTGTGTTGCCATGCCCTTCTTTAGAGGATCTGCCTAACCCAGGGATCAAACCCACGTCTCCTGCACTGCCAGCAGGTTCTTTACTTGCTGAGCCACTGGGGATAGATAACTAATAAGAACCTACTGTATAGCACAGAGTACTCTACTCAATATTCTGTAATGATCTATATGGGAAAAGAATTTTAAAAAGAGTGGATATATGTTATATATAACTGAGTCACTTTGCTGATTAGCAGAAGCTAGGACAACACTGTAAATTAACAACTATACACCAATAAAAATTAATTTCAACAAAATAAAATCCACTGAGAATATTAAAATAAATAAATAAATAAATCCTCCAACTTGCTGACTTTTTTTAAACTAGTTTTTTTTTCTTTTGCCATGCCACAGAGCATGCAGGATCTTAGTTCCCCAATCACGGATTGAACCCATGCCTCTGGAAGTGTGGGGTCCTAACCACTGGACTGCTAGGGAAGTCCCTTTACACCAGTCTTAATGTTTGGGACTTTAGACTAAAATGGGGTTATTTAAACCTAACTTAACCAGGTTCCCTTTAATTGAGGGAATAAACTCATGGAAATTCAGTCCATTTAACTATCTTTTTTTGTTTAAAGGAATATAATCAGCTCTGGAGTGATGATAGCTCAGTTGGTAAAGAATCCGCCTGCAATGCAGGAGACCCCAGTTCAATCTCTGGGTTGGGAAGATCCACTGGAGAAGGGATAGGCTACCCACTCCAGTATTCTGGCCCGGAGAATTCCATGGACTATAGTCCATGGGGTTGCAAAGAGTCAGACACGACTGAGCGACTTTCACTTTCATGGAGTGATGGAGAAAGCGCAAAAAAAAAAAAAAAAAAAAAAAGTTCAGTTCTAAAGAAAAGAAGGCCTAAAAGGACTATTATACTTTCTTAGAAAAATTCCTCAGGTTGTTAAAGAATAATCCATTCTCTATCATTCATTATAGCAAATATTACTGTTACAGCATTTACTATGTGCCAGATCCTGTTCTAAGTGCTCTCCATATATTAATTCTCATAACATTTTGAATTATACAAAATCTGTGTGGTTGTTTTTTTCCTAAGATATGACCTTGATCAATATGAAAAAGACTCAAATTCTGGCAAAATTAACAGCTATTTAATATTCTAATCAATCGATGAAGTTAGTGTTTCCATATGGAATCCCTATATCATGTTAGTCTCAAGCTATTTTTTCCTCTACGATAACTCTTTCAGAAAGCAGTAGATCTTACCATATCCCATTTCTGCTTTCAACACCATTTTATTCTAAATCACAGCAACATGAAAAATACCTTAGTCTTGGCACTATATATTCCTTTGAGATTTGAGGCCCAACATTATTCAGAGTTCAAGGACATTCTTCTTTTCATGAGATCACAAGAATTTTGGAAACAGAAAGTCCATGTATTGGAAAAAAATATAAAAGCTCCAATTTTAGGAGATAAGAACCAAGGACTAATCGTGGTAGGAAAGCAAAGCGCTGCCTTTTTCTCGTGAGTGTCCATTTATTTTCCTCTGACTTCATTATTTCTGTAGATGGCTCTCTGAGACCTATTGTCTAGGTGAGAATACAACATATATTTCCATGCTGCTTTAGTCCGAGCATTGCTGACAGCATGTCAGCACTCTTTTATGAGTTGGAGATTTAGCTTGTTCATTACTTGACACCTAATGTCATTATAAAAGACTTGATGTGCTGATTTTACCTAAAGGTGAGGCAAACCGTGGAAGGCAGCAACCAGTGTGAGAAGCTGTTAAAAAGTAATGATGAAAATTAAGACATACAATTTACTTTGGGCTTGGTGTATTCATAATTGATCAGTTCCTCACCACAGTGAATTATTAAATAAAGAAAAATAAAAGCCTCAACAAATTAGCAAAGCCAATCTAGCAACATATAGAAGGGATTAAATACCATAACCAAGTGGGATATATCCCACAAATGAGAGGATAGTTTAACAACTGAAAGTCAGTTAAGGTAAGACATATCAAGAGAATAAAGGTCAAAAACTAAATGATCAAAAAAAAAATGGGGAGAGAGGCAGACATTTCTTCTTGTTACCATTTTCATATGAGAATATGGGTAATTTCTCTTACTTCCATTAAAGAGAAAACTCTCTAAATCAGTAGACAGCAATTACTGGCAAATGATAAAAATATCAAAATTTGCCTAACAGAGACAAGAAGGATATACATTTTTAGTGGACCCCAGTGAAAGAGCAGGGAAGGGACAGGGTAAAACCTTTAAAAGAATGACATACTGTTGAGGATATGACAAAGACTGGTTAGAATCAGTTAGGTCCAAGATGGCAGAAGATTTGACTTCCAATGGACCTTAAGCCTCAATATACGTTCATTGTAATACGTTAGCATGCTAAATGACACAGCCACCAGCGCCATGACAGTTTTGAGGCCAACCATAATAGGACAAAAAGTGGGTAGTGGTCCAATTCCTGGAAATCTCTGCCCCTTTTCCCAAACAGTTGGAATAATCCTCCCCCTTGTTAGCCTGTGAAATTACCCAGCCCATAAAAACTAACCACCCCATATTTGGGGTCTCTTGCCTTCTGAGATGGCCCACACTCTGTGGAATGTGTTTCTCCCATGGAATGTGTTCTTTCTTTTTGAGATGTACCACAATCACTGCAGATGCTGATTGCAGCCATGAAATTAAAAGATGCTTACCCCTTGTAAGAAAAGTTATGACCAACCTAGATAGCATATTCAAAAGTAGAGACATTACTTTGCCAACAAAGGTCCATCTAGTCAAGGCTATGGTTTTTCCAGCGGTCATGTATGGATGCAAGAGTTGGACTATGAAGAAAGCTGAGTGCTGAAGAATTGAAGATTTTGAACTGTGCTGTTGGAGAAAACTCTTGAGAGTCCTTTGGACTTCAAGGAGATCTAACCAGTCCATTCTGAAGGAGATCAGCCCTGGGTGTTCTTTGGAAGGAATAATGCTAAAGCTGAAACTCCAGTACTTTGGCTACCTCATGCGAAAAGTTGACTCATTGGGAAAGACTCTGATGCTGGGAGGGATTGGGGGCAGGAGGAGAAGGGGACGGCAGAGGATGAGATGGCTAGATGGCATCACCAACTCGATGGATGTGAGTCTGAGTGAACTCCGGGAGATGGTGATGGACAGGGAGGCCTGGTGTGCTGCAATTCATGGGGTCGCAGAGTCGGACAGGAGTGAGCGACTGAACTGAACTGAACTGAACACTGGCTCAGATGGTAAGGAATCTGTCTGCAATGCAGGAGACTCAGGTTTAATCCCTGGGTTGGGAAGATCCCTTGGAGGAAGGCATGGCAACTCACTCCAGTATTCCTGCCTGGACAATTCCATGGACAGAGGAGCTTGGTGGGCCACAGTCCATGGGGTCACAAAGAGTTGGACATGACTGAGTGATATTTTAAAAAAACCTAAACATTCTGTCTATGAAATGAGTCTCTCTCTAAATAATCTACTTCTTACCTATCACTTTGTCTCTCACTGAATTCTTTTGTGATGAGACAAAAAGAACCTGAGTTTCATTAAGTCTTGAGACCAGGAGTGTGATCTCAATTGAAAGACAGTGGGGTCAGGTCTCAATCTGAGTTTTGGTTGGGCTGAATTCCAGGCCCACGGGTTCAAGTCCCCGTCTTATGTATCTTCACCAGCATGATGTAAATTAGCCATCAATTCACTAAAATATGTAATATGAGCTCTCCCAAGCTGTATTGATTTGTACCTAATTTATAACAATACATTTAAACATAAAGCCTTTCTACAGCAAGAATAATTCAATCAATTTTAGACATTCTGTATTCTTTTTTTTATTCCCCTCCCATCTAGGCTGCCACATAACATTGGGCAGAATTCAATGTGCTATATAGTAGGTCCTTGTTGATTACCCAGTCTAAATATAGCAGTGTTAAAACAGTCTATATTCTAAAGGAGACTTGTATCAGCTGTGAAAGGACTTGGAACACCTCATGGATCTAGGGAAAGTAAATTGCTTTATGCTAAGCATTCAGATTTTTCTTTATTTTCCCTCTCTGGGATATTGTCCCCACTTTTTATCTATCTGTACAACCCTGTCTTTTCTTGAACTTAACCTCTCTTCATGGCCCTACTGGTTATTCCAAAACACTTGATTTCTCTGAGTTTTCTGAGATCTTACAATAGGTTAGGTCTATGCAGGTCAGGAAGCAACAGTTAGAACTGGACATGGAACAACAGACTGGTTCCAAATAGGAAAGGAGTATGTCAAGGCTGTATATTGTCACCCTGCTTATTTAACTTATATGCAGAGTACATCATGAGAAACGCTGGACTGGAAGAAGCACAAGCTGGAATCAAGATTGCCGGGAGAAATATCAATAACCTCAGATATGCAGATGACGCCACCCTTATGGCAGAAAGTGAAGAGGAATTCAAAAGCCTCTTGATGAAAGTGAAAGTGGAGAGTGAAAAAGTTGGCTTAAAGCTCAACATTCAGAAAACGATCATGGCATCCAGTCCCATCACTTCATGGGAAATAGATGGGGAAACAGTGGAAACGGTGTCAGACTTTATTTTTTTGGGCTCCAAAATCACTGTAGATGGTGACTGCAGCCATGAAATTAAAAGATGCTTACTCCTTGGAAGGAAAGTTATGACCAACCTAGATAGCATATTCAAAAGCAGAGACATTACTTTGCCAACAAAGGTCTGTCTAGTCAAGGCTATGGTTTTTCCTGTGGTCACGTATGGATGTGAGAGTTGGACTGTGAAGAAGCCTGAGCGGCAAAGAATTGATGCTTTTGAACTGTGGTGTTGGAGAAGATTCCTGAGAGTCCCTTGGCCTGCAAGGAGATCCAACCAGTCCATTCTGAAGGAGATCAGCCCTGGGATTTCTTTGGAAGGAACGATGCTAAAGCTGAAACTCCAGTACTTTGGCCACCTCATGCGAAGAGTTGACTCATTGGAAACGACTCTGATGCTGGGAGGGATTGGGGGCAGGAGAAGGGGACGGCAGAGGATGAGATGGCTGGATGGCATCACTGACTGGATGGACGTGAGTCTCAGTGAACTCCGGGAGATGGTGATGGACAGGGAGGCCTGGCGTGCTGTGATTCATGGGGTCGCAAAGAGTCGGACATGACTGAGCGACTGAACTGAACTGAACTGAACTGAGGCATGATAGAAAATTACGCTTTGCATTATATTTTCTTTTCTTTTTGAAAGTGCACATATTGCTTTTATAACATTATGTACTTCTTGAAGGAAAAGTCCATGTCTTATATTTTTTACTCTGTCATACCCAGAGCTGGGCCAAACAGCATGTCCTCAATAAATAATTTTTGTTGACTGATTAAATTTCTGCCTCATATAAGACTCCCCTATCAATTCTTTACTTATCATCTACTACACTTTTCAGCCTATACTCTTGAATACTGAAGGTGAGATTATGCCACTTCACTAGAATTGATAATTATTCCCGGGGGTGGAAAATCTTAACACCACCACTAGAATTTCAATGATATGATTAGTTGTGGGCTCCACTATGAATCTCCTTTTGCTGCTTTACCTAAGTCCAGTTATATATAAAATTTCTCAATAATATTCAGTTTGCATTTAAAAAACTGAAAGAAACAATTAAAAAAATAGGTAAATAAATAAGCATACTGGAGGATACAGACAGGATAGGCAATGCCAGGCTCTGTAGGCCAAAATAATTTGTACTCTGAGTCTGAAACTATGCTGGAATGATAAATTAGGTGAGAATGGCAGGTTCATTAATTCATTCAAGTGAAAACCACAAAAACCTATCAGTAAAGTTTCCCTTCTTCTGTCACTTGGTATTAGAAAACCACCATATCATCAATTTTCATAAAATTCAAGCCAGGGTAGATGCCATAAAATCATTATAGTCACACTGTCATCCATTAGGAAAATGGGAATATTTTGATCAAAACACAGAGACCCACTCATCTAAATTAAAAGTCTGAATTGCAGCATCTCTACGGAGCTGAAGACATGTGCAGGAGTCTTTTCATTTAGTCTTTAAAAATATATATGTTTATTTATTTGGCCGCACCAGGGCTTAGTTTCAGCATGCATGTTCTTTGATCTTTGTTGTAACATGCAGGGATCTTTAGATGCAGCATGCAAACGCTTAGGTGCGGCATGTGGGATCTAATTGCCTGACCAGGGACTGACTCTGGCCCCTGTAATAGGAAGGACAGAGTCTTAGCCACTGGACCACCAGGGAAGGCCCTCATTTAGTCTTTACTCACTGAAACTCTAGTTTGGTAGCTTCTGGGAAATACTTTATGCAGCTCTATATAGTCTCTGTTGTGGTTCTCTTGAAGAATTAGGATATGCTTCCTGTGCCCACATCAGAGATCTTATTATCTGGGGTATATAAATGAATCCAATGTATTACAGCGGCAAGGATAAAGGTTTTGCGGTCAGGCTGACTTGAGTTTGTTGTTTTTTGTTGGTTTTTTTTTTTGTTTTGGTCTCTTACCAACTGTAAACCCCTGAGCAATCTATTTATCCTTTCTAACCCTTGTTTCCCTCATTTGTAAAATGGGTATAATAACAGTACTTCCCTTGTGAGATTATTCTGAGGGTTAAGTTAGATAATACATGTGAAACAATCACCCCATTTAATATTTTACAAAATGCATTTACTTATATTTTCTATATTTTAATATCTCTGAAATCAATATGCTTCTGATAATTGCTATTGGCTAGGCAGCAGTTGCAATACTGTTGTCATTGCCTATACAAGATGTCGGAAGCTTACAAAATGAATGTCAGTGGCGCGGAAGAAAATCCTAGGTAACAGTGGAGTATTTCTTTAAGAAATGCTGTATTACCAATGCTCCTGATGGCTCAAAGGACAATTTGATGTCTAATAAAAGAAATTCATAATTCTGAGTCAAAAGAGAAATTCAGAAGATTTGGGCCCTGAACGTGAGGACATTTTATACCAATTTATCTTATTTATAATTCCTTTTATGAATACACAGGATGACATAATAAAAATCTAAGCCTAAAGGAGTATTTCAATAGGCATTAACTAAATATATTTAGTTCAAGGAAAGCATTTTTGTTGTGATTTACTTGACAATTTTTTCTTTTTTAGTGGTACATAAAGGTACATCTCATCAATGTTTGTGTTTTATTTTTTTATTTTTTTTTCCATAAAAGCAGTGTTTATTAAAGCTTTTTTCTTAGTGAAAAATGCCAGATAACCAAGTATTACTTATTCTATCACTTATTGAGGAAGAAGTTTTACACATTAGAGCAAAGCAAAACAAGTTAACATGGAACCCCATTGTTACCAGCCTCTTGTAGGCAAGAAAACAAGCCTGGAGGACTCAGCGGAGCCCATCGCCTCCTCACAGGGAGGGACGGGAACACCCGCGTGTCTCCAGTACCCGACAGAGTCCAGCACAGACCAGGACCAAGACTGTAGTCTGCAGAGAAGAGCGCGTCCTGCTGTCTGTAGGGACACGCTACTCAGCCCTGGTGCTCCAGGGACAGTCTGCTGCACACTCACAGACGGCCCAGGATACTTCACTCAGCATCAACAGATGAATACCCGGGCTTCCCTGTGTTTTAGATTCAATGAAATATGGTAATACATTGTCTAGCACATATTAAGAGCTCAGTAAATGTTAGCTGCTATTAATACATGTTAAGTTAGCTGCAAACAATAATAATAACAACAATTTTGCTTCTGTTAACTTCAGTTCTGTTTAAAGAGAAACAAACTTTCTTTCCCTACAAAGACAATACAGAAAAAAATTGAGAAAGGAGAGAAAAACTACAACTAAGTAATTCTCTTAACTCTCTCCTTATTACTCTTCACATGAGCATTTTTCTTGTTTATGAGAAGAAAAGGAAAAGAGGTGGGCAAGAGTGGAACTGTGCTCAGGGCATAGAAAGTTTAATTCTAAACTGTCTTTCCTTATAAAAACTGTACTTCTGCAAAAATTTCTGGAAATAGGAGGTATAAGAATAGACTATAAGCTCTGCAGTTACTACCTGTGGGACACAAATAAACAAGTGGGCTGAGAATAATAATGTACAAAATGCTTCCTATTCTTTTGAGTCTCATAATCACCTTTGAAATAGGTGTAATAGTGACCATCTCTATTTACATAAGAGGAATGTGAGATCAGAAGAGTAAATGGGACAAAGCCAAAACGACAATAGTCTAGTGGGTTTTAAAACGAATGTGCATTACCGGCATGATAAAATTATGTAACTACTTTTTATGAGTGAATGATTTTAAAAGTCCATCCCTAAAGGCTGATTTAAGATCATGTAATTACACATTTGCCTAACAAATTAAAAAAAAAAAAAAAACCTAGCTAGGCAATTATAAATTAAACTGCTAGCTTATACCCAGGAGGAGACAGCATCATTAAAAATAGTTATTACTTGATGTTTTCTATAGGAACAATGTCACAGATACAAGATATGAAAAAATCAATTGTGGCTCAATTTGAAAAAGAGCTGTGTTCAAGGAATCCATCATGACAACTCTCTCTATGCTTCACAAAAGCTAGACAGTTTAACTGAAAGAAATACAGGTTCATTACACTAAAACAATGGAACAGTTATGGCTGTACCTGTTTTTACATGATGAACTAAGTTGAGTATTAAGTTGTATATTCTCAAATTTCTACCTTCTTGGAAATCACTAAAATACTATAGTTTGAGTACACTATCTGTAAAATTAGCAATACATTCCATTCTGTGGTTTCTGGAGCTCAAATTTCAATTTTTCTCCCTTTTTGAAATGATGATCCCTTTTTGATTGGCTTAATCTTATCACCCATTTTAAATTTGCCCATTCAGAAAGCCACTGCATAGGCAATAAGCTCATGCCTATTAGGTGCTACGGAACTGGTTACTAATTTTTAATATACTAAAAATTATGCTGGAAACTGCCAATTTTCTTAGAACATAAAATAGAGAGCTAGAGAGTGAAACAATATACAGAAATTAGAATTCAGGTTGACTGACAAGCATAAAGACAAATGTAAGAAAGACTGAAAGACTAAAGCTTAGAAATATGCAGCTCACTGAAGCTTTAATGTAGAAGGTGGGAAGAAATGCAGGCAGGTGAAAGGCAAAGTATCTAATGGGCAAGATCACTTTTGTGGTCATGGTCTTTCATTAAAAAAAAGAAAAAAAGATATTACATGTTTTTCCCTGACATAGGAAAATGGAGGAGAGTCATCAAATCCTTTTATGATGACAATGGTAAAAATAGAAAGAGAATTTGCTTTCTATTTGAATTGTATTTCAGGTTAACAGTAAGTTTAGCTCCCCCTGGCTGGTCAGTTATGTGTTTTAGAGGCCAAAGAGTAACCACCGAGTGAGGTTATGTATTAAATCCCTCAGCAGTAAAAGATTTCTGTTTTTTTTTAAGTCATCAAGCTAATTAAGAAGGTTTTTCTTAAATGTTAGTTTTTCATTTTTTAAAAAACCAAATTAAGAGACAAAGAAGATACTTTTCAAATATGTGGTAGCATTTCAGTTTTTAAAAAGAGATAATTAGGAATTTTTCATGCTTAATCATGCAGGTCTTCAAGATAGCAGTTAGTTAAAATTATCTAAACTATCATACCCTATAAGGTACCTCTAAATTATGTGAAGTTTGTTCATTTTCTTATGGGTTAAGACACTACTGATTCTTATTCTGGGCACGTTTTAGTTTTTCTAGTTGTATTAACGCTTCTTTTTGGTTGCACATAATAGAAACGAACTCAAGATAAGTTCAGCAAAAAAGAAATTTAGGAGCCTCAAGAGACAAGGGCAAGCTCACGGAAGAAAAAAGACTGAAAGCCAGGACTGTAATATTGGCAGGTCTCGTCTCTGTGCAGTTGCTTCACTCCTCATTTTTTGTTATCCTTTCTTCCTCTGCACTTCATGAGTTTACACGGTAGGCAGCAGATGGTTACCCTGGAGTTCATACGTTAAAACACCAACTATGTCCACTTCCAGCTTCAAATTCCCTATGGAGAAACTGAATGGCCCGACTTGGGTTGGGCATCCACTGCCAGTCCAATTAGCTGAGATAGGGGAAGGGGAGGGTGATGGGAGGACAAGAAGTGGGAGGTGCAAGGTATAAATACTGCTTCCAGGAGCCCACAGCTGTGTTTGGTAGGTAGAATGGGACAAATCCTGGAGAAAAGGGAAGTGCTGAAAGTTGACTAGTTATCCCAAAAGATGCCTAATTAATTAACACATAATGATGCCATTGAGAGAGATTGAGAGGGTGAGTGCATGTGTGTGTGCCTTTATCAAGCTTTTGACTATTTCCTGAGCATCTGATTTGTGTCAGACACTGTACCAGTCACTAAGGAAGTAATAATGAGTCCAAAACTCTATCAAAAGTTCTCAAGAAGTGTTTGTAGACAGGTATTTAAGAATTAATCAGGAGACTATATAATCAAGTCACGTGAAGAAAAAGTACAGAGTGCTTTGGAAATATGTAACCTAAAATGAGGTCTAACTGGGCTGTGAGAGATAAGGAGGTAACTGGGGTAAGGGAAATGAGGAAGAGAGTATTTTAAGCAAATCAACAATAGTGCAAAGGCCCTTAGGTGGAAGAATGATTGGTACGAGATGAACTTGGAAGAGGAGGTGACAGAGGTCCAATTATACAGAGTCCAGGGGTAAGGGTTTAAGTCTTTAGTTTAAGAAGAATGAGGAAGGCAAGAGTGGCTATAGTGGGACTTCTCTGGTGGTCCAGTGGTTAAGAATCGGCCTTGCAATGCAGGGGACACCCGTTTGATCCCTGATCGGGGAACCAAGATTCCACTTGCCATAGAGCAACTAAGCCCATGCACCCCAACTAGAGAGGCCATGTGTTACAATTACTGAAGCCCAAGTGCTCTGGAGCCCGTGAGCCACAACAAAAGATCCTGAACAATGCAATGAAGATCTCGTGAGAAACAAGTAAGACCTGATGAAACAAACAAACAAAAAGAGTAGCTATAGTAAGACTAGTTGGGAAGTGACTAAAGTAATTCAGCCAAAAGATAACCTGTAGTGTAGACTAGAATGGTGCTGGATACGAACAGAAGTGGCAAGATGAGATGATGTTACTAACAGGGATTGTGGGAATGGGTGTGATGAAGATATCTATGCCTAATAGATTCTTTTCTGCTTCTTCTCTAGTTCTTTGAATGTGACTTTAGCTACTTGGAAAGCTGATGGTTGCTTGACTTTCTCACTACTAACCTGAAGTTTTTACTAAAAGAAAGTCAGATAAATTCTCATTTCTGCCTGGCAGGTCTTTCTTTGCTGGTCCTAAGAGAATGTTTTCATGTGTGAAATTATACCTCCTTAAATCTTTAAATTGCTTTTAACACCTTCCCTTCTTAGGATCCTATAAAACTTGCAACCTCTGATACACTCGTGTGAATGGCCAATACAAGGTAATAGGGGCCGTGACAACTATAAAGGAAGCTACTCTTTTCATCTCGTCACTCTCCAAAGTAGCAGAGATCTCCTACCTTCAAATGTATTTGATCTTAAGAGCGAGTTGCAACATTGAAGACAAAGATATTAGTATTGGTTGGTCATTCTCAGTTCTATCCCTTTACTACAATTCAAATACCGGCTTCTTCGCTTCCGGCTGTCATGGAGCTGGGAGGCAAAAATAAGCCTCAAATTATTTAGGGAGGAACAAGCTGTCCATGGCTTTTTTAATACAGAGGAGACTGCCACATAAACACAAGGTCAAAATTATTGCACCGTTTTCAGTACAGAGGCAGAAAGGAAGTTAATTAGTATTTCAGACCAGAACCAACCAATTGAATACACTAAAATTATACCACCATGATAACATAAAAAGGAAAACTGCACATTTTTCTGTCATATATTTATCAGCACATATTGGCAGAGAGGCAGGTATTTCAAATTTTTGAAACTATCTAGAAACTACGGTTTGAGATATACTAATTATAGCTTAGCAGTATTCATTTACTAAAACTGTGTTAACTTTTACTCTGCTCGGAGAGTAAAATTTGCCCCATGGAGCCCTCTGGCACATGGACATGATGATCACTAAAAAGTCATAGAGGGAAGGTGAATCTTTCTGGATGACTTCTGCAAAGCTAGTTGAGAAGGGCAGCTAAGGTTATGCTCCATTATGCCAGTTTAAAATAAATTATGTTTCACTAGGCAGAGCAGGCGCCTGTTGACAAAGTATGTATAAAATCTGATTAGCTTTGGTGAGTTAATGACTACATGTTCAAATAAATGACTTCTTACTAGACTCACCGGATTAACCAGCTCCACAATTTATTATTTTTCCTTGGCAGAAATTGAATGCAAAGCCACATTAACATCACATTTGAGGTTATACATACTCACAAGTGAGGAAAATCAAAGAGATTGTTCCCCTAGCTATCATAACCCTGTCAGAGCATAAAGATACAGTGAACTAAAAAACTTATTTCAAATCCACAGTTAGGAAACGAATACACCACAATATTCTTTAAGACCAGTTTTGGAGATATTGTACTAAGAGAACTTTAATTAACCTTTCCTGATGGAGAAAAAGAAAATGCCTTTATAGGCTCTTTAAAATCAAAATAAGCCAATCAACAAACCAACCAGCACCATTTCCCAAGCATTAGAAAAATCCCAACATTACTTTAGATCCAAATTTAAAAACTAGTCTCAATCAAATTTAACCTGATACTCATTTACTTAAAAATTTAGTTCAGTTTAGCATTGGAAGGACTGACATTGAAGCTGAAACTCTGGCCACCTGATGCAAAGAGCTGACTCACTTAAAAAGACCTTGATGCTGGGAAAGATCGAGGGCAGGAGGAGAAGGGGACGACAGAGGATGAGATGGTTGGATGGCATCACCGACTCAACGGACATAGGTTTGGGTGGACTCCGGGAGTTGGTGATGGACAGGGAGGCCTGGTGTGCTGCGGTTCATGGGGTCACAAAAAGTCAGACATGACTGAGCAACTGAACTGAACTGAACTGAGCCTATAGAGAGAATTCCTGACAGAAAGCAGAGTTTGATCCCATTTCTTTAGTTAACATCACAGAGTAAGATGAGCTTATACCTAAGTGAATAATTGTAAATTGTGTAAAGGGATAACCAAACAGTAGCTACTTTTTGCCTAAAAGTTCCAAGTCCGTTAGACCAAAGAAATCAACATTCTCAGACATACAGAAGGCTATCACTAAGTGATGTATTATCCACGTGTTTTAATACATACCATCTTCTGTGAATCATGAGAACAAAATTCCTTAAATCCTGAGTAAAAAAAAGCAACCTGTTAGTTTTTAACACAGTCTCTCATTTGGTTTTACAGTGGGAATTTTCCAAGTTGATTACAAAATATTTCAGAAAAAAATCTATGAAGTATTTTCATTATAGATAGTGATTTAAAAGAGATCTTAACAGATATACTCCTTAAATTACAAGCATGCAAACTAAAACATATCACATCATTTTAGCTGTACATTTATTTCTTCAAAATGTCCAATACTTTTGCCACTAAGGGGAGCAATATACCATGATGCATAACAAAACAGAGATTAAGCTTCATCCCTTGGGGGGTAAACTTGAATCCTGGAGATGAGAGGAGCTTTCCTTGTTCATTCAGAAGCTACATAGCAGGACACATTTCTTTGGAAACAGAAGGGACTGGGACAGGAATATGGCAAGCATTTGCTGAGTCTGGATTACATGAACATGCAGCTGGGTGTCTGGTGAAGCAGAGAGAAACTATGGATATACACTGCCTGAAGACTACAAGGAAGCAAGCTTTCTGGGAAGGAAGAACATAAGGCTGCAATCCTCTGTTCACTAGATTCACAGCTAATGGAACATGTGAGGGAGAGCTGCGGTGACCCCAAGCAGTGCCAGTGGTTCAGAAAGGCAATGAGGCATCTGCGACAAATCAAGCCAGGGCAGAAAGACAAACTGGTGGGATGGCCTCCATGACGAGTGCTGGGAAAGGCAGACATGATGGTAGGGCCATGAGACAGCACTACTGGAGATAGCATGTCACTGGAACTATCCTTGACACAGCCCGCCGAAGGCTACTCTTATACCCTGAGGAAGGTGGTAAGTGTACACAGGTGGTACCCTATATAGAAATGGTCCCCAGTGTTCCCCATCTTCTAATATTCACTCACGGGCAGTCTCCTCCCACAATGGACCATGTCAAGAGAGACTTGTGAAGAGGTCCAGAGAAGGAGGAACTGAAAGCCTCCTGCCTGTGGCCATGTGAGTGAGCTTGAAAGAGGACCCTCCAGACTAGTCAGGCTTTTAGAAGATTGCAGTTCTGGCTGACACTGTGACCACCACCAAATGAGAGATAGCCAGAACCACCCAGCTGAGCTGCTCCTGGATTCCTATCCCTTAGAAACTGTGTGATATAATAAATTCTTTAAATGGCTAAGTTTGGGGATAATTGCTTATGCAATAATAGCTAACTAATGCAGAGTTGTAATACTTCAATTTTTAGAAATTTTTAGAAATCTTCCTACTTTGAAGAAATACTAGAGCTTGAGCAGAAATCTATACCAGCAGTGGTAGTAACACCAACATCAGAGCTGGAGTTGCAGCATCACACACATTACCTTGAACAAGAGCAACTGTGAAATCAACCCTATTAACATTAATTCATCCTCTATGTTAGAGAGCGGAGAAGGCAATGGCACCCCACTCTAGTACTCTTGCCTGGAAAATCCCATGGACAGATGAGCCTGGTGGGCTGCAGTCCATGGGGTTGCTAAGAGTCGGACACGACTGAGCGGTTTCACTTTCACTTTCATGCATTGGAGAAGGAAATGGCAACCCACTCCAGTGTTCTTGCCTGGAGAATCCCAGGAATGGGGGAGCCTGGTGGGCTGCTGTCTATGGGGTCACACAGAGTCGGACACAACTGAAGCGACTTAGCAGCAGCATGTTAAAGAGAAACAGAGAAACAATTACTACCACAACAAAAATGACCCACCAAAAAAAAAATAAAAGTTAAAAAAAAAAAAAATGACCCACCAGATAAGAAAGGTACTTTTACTACAGCAAATGAGATGCTTTTAGAGTTTCTGGGTTTGTACTCTGCCAGTCTTAACAGCACAGAAAATCCATGGAAACTACTTCTAAATAGGAAGGTGAATAATAGTATATTAATATCTTTAGCAATGATGACAGCAATAACTTTGTATTAATGGTTCTGTATATGATGTCCATTAAAGAGAAAGTGAATCAATACTATATTCAAGGAAAAACTACTTCAGTTCCTTAATTTCTGGCATCATGCTCCATAATGTATCCATCTGGAAATCTGAAAAATATTATCACACATCTCACTGAGTGATATCTTCAATGATATTCTGGAAATCACTGATTTGAGATGAAAAATTGAATCAACATAATGACTGTGAAATTGGAAATTTTCTGGAATCTTTTCAAACATTAAAGGAGACAAAACTGCAAAGAATATCAAGATGGGCCACTGGACAGAGATGTCAAGAAGTTACTGACTCTTCCCTCACTTCCTTTTCTGATAAAGCAAGAAGTGCAGGAGAAAACAGCAGTTTCTGGGAAAGGGCTCTGTGGAGCTGTCCAACATTTGGCACTAAAATTTCACACAGGCAGCCACGGATGAATGAATAAATGAAAAAAATCTTCCTAGAGTCATTGGTGGATGCTAGGCATGCCACTGGGCTCTTTCTTATCTCAGGCAATCTTCTTTACAAGTCTATGAGGTGGCTATTACCCTAACTGTACAAATGATGAAACACAGGCTTCCAAGGCCATAGAGGCAAAACTCACATTTAGACCAACTTTCAAAAAATCCAAATGGCATAACTGTATACTGATTATTCTTTTCACAAATATTTATTGTTCACCTCTTCTGTGCATACCTCCATCATTGTACTTTTCTTCCTATACTGTAGTAACTAATTCCCCAGAGTGATTATAGTTCCTTAAATTTAGGAATCAGGGTCTACTTGGTTTCATATATCCAGTATCTAACACAATGCCTGGCACATACCTAAACACTAAATAATTTCAATTTGTTATTAGTAAAAAAATGACTAAGTTTTACATTTTTATTTTTTATTTCTTCTGCTAGGTAGATGCGCTACCACATCTCAAGGAAAGACTGGTAAAGAAAAGGGGCATCTCCCATAAAGCTTTTTTGGCATTGCTTTATTTGAGGCTTTCCTGATAGCTCAGCTGGTAAAGAATCCGCCTGCAACGCGGGAGACCTAGGAATGATCCCTGGGTTGGGAAGATCCCCTGGAGGAGGGAAAGGCTACCCACTCCAGTATTCTGGCCTAGAGAATTCCAAGGACTGTATAGTTCATGAGATGGCAAAGAGTCGGACACAACTGAGCAACTTTCACTTTATTTGAAGCTTTTTATGTTAAAAATGATTGAAGTAGTTTATATTTTATTAGGCCAAGGAGCTTTAATATGAAAAAACATTCATGCTAATATTGCACAAGGAGAATGTGGGCAGAGAGGGAGAAAAGGCATTGTATTAAAATCAGAAATGAAAGAGACTTGACAAAAGCTGTTTTTGTGCTGTTAACTGAATTCAGAGGGTAATAACCCGATGTAATTTATATGATCCTCTAAAGTGGACTTCCCTGGTGGCTCAGACAGTAAAGTGTCTGCCTACAACGCGGGACACCCAGGTTCGATCCCTGGGTCAGGAAGATCCCCTGGAGAAGGAAATGGCAACCCACTCCAGTGTTCTTGCCTGGAGTATCCCATGGATGGAGGAGCCTGGTGGACTATAGTCCACGGGGTCACAAAGAGTCGGATACGACTGAGCGACTTCACTTCAAAGTGGCATTTGCTCAGAGTCTGAATTCAACAGGCTGCAATGCATTACTTATTCACAAATTACTGCAAAGCTGGCTCTGATTCCTAAGATACTGTCTAGACTTCTCAGTCTCCTCTAAGCTTATATGGCAGGCTAGAGGATAAAGCTATTTTTAAAAAAATCTCCTTTCCCTCTAAGAAAGAAAAAAATAGACTTACAAGAGTTATTTAAGGCCAAATTATTTAGAAGAAGGGAAAAAAATTAAAGGACAAAAAGCTTCTTTCCACTCATTGGTACAGTTATCATTCTTTAAAGCTCATATTCTTCCTTTTAAAATGTCCATATATTCTGAGAACCATAATTCTGAAATATGGCGAAAGATGGCTCCTCCTCCTAAGTTACTTCAGTCATGTCCGACTCCGTGCGACCCCAGAGACGGCAGCCCACCAGGCTTCCCCATCCCTGGGATTCTCCAGGCAAGAACACTGAAGTGGGTTGCCATTTCCTTCTCCTGAGGGATAAAAATGAAAATACCTAATCAGATCTCTTAGGCAACACTGAGTTCCAAGTTCTTCATTCAAGGTCTGATTTAGAGGCCAAATTTGATCTTTCTACGATCCAGCTAGCTCCAGAAATCATGAGAAAGCTTCCCTTCTCTTATCCAGTCCCCTGCTTTTCATATGCTTCTCAACAATCTCTGCAGACCCAGACTTGAAGGCACAGAGACTCTACCAACCTGAGAACACCTAAGAGACACATTAAATCTTGTTTGGGACAAACTGGGTAAGAAAGGTCATTTTCTCTGTCACCCCTCTGTTGGCCCCAGTCCCAGTGTACTCAGCGCTTCCTTGCCTCTTCTCATCTATCCTACGACCAGGACAAACAGCTGACAAAAATTCTTTCTTTAGATATAATAAACTGCAGAGTTAAAGCTGACTCAAATATTGCCATCTCTGGGAAAACTTACTGAGTGGTCCCTTGCTCTTTTACTTCACAGACTGATTTACATGTCGCCTATTATACTCTAATTGCACCACATAAATCTCTCCAATATTGTACTTGCAACACTGTGCAAGAATATCTGGTTTATTCAGCTCACTTTTATAAGTTTCTTGGGAGTAGGGACAGTATTTTGTTCATCCCTGAATCCTGAGCATTCAGCACAGCTCCTGGAAAGCTAGTGTAAATCAGTAGTTAAGTGCAGACTCTAAAATTGGATAGAAGGCCTAGAGATATTTTTCTAAAGAAGACATACAGATGGTCAACAGGTACATGAAAGACACTTAATATCACTAATTATTAAGAGAAACACAAATCAATACCACAATGAGGTATCATCTCACACCAGCCAAAACGGCCAAAATGTTGGAGTGGGTAGGGAGAAAAAGGTATGCTCCTACAGTGTTGGTGGGAATGTAAATTGTTACAGTCTATGAAGCAGGGCAAAGGCTAATAGAGTTTTGCCAAGAGAATGCACCAGTCAGAGCAAACACCCTCTTCCAACAACACAAGAGAAGACTCTACACATGGACATAAACAGATGGCCAATACCAAAATCAGACTGATTATATTCTCTGCAGCCAAAGATGAAGAAGCTCTGTACAGTCAGCAAAAACAAGAACAGGAGCTGACTGCGGCTCAGATCATGAACTCCTTATTGCTAAATTCAGAATTAAATTGAAGAAAGTGGGGAAAACCACTAGACCATTCAGGTATGACCTAAATAAAATCACTTATGATTATACAGTAGAAGTGAGAAATAGACTGAAGGGACTCGATTTGATAGACAGTGCCTGATGAACTATGGAATGAGGTTCATGACATTCTACAGGAGACAGGGATCAAGACGATTCCCAAGAAAAAGAAATGCAAAGAAGCAAAATGGCTGTCTGAGGAGGCCTTACAAATAGCTGTGAAAAGAAGAGAAGCGAAAAGCAAAGGAGAAAAGGAAAGCTATAAACATCTGAATGCACAGTTTCAAAGAATAACAAGGAGAGATAAGAAAGCCTTCCTCAGTGATCAGTGCGAAGAAATAGAGGAAAATAATAGAATGGGAAAGACTAGAGATCTCTTCAAGAAAATTAGAGACACCAAGGGAACATTTCATGCAAAGATGGGCTCAATAAAGGACAGAAATGGTAGGGACCTAACAGAAGCAGAAGATATTAAGAAGAGGTGGCAACAATACACAGAAGAACTGTACAAAAAAGATCTTCACGACCAAGATAATCACGATGGTGTGATCACTCACCTAGACCCACATATCCTGGAATGTGAAGTCAAGTTGGCCTTAGGAAGCATCACTACGAACAAAGCTAGTGGAGGTGATGGAATTCCAGTTGAGCTATTTCAAATCCTGAAAGATGATGCTGTGAAAGTGCTGCACTCAATATGCCATCAAATTTGCAAAACTCAGCAGTGGCCACAGGACTGGAAAAGGTCAGTTTTCATTTCAGTCCCAAAGAAAGGCAACACCAAAGAATGCTCAAACTACCACACAATTGTACTCATCTCACACGCTAGTAAAGTAATGCTCAAAATTCTCCAAGCCAGGCTTCAGCAATACTTCAACCATGAACTTCCAGATATTCAAGCTGGTTTTAGAAAAGGCAGAGGAACCAAAGATCAAATTGCCAACATCTGCTAGATCATGGAAAAAGCAAGAGAGTTCCAGAAAAAATCTATTTCTGCTTTATTGACTCTGCCAAAGCCTTTGACTGTGTGGATCACAATAAACTGTGGAAAATTCTGAAAGAGATGGGAATGCCAGACCACCTGACCTGCCTCTTGAGAAACCTATATGCAGGTTAGGAAGCAACAGTCATGGAACTGGACATGGAACATCAGACTGGTTCCAAATAGGAAAAGGAGTATGTCAAGGCTGTATACTGTCACCCTGCTTATTTAACTTCTATGCAGAGTACATCATGAGAAACGCTGGACTGGAAGAAACACAAGCTGGAATCAAGATTGCCGGGAGAAATATCAATAACCTCAGATATGCAGATGACACCACCCTTATGGCAGAAAGTGAAGAACTGAAGAGCCTCTTGATGAAAGTGAAAGAGGAGAGTGAAAAAGTTGGCTTAAAGCTCAACATTCAGAAAACTAAGATCATGGCATCCGGTCCCATCACTTCATGGCAAACAGTTGGGGAAACAGTGGAAACAGTGTCAGACTTTATTTTTTTGGGCTCCAAAATCACTGTAGACGGTGATTGCAGCCATGAAATTAAAAGACACTTACTCCTTGGAAGGAAAGTTATGACCAACCTAGAGAGCATATTAAAAAGCAGAGCCATTACTTTGTCAACAAAGGTCCATCTAGTCAAAGCTATTTTTTTTCCAGTAGTCATGTATGGATGTGAGAGTTGGACTATAAAGAAAGCTAAGCACAGAAGAATTGATGCTTTTGAACTATGGTGTTGGAGAAGACTCTTGAGAGTCCGTTGGACTGCAAGGAGATCCAACCAGTCCATCCTAAAGGAGATCAGTCCTGGGTGTTCATTGGAAGGACTGATACTGAAGCTGAAACTCCAATACTATGGCCATCTGATGCGAAGAGCTGACTTATGTAAAGACCCTGATGCTGGCAAAGATTGAGGGCAGTAGGGCAAGGGGATGACAGAGGATGAGATGGTTGGATGGCATCAATGACTCAAAGGACATTGGTTTGTGTAGACTCTGGGAGTTGGTGATGGACAGGGAGGCCTGGCGTGTTGTAGTTCATGGTGTTGCAAAGAGTTGAACACGACTGAGTGACTGAACTGAATGGAACTATAGAAATTAGTATAGAGAATCCTTAAAAATTAAAAAGAAAATTACCTTATGACCCTGTAATCCTACTCCTGGATATATATCTGGAGAAAACTCTAACTCAAGAAGATACATGCATCCCTACGTTCATAGCAGCATTGTCTACAAAAGCCAGAACATCAGTTAAGTTCAGTTCAGTTCAGTCGCTCTGTCGTGTCTGACCCTGAGCTTCCCTGTCCATCACCAACTCCCAGAGCTTACTCAAACATGTCCACTGAGTCAGTGAAGCCATCCAACCATCGCATCCTCTGTCAGACCCTTCTCCTCCTGCCTTCAATCTTTCCCAGGATTAGGGTCTTTTCAAATAAGTCAGTTCTTCCCATCAGGTGTCCAAAGTATTGGGGTTTCAGCTTCAACATCAGTCCTTCCAATGAATATTCAGGACTGATTTACTTGAGGGTTGACTGGTTGGAGCTCCTCGCAGTCCAAGGGACTCTGAAGAGTCTTTTCCAACATTGCAGTTCAAAAGCATCAATTCTTCAGTGCTCAGCTTTCTTTACAGCCCAACTCTCACATCTATACAGTTTGGAAAAACCACAGTAGTCTGACTGTGGTTTGACTACATGGACCACTGTTGGCAAAGTAATGTCTCAGCTTTTTAATATGCTGTCTTGGTTGGTCATAGCTTTTCTTCTAAGGAGCAAGAATCTTTTAATTTCATGGCATAAGATTATACAGTGGCAGTGACAAACAGATTCAAGGGATTAGACCTGATAGACAGAGTGCCCGAAGAACTATGGATGGAGGTTCGTGCCACTGTACAGGAGGAAGTGATCAAGATCAGCCCCAAGAAAGAGAAATGCAAAAAAGCAAAACGGTTGTCTGAGGAGGCCTTACAAATAGTTGAGAAAAGAAGAAAGGCTAAAGGCAAAGGAGAAAAGGAAAGATATACCCATTTGCATGCAGAGTTCCAAAGAATAGCAAGGAGAGATAAGAAAGCCTTTGTCAGTGATCGATGCAAAGAAATAGAGGAAAACACTAGAATGGGAAAGACCAGTGATCTCTTCAAGAAAATTAAAGATACCAAGGGGGAACATCTCATGCAAAGATGGGCACAATAAAAGACAGAAATGGTACGGACCTAACAGAAGCAGAAGACATTAAGACGAGGTGGCAACAATACACGGAAGAACTATACAAAAAAGATCTTCATGACCCAGATAACAATGATGTTGTGATCACTCACCTAGAGCAAGACATCTTAGAATGTGAAGTCAAGTGGGCCTTAGGAAGCATCACTGTGAACAAAGCTAGTGGAGGTGATGGAATTCCAGTTGAGGTATTTCAAATCCTAAAAGATGATGCTGTGAAAGTGCTGCACTCAATATGCCAGCAAATTTGGAAAACTCAGCAGTGGGCACAGGACTGGAAAAGGTCAGTTTTCATTCCAATCCCAAAGAAAGGCAATGCCAAAGAATGCTCAAACGACTGCACAATTGCACTCATCTCACATGCTAGTAAAGTAATGCTCAAAATTCTCCAAGCCAGGCTTCAGCAATACGTGAACCATGAACTTTCTGATGTTCAAGCTGGTTTTAGAAAAGGCAGAGGAACCAAATATAAAATTGCCAACATCCTCTGGATCACTGAAAAAGCAAGAGAGTTCCAGAAGAACATCTACTTCTGCTTTATTGACTATGCCAAAACCTTTGACTGCGTGTATGACAACAAACTGTGGAAAATTCTTCAAGAGATAGGAATACCAGACCACCTGATCTGCCTCCTGAGAAATCTGTATGCAGCCAAGAAGCAACAGTTAGAACTGGACACGGAAAAACAGGCTGGTTCCAAACTGGGCAACGAGTACTGCCAGGGTCCAGCCCCAGCTGATCCAGGGTATTCGAAGGAGAGACGGCATCGGCGACCTATTTACTTAAATATTCATCAGAGATATAAAGAGTAATAGAATGAGGATAGCTCAGTGAGGAAATTCAGTGGAGAAAAGAGGCTGAATAATTCAGCCAGAAGGTGAGAGAAAGAACGACATCGGGAGACCAAGTTTCGGTGAACAAGGCCCACACTTTATTTTCCAAAGTAGTTTTTATACCTTAAGTTATGCATAGAGGATAATGGGGGAAGGGGTAGAGTCATGCAGTAAGCCAGGCTTTCTTCTTGCAAACTTGTCATATGCAAAAGTTTAGGTGATTTGCATCATCTTCTGGCCCAGAGGCCTGTTAACATTTTAAGACCCTTTCTTCAGAAAACTTATTTTTCTCTAAAGGTGATTAGTCAGGCGCCACCCTCCAAAAGCATTAAAGTTGCATTCCTATAGGGCAAAGGTGTGGTGGGCTATAACAAGAAAAAGAATTAACTCAAGGGTCCAAGATTACAAACATTAAAGCGACTACTTACACCAATTATAGTAATCAATACACTGCCAGGGACACAGCAGGTAAGGGATATGGAGACTTAGCAGCAAACATTGGCCCAATAAGTGAAAAACCCTTCACCAATAAAATTTCTAATCAATCTTTTAACTACTCTAAGGAATCTGTATTTAGACAGTTTAGAACATCTCACGCCTCTCACAGTTGGGAGGCTCTGAGCAATCACATGTGGCCGGAAAAAACCTATTCAGGCAGGCTAGAGGACTTCCAAAGGAGTTTGTAGGTTGAAACACTATCACACCCAGGAACTTTATTAACTGGAGCTGTAAGTTAACTCTTTTTTTCAGAGAGAGGTAGTGGGGGACAGCCCCCTGTAAAGTCAGAGGTGTAGGTGAGAGCACAAAGCAGAAAGTAGGCAGACTCTGGTTTTGGGGGTAGATGCTCGAGAATTTCCAGGGGGACTCCTGAGGTTCGATCCTGCCTTTGCGTATGCCGAGCCTCCTTCCTCATGACCTTTGCCATGGGCGGAGTTCCTTACGCTGGCTCCTGGCAGTGATAGACTTCCAGCTGAGCTATTCCAGATCCTGAAGGACTATGCTGTGAAAATGCTGCACTCAATATGCAATATGCCGGGAGATGGCTCCCGGCAAAGTACGTCAGGCTGTATATTGTCATCCTGCTTATTTAACTTATATGCAGAGTACATCATGAGAAATGCTGGGCTGGATGAAGCACAAGGTGGAATCAAGATTGCCAGGAGGAATATCAATCACCTCGGACATGCAGATGACACCACCCTTATGGCAGAAAGTGAAGAAGAACTAAAGAGCCTCTTGATGAAAGTGAAAGAGGAGAGTGAAAAAGTTGGCTTAAAATTCAACATTCAGAAAACTAAGATCATGGCATCCGGTCCCATCACTTCATGCCAAGTACATGGGGAAACAATGGAAACAGAGAGAGACTATTTTTTTCGGCTCCAAAAATCACTGCAAATGGTGACTGCAGCCATGAAATTAAAAGATGCTTGCTCCTTGGAAGAAAAGCCAGGACATGGAGCAACCTAAATGTCCAGTGAAAGAGGAATGGATAAAGAAGATGTGGTGTATATATACAATGTACTATTACTCAGCCATAAAAAGACTAAAATAATGACATCTGCAGCAACCTAGATGGACCAAGCGATTATCATATTAAGTGAAGTCAGTTAGACAAAGAAGTACCATATGATATCAGTGCAGTTTAGTCGCTCAGTCATGTCTGACTCTGCGACCCCATGGACTGCAGCACGCCAGGTTTCTCTGTCCATCACCAACTCCTGGAGTTTACCCAAACTCATGTCCATTGAGTCAGTGATGCTATACAGCCATCTCATCCTCTGTCGTCCCCTTCTCCTCCTGCCCTCAATCTTTCTCAGCATCAGGGTCTTTTTCAATGAGTCAACTTTTCGCATGAGGTGGCCAGAGTATTGGAGTTTCAGCTTCAGTATCAGTCCTTCCAATGAACACCCAGGACTGATCTCCTTTAGGATGGACTGGTTGGATTGCCTTGCAGTCCAAGGGACTCTCAAGAGTCTTCTCCAACACCACAGTTCAAAAGTATCAATTCTTTGGTGCTCAGCTTTCTTTATAGTCCAAATCTCACCTCCATACATGACTACTGGAGAAACCATAGCTTTGACTAGACGGACCTTTGTTGACAAAGTAATGTCTCTGATGTTTAATATGCTCTCTAGGTTGGTCATAACTTTCCTACCAAGGAGTAAGTGTCTTTTAATTTCATGGCTGCAATCACCATCTGCAGTGATTTTGGAGCCCCCCAAAATAAAGTCTGACACTGTTTCCACTGTTTCCCCATCTATTTCCCATGAAGTGATGGGACCGGATGCCATGATCTTCGTTTTCTGAATGTTGAGCTTTAAGCCAACCTTTTCACTCTCCTCTTTCACTTTCATCATGAGGCTTTTGAGTTCCTCTTCACTTTCTGCCATAAGGGTGGTGTCATCTGCATATCTGAGGTTATTGATATTTCTCCCGGCAATCTTGATTCCATCTTGTGCTTCTTCTAGCCCAGCGTTTCTCATGATGTACTCTGCATATGAGTTAAATAAGCAGGGTGACAATATACAACCTTGATGTACTCCTTTTCCTATTTGGAACCAGTCTGTCGTTCCATGTCCAGTTCTAACTACTGCTTCCTGACCTGCATATAGGTTTCTTAAGAGGCAGATCAGGTGGTCTGGTATTCCCATCTCTTTCAGAATTTTCCACAGTTTATTGTGATCCACACAGTCACAGACTTTGGCATAGTCAGTAAAGCAGAAATAGGTGTTTTTCTGGAACTCTCTTGCTTTTTCCATGATCCAGCAGATGTTGGCAATTTGATCTCTGGTTCCTCTGCCTTTTCTAAAACCAGCTTGAACATCTGGAAGTTCACGGTTCATGTATTGCTGAAGCCTGGCTTGGAGAATTTTGAACATTACTTTACTAGCATGTGAGATGAGTGCAATTGTGCAGTCGTTTGAGCATTCTTTGGCATTGCCTTTCTTTGGGATTGGAATGAAAACTGACCTTTTCCAGTCCTGTGCCCACTGCTGAGTTTTCCAAATTTGCTGGCATATTGAGTGCAGCACTTTCACAGCATCATCTTTTAGGATTTGAAATACCTCAACTGGAATTCCATCACCTCCACTAGCTTTGTTCATAGTCATGCTTCCTAAGGTCCACTTGACTTCACATTCCGGGATGTCTTGCTCTAGGTGAGTGATCACATCATCATGATTATCTGGGTCTTCAATATCTTTTTTGTACAGTTCTTCTGTGTATTGTTGCCACTTCTTCTTAATATCTTCTGCTTCTGTTAGGTCCATACCATTTCTGTCCTTTATTGAGCCTATCTTTGCATGAAATGTTCCCTTGGTATCTCTAATTTTCTTGAAGACATCGTTAGTGTTTCCCATTCTGTTGTTTTCCTCTATTTCTTTGCACTGATTGCTGAGGAAGGCTTTCTTATCTCTCCTTGCTATTCTTTGGAACTCTGCATTCAGCTTTATAGCTGAATTTATAGCTGCATTATAGCTTTCCTTTTCTCCTTTGCTTTTCACTTCTCTTCTTTTCACAGCTATTTGTAAGGCCTCCCCAGACAGCCATTTTGCTTTTTTGCATGTTTTCCATGGGGATGGTTTTGATCCCTGTCTCCTGTACAACGTCAGGAAACCTCCATCCATAGTTCATCAGGCACTCTATCAGATCTAGGCCCTTAAATCTATTTCTCACTTCCACTCTATAGTCATAAGGGATTTGATTTAGGTCATACCTGAATGGTCTAGTGATTTTCCCTACTTTCTTCAATTTAAGTTTGAGTTTGGCAATAAGGAATTCATTTTCTGAGCCACAGTCAGCTCCCGGTCTTATCACTTATATGTAAATCTAAGAAAATGATACAAATGTGCTTATTTCTAAGACAGGAACAGACTCAGATATAGAACACAAACTTATGGTTACCAAAGGGGATAGCTAGAGGCAGAGGAGGGAAGATAAATTAGGAGTGTGGGATTAACATATATACACTAGTATATATAAAATAGGTAAACAGCAAGGAGCTAGTGTACAGCACTGGGAACTATACTCCGTATCTTACAATAAGATATAATGGAAAATCTGAGAAAGATATGTATGTATAATTTAATCACTTCTGTACACGTGAAACTAATAGAACATTGTAAATTACATATACTTCAATTTAAAAAAAGAGCAGACTGTAGAGGTAGACTGCCTAGAATCAAATATCAGCTCCTCCTTTATCATGTTAGGGACCTTGTGTAAATTACTTAACTTCTTTGGTTCTTCGCTTTCTCATTTGTTAAATATGGATAATTATAATGCCAATCAAATAGTGTTGTGCAGATTAAATGAAAATAATGTAATAAGGCATCCACAATAGTGCTTGACTTCCAGTGAACTCAAGAGATATGTTGGCTAGTATTTTTGTTATGTAATATATACTCAATTTTTTGTTAAAACATTTGATACTTCTACAACAGACTGTTGTAGCTAGGAGAGTAGCTACTGATAAAACATTCACAATGATCTTTTATATTACTTTCCATTTTACTGTATCACATTCAACTATACTGCATATTAAGCATTCTGCTGTGTGCAGAAGATATTAAGAAGAGGTGGCAAGAATACACAGAAGAACTGTACAAAAAAGATCTTCACGACCCAGATAATCATGATGGTGTGATCAGTGACCTAGAGCCAGACATCTTAGAATGTGAAGTCAAGTGGGCCTTAGAAAGCATCACTACAAACAAAGCTAGTAGAGGTGACAGAATTCCAGTTGAGCTATTCCAAATCCTGAAAGATGATGCTGTGAAAGTGCTCAATATGCCAGCAATATGCCAGCCACTCAATATGCCAGCAAATTTGCAAAACTCAGCAGTGGGCACAGGACTGGAAAAGGTCAATTCATTCCAATCCCAAAGAAAGGCAATGCCAAAGAATGCTCAAACTACTGCACAATTGCACTCATCTCACATGCTAGTAAAGTAATGCTCAAAATTCTCCAAGCCAGGCTTCAGCAATATTTGAACTGTGAACTTCCTGATGTTCAAGCTGGTTTTAGAAAAGGCAGAGGAACCAGAGATCAAATTGCCAACATCTGCTGGATCATGGAAAAAGCAAGAGAGTTCCAGAAAAGCATCTTTTTCTGCTTTACTGACTATGCCAAAGCCTCTGACTGTGTGGATCACAATAAACTGTGGAAAATTCTGAAAGAGATGGGAATACCAGACCACCTGATCTGCCTCTTGAGAAATCTGTATGCAGGTCAGGAAGCAACAGTTAGAACTGGACATGGGACAACAGACTGGTTCCAAATAGGAAAAGGAGTACGTCAAGGCTGTATATTATCACCCTGTTTATTTAACTTCTATGCAGAGTACATCATGAGAACCGCTGGACTGGAAGAAGCACAAGCTGGAATCAAGCTTGCCGGGAGAAATATCAATAACCTCAGATATGCAGATGACACCACCCTTATGGCAGAAAGTGAAGAGGAACTCAAAAGCCTCTTGATGAAAGTGAAAGTGGAGAGTGAAAAAGTTGGCTTTAAAGCTCAACATTTAGAAAATGAAGATCATGGCATCCGGTCCCATCACTTCATGGGAAATAGATGGGGAAACAGTGGAAACAGTGTCAGACTTTATTTTTGGGGGCTCCAAAATCACTACAGATGATCACTGCAGCCATGAAATTAAAAGACGCTTACTCCATGGAAGGAAAGTTATGACCAATCTAGATAGCATACTCAAAAGCAGAGACATTACTTTGCCAACAAAGGTTCGTCTAGTCAAGGCTATGGTTTTTCCTGTGGTCATGTATGGATGTGAGAGTTGGGACTGTGAAGAAGGCTGAGCACCAAAGAATTGATGCTTTTGAACTGTGGTGTTGGAGAAGATTCCTGAGAGTCCCTTGGCCTGCAAGGAGATCCAACCAGTCCATTGTGAAGGAGATCAGCCCTGGGATTTCTTTGGAAGGAATGATGCTAAAGCTGAGACTCCAGTACTTTGGCCACCTCATGCGAAGAGTTGACTCATTGGAAAAGACTCTGATGCTGGGAGGGATTGGGGGCAGGAGGAGAAGGGGACGACAGAGGATGAGATGGCTGGATGGCATCACTGACTTGATGGACGTGCGTCTCAGTGAACTCCGGGAGTTGGTGATGGACAGGGAGGCCTGGCGTGCTGCGATTCATGGGGTCGCAAAGAGTCGGACACTACTGAGCAACTGATCTGATCTGATCTGATCTGTGTGTAAGACTAAAGAAATTATCACTGCATTCTGATTTCCAAAGAGTTGACCTATGAACTTTTAACACACTGGTACACAGCTCATTCATAAATTGAGAAGTGTCTGTGTTCTACTAAAAAAAATGGTTAATAAGACTATTTGAATGATAAGAGTGAGGAAAAATTTCCACCAGAGAAAAATCAAATTTTCATGATTTATGAGGCCCTTTTTTTCTTGTGGCCAGTTTAGTTAACTTAGAATGTGAATTAAAGATATGTGATGACAAGAAAATAATGGTGATTGCCAAGTATGATAAGAGGTATCACTAACATATCGACTTTGGAATTACAATGCTATCTGCAAATTAAAAAAAAGTATTATTCTCTAAGTTTTCTGCACTTTAATGATCAATCTGAAATGTCAGATTCAGAAGTACTAATTAATATCTTTAAAAAAATAATGCCTAGATCATATATGTTTAAGCACCAAAGTTTCACTCAAACTTTCCTTTCATTCTCCAAAAGATATGAAACAATAAGCACTGTTTTATGCAATTTTTATAGAATAATTAATTAAGGTTACATTTACATCAAAGGAGCTTTGTATCACCATAGACATTCTACCATGGATAGACTTTCCATCTGATTCTACCTACAAGCAGCAAATGACAGCAAACTTGAGCTATAGGGTGTAAAGGGAATTGCAAGAAACTAAATCAGAGTTTGGCTTTAGGTTTTACGTGTTTTCTTATTAAACTAACTTACCCTGAGAGTTAACTTGGTTTCATCAGGGCAAAACTTTGGACCTACCTGACAATATGCTACAGAGAGAAGACAGAATGAGCTTTAAAAAGTGTTGACATCAAGTCATGAGTGACTGACTTATAAAGAATTATTGTGGGCCCTTAAATTTTTATTCTATCATTTTTATACATTTCTATTTTAAAAATTTTAATTGGAGGCTAATTACTTTACAATAGTGTGGTGGTTTTTGCCATACATTCAGGATGTGTTCCCCATCCTAATCCTTCCTCCCACCTCCCTCCCCATCCCATCGAACCTGGACTGGTGATCTAGTTCACATGATAATATACATGTTTCAATGCTATTCTCTCAAATCATCCCACCCTCGCCTTCTCCCACAGAGTTCAACAGTCTGTTCTTTACATCTGTGTCTCTTTTGCTGTCTCGCATATAGAGTCATCATTAACATCTTTCTAAATTCCATATACATGTGTTAATATACTATATTGGTGTTTTTCTTTCTGACTTACTTCGCTCTGTATAATAGGCTCCAGTTTCACTCACCCCATCAGAACTGATTCAAATGTATTCTTTTTAATAGCTGAGTAATATTCAATTATGTATATGTACCACAGCTTTCTTATCCATTTGTCTGCCGATGAACATCTAGGTTGCTTCCATGTCCTGGATGTGCGTGGATTTATCTCTGGGCTTTCTATTTTGTTCCATTGATCTATTTCTGTCTTTGTGCCAGTACCATACTGTCTTGATGACTGTGGCTTTGTAGTAGAGCCTGAAGTCAGGCAGGTTGATTCCTCCAGTTCCATTCTTCTTTCTCAAGATTGCTTTGGCTATTCAAGGTTTTTTGTAATTCCATACAAATTGTGAAATTATTTGTTCTAATTCTCTGAAAAATACCATTGGTAGCTTGATAGGGATTGCATTGAATCTATAGATTGCTTTGGGTAGTATACTCATTTTCACTATATTGATTCTTCCGATCCATGACCATGGTACATTTCTTCATCTATTTGTGTCATCTCTGATTTCTTTCTTCAGTGTTTTATAGTTTTCTATATATAGGTCTTTTGTTTCTTTAGGTAGATTTATTCCTAAGTATTTTATTCTTTTTGTTGCAATGGTGAATGGAATTGTTTCCTTAATTTCTCTGTTTTCTCATAGGAATGCAAGGGATTTCTGCATGTTAATTTTATATCCTGCAACTTTACTGTATTCATTGATTAGCTCCAGTAATTTTCTGGTGGAGTCTTTAGGTTTTCTATGTAGAGGATCATGTCATCTGCAAACAGTGAGAGTTTTACTTCTTCTTTTCCAATTTGGATTCCTTTTATTTTCCTGCTATGATTGCTGTGGCCAAAACTTTCAAAACTATGTTGAATAGTAGTGGTGAGAGTGGGCATCCTTGTCTTATTCCTGACTTTAGGGGAAATGCTTTCAATTTTTCACCACTGAGGATAATGTTTGTTGTGGGTTTATCATATATGGCTTTTATTATGTTGAGGTATGTTCCTCCTATACCTGCTTTCTGGAGGGTTTTTATCATAAATGGATGTTGAATTTTGTCAAAGGCTTTCTCAGCATCTATTGAGATAATCATATGGTTTTTATCTTTTAATTTGTTAATGTGGTGTATTACATTGATTGATTTGCGAATATTGAAGAATCCTTGCATCCCTGGGATAAAGTCCACTTCGTCATGATATATAATCTTTTTAATATGTTGTTGGATTCTATTTGCAAGAATTTTGTTAAGGATTTTTACATCTATGTTCATCAGTGATATTGGCCTGTAGTTTTCTCTTTTTGTGCCATCTTTGTCCGGTTTTGGTATTAGGGTGATGGTGGCCTCAGAATGAGTTTAGAAGTTACCTTCCTCTGCAATTTTCTGGAAGAGTTTGAGTAGGATAGGTGTTAGCTCTTCTGTAAATTTTTGGTAGAATTCAGCTGTGAAGCCGTCTGGTCCTGGGCTTTTGTTTGTTGGAAGATTTCTGATTACGGTTTTGATTTCTGTGTTTGTGATGGGTCTGTTAAGATTTTCTTTCTTCTTGGTTCAGTTTTGGAAAGTTATACTTTTCTAAGAATTTGTCCATTTCTTCCAAGTTGTCCACTTTATTGGCATATAGTTGCTGATAGTAGTCTCTTATGGTCCTTTGTATTTCTGTGTTGTCTGTTATGATTTCCCCATTTTCATTTCTAATTTTGTTGATTTGATTCTTCTCCCTTTGTTTCTTGATGAGTCTGGCTAATGGTGTGTCTATTTTATTTATTTTCTCAAAGAACCAGCTGTTAGCTTTGTTGATTTTTGCTATGGTCTCTTTTGTTTCTTTTGCATTTATTTCTGCCCTAATTTTTGTGATTTCTTTCCTTCTACTAACCCTGGGGTTCTTCATTTCTTCCTTTTCTAATTGCTTTAGGTGTAGAGTTAGGTTATTTATGTGATTTCTCTCCTGTTTCTTGAGGTAGGCTTGTATTGCTATGAACCTTCCCCTTAGCACTGCTTTTACTGAATCCCATAGGTTTTTGGTTGTTGTGTTTTCATTCATTTCTATGCATATTTTGATTTCTTCTGTGACTTGTTGGTTATTCAGATGTGTGTTGTTTAGCCTTCATATATTTGTATTTTTTATAGTTTTTTCCCTGTAGTTGACATATAATCTTACCACATTGTGATCAGAAAAGATGCTTGAGAGGATTTCAATTTTTTTGAATTTACCAAGGCTAGATTTATGGCCCAGGATGTGATCTATCCTGGATCTATATTTTAAAGTAATGATTATTTCATGTTACCTACCCAATTTGTTAATTCTTATAGGATTGGTAGGTATCTAGATATTAAAAATAAGTAAAGTAAAGCATAAAAATAAACAAAAAAGCAAGAAATAAAAGTATTTTATATGGTGAAAGAATAGATTCCTTTTTTTTTTTTTAAACACTTGGGAAAATAATGCTTGCTAAAGGCCTTTTCTCAACAGAGTTTTATAAGCATAAAGCAGTTTATGCTGGCTATAAACTTCAAATTTTTTACAAAAGATAAACTGGTAAAAAATTTTATTATCATAACCAAATATAACTAGATTTTTTATAGTGGGGACTGTTATCTTAATAACAAGGTTAAAGGGTTTTTTTGTTCATTTGTTTTTTAAGCCTTTAAACATATACTTCGTTCCCTAAAGTTATAAATCGGTAAAAGAATCAAGTACTCTCTAATAACTCTTTTAATGATTTTTGGAAAATTCAAGTTGAAAACATCTAAGGATGAAATAAGAAATGGTAGATTTATTACCATCTACATTCTGCTTTGTAGAGGCAAAAATAGAAGAATAAAACTAAAAAAAAAGAAGAAAAAACCCAACAAACATGCCTCATTTTGTTTCTTAGATTTAGTTAAATCAAAGTCAATTCTCATTTTTAAGTTTACATAATAAGAATCAGTTTCCCAGGAGGAAAAAAGCCCAAAACAGACTATTAAGATAAAAAGAAATTTGCTTTGCCAAGAGTGTTCTAGTTCCTGAAAATGTTTGGTTGCCTTCTGGTCTCCTTTCCAACAATCTTTTGGCCAAGAAAAGAGCTGAGGTTTGTCTTTTAATACGGTCTTCCACTGAGGCAACAAAGATTTAATTCTACTTTAGTACTTTAAAGAGATTAGTACAAGGATGTCAGCTTGATGATGTAAAGGGTAGGTGATTCTGGAATTCTTTAATATTAAGTTCCTTACAATTTAAATTAAATTAACCCTCATTTTTTTGCTCTACTCTTAATGGCAGATGAGAATAATTAGCATAGATTTTTATGTCGCCTTGTTATCTTTCTTTCTGATTGAACAAATCTAGTTAACATCAATATTTTTTTTCTTGAAGACTGGGAATATGAGACAGTCATTGTTACCCTCTGAATTATACATAATTTGCCTTCAGATAACTGATACTCATTCCATTTTAAAATGTGATACTCTGGTTGGTAATGCAATAAGCATGTGAACCCCAAAACTTATAAAAAGATGTTACAAATTGGAATTCTGTTAGATGATACTCTTTCAGTTTGCCTCTTGTGTATTCTGAAGTTGCCTTCTTCCTTGTATAAATTAGTTTTTACTTTTCTTTGACATAATGACAGCTCCTTTTTCTCCTCCCCCCAAATTAAAATTAATCATAATCTTTCAAAGAGTTCTCTATTACCTTTCATTTTTGACTGACATCCTACTTGCTGCAGTCCTCAAGAAATCAATGAATATATTAACTGAAATTAGACTTGGCACCTGTCTCCAAGGAACTCAGCTCAATAGTTCTTGGTAGACTTAGATGGAATTTTTAATAACTTCAAAGGAGCTATTTTAAAAAACTGTGCATTTTTGATATTAAGCCACTATGATTTATTAAAATGCATGTATATGTGGCTTTTATATGCATATGAAAAGTTAAGTATTTAATTAAATAGTTCATAATTTTATCCCAAGTCATTATAACTGCTTTTCCCAATAGCCTTAAACACAAAGGCATTTCACCATTACTAACTCATCTTTTCTTATAAAACTGGGCATTCTAAAGTCATTCTTTTAAATCCATGTTTTCTGAGTTCCCAAATAAAGACAAAGGGTATAAAAAAACAAATATGACCAGAGTTAAGAGCATTAAAACACAAAAAATCTAACAAGTCAATGACTGTTATGAAAAGAAACTAAATAGGTAGTTTACATAGTATTTTATAAACACAAAGAATGGTGTATTTCTTTTCAGTCATAAGACTCAATTTGAGGGGCAAAGGAACTAGAAAAACATGGTGTTGAAAAGGGAAACTATAAATATTCAGAAAATTTTTTTTTTTTCTGTTCCTAAATTTCTGAACATTTTTTCTTTAGAGCTCCAAATAAGTCATGTACAGAAACCTCATCTCAGACTAAAAGTAATAACAATCAGATAATGAACAGAAAAGAGCTTAGTCTGAAAGGCTGAGTTGGAATCCTGATTGTACCATTTACTACCTCTGTAACTTTTATCTTTTCGAGTTTCAGTTTCTATAGCTGTAACACGGGTATAATACCACCAAATCTAATAGGGTTGGTGATGATTAAAATAAAGAAGGCATGTAATATCTACACATTGTCTGGCTCATAGTAGGCATTTGATAGATTTTGTTCATGGACTTTTTCCCTTCCCTGACCCGTGTGGAAATTAAATTTGACAGATAAATAGTATTCTCTTCACTCTCAAAGCTACTGTGGTGAGAAAAAGACAGAAGTAACTAAATGGAGGTATAAATCTCCTTGATCTAAAATTTTAAAGTAGTTTAGTAAGCAATGAAATAAAACTTGTAAGAGATAAATAAAATGATGGAACTTATAAAACCCATGTGAAAGTTAAGATAATGTTAATCATTTCTATTTTCCTCTTGGCTGTGATGATATTATATTTCATATTCAGTGAGGGGAAAAATTATCTAAACTTCAAAAACTAAAATTAAAAGTGTTTGATAAAAACAAAATTTGCTTCCATTTTCCAGATGTTTTATCAGAAAACTATTTCAAAATCAAAGTAAGGATTTTCGGTCATTCGTCTGGGATGATCTGTTTACGTGTCTACTATGTGCCAACTGATATACTGAAGGGTAGAGGGTATATAAAAGAAGGTGGAAGGATAACTATTAAAGGCATGGTACATGCCAAGTGTTTCAGGCACACATCACTGTGTTAGTTCAGTGGGGCTGCCATAACAGACTACCAACTGGGTGACAAACAGCAGAAATTAATTTTTTCACAGTTCTGGAGGCTGGAAGTCCAAGATCAAGGTATAGGCCGAGTTGCTTTCCTCTGAAGCCTCTCTCCTTGGTTTGCAGTTGACTGTCCTCTTGCTGTCTTTTCACATGGTTGTCCCTCTATGTAAGTTCACCCCTGGTGTGTCTGTGTCTCTTTCCAAATTTCCATCCTTATAAGTTTACCAGTAAGACAGGATTAAGGCTCACCTTAATAGCCGCATTTTAACTTAATCATCAGATAGATCAGATCAGATCAGTTGCTCAGTCGTGTCCGACTCTTTGTGACCCCATGAATCACAGCACACCAGGCCTCCCTGTCCATCACAAACTCCCGGAGTTCACTCAGATTGACGTCCATCGAGTCAGTGATGCCATCCAGCCATCTCATCCTCTGTCATCCCCTTCTCCTCCTGCCCCCAATCCCTCCCAGCATCAGAGTCTTTTCCAATGAGTCAACTCTTCGCATGAGGTAGCCAAAGTACTGGAGTTTCAGCTTTAGCATCATTCCTTCCAAAGAAATCCCAGGGCTGATCTCCTTCAGAATGGACTGGTTGGATCTCTCCAAATTGGGTTTGGGGATTCAATACAGAAACTCTGGTGTAGGGGTGGGGAGGGACGGACACAATTCAGCTGATAAGAAACACCATCTCACTTAACCACCACTATGTTGTACAAAGGAGAATCTAGGCTTTGAGAGAATAAATAACTCATCACAGACAGCCAGTAAGTGGTAGAAATAAAATTTTAACCAAGGTCTCATTATGAGTATACCAGAACCTTTGCTCTTTCTGCTATTCATACCTCCTCAAAGAATTACGCATCTAGTTAGGAAGACACAGTACTGATCCATGAAGTTTTAAATATGGGGGTTATTCATTCACTGATCTTGTGCCATTAAATGGAAAGAATGGACTTAAGATTAGTAAACATTTTTATGTAATAAATAGGATTTTTTTTATGTGGTAGGCTGGGTTCTTTTACAAAAGTCTGTTTGTTCCCTTACATGAGGGATTGTGGATTGTCAAACAGAACAATTTTGGTATGTCTTGGCCTTGACTACAGATAATCCAAGTCAGTGTCAAATAGAAGACAGCTATCTGGAGTAAATATCTTAGATATAACTGTCTTTTAGATCTCTTTTCTTCAGCATTTGGGTGTAGTCTACGTGCGGGTACACATGTATGAAGTCCCTAATTCCTAATCTGCTTTATAAGATTCTATTTCATTGGCAATCTACATGGTACGTTAGTGGGCTTT
Source organism: Bubalus bubalis (assembly GCF_019923935.1). Classification (NCBI taxonomy): domain Eukaryota; kingdom Metazoa; phylum Chordata; class Mammalia; order Artiodactyla; family Bovidae; genus Bubalus; species Bubalus bubalis. The sequence goes on from NC_059160.1 coordinate 147,644,187, forward strand.
AAGCTCTCCAGCATCTCAGGATAAAAGACAAAGGTCCATGTTATGTCTCTTGAGACTCTGTCATGTGTCCAAGAATGAGTGTCAGGCTAGACTGTGGTAAAGCCGGCATCTGCTCCATATTCTGATGACCCTGTACTGTTGTTTAAAGTTTGTTAAAACTGCCATTCTGACTTGTGCTTTATCTTCTAACTATATTTTATTTTATGCTAAATTGTAATTATATAATTAATAAGTTAAATAATTTCGCATTCCCAAATTATGTTATAATGTTTTCAAAGAAGACCATTTCAGGTATGCATACAAGGGGCCAAGGCATATGTCTAGAATCCTAGTACATAGGAACTCTTACACAAAAACAGTTGGGTTCCTGAAAGCAGGATGTAAAACTCCCATGTGAAAAATGTCCTCCTTACACCAGCAGGAAACAAAGAAAGGCAACTGTGGACAAGTAACTAAAACATATGGGGGACTAAAGGAAGATAAGAACTATTTTAACAAAATCTGTTTGACAGATATCTCTTGACTTTGACTCCCTTTTTCTGGTGATAAGAATGCAAACTTCATAAAGCTAAGTTGCTTCTCTCTGCTCAACTTAGTATATAAACATTTAGCCTGAGCCACTTCTTTGGGTCTTCATTTTTTTTACGGGGATTCCCATGTATGTGTAAAAATCTGTATACTTTTCTCTTGTTAATCTGTCTTACATTAATTTAAGACTCAGGCCCAGATGGAGACCCCAGGAGGATAGAGGTAAAGTTTTGTGCCCCCTGCACTATATATAAAATAAATAAATACTTACCAAGTATTACAGGGGCTACAAGAGACTCTTGAAGGAGGCTGAATTGCAGAGAACCATTACTTTGTTATTTTAAGGTACATTCCTTAAATATTAATTATTCTATTTCCAAAAAAACAGTGTGAAAGCACATTCTAAAGTTAGATCTGATTTTTAGTATGATCTATTATTCTGCTTCTCTTCTAGAGAATGAATATTAAATACTGTTCTGATCAATAATAGGAATTCAGTTAGGATTTTTTAAACTGTTTCAACTGAGGTAAGTGGGTGGAAGAGGTGGGAGTAGTATATTAGAATCTTGGGGGAAAGATGGGAGAGCAGATAGAGAAGTAATATTCAGAGTTTAAAAACAAAGCAGCACTTTTCTCCAATACTTTTTTGTGTTTTTAGTCACAGTATTTAATGTTTCAAAATTTCAAATAACATTAAAAGCAGGGCATATGTTAACCCAAAAAAGGGGGTGGAGAAACACCAGCATAAGGGAATTTTTTCAAATCTGAGGAAATCAGAGACTTCATTTTTTTGTCCTCAAACAAAAATGCATACAAAAGGCATTTAATGCATGTTTTGAACCGAATAGACTCATTAGCCAACTAATCCAAAAGTACTTAATTCAACAAATATAGGCACAGAAAAAGGTAATAATACTGTTAGAGAGTTGTGTCCAGGAATTGAATACCATGACGGTCTAAACTTTAAGTGGAAAAGTAAATCCTCAAACCCAGCATGACACCTTTGTAACTCTGAGTACATGTCTCTTTCTGACCTTTTGTGTTTCCAGCTGTTATTACCTTCGTAAACTTTCATAGAAAGAGCTCCTTATTATCCTCCCTGCTTTCATCCCCTGATGCCTTTTACACAATAAGCATACATGCTCAGGTTGAGAACTGCTGTGAGTCCTGAATTTCTGTTTCCTCAAGCTGAGCATCCAGAGACAACTAAGATTTTCAATTTAGACTTCTTGGGCTTTCAGTCCTAGAATCATATTATTTCCTACTTGCTGTCAGGCTGCAGATCACTGATAAGGTTCAAACCAATCAGTTCTCATGGTTAGAGGTAGATAAAAAGAATACCTATAGTGCAGGCCCCTCCCAGCCCAGAGGCTCTTCGTGGGTACATGATGGACAGCGTCCTGAAGTCCAAGAAATACCTACCTCCAGCTTCAGAACATCGTGCTGCAGTTTACGCTGAAATTCAAGGAAGTTTTTGATCGTCAGCTTCCCCTTAAGATCAGCTCCAAAAAAGTAGGTTGTGAGGGCTGAACACAAGCCGGACTTGAGGGTGTTACCAGTTGTAGGACGATCTCTGTGACGCATTCCCATGCTGGTTTGGGAGCGAATAATGCTCTGAACCTAATGGAGAAGCAAACCCCAGTCCATAAAAATATTACAAGGTAGAAAATGTAGAAGACTAAAGAGTAATAAGAATCAACTAGAATCAACTAGTTACTATCTGCCTACACTGTGCTACAATTCTCTCTTTTAATGCTCACAACAATCCTATGAGATAAGTCCAATGGTATCCTCATTTTACAGATGAAGAATTTGAGGTATGCTGTTGAGTAACTTGCTTGGAGTCAAGTAGCCAGCAAGTAATAGAACTGGTAACACACATGCTTGACACCTTTATAATTGGGATGCTCTTAAAAATATCTCTTGAGAAAAAAGTATGCATTTGTTTTAGGCTCAAAACCTCACACACAACACTAAAATAATCATCAAACTCACAGTAATACCTTCCATATCTCAGGAGACTTTTAAAAATTTCACACTTCTACTATTGACTCTCCAGTTGTGATGAGAGGCAGTACAGCTATAGGCAAATACTTGATATCTAAGAGAGGTGACACATTAACTAGAATGAGAATGCGAAATATAAAGTTGGTACGGAGCAATTCTCCAAGAGAAGATAGGGAATTAGTTTAATCTTTGAGAAATTTTAAATGAGATTTTGAGAAAGAATAATTTTGGGGGCTAGCAACCATGGCCTAACTATTGATATACAAAATGAGCTTTTTGATGCAAGTCTATGATTGCTAAGCATTTTTCCCCCACTGGTTCCTGCAGTCTTTTCTACCTCTTTACAAGCTAATAAAAACAACTATTCAGAATAAAATTGTGATATGTAAAGACAGATAAAGTTATATTATAATAGATAAATAATATATATAGCCTTGTGAATAATGATTTTTAAATTGCTAAATTAGAAAAGTATAATATTTAAAAACTTAAAGATGTGTAACAATGGATTTACTTATTTAAATGTCTTTATTTTATTTATTACCTATGACCATACAAAAGACTTACTTAACCCAACTGAATAGTCCCTGGCTCTAAAAGGTAACAGTAGTATAATGGAAAGACATGAGATGAGGAATCAGGAAACATGGGGTCTAATTATGTTGCTCTACAGTACAAGCACAATTTATATAGGTCATTTAACTTCTTTGGGCCTTAGTTTTCTCACTGGAAAAGTTCCTGGTTAGAGTACACTGTCTCTAAGTTTCCTTATAACTATAAGTTAATATCATAAATGCTTCTGATTATGATTTTTTTCTGGGTTCATGTTTTATCAAGTGAATAAGACTGTTTGATGTTTGTTTTTCATGCACATGGAGATTTGAAAGATGGATTTTCAAATTATTTACGTTGAGGATTTTTAGACTTCAAATTGAAATATAGGATAATCAGTGCAGTGCTGCTTATATTTGAAGGCAATACACAATTCATTTTCTCTGCCTAACTGTGAGAACTGAAGAATTTTTTAGTAGCAGTGAATCAACACTGAGTACCCCTGTCAGGACCTGTCATGATTTAAATTTTGCCTGTGCTGTAATATTGTAGCTTATACACTTTCTATGGTGGAAACTGTATGTTAGCTTCAAAAATGTGGTGCTGACAGTCTGTGTGAAAATTTCATCCCCTTTCTCTGTCTCATAGCTGACAGGTATTATTTCTCATACTTTAATACTAAAGAAATTTCTGTCATGGCCTGGGTGAATGTAGCCCTGAAAGTTATATGAGTTTTTAAAAAAAAATCTTTGGGCTAGGTTAGTTCTATTTTATGATCTGCTATGAAATGGGTTAAGGAAAAGGATCCATGTGGAAGAAAGATCAGAGAAAGCTCACACTTTATTTAGAGCAGAGGAATGCTTTTTATTTTATTTTTTATTATTTATTTATTTTGGCTGCACTACACAGCATGTGGGATCTTCTCTGACCCGTTAGGACCAGGGATTGAACCCATTCCTCCTGTGGTGGGAGTGCAGAGCTCTAACCACTGGACCACCAGGGAAGTCTGAGTAATGCTTTTTAGTAATTTATGTTTATGTGTGACGAAAGTGATTTTTGAAAAACGATGAATGAAAGAGTCACATCAGGTATTAGTCTGCCTCATGTCACCTTCACTTGGAAGACACATAATGATGAAATGTGTGTGTCTTCATACTGGTCTGTTTAACTTTTTAAAATATGCTTGACAAACATTCTGTCAAGAAAATACCTATTTAGCTAGAAATTAAAGCAAAGTTTGAATGACTGAAAACTTAGTGCATTTTTGACCTAATGAATTATTATATTGCCCAAAAATGTAAAACACAGAAAGATGAAGCTGAGAAACTTCTAATAAGAGCTATTCATCCCTGAGTTACCTTATAATTACTTTTCTTTTTCTAAAGAGTTTTTACATCAAAATTTCTTGTGATCAATATTACAAGTTGCATTAGTTTAACACATCCAGTTATCAGGGGATCATATTAGATGAAATTTATATTCTCTTCTCTGTCAGGTGAACAGAATGGTGAAGTGATTGCTACAAGTCATTCAGCTCAACAGCAATGGCAAAAATATTGGTGAGGATGTGGAGAAAAGGGAACTCTCATGCACTACTGGTGGGAATGTAAACTGGTGTAGCCACTATGGAAAACAGCATGAAAGTTTCTCAAAACATTAAGACCGGAACTGCCATATTCAGCAACTCCACTTCTGAGTATTTATCCAAGGGAAATCAAATCACTGTGTCCAACAGATATCTTCAGCTCCCCACCATATTCACTGCATTATTATTTACAATAGCCAGGACATGGAAACCTAAGTGTCCCACTGGCAGATGAAGGATACAGAAAATATCACACACATACACACGCGCACACACACAAGGGAATGTTACTGAGACATAATAAAAGAAGGAAATTTTGCCATTTGTGACAACATGGATAAACACTGAGGACATTATGCTAAATCAAGTGTCAGACAGAGAAAGGCTAATACTATATGATATCACTTATATGTGGAATCCAAAAAATAGCTGAACTCATCGAGAACAGATCACTGGTTGCCAGAAGCGAGGGGTTGAGGGTGGGCAAAAGGAATGAAGGTGGTCTAATGGTATAAACTTCTAGTTATAAGATAAACAAGCCTTGGGGATGTAAGCATGGAGATGATAGTTAACAAAACAAAATTGTATATTTGAAAGTTGCTAAGAGAGTAGATCTTAAAAGTTCTCATCACAAGAAAAAAATTATAACTGTGTGACAATGAATATTAACTAAACTTATTGTGGTAACATTGCAAAAAAAAATATATATAGGTCAAATCATTACATCACACACCTAAAACTAATACAATAAGTTAACTATATCTCAATAAAAATAAAATAGTTCTGTATAAAGTAAAGTAGTTCTGTATAAAATAAAATTTAAAATACCAAAATAAGTTCTATTTAAAATCATTTGATGCCACCCAGTAATATCAGTAAAGTGCAGAAATACAGAAAACTGAAGGTATTGGATGGACATAGCTTGCAAATTGAATAAATATCTATAGGTATTTTGAAATATTTGTCTCTGTGTAGTTCTTACTTAAAGATACACTATACCTGATACTTTTTCCTACTTCCTTTTTGCCCCTTTACTCATTTTGACTACAAAAGTACTTTCTTGCACATATATATTTTTTCCTGTTTTGAAAACACTTCTATTAATCATAATAATTATACTTGAAGAGGTACCATGATCCTCCAAGGACAGAAGTTTGATGGAAATGTAATCTCTTCCTAGAATTCAGAAGAAACTATATACATTTATGGCCTTCCCTGGTGGCTCTGATGGTAAAGAATCTGCCTGCAATGCAGGAGACCCAAGTTCAACCTCTGGGTCAGGAGGAAGATATCGCCTAGAGAAGGGAATGGCTACCCACTCCAGTATTCTTGCCTGGGGAATCCCATGGAAAAGAAGAGCCTGGTGGGCTACAGTCCATGGTGTTGCAAAGAATCGGACACAACTGAACGACTAAGCACAGCACAGCACGTACATTTATGGCTAGGACCTGGTACAGTAAAAGGTATGGTATCATTTTTCCTTCCCTCATAGAAATCCTTTCAGAACATATGTCATACATCCTTGTATTCTGGAATTTCCTGGCACAAAGAAGCTATTTAATAAATACTGACTGAATATATGATTGAACAGCCATAACTTAGCCTCTCAACATTAGAGTCTAATTCATGTTGGGGAATTAGAGCAACCTTGACCTGAATCATATGATGAAATAATTCCTTACATTTAGAGTAAAAACAAACAAAAACCCCTCACCTATTGTAAGTGGAGATAATTCTGAAAAATGATACTTTAGGTACTTCAAAAATTGGATAGCATCAGAATATACTATCAAGGCCAAAGTAACTCCAAGGCACATGAAAATGTGTTAAACATTAATGTATTTAAAGGAAATTTCCAGGAAACTTGCCTGTTCAAACTCTTCCATGTCTACTTCTCCATCTCCATTCAAGTCAAACATCTTGAACGCAATTTCAAAATTTCTCTGAGGAGCTGTAAGTTAGGAAGGAAGGAATAGCAGGAGGGAAGGAGGAAGGAAAGAGAAAAATATTTAGAAGGTATTGACCAAAAATAAAATCACTGCTTTTTAAGAAAAAAGGATGGTTAAACATTAAAATGTAACTTCAAGTCAAAGAATGCCACCACATTTATCTTGATTGACCTTTTACAACAGTTCTTAAAACCAAGAGAATTTTACCATGGCCAGTAAAGATAGTACTTATCCATCTTCGTGTTTCAACACTCTCTTAAATACTTTACTTTCTTAGAAACCATCTTCTTTTAATTGAATAACTTTAATGTTGTTCTGTTATTTAAATACAGTGTTATTTATCTGGGCATGAAAGTCTATTTGGGATGAGATATACTGCTGCAAAGTAAGAAGCTGAAACTATCTTTGTCTTGCCTTTTTAAAACAAGCTAGCTTTCTACCTTGTTCTTTCTAGTCTCTCCATTGTAAGTATAATCAGGAGTTCGGTGGATATCACTCTGCCAACAGGTTATTATTGACACTTTATCGATACCATTCTCCTCAGCGTCACTACAGCTCTGTGGTAAGGCAGAAAAGCACACGGTCAGCGACCCAGCCCCCTATTTTAATTGTATCAGCTTGATACATAAATTACTGAGTAAAGTATACTTACATGTTTAAAAATCAAAATGAAAAATGCAAAGCTTCAGAAGACATTATATTTTTTTCCCTTAAGTGAATGGTGAAAGTGTTTCAAGACTTCTTTAAAGTCCCAGATCAATCAAAATACAATTATTATATTTGAACATTAGGATAAAATATAAATTCAACAGCCCTCCTCTCCTTCCTTACCATGCTAAATATTCTAGTAAAGAAAACTAGGGACTTGGTGGCGCCCAGGCTCAATCCCTGGTTGGGGAACTAAGATCCCACAAGCTGTGTGGCATGGCCAAAAAAAAGAAAACTAAGTCACTTACTTCCTTCGGTGCTTCAAATTTATATAGCTATAGAAAATAAAAGTAAAATTTCCTATATATAAATTTTCAGTTAACATCACTTTTAGTTAAAAAAATTAAAGACAATACGTAGACAAAAAAGTAAAGAAGGGCTTAGTATATTATGCATTACTGTACACAGTTCATATTCCTGTCCTGCTCATTAATTTGTCAGTATCCACACTTTCTAAGCTTAAATTCCATTTTCAGCTAGCGAGCCTACTAGGTGGGTAAGCTCCTGGTTTTTAGTTGCCTGGATGAATCGTATGCTTCTCAGTTTCCATCCGCCTGTTTCACTGGATAATGGCTTCCAACAGGTTTGCTTTTCTTAGGCCACCAGTATGATTGCTGAGAAGGATGTAGGGCAGGGGGGTGGGGATTAGATTTTTGTATATTTATTGTCACTTCTTAAATTATTCCCATTTGTCTGGATGCTATCTTTTACTGAAGAGTTACTATGCGCCAAGCACTGAACTGGATAATTTTAAGCTGTTTTCCAATTTTGTACTCTCAATCCTAAAATTATTTCTTTCTTAATTTTTTTTTTAAACAGAGTAGGATGTTGGGGCTCCAAGCCACTAAATGACTCGCTCAAATCACACAGCTAATAGGCAACAAACAGAACTGATAAGTGACTAAGGTCAACAATGACTTCAAACCCATAAACTATTCATTATGTTCCACAGCCTCCAACATGAAAATTGTGGTTCTTATAATAATAAACACATACTCTTCATTCTGGTATGTTCTAACTTAGAAATAAAACAACACAACATGACTCACTGGTTATGTCAGTCTCTGAAATAGCTTAGAGTTTCAAGTTTCATCTAAAGGACATTCCTAATATCAAAGAAACATTGCATGTGCAATGCTCAGTAGTTTAAGCTTAGTTGCAATCACAGGCATAGGTAACATCAGATTCTGTAATGGGTTTGTCATGTTTTTTAAAAATTCTGAATATAAATTGTTCTTCCCTGTTGTCTCACAAGCTTAGCTCACTTCACTCACATACATTATTTACCTAATCCTTGTAGATACTTGAAATTTTAACAACTGCAGACAATGTGAGGCCACTGAAAGTTTTAAGCAGGGGAATGCCACAATCACACAGGCATTTAAAAAGAACTTCTCTGGCTACAGTATGAAGAATGTACTGGAAAACAAAATTTAGTCTCAGAGAACATCATTAAAGCTCCTGAAACTTGAAAATGTGAACTGAGGTGATGGCAGTGGTCGTGGAGAGAAGAAAACAAATTTGAAATGAGGCAGAAAGTATATTACTTAATGATTAATTAGCTGTGATGAACTGAGAGTAAAAAAGGCTGACAGCATGACTGGCTTAGGCTACCCGGTAGCTTACATATCATTAAAAAGAAAAAGACAATGTAGAAGTTTTGAGAAAAATTATTTCAGACAAGATCTGCTGAATTCAAGGAGTCCACAGCATATTCTGATGAAAATGTTCAGGAGATAGCTGGAAATATGGGTCTAAAGCTTAGAAGAGAGAGCTTAAAGCTAGTAGTCACATTAGCATAAACAGATACACACCTACATAGGCATGCTCAGTCGTGTCTGACTCTTTGTGATCCTATGGACTGTAGCCCACCAGGCTCCTTCATCCATGGGATTATCCTGGCAAGAATAATGGAGTGGGTTGCCATGCCCTCCTCCAGGGGATCTTCGCAATCCAAGGATCAAACACACACCTCCTGCATTGCAGGCAGATTCTATACCACTGAGCCACCCGGTTAGCTTCAAAGACCTGAAATGAAGATGTCCAAGGAGAACTGAAGATTGAGGAGAAGTGTACAGAAAGGATAGAAAGTAGTTGGAAGCTAATATTTAAGGTGAAAGTAAAAAGAGAGGAAGCAGTGACAAAGTGGTATCACACCACCAAGAGAAATGTGGTTCAAAATGAATACAAATAGGGGAAGATCTGGCCAGAGGCACTCAAAGGGTTGCTATTCATGAATTACAGCAGCATTCTCATTTCCTGTCTTCACTGATTACAGAGACAACGCAGAGTTTTTAAATTTTTAGGTTTATTATGATCTTCTATTCCTACTATCTTACAAGTTCTGTGATGGCATACGCACAAGCATTTAAAAGACTGAATGAGTTATTCTGGCAACTCATACTTATATGGTCTCCTACAACTAAGGTTAAATTCACTTTTACCAAACAAAGAACATCTTGTACTGCTTGAGGTTTCTTTATCTTTTTAATCCTGGCTTACTCTCAAACACAGTATTTGCTTTACGTGGAATGACTTTAAGAGTGTTTATTCAAGAATATGCGTTGACACTCTCAGGCTGAGCTCTTGTGCCCTGGTCACTGATACAGCATGTCAGGACAGCAGCCGTGCACATTCTGATCTCATTTAGGCCTTAGCAGTCTATCACCCAAGGTCCTTCCTTCAATCTTCATTTGCTGATCATATCAAAGCACTCAAGACAAGCAAAAAACCAGCTTGCCTTAAGTGAAACATGCTACACAGGAATAAGCTGCTAGGCAATTTTCTTGTACTCTCTTGTCTCCCTGTGAAAGTAGACTTCAGAGTAACTTTTAAATCCAGATGCTCTGGAAAGCTAAAAGTATCTTGAGTTTACATTAATTCACAACCTATTGCCATAGAAAGGTAGAGAGAGGGGAATTCTTTTGAATTTCAGGCTACTTGTACAGTGAACAGTGAAGCTTCGCCCCACCCGTCCTTGTGTTAATGATTCAATCTATTTTCTACACAGCAATATCTAAAACAATCCTATGTTGGGACTGATTAAAACAATGAGATTCTATACAAAGTTCATCACTCTACATCTTTTACCTATAATTCCATGATAGTTTTTACTACAAGTAAATGGAGATACATTAGATCTTGTTCTAGTGTAGAATAAAACATTTTTATGTTATTCTATTATTGACAATAATGACAATAGCAACAACAACTCTAGATTTGTTCAAAGCACAGTAGATTTTTCTACACTGTTTTAGTAATAAGTAAAAAACCATGTTTTTCTATGTATGTAAGTCAAATAATTAGATAGCAACAACATTAGGTGTCTCAAGATTTCCATGACTGTTTCACTTACTTTTTTTTAATAGAAAATGCAAAAGACTTGGGCTCTAATTCTGATTTTTCCAATCTAATGAGTTATTATGCCTTAAATTCTTTTTTGGTAGCACTGATGGGATGAACAAAAAAACCTGAATAGGTTAGATTCTAAACAAGTTTTTTATTTTCTGTTAGCTTGGTTCTCCTACCACAAAATTCCTACCTTATTATTCCTGTTATAAAATGATGCATAGGACAAATGAGGTAATTAATATGCAATATCAGAGAACTCTGAGTGAGGAGAAAAAACTGTATATAGTATGATGAACCTCCATTCAGTGATGAACCTGCCTAATGAATTTGTAAGGATGATCATATAGCCTCTGATTATTTCTGAGGGAGGTCACCGCTTGCAATGCTGGCCAGCAATGGCCATATTAATTGAACTTTTTTTCTCATGCAGAATGGGCTTCCCAGGTCGTTCAGTGATAAAGAATTTCCTTGTCAATGCAAGGAGACACAGGAGATATGGGTTTGATCCCTGGGTCAAGAAGATCCCCTGGAGGAGGAAATGGCAACCCACTCCAGTATTCTTGCCGGAGAATCCAATGGATATAGGGGCTTGGTGGGCTACTGTCCACAGAGTTGCTAAGAGGTGGATACGACTGAGCACACACCCACCACCACCTTCTCATGTAGAGCTCAAATCTAATTCTTTGTAGCTCTTACAAACTGTCCTAATTTAATTTTTGAGAGAAATGCAAAATATAACTGCTTCTCACCTTTATGATGTCCCTCTGAATACGTAAGAACATAGCGTCATGTCTCTACTAAAGATTTCTCAGAACCTCTTTCCAGAACGTCAAGGTTATTTTGTAATAGCCTTCTCTGGGGTACTTTTGGTGACCAATGGCTCCCATAAATGCAATATTCTAAAATGGTTAATTCTGGAATGACTTATCCTTTCTAGTAACAGTAGGACTTCTCTGCAGACTAATAACATTTTTCTTACATGAGGGCATAATGTTTTGCTTTTCCACATTAGGCTAGAGCAAAGGAGTAGAAAAACCTGCAAGATTAGATTTCAAAAAAGTTGCCCTCTCTCAATTCTCCTGAATTCTTCAAGGTATGACGGCTAGGTGCAGTCTGGAACAATCTTTCTGCTGTTGTTGTTTTTTTTTTTTTTAACATAGACTGGAAGCACTGTAGTTGTATTGTAGTATTTCCCTGGGATAATTCAGCTTCCAAAGGACGCTGCATAAAGTGAAAATATCCTAAGAATTTTTAAAAAACATACGTAAGCAAGAGCAGATCAATTTTCTTTTCAATGACATACTTGCTTTCTAAGTCTGATCTGATTTCTGTTAGTAACTATTTTACAGGTACTCTTTGATAATCTATTAGCCTTTTCAGCATTTTGTAATATTAGGTTTCATGTTACGTGCCAGGCTAACATGATAGCTAGCAAATGGACTGCAAATATTTGAAAAACAAAAGACCTAAAGAATCATAAAATCTAAGGACAAAGTCAAGAAATATTTATTATAAAGCTATACATTTTATATTTTATTTTTATATATAGTTAACTTTGTATAGAGGCATATTTATGTGAGGGGCTTCCCAGGTGGTGCTAGTAGTAAAGAATCCACCTGCCAATGCAGGAGACACAAGAGACACAGGCAGGTTCAATCCCTGGGTTGAGAAGATCCTCTGGAGTAGGAAATAGCAACCCATTCCAGTATTCTTGCCTTGAAAATTTCATGGACAGAGAAACCTGGCAGGTTACAGTCCACGGGGCTGCAAAGAATCAGACATGACTAAGATACTGAGCACTCCATATTTATGTGAAGCAAGGCATGTGTGTGTGGGCATGCTCAGTCCTGTCCCACTCTGCAACCCCACTTACTGTAGCCCACCAGGCTCCCCTGTCCATGGAATTTTCCAGGCAAGAAAATTTTCTAGGCATTCTACTGGAGTGGGTTGCCATTTCCTGCTCCAGGGTATTTTCCCAACCTAGAGATGGAACCCACGTCTCTTGTGTCTCCTGCATTGGCAGGGGGATTCTTTACCACTGCTCTACCTGGGAAGCAAGACATAGCATGAACAGTATCAGTGGCTCAAAAACTTAACAGTTACACACTTTCTGTTTCAACTCCGAAGTCCCATAGACAGGCCTGCCCTCATCTTTGTCTTGTAGAATAATGTACTAAAATATCCACTATTAATTGTGCAATCCATCTGAAGTCACTGGAGATGATGAAAATAACTATAATATTTTGTTCTGTAATCAAGAAATGATTATTCTTAAAATGCAAGATGTGAAACAGCAAATAAAAAAATCCACATCTACTATAATTGGTTACAGAAGACACTGTACTGTGAAATAAAGTTAAAATCAAGATTTTCTCTGTTGGTTGTATTAGAATTACAATTTAAAACACTGTCATAACTTTTAGACTATACTAACAAATTTTAGTTAATAACCATTTAGTGACTCAAATATGCTCAAACAAGGGTAAGTTAATTGGACTGTTTCCTGAATATGTTTTCTGTAGTTGTGCAGCTGTATGTTCCCATTAAGTTGACATACAGGGGAATCAAACTATATAATATAAAACAATGAACACTTTACCACTTAAAATATCTAGTTTCTCCCATGATGAGCAATTTGAAATGATAAAATGGTACAACATTTTTATTGATAACTTCTGGAATCCAATATCAAGAAAATTTCCTTAGTGGAGGAAAAAAAGACAGTAAGGTGATCTGAAATAGCCAAAGTTAATGGTATGTAAATATATCAATCTAGTTCTTCTTCTTAGGTTTGCTCTTTTAACATGGTGGAGCGGGAACCCTCCATGATTGAAATGACAAATGCCAAAGATAAAGAAAAAGAGGCCCCAATTATCCAGGAGGAAAAAAAGTTATAAAGAAAAAAGTATTGAGTTGTATCATAATTTTCCACAACACTTGAATACTGCAGAGCAAGTTCTATAGAATCTTGAGGGAAAGCAATTTTAAGGGTTACATACAAGTCAACTCATCATTTATCTACATTAGCAACAGAAGATAGTCTCAGACATTCAAGGACTTAGAAATTGTATAATCCACAAAACTTTCCTAACAATATTCCACAAAAAACAGTAACAAAATTCATAAGCAGGGATTGGTAAACTATGATGTGCTGGCTGTTTGTTTGTATATTGTTCATGGCTGCTTACAACTGAGTAGCTGTGACACAGAACTTATGACCAGCAAGCTTAAAATATTTATCTTGCCCTTTAAGAAAAAGTTTGCCAACCTTTGGTTGAGGAAATTCTTCCACCAACGATGACAAAAAAAAAAAAAAAAATCAATCAAAATAAAGACTGGGAAGATGAGATCAATTAAGAAGTGAGCAGTAAGTTAAGTGAGCAATAAAATCAGTAGCAGAGTTAAGCTTAAATAATGGTTATTAATAAAACAATCATGGCATGCGGCATTTATTAAATGTATCAGGCACTTTATATAAATTATTTAATCCTCCCAATCGTTCTGTGACACTGTACTAATATACCCATCCCCTGTGAAAAAAGAGGGGACTAAGGTATTGGGTGTCCAGAATCAAAGAGCCGAGATTCAAATCTAGACATTCTACTAGAGTATGTACCACTCTTAGTCATTATACAAAAGTGGTTATAAAAATAATAAAATATAAGATAGTCCTTGAAAGAGAAAATATATAAATGTAAAATTATTTAAAAAAAATGACTTGGAATAAAAAATACCAGATTAAAACTGTAAAAACACTGTGTAGAGAAGAAAGTGAAAGGAAGCTAAATTTCTTGATTTCCAATAGAAGACATCAAAAGAAATAGATTTTTCTGTCCTAGATACAAAAAGCCATGTCACCCTTGAACTCCCACAAATACGTACACACATCCTGATCCAGGGATCAAACCTGGGTCTCCTGCACTGCAGGCATATTCTTTAATGTCTGAGCCACCAGGGAAGCCCAGGTAAATCATGTCTTCTCCAAACCCCCATAAATACATATACACATACACATTTAAGTTAATTCAAAGGTTACCACAAATGGGAAAGCATTAAAATTATTTGGGAGAAAAACTCAATGAACAAAGCAAAAGCTTGAAAGAAAAAAATGGAAGAAAGCATAGAAAACAAGATATAAGGTGACAGAAGAACAAATAAATCACAACAAAGTTAAATGAACTAAACTGCTCTATTAGAAGACATAGAGCATGTCAGACTGCATTTGTTATTTATAAGAAATATATTGAAAATAAAACATCACAAAAAGTAAAGAGTAAGAGGAAATACAGGAAAACAAAACAGAAAGAAAGCAGAAGTGGTATTATTAATATGAGACAGAAATGAACCAAGAGCAGAAGAAGGATTAAGAACAAACACCATTTCCATATTACTCATAACTACCATCCATAAAGAATATCTATTATATATCTTTATGTACAGGATAATATCACATAAAAATATATTACAAAATATTAGGTATAAAGAAGAAATTACAAAAATTACTGTAATATCTAAATCTCTGACATTTTACAGAAAACTTAATGAGGTCATGGAGACTTTATATAATACAAACAACAAGTTCAATTTGATAGATATATATTGTCAATGTTAGTGTGTTAGTTGCTTGGTCATGTTCAACTCTTTGCAACCCTATAGACTGCAGCCCACCAGGCTCCTCTGTCCATGGAATTCTCTAGGCAAGAATACTGGAGTAGGTTGCCATTTCTTTTTCCTGGGGATCTTTCCAAAATGGCAACCCACTCCAGAACTCTTGTCTGGAAAATCCCATGAACAGAGGAGCGTGGTAGGCTATAGTCCATGGAGTCGCAAAGAGTTGGACATGACTGAGCGACTTCACTTTCTTTTCTTTTCCAACCCAGGGACTGAACCTGGGTCTCCTGCATTGCAGGTGGATTCTTTAATATCTGAGCCACAGAGTCTGCATGCATTTTTTAAATCTTCAAAGGAAATTTAGAAAGACATTAGATATTAGTCGACATACAAACAGACATACAAACACAACACACACAAACACAAGTAAAATAAGAAATGGCAAATGCAGAATTTTTACAACTATAATACAATTAAACTATGTCATAGGAATAAAACCACTGATCACCAGGCGAAGATGCTGAAAAAGCACTTGACAAAATTTTAAGCTTTCCTAATAAACTTTTTTCACCTGAGAAATAGAGATAGGAGGAACTTATTCAATATGGTAAAGTTTATCTGACAGGAAGATTCACAATATACGTAACTGAAAAATGCCAAAAACATTTATTTTAATATAATAAAGTGGGGATGCTCATTATTAGTGACAATATTTTGAAAGTTATAGCCAATGAAATAAAGCACACATGCTAGAAAATAAAAAACAATTAGCATTATTTGAAAGGAAAAGGTGGCAAGAAAACAGAAGAACTACACAAAAAAGATCTTCATGACCCAGATAACCATGATGGTGTGAACACTCACATAGAACCAGACAACCTGGAGTGTGAAGTCAACTGGGCCTTAGGAAGCATCACTACGAACAAAGCTAGTGGAGGTGATGGAATTTCAGTTGAGCTATTTCAAATCCTAAATGATGATGCTGTGAAAGTGCTGCACTCAATATGGCAGCAAATTTGGACAACTCAGCAGTGGCCACAGGACTGGAAAAGTTCAGTTTTCATTCTAATCCCAAAGACGAGCGATGCCAAAAAATGTTCAAACTATTGCCCAATTGCACTCATCTCACACGCTAGCAACGTAATGCTGAAAATTCCCTAACTCAGGCTTCAACAGTACATGAACCAAGAACTTCCAGATGTTCAAGCTGGTTTTAGAAAAGGCAGAGGAACCAGAGATCAAATTGCCAACATCCACTTGATGATCAAAAAAGCAAGAGCATGCCAGGAAAACATCTACTTCTGCTTTATTGATTATGCCAAAGCCTTTTGACTGTGTGGATGACAACAAATTGTGGAAAATTGCTCATGACATGGGAATACCATAACACCTTATCTGCCTTCTGAGGAATCTGTATGTAGGTCAAGAAGCAACAGATAGAAGAGGACATGGAACAGACTGGTTCCAAATTAGGAAAGGAGTACATCAAGGCTGTATATTGTCACCCTGCTTATTTAACTTATATGCAGAGTACATCATGCAAAATGCTGGGCTGGATGAAGCACAAGGTGGAATCAAGACTGCCAGGAGAAATATCAAAAACCTCAGATATGCAGATGGCACCACCCTTATGGCAGAAAGTGAAGAGGAACTAAAGAGTCTCTTGATAAAAGTGAAAGAGGAGAGTGAAAAAGTGGGCTTAAAACTCATCATTCAAAAAACGAAGATCATGGCATCTGGTCCCATCACTTCATGGCAAATAGATGGGGAAAGAAAGGAAACAGTGACAGACTTTATTTTGGGGGGCTCCAAAATCACTGCAGATGGTGACTGCAGCCATGAAATTAAAAGATGCTTGCTCCTTGGAAGAAAAGCTATGACCAACCTAGACAGCATATTAAAAAGCAGAGACATCATTTTGGCAACAAAGGTCTGTCTAGTCAAAGCTATGGTTTTTCCAGTAGTCACGTATGGATGTGAAAGTTGGACCATTAATAAAGCTGAGTGCCGAAGAATTGATGCTTTTGAACTGTGGTGTTGGAGAAGACTCTTGAGAGTCCCTTGGACTGCAAGGAGATCCAACCAGTCAATCCTAATGAAATCAGTCCTGAATACTCGTTGGAAGGAATGATGCTGAAATTGAAGCTCCAATATTTTGGACACCTGATGTGCAGAACTGACTCATTGGAAACAACCCTGATGCTGGGAAAGATTGAAGGCAGGAGGAGAAGGGGACGACAGAGGATGAGATGGTTGGATAGCATCACCGACTTGATGGATATTAAGTTTGAGCAAGCTCAGGGAGTTGGTGATGGATAGGGAAGCCTGGCGTGCTGCATTCCACGGGTCACAAAGAGTTGGACGTGACTGACTGACTGAACTGAACTTTTGGTTTCATTTTTTACTCATTGGTTGGTTCATGATTGTGCTATTTAATTTCCATATATTTGTGAATTCCTCAATTTTCTTCTTGTTACTGATTTCTGATTTCTTACTATTGAGGCCAGAAAGGTTACTTGATATGATTTCAATCTTTTAAAATTTGCTGACACTTGTTTTGTGACCTAACATATCATCTATTCAGCATTTCTTGTAAGGCTGAAGTATTTTTCAGGAAGCATAGAATTGGGTCTTATGCTTTTTTTTTTTTTTTCCCCACCCATTCAGCAACTCTGCACCTTTCAATTAGAGAATTTAATCCATTTATTGGTAAGGATTTACTATTCCTAGCTTGTTAATTTTTTTTCTTTTTGGTTCATTTTCTCTCCCTCTCGTATTCTTTTGTGAATGTATGACTTTCTGTAGTGAAATACTTTGGTTTCCTTCTTTTTATCTTGTGTGTACCTACTAGAGGTTTTTATTTTGTGGTTACCAATGAGGCTTATTCAAAATATCTCATAGCTATAAAAGTCTATTTTAAGCTGATAATTTTGATTGCATACAAAAATTCTACTCTTGTCTCAACATTTTGTTGATTTCACAATACATGTACACTGTATATTAACAAATTATTGTAGCTATAGCTAATTTGAACACTTTGTCCTTTAACATCTATATTAGATTTAAGTGGTTAACATGTCACCATATTGCAATATTATTCTGAATCTGACTATCTATGTAACTTTACTGGTGTTTTGTATATTGTCATATGTTTTATGTTACTAATATCCTTTATCTTGAAAAACTCCTTTCAGCATTTCTTGTAAGGCAGATCTAGTGGTAATGAAGTGCCTCAGCTTTTATTAGGGAAAGTATTTATCTTGCCTTCATTTTTGAAGGACAAATTTTTAAGGTAAAGTATTCTTGCTTGGCAGATTTCCTCTTTCAGCACTTTGAATATATCATTCTGTTCTCTCCTGACCTGCAAGGTTTCTGTTGAGAATTCAGCTGATAGCTTTATTGGGGTTCACTTGTATGAGATTTTTTTCTTCTGCTGCTTTAAAAATTCTGTCTTTGTCTTTGATTGTGGTCAGTTTCATTAAAATGTCTCTTTGAGAAGATCATTTCGGACTGAAATTTGGGGCCTGCCGATTAGCTTCATGAATTTGGATGTCCTACTTTCTCCCAAGGTTCAAAAAGGTCCCAGTCATTATTTCTTTAAATAAGCTTTTTACACCTTTCTCTCTGGCAGTCAGCATGCACTCCAGTGGCTTCAGGCTCTTGCATTGGTGCATACCTAGCAATGCGAGCTGATGGCATGCAAGGGCACAGACTGATTATCCCTAAGCATGTACACAGTGGTGGGGGTCAGCTGTAAGAGTCTAGACTGGAGAATTGCATTTGTGTAATTCAGAAGCCTGAACTTGCTGCTGGTGTGGGTCCCAGGTTCCAGTGGAGAGGGTGCTCGGGAGAGATGTTGGTGCTGATGTCTGTAAGTGCAAATATGCAAATACTTTTGGGATAAAAACCTGTGAAATCTGCAGAAGTCTGTGACAGCGGTGTTGGCCATTGGTTTGTTTAGTGGGGAAACGTGCTGGAGTCTTCTACAGAGCATGTGTCTGGCAAGTTGGTCACTCCCACTGCATGGCTTATATTTGTATCCTTGCAATTCTTTCTTATTCCTAGCCATCTCTACAATGTTTCAGTTTTGCTGGTTTCTGGCAAGGATGAAACTGAAGCAAGTCCTTTGTGTGATTGGGAAGATGCAGTTAAGTGGAGCTGTTTTTCCTTCCTTTTTATGCGGATATTCTCAAATTATTTGTTCTACTGTCTTCAGGAAGTTTCTTACATTAACTCCAGAGCTCTCCCAGATCTATTTTTGTTTGTAGATAGTTGACTGTTGATCTTTGTGGAAGGATGGAGGCTGGGGTCTCCTTTTCCATCATCTTTGTGACACCATCAAGTGGGACCCTCATTCCAGTGAATTCACTTCTGGGTCTCAATTTATCTTTAAAGAAATTTCTGAGATTTCACAGCAGGTTATATCCCTATTTTCAAAGATTTTATTACTACCACCATGTCCACTGCATGGACTTCACCATTTAGGGAATATAATGGTTTTGTCAGCATCTTCTTGAAAATATTTCTAGAACTATTATAGGAATTTATAGGTCATTTATAATTAGTGTGAATTCATTGAATCTGAGGATTCAAATTTTTTTTGACCTTAAATTTGTTGAGAAAGGAAACTTTGTTTTTTTAAAGGAAGGGTGAAAAGAGACAGAGATATTCCTTTTGTGGCTTAGCAAAAAGCTGGCTTCGTAGATCTGAATTAGCTCAATGAAAGAAAGGCTAATGCTACCTGTGGAACGGAACCTCCCTCTTTCTAACAAGACCACTTTGTCAACCAGGATGCTCCTGTTATCACACAGCTCCTGGATGTTCTCTGCCTCTCATCCCAATTATTATAGAGAGAGTCGGGGTAGTGGGGTGGAGGGAGGGAGGCAGCCATCTTTCCTTAGAGCCCTCTCCCTGATGTGCTTCAGCTGTCTGATCCAACTAAGAACTTTCTTCTGCTAAACAGCATGTGGACGGGCACTGGGTAATTTTGCTGCTTTTCTGCTGTAAGTTTCCCCACTAGACCTAATCTTGGATTACGTTTAGCTACACAGCACTAGCAATATGTGTGCTAGTGTTCCCTTTGCACAACAAAGGGGAAAAAGTAATTTTTTTTTGGATGAAGAAATACATTTTACCTTGACATTTCACCAAAGACCAATATTTTCCTCTCAATTCGTCTTGGTACAGATCTAAGGGCTTCCCTCTGTGGAAAGAACCCAGGGAAGAAAGAAGCCCTATGTACCAACTAATGTTCCACTGCTGGAAAGCCCATGGAGCCAAGCACAAAACAGAAGGATGAGCTGGGTCAGTTTATAAATGACCAGGGAAGAGTTCCTGATAAATTCAGCACAAACTTTAAGACAGGTGAGTCTGGCAATGGACCTAATTGGGGTTTTTAAATCAGACCCAGTCCAACTCTGGCAGGTTTCTAGACCCAGTTCAGAAAAAGAAATGTGCAAAATCTAGACGCTCATAAAGCAAAACTGCAGAGCCAGGATCCAAGAGGGCCTCACCCACCATCTACAGAGGCAGTGAGCTCAAAGGGCTCAATAGCTGACAGTCATTACTGTCATCTGTGGCAATTTTCTCTACATTTTCTCTTTTTCTCAGTCTCTTATTTTCTTGAGATCAAGAATTGGAAAGGGAACTTCAGAGACCTGGATTCTCAGCCTCAGGAAAGCAGCTGCTCAGGAACTGTCCCGGAAAGAGACTGCATATATTGCATCGCATCTGAGACAGATGCTTCTTTATGATATATAGTACCACTCCGAGCCTCCTGTCTGACCCTCTCTTTCTTTTTGAATCTCTCCTCCTCATAAACACCTTTAAGTATTAGAGTAAAAGTGCCCCATTTTTGCCCCTGCATTCATGGTTGCCTTTTTATCTCTTTCTATCCAACATGAAATAGTTTTATGAAAATGAATAGATAGTGCTGCCATTATAACATAAAAGGGGCTTTTCTGGTGGCTCAGAAGGTAAAGAATCTGCCTGCAATGCAGGAGACCCAGGTTTGGTCCCTGGGTTGGGAAGATACCCTGGAGAAGGCAATGGGTACCCACTCCACTATTCTTGCATGGAGAATTTCATGGATAGAGGAGCCTGGAGGGCTACAGTTCATGGGGTTGCAAAGAATCTGATACGACTGAATGCCTAACACTTTCAGTTTTGGTAATATAAACAAGAATCACTGTATTATTTCATATACTGAAATGAATCCATTTTTAAACAGCGTTACTGATGGTGCATAGGCCAATCAGTTCAGTTCAGTCGCTCAGTCGTATCTGACTCTTTGCGACCCCATGAACCGCAGCACGCCAGGCCTCCCTGTCCATCACCAACTCCCAGAGTTCACTCAGACTCACGTCCATCGAGTCAGTGATGCCATCCAGCCATCTCATCCTCTGTTGTCCCCTTCTTCTCCTGCCCCCAATCCCTCCCAGCATCAGAGTCTTTTCCAATGAGTCAACTCTTCGCATGAGGTGGCCAAAGTACTGGAGTTTCAGCTTTAGCATCATTCCTTCCAAAGAAATCCCAGGACTGATCTCCTTCAGAATGGACTGGTTGGATCTCCTTGCAGTCCAAGGGACTCTCATGAGTCTTCTCCAATACCACAGTTCAAAAGCATCAATTCTTTGGCGCTCAGCCTTCTTCACAGTCCAACTCTCACATCCATACATGACCACTGGAAAAACCATAGCCTTGACTAGACAGACCTTTGTTGGCAAAGTAATGTCTTTTCTTTTCAATATGCTATCTAGGTTGGTCATAACTTTCCTTCCAAGGAGTAAGTGTCTTTTAATTTCATGGCTGCAGTCACCATCTGCAGTGACTTTGGAGCCCCAAAAAAAAAAAAAGTCTGACACTGTTTCCACTGTTTCCCCATCTATTTCCCATGAAGTGATGGGACCGGATGCCATGATCTTCCTTTTCTGAATGTTGAGCTTTAAGCCAACTTTTTCACTCTCCACTTTCACTTTCATCAAGAGGCTTTTTTTTTTTGTTCCTCTTCACTTTCAGGCTTCAGCAATACGTGAACCATGAACTTCCAGATGTTCAGCTGGTTTTAGAAAAGGCAGAGGAACCAGAGATCAAATTGCCAACATCCGATGGATCATGGAAAAAGCAAGAGAGTTCCAGAAAAACATCGATTTCTGCTTTATTGACTATGCCAAAGCCTTTGACTGTGTGGATCACAATAAACTGTGGAAAATTCTGAAAGAGATGGGAATACCAGACCACCTGACCTGCCTCTTGAGAAACCTATATGCAGGTCAGGAAGCAACAGTTAGAACTGGACATGGAACAACAGACTGGTTCCAAATAGGAAAAGGAGTACGTCAAGGCTGTATATTGTCACCCTGCTTATTTAACTTATATGCAGAGTACATCATGAGAAACGCTGGGCTGAAAGAAGCACAAGCTGGAATCAAGATTGCTGGGAGAAATATCAATAACCTCAAATATGCAGATGACAACACCCTTATGGCAGAAAGTGAAGAGGAACTAAAAAGCCTCTTGATGAAAGTGAAAGTGGAGAGGCCAATCAGATTAGCCCAAAGGAAAGCACTATTTACAGTCTGCCTAAACTACCAAGATATAATTTACTGATTTCAGATAAAAATCTTTACTACTTCTGCTGTTTTTATAGGAATTAAAAATAAATTTCTTGAAGTTTTAGGAATAAGTAGAAGACAATATATGGTTTATGCTGCTAATATGCAGTAGGTGAACCCAAACAGATTTCTTTTTAAAATTTATGCAACTTAAGTTTTGTTCTGAAGGTTGTGATAGAACCCTCTATTTTGGAAAATAGATTTTCCTTTATTCAAAGAGCCATACTTCTATATACAGAGTATGATATCTTATAATTTTTATTCTTATTTAGGTACATCCTATATCATACACACAAAGGATGTATATAAATATCTATAGATATATACCCTAAAATGAATGTGACATACAATATCACATATGTGTATCTGTATATATACATATTTCCTGATCAATTCCAATATAGATGCTTTATAAAATATGTTTCTCCCTGGTTACAATTAAATGTATTCATATAAAAGATACACCTTCTGGTTACAATTCATTTTCTTTTCAAATTAGCAGAGATAATTGCTTTAAAATTGTAAATTGTAGGTTTCATTTGATTCTTAGCAAATTTATATATCCACTTCTGTTAAAACTCTCATTTTTGCATATCAACCTTCTTGTCACACAGTGAAATCAAGAAGTCTTCTAGCATTAAGATTTGTTTTATTCAACTCCTTTTTTATAACTTAGAATTTTCAACAAAAAAAAAATCTTATTTAAAAGCATATAGCCTTTCTGATTGGATAGGGAAAGGGATGAGGAAACTCTGAACCTTGCATACCTTCCCTCCTCACCAAGAAATCCATAAATGGACTCTGCAGACCTCCTAATGTTTTGTGGACTGTGATTTGTAAGTAGAGAGTAGTATATATTTAAACTTTAAAATTATCTGTTATTTATTTGAAATTAAAATTCAATTTGTGTTCTGTATATTTACTTGCTAAATTTGGCAACCCTCTTACAAACTATTATCTTAGTGAAAAGAGCTCTCAGTTCCATAATAGAGAGGATTTTCCCAAGCAGTATTTGTAAATACGTTGAACACATGACAACTTCCCTAATTTCAGTTCTCCAACTAACACAATGAGTATAATAATTAAGGCCCTAACTACCTCACTGCAGTTATTCTAAGAAAGAATTAGGCTTTAGGGAATTCCCCGGCAGTCCAGTGATTAATTAGGACTTTGTGCTCCCACTGCCAAGGATTTAGGTTCTATCCTCGGTTGGGAAACTAACACTCCACAAGCTGCATCACATAGCCAAAAAAAAAGTAATACACTCTAGCCAAAAGGTTCAATATGCAGTTATCACTGATGTTAGTTTTTAAAAATTGTATTAAAAAGCGCTAACTACTAACTGCATATCAAGGGTCATTTATTAATGCTTATTAAACATTCAAAACTCTGTTTTCTTCAAGTTGTATTGTAGTTTGAATGGAAATAATTTAATATTTTAAATAGAAAAAAAAAGAAGACAGGTGACTCCATCTGTGAGAATAATGGTGTTAGGATAAAACTGCTTTGAATATTTTTACCTCTGGTTGGTGAAACAAGTTGAATTATGCACTATTTTGCAACAAGTCCCAACATATGATTTATTATTGTTATTCAAAGTCTATGAAACAATTTCTTCTCATTACCATCAAACAGTTATATATTACTTTACATTAAGACTATAGTTGAAAAGAAACTATTGAAGGAAATATTAACAGTGACTTCTCTGGAGAAAATAATTATGGTTTAACTTAACTGCTTTATCAGGCGAGACTTTGCATCATTGTTTTTCTTAATGTGAGGCATTTAATACTCTCTTTATCTCAAAGATTCATATTCCCTTAGCTTACCAGCAACTCTGTGACAGACAAATGACACAGAAAGACTGTAGCTAATTATATAATTGTCTAGGAGCTTCACGGAGTTAATGTATCTAATTTGGCCCTAAATAACAGATTAGATATCCAACTTATTTAACCCATGGAGGAATTCCAGGTACATAAATACATTTAACTGTACTCTACGTTTTTTCACTAAAAGAATCTAACATCTTTTCTTTTTTCATTTCTGTACACTAAGGTACCAGTAAAATAAACTTTGGAATTCTATAGTACCAGTCAACCTAGACATGTGAAAGACAAGCTTTCAATACAAAACTTAATTTTAAGAGATGTTTTAAAAAAGGAAAAATTTTAGAATCATTAGAGAAGATTAATAAACTATGCCTATCATCCCAAACATCCTTACTTGTTATTTATTAGTAATAATTAGAGTAGCTATACTTTTTTCCAGGGATTCCCAGGTGGCCATAATAGCTATCCTTTTTTCCACTCTAAAAGAAAAAGTAAAACGGCTAAAAGAAGAAGAAAAAGGGAAAAGGGAAAAAAAGTATAGAGAATTCTGCTGCTGCTACTAAGTTGCTTCAGTCGTGACTGACTCTGTGCGACCCCATAGACAGCAGCCCACCAGGCTCCCCCATCTCTGGGATTCTCCAGGCAAGAACACTGGAGTGGGTTGAATTCTAGTGCCCACTAATATCTGTGTTTTCCTTCAAAGGGATGGTGGTGGCAAGGGCACATAGGACCTTGTAGGCCACTGTAAAGACTTTGGCTTTTACTTTGAGATTAAAATCTGAGAGAGACTGGAAGCCTCTGGGGAATTTAAAGCACAGGAATGATGTGATTTTATGGTGGGATTCTGGATTATTTCAAAGTAGGTATGACAGGATTTGCTGACATCAGAAATGTAAATATTCAGACTATTTTTAAAAATACACACAGAACTCAAAACACAGACACACACACTCTTTCTTTTCCCAAAATGGAATCATGAAGTATGTTCTGACTCATCAGTATATTGTGAACAGTTTTCTATGCTAATAAATCTCTGTGTTACATATACAAAGTGCTGTATTGAATTTTATTGCATAGATTTATTATAATTTGTTCAGCCATCTGTTTGATATTTGAATTCTTCCCAATTTATTTTCTGACTATCAGTATCATTACACATGTGTCATTCTATTAACCTAAACTTGCAGAAATGTAACTGCAGGGCCAGAGGGTAAGCACTTATGAAAATGTCTGAGAAACACTGCCAAGATCCTAAAAAGGCATGTTAATATTTTATATTTTCACTAACACTATCTAGTCAATTAAATCTAAGTGTTATTCCAATAGTTAACTCTGACGTACAGATAGCTTTGGGTACACTATGGATTTGTTTGTCAATGAGAGGAAGAACAACTAATTGCCCCTTCATAAGAGGTAATCAACATTAATCTTTATCCCAGTTTCTTGGATTTCTTTAGACTTTTAAGAGTGATCTTAGTTTAGGAAAGATTTCATTCACCTCATGTAGTTTGGAGGACTAAGCCCAAGTCTAAGCTAGTTTAACTGTAGCATAGATTGGGTGGTAAAGCTGCCCGGTATGCAAGGTACAGCTTCGATGCCTACAGTTTGTACATCTCCTAGACAAACCCATAACCCTTCATTTACAAGTCTATAATCGGCCACAGGACCCCAAGAACATGGGGTAGGAGGAAGGGAGTTACGACGCTCTTTTTAGCAGTACTAATTGGAAAACCCTGGCTTCTACTTTAACAGATTCTGACAAGGAAAAAAAACACTTAGAAATTTAATGTATATTCTTAAAACTTAAAATTTATATTGCTTTTATGTGAAAATCCTAAAATAATGAAAGAAACTACAAGAGATGTTACTATGAGCTTACCACCCTTACACATAGACTCTGCAATGGCTACAAACAGAGTTCTTTATTCTTTATTGTGTCTTGGTGTGATTTATTTTATGTCAAATGGCAAGGTTTTCTAAATAATATGAAGCCCTACCTGTCAAAAACCTGAGATTAAAAACTTCATAAGACTGTGAAATGTTTCTGAATTTGTTCAGCAAGGCTTTAGCTGTGCAGACACTTCTTCCGTCTAACTATTGCTCTTCTTCCATTTACATCTTTTCTTGAAAACACATTTCAGCCCTGATTCTATATATCTATCTATCTAGATTATCTATCTACATAACTCTTTAAATAAAATTTCACACCTGAAGAAAAGAAATAGCAAATGTTCCTACTTCAAGGTATATAACCCATTTTTATACTATATCTCTGCCTCAGTTGCTAGATGACCTTCAGAGGGCTGCCAGAAACAGTCTTGCATTTAAATAGATCTTCCTTAACACTGTTATTTGACAGTTGTGCTACAGGAAGAGTATTAAATGCCAGAGATGTCAAAAATCTTTGATTCCCCAAGAGTTTCTGGGAAGTAGATTCTAAGGCATGCCAGTGCTTTACCTTTTTATTAAGGTCACATCCTTCTTCAGAAATATATTTTCTTCAAATGCATGTTGCTATTTTTATGGCCAAATTATATACACCTGGGTGATAGATTCCCCACCCCACCTTCTTAGATCTAAAAAATATAATCATCTGCTTGACATTTATTTCATTCTATGTGGTTTCATTCCATTCCTTGTGCTCAATAGCCAAAGTGACAATTTATGCCAAGATACAACTTAATGCATATGTGCTTATAATTAGCTGCTTTAATAAAGACATTAGATATTTAATACTTAATCTATGCTCATTCTGAAGGATCCTCTGTACATGTGACTTAGTTTGGTGTCACATAAAAAGCTATTTTTTTGGTTTAGTGTCCAAATAGAAAAAAATTTGCTATTCTAATTAATTTTCCAGCTTTCACTGTGTATAGAGATTAACTATTATTTTAAACTAGTTTTAAATACTAGGCAGGAGGCTAAGGGTACTTGGAGCAATATAAAATTTTAGTATGTATACTAAAGTAACTACTCAGAAAAATTCTTAGATACTTAGCCAACAAATACACATGGAGTACTTGTTATGAACCAGATACTGGGCTGGATACCTTCTCCAAAAGGGATAGTGATTAGGCAAATCAGTCCATGACAACCACTATTTCTTGCCCTGATTTCATTTTTGCACCCTCAAATTCTTCAGCAAAACAAATGAGCATTTTCCAAAGCTGTTCCAGAAATAGGTAAGCAACACATCATGAAGCCTAACCATAACCAAACACTATTAAGTTGTGGGTTTTAGGGAAAAGTCAGATATACAGAAAGGACAGATACACTTGATTCCAGTCCAGCTTCTAAGACGCAAAAATATGAAAAAGTGGGGCTCACAGGCCACAGTAAATATTTTACACAACATAAACTGCTGAGGGTTGAATTTTATAGCACCACCTCAATCATCAACAGAACAAAAACAAGACACAGCAGAGGTGGAGGAAGACAGAACAGAAGGTAGGTGAAGTACAAGAGGGGAAGTTTCTATAATCTGTTCTTGGGAAATGAAGGAAAGACTCTGGCAGGAGGGTTAATTGAGGTCTATTTGACACTGTAATCAAAGGTATAGAGATGGAGAGGTGGTTTTGTCTCCTTTCTTCCTAGAAGAGACCCAGAGAAGTCACATCCCAACTATTCTTTCATTGAAATATTTTTGGAATGATTACTATTAGTAGGATGCTGTGTTAGGTACTTTGGGGATACAAAGCCACATAGCAGAGTTCCTAATTTCAAGATATTATTCAGTGATAACCATAACCACTGTCTAAACTTTCATTAATTAGAGAGTTTTTCAAATTAACAAATGCCTCTGGAGCTGTTACAAGGTATCATAATTCATTCACAATTCAATGTAAAATTTTTTTTTTAATTCTGATTTTTAAAACAAGTAGAATCTTAGCTGAGATATAGGAGAAAGTTCTGATTTGAAGAGTGAAGGGAGAAGAAGAAATAATGTGACAGGTTAGGGTACTTTCTAGAAGGCAGTGAATTTAGCTATACTGGAGTTTTATTTTTCTTGCTCCAGGAATTTTCTCCCATTGATAAATGAGATCTAAAACAGAAGGAAGCCTTCCCTTGTTAGGCCTTGCTTCCAAGGCCCTAAGGAGCAGAAATGGAAAAATAAGGGCAGACCTCTTTCTTTTCTCTCTTTCAGAGCTCCTATATATGAATCTCATATATCATAAGAAGCGGCTCCACGGAAAAGTGGCAGAAAGCTTTACAGGCCAACATAAGCCATTCAAGAGAGAACAAAGTATATGCGAATATAATAATTTTAGTGACAGCACCAGCTCATAGAGCATACAGAAAATACTCCTGATTACCTGACTCAATATTCTTTTTAGAAAACAGGCCCATTTGACTATCTGTACTGAAAGGGTAGAGCTCTAGGAATCCTGCAATCTCCATCAGATTTCCATAAGATTTTAAGTTAATATTAGAATTTTATTAGAATTTTTAGAATAGAATTTTCAAAACATGAAAATAGATCAATTTAAATAAAACACAAATATGAAAAGGCTAATAACCGATTTCCTCATGGGTATAAAATTATAAAATCTTTCTCAAGACACAGTCAAAACACATTTAGATCTTATCTTTATTGTAAGTCACAATTTACTACTTTAGTCTCTGTTCTCCCCTTGGCTTTATGAACCCTCAGAACAAATCTCAAGCATTGTTCTCAAGGGATAAACTTTGCTTTTGCAAATGAAAAAATTTAATCTAGTAAAGTCACAAGGAGACTTGAGAGAGCTAAATACAAACACCACTTATTTTTTGCTAATGTGAATTAAAATTGTTTTGTGGTTGTTGATACAAAGATGTAAATGCTTCAACTTTCTGTAACAACAGGGCCTACTGAAATGACATAATATTTTCAAGTATATCTGGCTCAAAATGAACTTAACATCATAAATATTTGATATACTTAAATGCATTATTTTATTGTTTTGACAGAAGCTGTATTATTATAAAATCAATGAATTAACCATAAGAAGGGCTATGCTAGAGAAAGAAGTTACTGGTAAACAACACAGTGAGACACTTTGGCCTAACAGCATGCTAATGAATATTTCTGAAGTTCTAAGCACTTTTTATAGGGTAAAACAACACTGAATAAGATCAACCATTTTCTTCTTTGTTTTACCCTTCATAAGGACAATTAGGCAACAGCAGAAAATCTTGAGACATAAAAATTACATGTGCTCATACCCAGTTGCTAAGTCATGTACGACTCTTTTGCTCACCAGGTACATCGGATTTTCCAGGCAAGAATACTGGAATGGGTTACCATTTCCTTCTCCAGGGGATCTTCCTGATCCAGGGATTGAACCCAT
Organism: Bubalus bubalis; assembly: GCF_019923935.1. Lineage (NCBI taxonomy): Eukaryota > Metazoa > Chordata > Mammalia > Artiodactyla > Bovidae > Bubalus > Bubalus bubalis. Next base: position 147,674,250 of record NC_059160.1, read on the forward strand.
GTCACCTGCACTGGCAGGCAGATTCTTTACCACTGAGCCACCTGAGAAGCATCAGTCAGTTCAGTTCAGTCGGCAGTTGTGTGTGACTCTTTGTGACCCTACATCACGCCAGGCTTGTCTGTTCATCACCAACCCCTGGAGCTTGCTCAAACTCATGTCCATCAAGTCAGTGATGCCATCCAACCATCTCATCCTCTGTCGTCCCCTTTTCTTCCCACCTTCAATCTCTCCCAGCATCAGGGTCATTCCCAATGAGTCAGTTCTTCACATTAGGTGGCCAAAGTATTGGAGTTTCAGTTTCAGCATCAGTCCTTCCAATGAATATTCAGGACTGAGTTCCTTTAGGATTTGACTGGTTGGATCTCCTCTGCAGTCCAAGGGACTCTCAAAAGTCTTCTCCAACACCACAGTTCTAAAGCATCAATTATTTGGGGCTCAGCTTTCTTTATAGTTCAACTCTCACATCCATACATGACCACTGGAAAAAACCATAGCTTTGACTAGACAGACCTTTGTTGGCAAAGTAATATCTCAGCTCTTTAATATGCTGTCTAGGTTGATCATAGCTTTTCTTCCAAGGAACAAGCGTCTTTTAATTTCATGGCTACAGTCACCATTTGCTGTGATTTTGGAGCTCAAGAAAATAAAGTCTGTCAGTATTTCCATTGTTTTACCATCTATTTGCCATGAAGTGATGGGATCAGATGCCATGAACTTAATTTTTTGAACGTTGAGTTTTAAGCCAACTTTTTCACTCTCCTCTTTCACTTTCATCAAGAGGCTTTTTAGTTCCTTTTCACTTTCTGCCATAAGGGTGGTGTCATCTGCATATTTGAGGTTATTGATATTTCTCCCAGCAATCTTGATTCCAGCTTGCACTTCATCCAGCCTGGCATTTCGCATGATGTACTCTTCTATTAAGTTAAAATAAGCAGGGTGACAATATACAGCCTTTCCCAATGTGGAACCAGTCTGTTGTTCCATGTCCAGTTCTAACTGTTACTTCTTGACCTGTATACAGATTTCTCAGAAGGCAAGTAAGGTGGTCTGGTATTCCCATCTCTTGAAGAATTTTCCACAGTTTGTTGTGATCTACACAAAGGCTTTGGCATAATCAATAAAGTAGAAGTAGATATTTTTATGGAACTCTCTTGCTTTTTCTATGATCCAACAGATGTTGGCAATTTGATCTCTGGTTCCTCTGCCTTTTCTAAACCCAGGTTGAACATCTGGAAGTTCACGGTTCATGTACTGTTGAAGCCTGGCTTGAAGAACTTTGAGCATTACTTTGCTGGCATGTGAGATAAGTGTAGTCGTTCGGTAGTTTGAACATTCTTTGGCATTGCCCTTCTTTGGGACTGGAATGAAAACACCTTTCCCAGTCCTGTGGCCACTGCTGAGTTTTCCAAAATTGCTGACATACTGAGGGCAGCACTTTCACAGCATCATCTTTTAGGATTTGAAATAGCTCAACTGGAATTCCATCACCTCCATTAGCTTTGTTCACAGTGATGCTTCCTAAGGCCCACTTGACTTTGGATTCCAGGATGTCTGGCTGTAGGTGAGTGATCACACCATCATGGTTATCTGGGTCATGAAGATCTTTTTTGTATAGGTCTTCCATGTATTCTTGCCACCTCTTCTTAATATCTTTAGCTTCTGTTAAGTCCATACCATTTCTGTCCTTTATTGTGCCCATCTTTGCAAGAAATGTTCCCTGGTATCTTGAATTTTCTTGAAGAGATCTCTAGTCTTTCCCATTCTACTGTTTTCCTCTATTTCTTTGCACTGATCACTTTGGAAGGCTTTCTTTATCTTTCCTTGCTATTCTTTGAAACTCTGCATTCAAATGAGTATATCTTTCCTTTTCTCCTTTGCCTTTAGCTTCTCTTCTTTTCATAGCTATTTGTAAGGCCTCCTCAGACAACCATTTTGCCTTTTTCCATTTCTTTTTCTTGGGGATGGTCTTGATCACTGCCTCCTGTATATGTCACAAGCCTCTGCCCATAGTTCTTCAGGCACTCTGTCTTTCAGATCTAATCCCTTGAATCTGTTTGTCACTTCCACTGTATAATCAATTGTAAGGGATTTGATTTAGGTCATACCTGAATGGTCTAGTGGTTTTCCCTATTTTCTTCAATTTACATCTGAATTTGGCAATAAGGAGTTCATGATCTGAGCCACAGTCAGCTCCCCATTTTGTTTTTGCTGATTGAGAAGCACAGAAAATAGTTAAACCAAATTTTCTCTATAACTTCTCTAACTATAATATGGCAATAAAAACGATTTAATAGATTTCAGTATGTTGCTGTGCCCATATTTTCCAACAGATCACTCAACTTGAAAAACTTATTTTGAGATATAACTTCTATAACATTTTCATTAGCCAGAATGGCACTGATCAATACTACTACCTCCAAGTCACATACACTTTGTGATCAGTTCTTGACTTCAATATGGCAAGAGAAATAAAATATTATAAGCTTTCACTTGAATGATGCTGTAATTTCCCAAAAGGTTTACATATTTGTGAGAAAGATGCATCACAATGGGGATAACTGTCAGTAAGTCAAATTCTCCTATAGTGAAACCCCACTTAATTAAATTTCTCCACTAATTCCTCCAAATCTAAAGAAGGAATCAAAAGCAGAACATATTGACTTATGCCTGATTTTCATTATGTCTCCTCTTAGGTACTGAACACATTGTACCAGTTCTTGCTTTTGATTTTTCTGGTGGCTTTTCAAAGATTAATAGTGCATAGTAAGATTGCTTACAAATAATCCACTTTTGATCATTTTATTATTGCCTCCACAAGCTACCTAAAACTTGGGTCTAGATAGCCCACAGGGTCAATAACTTTATTTAGAAAATATATGAACACAAAGAACATATATAAATATTTCAACCTGTCAATGGCCAAGATCCAGATTCTAAGTTATGTTATGATAATGTAGTGAATCTTAGTATTAGCTATGAATGATCCAAATCAATAAATAATATATAGCATTCTAGATAAATCTAGATGACTTTTCTTTATATCAAGTTATAAGTCTCTGACTTCAATTACAAGATTTAAGACCACCAGCTAATGTAGGTGGTGAGTCCAGAGTACTAAGCCATTAATAAACCATGCTTTGGCATTCTCATTCAATTTCAATTAACCTAGTTTAAGGATCAAAGCCTCTTTGGAAATTATTTAATAATAATAATTATTAAGCCTTTATTGTGCCTGGAATGAATCTAAATTTATTTTATCAGTGAGCAGTTATTTAGTAAATACTTAGTATTCCACTTAATACAGATGTTATGGCTCATGTTTGACAATTGTTCAAGTTAATCCATCAAACCTCATCAGACAGATAAAGTAAGAAACAATAAAATCTATGAATTAGGGTAAGAGGGGGATACAAATAATTTAATTCTGAATTATAAGAAAGCTTATAATTATATTTCTCATATAATTCTATTTCTTCATTTAGAAGTAGGTTAGCTTAAAAACATATTTTCCTCACTCCACTGGTACTGGATGTGAACTGAGGACATCAACAGCTAAAAGAACTGTTCTCAACTCAGGATATAAACAGTAGAGTCTTCTGTTTTACAAACTTCATTTCAGAGAAGACTGAAAAAAACACAATCCTTGCTTTGTTACTTTGCCACAATGCTTTATATATAGTAGATAAGTTTGTAATTAATACCACTACAAACTGTAACAAATAATCATTACAAACCTATGCTCACTGTCAAGCAGTTACATTCTAGGTAGGAGGATGGACAATAAAGAAGATATATCAATTATCCACTTCTGGGTATTTATCTGGAGAACACAAAAATACCAATTTTAAAAGATAAGGGTATCCCTATGTTCAATGCAGCATTATTTACAATGGCCATGCCACAGAAACAACCTATGTGTTCACTGATGGATGAATGGATAAAGAAGATGTGATATACACACATACATGCGCGCGTGCGCGCGCGCACACACACACACACACAGACACGTATAAAATGGAACATAACTCAGTCATAAAGGAAGGTAAAATCTTGCCACTTGTGACAACCTTGGACCTTGAGGGTATTATGCTAAGTGAAGTAATTCAGATGGAGTAAGACAAATACCAAATGATTTCATTCACATGTGGAATCTAAAAAAAAACAAATAAACAACATAAAGCAAAACGAAACTCAGAGAGAACATACTAGAGGTTACCAGAGGGGAAAGGGGTTGAAGGGTAGGTGAAATAGGTAAAGGGGGTTAATTATATATGGTGACGGATGGTAACTAGACTTGTAATAGTGATCACTTTATAGCGTATATAAGATATTGAATTATAATGCTGAACACCTGAAACTCATATAATTTTTTAGGAAAGAAAATAAATCAATTATATAGAATGTGAAATTAAAAGACACTTGCTCCTTAGAAGAAAAACTATGACCAACCTAAACAGCATATTAAAAAGCAGAGATGTTACTTTGCCAACAAAGGTCTGTCTAGTCAAAGCTACGGTTTTTCCAGTAGTCATGTATGGATGTGAAAGTTGGACTATAAAGAAAGCTGAGCATCCAAGAACTGATGCTTTTGAACTGTGTTGTTGGAGAAGACTCTTGAGAGTGCCTTGGACTGCAAAGAGACTCCCTTGGACTGCAAGGAGATCCAACCAGTCAGTCCTAAAGGAAATCTGTCCTGAATATTCATTGGAAGGACTGATGCTGAAGCTGAAACTCCAATATTCTGGCACCTGATGAGAAGAACTGACTCACTGGAAAAGACCTTGATGCTGGGAAAGACTGAAGGCACGAGAAGGGGACAACAGAAGACAAGATGGTTGGATGGCATCACTGACTCAATGGACATGAGTTTGAGTAAGCTCTGGGAGTTGGTGATGGACAGAGAAGCCTGGCGTGCTGCAGTCCATGGGGTCACAAAGAGTTGGACACGACTGAGTGACTGAAAAAAACTGAACTGATATAGAATGTGAAATCATGACAAATGCCAAGGAGAAAAAAGAGAGCAAAAGAGGGATTTAGGAGATGTGTATGTGTAAGTGTGTGTGTGACAGGATAAAAGGTATTTAAAATTTCAGGTTGGCCAGAGAAGGCACCCATTATCCAAAGTACATACAGAGAAGAGCGAGAAATTTATGTCACTGCTTATTATAAGCACAAGATATTGCTGCCAAATTGGTTGTTATTCTGGGTGTGAGTCAAAAAAATTCTTGTTTAGCTAAAAAATGAAACTTCTAAAATTGATAGCAAATTCTTGAACACCACTGATTCTATTAATTTGCAAAAAAAAAAAAACCGAGATAATTAGAAATACAACAGTCTTGTATCATATGGGTTATGCTGTTCACATTGCTCTAGCTGGTTTTCCATTAGAAATCTGAAGAATGGTCCATGTTGTTCATTAGAGTAACACATGAATAAATATGCTAATGTATTCTCCAAGGCCCAAGCCACTCCCTAGCAAAGCTTTTGGTGTTTAAAGGATTGCATTTCTTCTTGCCTGACGACCTGGCAAGAAGTGTATTTAGATGTAATGATTCCTTGTTATTCACAAAAAGGTGGATTCACTGAATGCCTCACTTATCGTTCTAGCAGCAATTAGGATGTGGGAAATAACTGATCTCAATGTCATTTCTGTGGCATATTTCCCTCCATGATGTGTTAAATAAAGTAAACAATGCAGTGCACAACATACGGATTTTAAGAATGCCTGAACTGCCCATTATCTACAGGAGAGTTTATGACCAGCCTTTCCACAGTTCCATTTTAGAGAAAGAAGAGGCACTATGGTAAGCTATGGCTTATCACTGCTGAAAACGTGACCACTGCAGTAAAGCCAAGTGACAGAAGCCCATGTGCTGGAGTGGCCTGGGTTCAAGCCCTAAATCATCTACTTACTGTGGGACTTGAGGCAAGTTTTTTTTTTTTTAATATAAATGTATTTAATTGGAGGCTAATTACTTTACAATATTGTATTGGTTTTGCCATACATTGACATGAATCCGCCACGGGTGTACACGTGTTCCCCATCCTGAACCCCCCTCCCACCTCCCTCCCCGTACCATCCCTCTGGGTCATCCCAGTGTACCAGCCCCGAGCACCCTGGGTCATGAATCGAATCTGAACTGGTGATTCGTTTCACATATGATAATATACATGTTTCAATGCCATTCTCCCAAATCATCCCACCCTTACCCTCTCCAACAGAGTCTAAAAGACTGTTATATACATCTGTGTCTCTTATCCTGTCTCGCATACAGGGTTATCGTTACCATCTTTCTAAATTCCATATATATATGTTAGTATACTGTATTGGTGTTTTTCTTTCTGGCTTACTTCACTCTGTATAATAGGCTCCAGATTCATCCACCTCATTAGAAATGATTCAAATGTATTCTTTTTAATGGCTGAGTAATACTCCATTGTATATATGTACCACAGCTTTCTTATCCATTCATCTGCCGATGGACATCTAGGTTGCTTCCGTGTCCTGGCTATTATAAACAGTGCTGTGATGAACACTGGGGTACACGTGTCTCTTTCAATTCTGGTTTCCTCGGTGTGTATGCCCAGCAGTGGGATTGCTGGGTTGTACGGCAGTTGTTTCCAGTTTTTTAAGAAATCTCCACACTGTTCTCCATAGTGGCTGTACTAGTTTGGATTCCCACCAACAGTGTAAGAGAGTTCCCTTTTCTCCACACCCTCTCCAACATTTATTGCAAGTTTTTAATTGTTTTGTATGCCTCAATTTCCTCATCTGTAAAATGAAGATAGTAAACTACAAACATTACACAGGTGATATAAGGAAAATGTAGGTGCAATTGAAGTCCTCAAAGAAAAGTATTTGGTGAAATAAGAGCTGAAATTTTTCCAAATTTGATGAAAACTATAAACCCACAGACCCCAAAACTCAAAGAATCCCAAGACAAGAAACACAAGAACACTAGAGAGGTACATATGAAACGAAAACCAAACAGCCCTGCTAAAAACTACGTCAGTGGTTCTCAACCAGGGATTATTCCTCCCCATTCCTACTCCTCTGGGGACATTTGACAATGACATTTTTGTTTGCAACAACAGGGTGGGGGAAAGTGTGCATGCCTGGCATCTAATGTGCAGAGGCCAGGAACGCTGCTAAACAGCCTATAATGGAAAGGACAGCCCTCACAAAAATCAGTTACCCTGCCTACAACATCAACAGTGCTAAGGCTGAGAAATACAGGGCTTCCCTGATGGCTCAGCTGGTAGAGAGTCTGCCTGCAATGAGGGAAGAGAAATACTAAAAGCATATAATAATCAAAATGCTTAAAACTAGTGAAAAGAGAAAATCTTAAAAATCATATCCTTATCATATTTTCTCATCCTGACAAATACAGAAAGTATATGCGATTGTAATTTTAAGCATTTTTTGTAAACCACACACCAAGGTTAAGCCAGGAGCTGAGTACGAAGAAGTAAAGGTGCCCAGACCTGTAGAGCTACTTGGAGGGGTTCCCAGTACTCACAAGTCAATGTGACTTTTAAAAAAAAATCTGAATTTAGGGAGCTACACAATGTACAGTTTCTATCTTCAACAGAAACTGAAGATTCTGCTCTGTGGTCTTCCTGACACTTAATCATAGGTAAGAAGTGGTGGGGCCAGGATTTGAACTGAAGTCTGTTTTGAAAATGCATCAAAATAATATTAATAATACAAAATATAAGATCACAAATGTGCTTTGAGTTTACTATTTTGGGTCTTCATAACAAGTTAATATATATCTATGCTGCTAGAGCACTGGTCCACTACAAATTTATTCAATTACTTTGGTACTCAGGGACAGCTGTGGTAAAGCATATCAGTCTATGTTTGTTCATTTTTTCTGTCAATTGGAGGAAAGAAGAGTAACAGTGGTCACAGCTATGGCAGGAACTGTGTATATCATTTACTGAAAATTGTTTATAGTTTAAAAAAATTTTTTTTTAATCTTTTTTATGGAATACAGTTGATATACAATGTTGTGTTGGTTTCTGCTACACAGCGAAGTAAATCAATTACACATATGTTCACTCTTTTCTAGATATTTTTCCCATATAGGTCATTATGGAGTATTGAGAAGAGTTCCCTGTGCTATACAGTAGGTCCTTATTAATTATCTATTTTATATACAGTTGGAGGAGGAAATGGCAAACCACCCCAGTATCCTTGCCTGGAGAATTTCATGGACAGAGGAGCCTGGTGGGCTATAGTCCATAAGGTCGCAAAGAGTTGGACACGATTGAGCGACTAACACACTTATATACAGTAGTATATATGTCAATCCCAATCTCCCAATTTATCCCTCCTCATCCCTTCCCCACTGGAAACCATAAGTTTGGAAAACTGTTTACAGTTTTATCTTTATAGATGCCTACTCTGGAGAAGGGTAGGAAGAGGTGTTTATTTTTATTTGGTTCTATCCTCCATGGGAAAAAAATTGAGAATCACTTCTTTCAAGTATCAGATCTCTTTGGATCAAGTTAGGTAGATTTCAATGGAATGCACACAGAGAGCTAGAGACATACACTTTTTTTTCTGAATGGTTAAAACAAAGTCATACTAAAGGGAAATAATGCTAAGAACACTTACAGTAGCATACTAATCAACAAAACTGTTTAGCCTAGAATAATCAGAAATTCATCAGTGCTCTAAAGGAGTAAAAGCTGAGTTTTGTGTTTTAAGAAGTAATCTTCCAAGGTTCAAAAATGAATGTTCAACACAATTAGAACAACCGAGCCAATCATCTTTAGTAAAGGAAATACTAGATTAATATGTGTTTTACTGAGGAAGTATAAACATTAATGAGGGCTAAAGGAGCAGGCAATGTATAAATTATCTTGAGCTTCAAACAGTTAAAAGGTAACTTCACAGTTGCTTTTTTGTTTTCTTCTAACTTTACCTGGATACTTTATTTTCCTCCCTGTTTTTCAGGTGGTTCTATATACAAGTTATAGAGACTCCAAAACAAATGAAATTTGATGTAACTTATCATTCATTAACTTTGCAAACATGTTTTGTTTCCTCTTCCAATCAACTTAACTCTTTTTATAATCCTGTATGCTACCTGTAAGTGAATAAAAAGTTCATACTTACTCGAAAGAACAGTTGTAAGGAAAATGTAGTCTGAAAAGGATATGAGTCCACATTCTCCAAGGGTGTAAAATATACTGCCTTCATCAGCAAATTTTTCTCGTTCCTGGGCAATTTTCTATTGAGTATGGGTCCAACCAAAAGATAAAAAGAAGATATAACAGAATAAGAATATAAATAGTTAGAGATGAATGACCATTTATCTGACAGTTTTATGCTATTTATTGTAAGCATTTCTCTGATGGCCATTCCAAATTAATGAATCCTTTACAGTTTTTAAGATGATTAAAATTATAAGCAAAAGATGATTTTGTTTATTTGCTCCAACACTGGCTTAATGTGAGCAATGCAAAGTTTTCAGTTTTATGAACTCCTGCCATTTAATATATAACAGGCCCGCTTCAGGTCTGAATTTGTTTCTGAGTTTGAAAAACAATCCACCTTTTTCTATAGAGGTATATAAGGTAGGGGAAAAAAATCAGTTCTAAATACCCAAGAAAAACAACTAATGATTAGAACTAGTGATCAGAAATGAAGAAGTTAGCAACTATTGTCAACACCCACCCAAATGCTCAGAAAATTAATTTCTGAAATATTAATTTTAACTTATATCTTATGAACCCCAAGAATCTTAGTTTTTGAAATGTAGAACAGTTTACAGAGTAAATAGCACCTCTGAAATATGTCAAATCAGACATACACATCAAGCTTTAGGCATGATATAATTTAGTCATATTTACTGTTACTTTGGTGGAGGCTCCTAAATTTTAGCTATTTGAAGAAACTCTCCTATAACTTAGTTTTAACTCTGTGTATGTATTTATTTTCTTTAATCTATATGCTAACAAAGAGAGTTTGTTAGCTCTCTCAGGTCCCTCTCTGAGAGAGAGCTCTGTCAGCTTTCTCTGAGAACCATTCTCAGGTTCAGAAATGGTCTATCCGGGAAGCAGTCTATTCCTGGGTGTTTAAGGGAAACCTACCCCTCCCCTTTTTTTTTTTTTCTGATTCCCTACCAGACCAGAAACTTAAGAGGTGACATTGATGATACTTTCAAAAACTGAAAAGGATCCATCAAAGAGTTAGACTTGAAACTCATTTTTATAAGTTTGACTCACTTTGGACCAACCAAAGAAATTTCAGGAATTATTCTAGGTACCAAAAAAAGAGAGAGGAGGTTTTAAAAACCCAAACCAACAAAGCGCAGTCAAAGTAATATCATGCAAGCACAAAGTAAGCAGCAGCACTGCAAGCATAACCTTGGGAGGAGCGTCATGGAAACTAAACCAACAAGCACCACCACACCACCATCCAGGTACACAGCCACCCAATAGGTTACCTCTGTCTAGTGAAGATCCCATCATACACACAAAGGAAAGAAAAGTGGTTAACCAATGGAAGACATGAGGACCAAATGAATCATCATGATCTTCTTAGTAAACCCCCTCAAAATAGCCTCTCCTGGATATTTGCTTGTAATATGAAACAGCAACGGTGGAAAAGGCAAAAATCCAAAGTTGAATGCCAATAAAGCAGTAAGAGGTTTTGATGGCAGTTTCTACTAAGGAAAGGGCTTCTCTGACTCATTTGTGATGGGCAGAAAGCCTGGTCTGGCCTAACAGCATTTAGAGATTACTTGCTTGAGCCAAAACCAAAAATGAGCCCACAGTCCAATTAAGGTTAGACCTCATATCACACTTGATCTTCTACCAACAGATTAAACACAAATTTCAGACAAAAAAAGGCTACTGGATGAAAAGAGAAGCAAAGTTGTTCACTGGGAAGTTAATATTTTAATTTCTCAAAAGAAAATTGTACATTTTTTAACATTATCCAAGATACTGCAAAGGAAAAGCATGTGAACTAGAAAAAAATACACAAAATGAGAATAGGCTGTCAATGGCATACAATCTTACTTGTGAGAATAAATATGAATAGAAGCTGGGTAACCCATATTAATTATGTAATAATCTTATAGAGAGACTGCTATAATAAAAGAAAATAAATAGTACATTGGGATCCAGAAGTTGAGAAACAAAAATCTTAGACAAAATCTTAGACAAAAATCTAAGGACAAACTGAAAGGAGGAAACCAGGCCAAAAAAACATATCCAATATTATTTTTCTAAGAATCATCTGGACCATGCTGCTGCTCAGAAAATAAAAAGACAAATCTTAAGTTTATAACTTTTAATTTTGAGGTAATTTCAAACTCAGAAATGTGGAGAGAACTGTATAAGGAACTCCCATATGCTTTTTACTCACATTCACCAACAGTTTACATATCTCCTTATTTGCTTTATCATTTTACATATCTTCTTTTACATTATATCAAAACTTGGAGCCATGACCCTTTAGACTTCAATAAATACTTCCTATGAACAAAGACATTCTCTCATATACTACAGTAAAAATTTGATAAAATCAGGATATTTAACACTGATACATATTATTACTTGTAATCCACAGCCTATTATCAAATTTAGCAAACTATCTCAGTAATTTACTTTTTAGCTATTAATACTTTCCTTCTATGGACCTAACAGAAGCAGAAGATATTAAGAAGAGGTGGCAAGAATACACAGAACTATACAAAAAAGATCTTCACGATCCAGATAATCACAATGGTGTGATCACTCACCTAGAGCCAGACATCCTGGAATGTGAAGTCAACTGGACCTTAGGAAGCATCACTACGAACAAAGTTAGTGGAGGTGATGGAATTCCAGTTGAGCTAAAGTGCTGCCCTCAAAATGCCAGCAAATCTGGAAAACTCAGCAGTGGCCACAGGACTGGATAAGGTCATTCCTCATTCCAATCCCAAAGAAAGACAATGTCAAAGAATGCTCAAACTACCACACAATTGCACTCATCTCACACGCTAGTAAAGTAATGCTCAAAATTCTCCAAGCCAGGCCTCAGCAATACGTAAACCGTGAACTTCCAGATGTTCAAGCTGGTTTTAGAAAAGGTAGAGGAATAAGAGATCAAATTGAAAATGGATCAAATTGCCAACATCTGCTGGATCACTGAAAAAGCAAGAGAGTTTCAGAAAAACACCTATTTCTGCCTTATTGACTATGCCAAAGCCTTTGACTGTGTGGATCACCACAAACTGCGGAAAATTCTTCAAGAGATGGGAATACCAGACCACCTGACCTGCGTTCTGAGAAATCTGTATGCAGGTCAGGAAGTAAGTTAGAAGTGGACATGGAACAACAGACTGGTTCCAAATAGGAAAAGGAGTACGTCAAGGCTGTATATTGTCCCCTGCTTATTTAACTTATATGCAGAGTACATCATGAGAAATTCTGAGCTGGATGAAGCACAAGCTGGAATCAAGATTGCTGGGAGAAATATCAATAACCTCAAATATGCTGATGACACAACCCTTATGGCAGAAAGCGAAGAACAGCTAAAGAGCCTCTTGACGAAAGTCAAAGAGCAGAGTAAAAAAGTTGGCTTAAAGCTCAACATTCAGAAAACTAAGATCATGGCATCTGGTCCCATCACTTCATGGCAAATAGATGGGGAAACAGTGGAAACAGTGGCTGACTTTATTTTTTGGGGCTCCAAAATCACTGCAGATGGTGGCTGCAGCCATGAAATTAAAAGATGTTTACTCCTTGGAAGAAAAGTTGTGACCAACCTAGACAGCATGTTAAAAAGCAGAGACATTACTTTGCCAACAAAGGTCTGTCTAGTCAAAGCTGCGGTTTTTCCAGTAATCATGTAAGGATGTGAGAGTTGGACTATAAAGAAAGCTGGGTGCCAAAAAATTGATGCCTTTGAACTGTGATATTGGAGAAGACACTTGAAGAGTCCCTTGGACTGCAAGGAGATCCAACCAGTCCATCCTAAAGGGAATCAGTCCTGAATATTCACTGGAAGGACTGATATTGAAGTTGAAACTCCAATACTTTGGCCACCTGATGCAAAGAACAGACTCATTTGAAAAGACCCTGATGCTGGGAAAGATTGAAGGCAGGAGAAGGGGATGACAGAGGATGAGATGGTTGGATGGCATCACCAACTCAATGGACTTGAGTTTGAGTAGACTCCAGGAGTTGGTGATGGACAGGGAGGCCTGGCATGCTGCAGTCCATGGGGTTGCAAAGAGTCGGACACGACTGAACTAACTGAACTTTCCTTCTAGTCCAGGGTGTAGTCCACAAACATAAATGGCCTTTAGTTGTCATGTCATTTTAATCTCCACTAATCCAAAACAGCTTTCTTTGTCCATCTTTGTTTTTTCCTTTGGAGGTTTATTATTATTTTCCATTGTGGTAAAATTCACATTACATACAATTCAGCATTCTAACCATTTAATCATAAAATGTGTGGGCTTTTAAAATTTGGTTTCTTTTGCAGATCATGGTTTTTGTTGGTCCATCTGTGTTGTAGCAGCAATCAGTATTTCATTCCTTTTTATTGCCAAATAATATTCCATTGTATATATACCATAAATTGTTTATCCATTCATCCATTAAAGGGTATTTGAGTTGTTTCCACCTTTCGGCTGTTGTGAATAATGCTACTATGTACATTCACGTACAAGTATTTGTTTGAGTATCTGCTTTCAATTCTTTTGGGTATATATCTGGGAATGGAACTGCTGAGTCATATCACACATCTATGTTCACGTTTTTGCAGAGTGGCCAAACTGTTTTCCACAGCAGCTATACCATTTTGCATTACTACCAGCAATGTAAAATGGTTCCAATTTCTCCACATCCTGAGTTTTTTTTTCATTTTTTAAATTATATCCATCTTAGTGAGTGCCAACTTGTATTTTATTGTGGTTTGATTTACATTTCCCTAGTGTCTAATGATGTTGAGCATCTTTTCATGTGTCTGTTGGCGATTTGTATTTCTTTGGAGAAATATCTATTCAAATCCTTTGCCCATTTTTTTGAATTGGGTTATTTGTTTTCTGTTGTTGAGTTGTAAGGTTCTCTATATATTCTATATACTAAACATGTATCTGATACAGGGTTTGCAAATAAATTCTTTCATTCTGCTCATTGCCTTTCACTCTCCTGATTATGTTCTTTGGTGCATAGAAATTTTAAATATTGATGAAGCTCAACTTGTCTATTTTTTTCTTATTGCTTGTGCTTTTGATGTCATATCAAAGACTTCATCACAAAATCCAGAATCATGAAGATTTACCTGTTTCTCTAACAGTTCTGCAGTTTTAGCTTTTATATTTAGGTCACTGATCTATTTTGAGTTAACTTTGTATTAATGAGAGGTAGGGACTAAATTTATTCTTTCGCATGTGATATCCAGTTAAGCCCATACCATTTATTGAAATGATTATTCTTTTACCATCTGGTACTCTTGTTGAAAACAAATTGACCATATATATGTGCGTTTATTTCTGGATTCCTCATTTCACTCCACTGATCTATGTGTCTATTTTTATGCCAGTACCATGCTCTTTATTTTTTTTTTTCATAATTTTTTAAACCTGTGGTAAAATGTACTTACCATAAAATTTACCATGTTAACCATTTTAAAATGTACAATTTGGTGGTATTAAGTACAATAAAAACATTATATAACCACCACCACTACCTGGTTCCAGAATGTTCTCATCACCCCATGGAAACCCCTTATCCATTTAGTCACATTCCACTGCTCCTCCCTCTAGCCCCTGGAAACCACTAATGTACTTTCTGTCTTTACTTTTTCTGGATATTTCATGTAAATGGAACCATACCTAGTTATTTTCTTAGTGGCCACTCTGTGGATTACAATTAACATCTTAAATTTACAGCAATCTAGTTTGAATAAATACCAACTTGAACAGTATTTTGAAAAATTCTACTCTTGTAGAGTTCCATTTTCCTTTATAGTATTTTCACAAATTACATTTTTATACAGTGTGACCATTAACATAGATTTTTTAATTACTGTCTTACACATTTGTCTTTTAAATCACAGAGGGATGAACAGGAGTTATACACTACAAATAAAATATTGCCCTTTTAATTTACCTATGTTATCTTTGCTAGTGTTATTTCTTAATATAGCTTCAAGTTATTATCTAGTGTCCTTTCATTTCAGCCTTAAAGTACTCATTTTAGTATTTGGGGTAGAGTAGAGCTACTACCAACAAACTCCCTCAGTTTTTCTTAATCTGTGAATGGTTTAATATCTATCTCCTTCATTTTTGAAGAATAATTTTGTAGGTATAGAATTCTTGGTTGACAATTTTTTCTTTCAGTACTCTAAATATGTCAGCCCTCTGTCCTTCATAGTATCTGAAGAGAAACCGGTTGTTAATCTTATTGTGTATAGGTTGTATGTTGTAAGTTGCTTCTTTCTTGCTGTTTTCAAGATTCAGCAACTTCAGCTTTTGACAGTAATTATGTGTCTCAGTGTGGGTCTGTGATTTTTTCCTGTTGGGAGTTATTCAGCTTCTTGGATGTGTAGATTCATATATTTCATTGAATTTGGAATGTTTTCAGCCATTATATCTTCAAATATTCTTTCTGCCCCTTTTCTTCTCTCCTTGCCCTTTGAAATTCCTATTATACATATGTTGGTATACTTGGTAATGTCACATAGTCTCTTAAGCTGTGTTCATTTCTCTTCATTTTTTTTTCTTCTGTTTTTTCAGACTGGATAGTATTAATTGACCTACCTTCACGTTCACTGAAGATTTTTCCTGTGTATTCAAATCTGCTGTTGAACCCCTTCACTAAAATTTTCCTTTCAGCTATAGGAAATGTTTAGTTCCAGAATTTCTATTTGATACTTTTTTTTTTTTTTTTTTTTTACAATTTGTATCTCTTTATTGCTATTACTTCAGAGTCAGACATGACTGAGCAACTTCACTTTCACTTTTCACTTTCATGCACTGGAGAAGGAAATGGCACCCCACTCCAGTACTCTTGCATGGAAAATCCCATGGACAGAGAAGCCTGGTAGGCTGCGGTCCATGGGGTCACTAAGAGTCGGACATGACTGAGTGACTTCACTTTCTTTTTTCACTTTCATGCATTGGAGAAGGAAATGCCAACCCACTCCAGTGTTCTTGCCTGGAGAATCCCAGGTACAGGGGAGCCTGGTGGGCTGCCGTCTATGGGGTCTCACAGAGTCAGACACGACTGAAGCGACTTAGCAGCAGCAGCAGCAGCAGCAGCAAAACTCATTCTCCTTGATTCCCTTAGCTTCATTAGTGTACTTTCCTTTAGCTCTGTGAGGATACTTAGGACAGTTGATTTAAAGTCTGTTTATAGTAGGATCAATATCTGAGCTTTCTCAAGGATAGTTCCTATTCCTTTCTTTTCCTGAGTCATACTTTCTTTTCAAGCATAATTTCTTACTGAAAATTGAACATTTTCTATATTATAATGTGGTAATTCTGGAAATAGGGTTCTCCCACCTGCTCAGGGTTTGTTGTTGGTGCTTGTGTGGGGTGTAGTCATTTCTCTAATAATTTTTCTAAATTCTTCTGTAAACACTTTGTCAAGCATAGTCACTCAAATCTCTGTTTCATTACCAGCTGATGATCTGACAGAGATTTCCTTAAGTTCCTGGATCCAAAGGGTGGGAAAGACAAACTCTCTAGATGCTTGCAGATTGGCTCTGTGGTGGGTATTCTTTCAATGCTTAGCCATTGTTTACCATTCTACCTTTGACTTCTTGTTTTCATGGAAGCTACACATCAGCCAGAGATGAAAGTTTAGGGTCTGTTGAGGTTTTCCTCTTAGTAGTCATTCAGCCCTAGCATGTACATCCCCTACCAGATTCATGACTATATTTGGTTTCTTTACAGTTTTTGACCTTGAACAATTTGAAAAGTACAGGTGAATTATATTGCAAAATATTCCTCAATTTGAATTAGACTGGTATTTCCTCATGATTACAATCATATCTGTCTATTATAAACTATGAATTCATAATATCTCTAATTCCATTTTAATATCACAGAGTACAATTTAGTCTTGCCCTTTATACATGTTACTCCCTTCTCCAAAGAGGAGAAAACTGATTCCCATTATCTGCAATACATTTACTCATTTGCTCAGGCTTAGAATACAAGAAAGATAGTTTCACAGTTGTTAATTATCTCTGCAAAAAACAAATGTAGAGTTCAATATTTGTTGCAGTTTTAAGTAAAGTCCACTTATGGTGAAATGCACAAATCCAATATACAATTCAATGAGTTCTATAAACACATATCTGACTAACCCAGGTACATACTATATTTGGGTTGCAGGACATTTCAACCACCCCTGATGTTTCTTTTATGCCCCTTCACAGTTAATTCCCACCATATTATTGCACCATGGATTAGTTTTGCCTATTCTAGAACTGCCTACAAATGGTATCATCAACATATATGCTTCAGTGTGCAGCTTCTATGGCTTAGCATAGTGCTGGGGAGATTCATCCACACTCTATTAACTAGCAACTCATTAATTTTGATTGCAGAGTAGTATGATAACTCGACAAAATAAAAATAAGTAATTTATGCAGTTTATTTTGTGCATTAATTATATTGTGCATCTAATACTAATACACACAGTAATATCAAAACTTATTCATTCCTTTATTGATTAAACACAGGCATGTTTCAGATTTTGGCTATTTTGACTTTCCTCCAAGTTGTAACTTTTTTACTTGCTATTTTACTTGCAAGTAAAGTTGAGAGTGAAAAAGTTGGCTTAAAGCTCAACATTCAGAAAACTAAGATCATGGCATCTGGTCTCATCACTTCATGGGAAAGAGATGGGGCAACAGTGGAAACAGTGTCAGACTTTATTTTTTGGGGCTCCAAAATCACTGCAGATGGTGACTGCAGCCATGAAATTAAAAGACGCTTACTCCTTGGAAGAAAAGTTATGACCAACCTAGATAGCATATTGAAAAGCAGAGACATTACTTTGCCAACAAAGGTCCGTCTAGCCAAGGCTATGGTTTGTCCTGTGGTCATGTATGGATGTGAGGGTTGGACTGTGAAGAAAGCTGAGCACCAAAGAATTGATGCTTTTGAACTGTGGTGTTGGAGAAGACTCTTGAGAGTCCCTTGGCCTGCAAGGAGATCTAACCAGTCCATTCTGAAGGAGATCAGCCCTGGGATTTCTTTGGAAGGAATGATACTAATGTTGAAACTCCATGCAAAGAGTTGACTCATTGGAAAAGACTCTGATGCTGGGAGGGATTGGGGGCAGGAGGAGAAGAGGACGACAGAGGATGAGATGGCTGGATGGCATCACTGATTCGATGGACATGAGTCTGAGTGAACTCCGGGAGATGGTGATGGACAGGGAGGCCTGGTGTACTGCGATTCATGGGGTCGAAAAGAGTCGGACACAACTGAGCAACTGAACTGAACTGAACTGAAAGTTGAGTATAAGTTCTAGTTGCAACACATCTTTGTCAAAATTTATGTTGCCACTTTCTTTAATTTAGCCATTTTAGTGGTTCTCTCATCATGGTTTTATTGAGCATTTCTCTGATGACTAATGTTTTATGCACTTTATGCACTCAGTTTATTGGCAATTAATATATCTTTCTTTAGGAAGTATCTGTTCAAGTCTTCTGCCCATTTTTAATTGGGTTGTTTGTCTTTTTATTACTGATCATGGTATGTTCTAGACGTGAGACTCTTTTCAGTGTCTCCAAAATGACCCCAGTGTTTTTTGCCTTCTGGTATCCACGTCCTTATGTAGATCTAGTCTCTTCCCACATTGAATCAGGGCTGGTCTGTGTAACTAATAGGATACAGTTCAAGTGATAATGTATGACTTCTGATGCTAATGCATAAAAGGCACCTTGCTCTGCTGGAGGGAAGCCAGCTGTCATCAGAACAGAACAGTTAAGAAGCAGGCTTATGGAGAGCCTAGAGAGAGAGGATCTGAGGCCTCTCAGTAACAGTACTATCTTATCAATCATCTGAGTGAGCTACATTAGAAATGAATCTTATACCCCTGGTCAAGCTAGATGACTAAGGTCCTAGCCAACACCTTACTGCAACTTAATGGAAAAGACTGAGCCAAAATCATGTAGGCAAACTGGTCCCCAATTTCTTATTCACAGAAAGCATGAGACAAGAAATAATAACTGTCTTAAGCCACTAAGGTTTGGATTTGTTACTGGGTAACAGATAACAAATACAATCAAATATGTACTAAAAGTACATTCTATTAGTCTGTGGCTTATAATTTCTATTGTGTATCAATAATCAGAAGTTTTAAACCTTCATGGAATCTAATTTCTCAATTTTCCCCTTATGGTTATTGCTTTCTGTATTCTATCTAATAAATTTCTGCCTATCTCCGGTCCATAAAAATATTCTCTGGTTTTTTTTAGAAGCCTTATAGTTTTAGATTTTATTCTTAGGTCTTTGATCCGTTTCAAAAGAATTTTGTGTATAGTGAAGTAAGGGTGTAAGGTTTATTTTATTATTTTTTTTTTTTGAAATTTAGTAATGTTTATCTTTTTTTTTAATTTTATCTTTAAACTTTACAAAATTGTATTAGTTTTGCCAAATATCAAAATGAATCCGCCACAGATACATAGTTGTTTCTAAGCCATTTGCTGAAAACATCTTCCTTTCTCCAGTTAATTATTTTGGTACCTTTGTTAAAAATCAATTTACATATAAGTGTGCATCCACTCTTCTTTAATAGCTTCTGACTTGAGCAGCCTATTTTCTTTTGAAGGTCTTTTGATTACTAGCAAAGCATATGATTGTTTTCCAAAATATAAATAATGTAGATTGAGAGACCCTGCATGAGATGCATTTAGGGTTATAGTTTAGGTCTAATCACCCCCACCATTGGGGCAATTATAACATTTGCAGAGATAATAAAGATGTCACTGAACAGACCTTAAATTGTATACTGATTGAGAATTACTATCAGACCATAGGGGCTATTTTACATTGACACTTCACAGTGCTAGTTTAGTTAGTGTGATTTTTCTCCTAGAGAAAACCCCTCTAAATGAGACAATATTTCTGTTTGCAGGGCTACATACAAGACCTCTGCTGTACTGAGTACAGCTATATGGACCAGGAGAGGCCAAAAGAAGGTCAAATTGCTCTACATAAGAAAAAGTTGAAGAAGACATCTGGGAGAATAAATATAAAAGGAAAATGGACTCTTGAAAAGTGAGCCAAAAAGGATAAGGAGACGTGACCAGAGAGGAATAGAAAGCATCAAAGCTGGGAAAATGGAGAAAAGAAGGCAGGTGAGCACATATGGGCACACATGTGTGTGAGGATGGACAGAGAACACGTATTTTGCAGTAGCTCTTTAAAAACAAGAAACAAAGATGTTTAAAGAGGACTTTTAAATTAGTCATGCTTTGTGATGTGCCCTGTGCAACAGTCTTCTGTCTCTTTAGTAAAGGTCTGCACTGTTTTTCCATACTTCTGGAGTTGGGGTGGGGGCAGAAGGAGAGAGGGAGAGAAGTTACATTATGTTTTCTGAGGCATCCACATACCAAAGAGTAGTTCAGGTACATTTATGAATATACAACTATCTATTAACTCTTAAGAACTTATAAGTGGGTTTTCAAGTTTCAAAGACTCAGACAATTCTTATAAAATTCATAATATATATTAATCACAAACACCAAAACTATCATAACACCATCATAACTGATCCATCAAATTAGTTAGGAGGAGAATCAAATAAATATGTCAAGATTTGGAAAGAAGAAAATAAATTTTTAGACTATTTTGTGTTGCATGAATGTTTCTTAGCTGATCTTTTCAAATCAAATGCCTGATTCTACCATAAAATGATATCCTCAAGTCAAACAACAAAGCCAGAGGAGAATCTGTGAAAATAGATATATTTGAGTTTAACAATGAATGAATCTTTAAAAGTACCAAAGTATGATGAAAATGGAAAATCAAGATTTAAAGGACAGTGGAAGGAAGGTTTTTGGCTATTTTTTCTTATTTCTAAAGTCTTCTCAATGTTTCATTTTGCAAATTGAGAATGTCAAGTAAACTGTTTCTTCACTTAATCTTTTGGATAAAGCTTTATCTTTGACTAAATTTTAACTCACTTTTGTTCTAAGCAAATACCATTTATACGCTTCAGGAAGCATAGAGCAAGTAAAACATAGTCTTCCTTAGCAGACTGATGGTAATGCTCATTTACTCTCACTGTTTCAGAGATGGTTATTTATATTTTTTGTTACTAATGAACATTTAGTATTAATATGCATTTTTACTAGGAAAACCTATCATAATGATTTATAGTTAATTCAATATAAGTTATAAATTCAATATACATAATGAACATAACAAGACAAACTAAAAGGAAGATATCTATATAAAAGTTAAAAGAAATAGAATATATTCTAATTCTATTGTAAGACCATACAATATAAGATTAAGCAACATATTAACATATTATTCAGTAAAAAAATTTATAGAAACTTATTTCATATTAAAGTTCCTGAGGTTAAGATTCTAGCAACTACTTCAGTGTATATGCTGACAATTAAACAGAATTGGGTATTTTAAAAAGAAGCAGTACTTGCAGATACCTTACAGATCACTATACTATTTTATGTACCTTAGAAGCTGCATATCAAACACTACTCCAATCACCTGAATCTCTGAAAGAATGCAGATAAACTGATCACAACAGAATTTCTATTCAAGTTACTGACAAATGTTATTCCCCTTTTGGAGAACAAAACTATGCACAATATTTCAAAGCAGTGAGCTCACTGACTTAAAATGAAATTTAACTGTTTTACCATTCATTTACATGACCTAGTCTTAGATCTTCTATGTTTTAAATATTAAAACATAGCAATAGACTCAATATCACTAGAACATTCAAATTACTGACCTCAAGTACAAAGAAATTAATAACCTCATAGGAGTCCTGGTATTGATCTCAACTGCACCATATCTAAATCTTTTAATTTTTCAGATAAGCTGAAAGACTTGAGTAAACTTAGAACAAATCAGCAATTACATGTGTAATATACTTCTCAGTTAGTCTAAAACCTCAAATTGTTTCACCAGGATGGCTTTATGCTGAAAGATTCACACTCTGGTTTCTTACCCATCACAAAAACTTATAAAATATCTGGTTAAAATTGCAGGAAACCATCAGGAGACCTGGGACTGGGATTTCCAGACACGATTCAAACAAACTTGTTAATACTCACTGTGCTCAAACACAGTGAGTATTATAATAGGTTTGAACAAAATAAGGCCAACAATTTTGCCTTCTAGGACTCAACTAGATAAAGCCAAAGAAAAAAAATCGTATCTAGGAGCTTAACCTCAATTATTTATTCTAGTTAAGATCTACTTTTCAAGTTCTATAGTTTAAGGTAAACTTTTTTCTGTTGAATAAAAGTTGATAGACTGTGCCAGCAAAATAGATGCTAACACATCATCTAAAACTTCAAAACATCTCTGGTATATAGAAAATCTGATAAAAAAACACAGCTTTACTATTTAAATTAAGATGTCATCTTTTATGAGATGGAAATAACTGGATTGTTTTAATACTAACATTTCTCTATGTTGCTGAAATACATTTCAAAGCCTGCCCAAATCCCTCAAAAAGTACTTGAGGTTGTATTTCAGAAACAATGATAATAATATGCTTCTTCCAAAAGATGCGATGTTGGCATATCATTTCCAAATGATAATAGTATTCCTACCTAAGGCTGGGTTAAGGCCAGGAAAGAAGGATGTTAGAAAGAAAGAGAAAAGTCAGCAATTTCCTCATGCAATTAATGCTTACTCTTCATTGTTTAGTTGGTGCATAGATAGGTGCCAAAGCCTTGTAAGATATCAATCTTAAACAATCACACTATTCTCAATCAAACAGAAAATGTTGCACAGTTAAAATACTTGTTATTCTTCTTTTATCCCATACCTGAACTTGCAGAAAGAAAGAATTTGGGGATATGTCAGATGAAAATTAAATTGAGATGTTTCTAATTTATAGTTCATGGTTTCTTCTATTCCTAACTCAGTTTCAAACTTTTTAAAAGTATTATTGAATTTGAGGCAACAAACAAAAATTTCTGTGCAACAAACTACAGAACGTGAATGCTTAAGATCCTGGAAACTTCACTCTTGCAGAAAGCCGTTCTCTTTTCAGTCCCAATTCTAGCCACTTTAGCTCTAAGAACAACTCCAAACTCCTAGAATACAAATGCTTTCCTACTTCATTAACTAGATGGCTAGAGAGAATAAGGATAATAAATGAGGATGCTTTAAAAAAAATAAAACAGTGGCAGAAGATTTGATTAAAGCAATGATAAAAATTCAAAAGTGTAATGCAATAGAATTCATTTCAAAGAAATGATATAACTTTATTGAAATGATCTATTTCAGTTCTTAGTATTTGATGAGGTGTTATCAAAACCCTAGATGTGGAAAATCATCAACCGTGTTAGTTTCTACCACATTATGCCTGCAAACTTGCTCCAAGGCAGCTCTGGGTGGGAGAATCTATATTTTGTCATTATTGATTATCTGCTATCCAAATCTAAGAATTTAATTTTGAATGTTGGCCACTCAAATCAATCAATGCTGAAAAGAACTGTCCTAAGCTCAGCAGCAATACTGGTTTCAGTCCCATGGGTTAGAAAAGGCTTCCCTATCACTTCGTGGGAAAAAAACCTCACATACAAATTTTGAAAAATAAGTTAATAGTGTTGTGCCTTCTTCTATTTGGAAAATCACTTTCAAGAAAAAATACACCATAGGAAAAAAGAAAAAGAGCTTCACTCTGAGGATCACCATTCATACCCTTGATTTACACTGTTCTAGAAACTACCATTTCCCAGGAAATCCTTTGGATGAAGAACTTTTAAATCATTTCAAAGTCAAACAGTTTTAGGTATTCCTTGAACACCACCAATGATTAAAGACATATTAAGAATTATAGTTTGCATGTTCTCTGTGTGCATGCTTAGTCACTCAGTCGTATCTGACTCTTTGCATGTTATGGACTGTAGCCCACCAGGATCCTCTGTCCATGGAATTCTCCAGACAACAATAATGGAGTAGGTTGCCATTCTCTTCTCCAGGGAATCTATCGAACACAGGGATCGAACCTGTGTCTCCTGCATAGCAGGCAGATTCTTTACCCTCTGAGCCATTGGGGAAGTCCATTCTGTGCTAGGTATTCTGTTAAACACTTCTATTATCTCTTTTAAGTTCTTACTGCAATTCTATGAGATAGGTGATACTATTACCTACACTTAACAGATATAAAACTGAGGGTTAGAGAAGAAGCCCAAGGTGACAATGCTATAAAGTGGCAGGACAGGTCATGATCTGACTCCAGAACCCATGCACAAACTATAGTATGTTGTATTATATCAAATGCACAAAAATACATCAGGTGTCTATATGGTGGTTTAGTTGTTAAGTCGTGTCCAACTCTTGCAACCCCATGGACTGTAGGCTGCTAGGCTCCTCTGTCCATGGGATTCTCCAGGCAAGAATACTGCAGTGGGTTGCCATTTCCTTCTCTAGGGGGATCTACCGACTCAAGGATTGAACCTGGGTTTCCTGCATTGCATGCAGATTCTTTATCAACTGAGCTATGAGGGAAGCCCAACTATTTGCAATTTCTAAAACTGATAATGCAGATCAAATACTGTTGGAACAAAACAGTTAGTTATTGTAAAATACTAATCTTGAGGTTTAGCTTGTATTAGCTTATTTATCTTGAAGATGAAAATCTAGTATATGATGTAGGTGCACATGATATTTTTATGCCTTGATTTGTTCAAACATGTATTTTAATAATTTGCAAAATAAGTCTCACTAAAAGAATGTAATGATTCTCTATAATCTTCTTAACTAGCAGATATTAGGTTGATTTATAATTGGAGAAGATTTTTAAGTTTAGAAATTTTTAAAAAAAATGCACCATGGCAAAGATAAATATGCAAACCAAGAACTATCCTCTGCAGTCAAAGGTCGTCAACACATATGAGTTGAGAAATCATTTTTAGCCATCATTAGAAGAAAAAAAATGTTTTGAGTGACTTTCATAGAAATCTATTTGTGTAACTTTCAAAGATGCTAGCATGTTTGTGCTAAAATGATTTTTAAAATTAAGTTAGTTTGGAACAAAGTCCTTTCAGATTGAAGTGAATTTCAAATTTTGTTTCATGATGGAAATGCTAAACAAAAAGGCACTGGAAATGTAATGGTTAGTCATGTTCATGCTTTCAAATCAACAATGATAAATCAAATGGGTTCACAGTTGATCCCAAATTCAAACACAACAAAATCTAAAATAAAAATGTATTTAAAGACATCTTAATATAAGTCTTAATATTTGGGGTAACCATGTAAACTATACCCTCCTTGGGAGCACTTAATGATTATATTATTGTTTCTTTGTTCAAGATGAATAATCAAGGACATGGGTTAAATCAACAGACTTTAGCAGTGGTGGAACTCAGGGACTGGAAAGAGACATTACAGTCACTCCCTACAGAAATATAATAAGTACTGACACCATTCATTAGCTGCATCTAAAGAATAGCACTCATACTGTACTACCAGGAAAAAAAACAACAAAATGATTCCAGCCTTTCCACAGGCAACAGGAACTTAGCATGCAAAGGACAAATCCCTGTAAGGAAGCAAGCAAGAAAGCCCTCTCCTATAAAGTAACTGCTCACTGACCTTTGGAAGCTTAAACAATTTTTACTAGTGTCACCAAAATGAGCAATGTTTATAGAACCCAACGTAAGTCAACAATTCCCCACTATCTATTCTAAGAAAAAGAGCTTATTATTTTTAATACAAAAAGCTTATTAATAAGAATTTTTAGCTGCTTCCTACAAACTGTCCTGCCATAAATAAGAGAACTGGAAGTGGCTTTCCTCAATCGCAGGTGTTAACATCTCATTTGATTTATGCTCCTTAGCACTTTGCATGATGGTTGAGCCATAGCTATTCTAAAACAAAATCTCTGGACTTAAGGAACATTGATAATGAGGTTATCAATCAATTATTTGGATATAATAATTTAAGTATTTGTTGATTTGTTTCAGAATGTAGTTAAAGGAAAATTAAGATAATCTACAGAACCACTAACCGGATGAATGGTTTGGGGGGTTGGTAAGGAAACTACTACAAATATATATACCATTTTAAGAACAAGGAAGCACAGGGAAAATGTTGTATAAAAATAAAGAACACCCTGTAATATTCACTAATTGATTATTTTAAGCCAAAAGATGTTCTAATTAAGTTTTATATTTTTATTAAGAAATGCAAGAATAATGTTTTTAGTGAATATTTTTGAATACATTTTAGTAGTTTATAAACTATAAGAAGTCTAAACCTTCAAAGATCAATTTGAAAAGTACTTCTTACGTGTGTCCTTGAAATTCTCCTTTGTCAGCCTACAAATCTATATATTCTTTTTCATCATTTTCTCTATGTATTTGTTGCTTTTCCAAGTTAAAGCTGTTGTTTAGCTCAAAAAAGCAAAATAATGAAGTGTTTCTAAATGCTTCATCTGTTTACTCAAGTCATTTTACTGACTTAAGTACAACTAAGTAACTGCTTATCTGTATTTATTACTTAAGAAATTTCAAAAGAAAAAAAAAGGACTAATTTTTCACTTGGAGTTGTCTCACCATCCCTGTTACAGTTCAGCCAGGAACATGGCTTCCCTACTAAGACAATTTAAATGGCCCAACTGAGTATCTACTATACAATGTTTAAAATAGTTTCTTTAACTTTTGTGTGACACATAATGTTAAAACTTCCTTTTAAATTATGCTAGGTTCTATATTCTCAAGGACTTATGAAGTATTTGACCTGTCATATTAGAGATAAAGTACGTTAATTTAAAGTGACAGGAACTGAATCATTCTGAAGGGAGCAGGGAAAGGACATAAGCATGCACTGAACCTTTATCCCTGCACCATTACTATGGGTTTTGAAACATTAATTAATTTAAAGCACATGCTGCTGAGTCGGTACCTGCCAGAAATCCTGATCAGAAGATGAGAAAAAGAAAAAAATTGACATTGTTTGATTATATGAACAAAAACTCCTAAATTAAACATACATGTATCACAAACAATTATAACATATAAGGACCAAATGAGATTTGTAATAAAAGGACTGAAAATCTGTAAACAGGAAATGAGAAATACATAGAAATATTTTATATATTATCTAGTAGGTACAGTAGGACAAAACAAAACAAAAACCCAAGTAATTCAATTCTTAACCTTCCCCTAAAAAACACACAATTTCAGAAAAACTTGACAACACTATAAAAAGAGAATACATGAATAATTAATTTATTAAAGAAAAGGGAAAGCAAATATTTAACTTTTTTTCATAGGTAGTCAAGCCATTTCTTTAAGGTTTCCTTTAAGGGTATCTTATTGTCATTTCATGACATATTTTTTAACTTCACAGCAAATCTGTTGGTTTACTAACCATATTTACCATATAGACAACCAACTCAGCCTGGAAAATCCCACGGGCAGAGGAGCCTGGTAGGTTGCCATCTATGGGGTCGCTAAGAGTCGGATACGACTGAGCGACTTCACTTTCATTTTTCACTTTCATGCATTGGAGAAGGCAATGGCAACCCACTCCAGTGTTCTTGCCTGGAGAATCCCAGGGACGGGGGAGCCTGGTGGGCTGCCGTTTATGGGGTCACACAGAGTCGGACACGACTGAAGTGACTTAGCAGCAGCAGCATGCTTTTCTCTAGCATTTCATACAAATGAAGAAGATAACACACACAATAGCAGCTAACTCCTTTCATAAACTGAGTAAAGGGCTCCAAGTAATGCAAAATAGCTATAATCTGTAGAGTCAGATACTTTGCCTTTTGTCTTGTTTTTATAGTTACAGAAGATAATTGATACTCAGAGGTTAAGTAGTCTCTTGCCCAAAGTTGTATGTGGCAGAATTCATATATGAATACAAGATTGTCTATACCCAAAACCACATTAATCTCATCCTATGCTTTTACACACTAATAAATATAATAATCCATAATTCTGTATTTTTCAAATTCAGTTCAGCATACCTACAATATCTACCAATCATTTATATGTAGCTATGAGATGCTCAAATTGTACATCCCTTGTAAAATATTTTAAACACCAAAACCAGATTTTCTGAGGGCTGTAGTGTCTACAAAGAACTAAAATTGCTAATTGGTAAGAAGAGAGAAAAGTGAGAAAATAGTTTTTAAAATTATTTAAAGAACTTCAGATGAGAAAGAAAGATGAAAAAATCTGAGACTAAAAATAAAACAGAAAAGTACAACAGGTGTAAAAGGATTTTCTGAAATGCTGAACCAGTACTTGATTTCATTTTGGTAATGTATTACACTGTAAACTTTTGCTTATCTAAAGGCTATAGAGTAGCTTGAATCAAATGATGCAACATTTAAACCAAAACCAATCAACATTTGAAAGACTAAATAGTTCAGTTTCTAACAGGAATATTATTTTCTCAATAGAAAGTAATCTTCATTTTAATGAGCCAAGATCCAATTTTCAAATATAGATAACAGTCTTCACTTTAAGAGTGATGGTTTCGATTAAAAAAGAAAAAGGAAAAAAAAGACACAAGATTTTTCAAAATGCCAATTGATATTCATGGCATTTGAGAAAACAATGGAGGAGATGACAGTGAAGTTGAAATTCTTCTAAATTCAGGTATTGAAATTTGTGTATCTCTTGTTTTCTTTCTTTAAAATTAAACACTGTGGTTTTTCAGGTTAACATAGGCTTTTAATCCAAGAAGAAAAAATTAACACTCTTTAACAAAGTGAAAACACCAAGTTCTTTTTTGCACAAATAACATTGTTAATAAAATATAAGAAATATTTGACAAGAGAAGTTTCTATTTACAACTAGATCATATCGACAAACAGCTTAGATACATGAAAGGAGATAGATAATAGCATAGTGCTTAAGACAGTGGATGCAGGAGCCAGAGTTCCAATTTGGACTCTTGGCTCCACCAATTACCAACTGTATGATCTCAGGTTAAAAAAAAAAGGCTAAGCTACTTAACTTATATGTATTTTAATATCTTATTTGTAAAATGATAAAAACAGCAAGCTATCTGAAAGAGTGTTTGTGTGCATTAGAATTATTATGTATAAACACTTGCAACAGTGCTTGGTGGATAATAAATACTCAAAAACTTCAACTATTGTTCTTTTTCATATTATTAGTAGTACTGACAGTAATAGCTCCCTCAAGAGACAAATAGAGTCAAGCATTTTTCATTTAGAAATTTTACTTTCAACTAAAACCACTGACAACCAATGAATGAATGTGTCAATGGAGTTTTTTTTTAAAGGGCTAAATTATCATCCCTAAAATAATAGGTAATTATGAAATATTTGTGGAGAACTTCAGGCTTCAAATAATTGAAATACTTTATGTATCCTCTTCGAATGTCTTACAATTTTTAGGACAATACAAACATGGATCAAAAAAATTCTGTCTATATATTCTTATTCATCAATGCACGTGTGCTAAGTTACTTCAACTGTGTCCAACTCTTTGTGACCCGATGGACTATACCCTGCCAGGCTTCTCTGTCCATGAGATTCTCCAGGCAAGAATACTGGAGTGGGTTGCCACGGCCTTCTCCAGGGAATCTTTGCAACCCAGGGACTGAACCGCTGTCTCATTATGTCTCCTGCATTGACACGAACTGGGAAGCCCTATTTATCTATAGAAAGACCTGAATAAATATACCAATTCACCAGGAATTTACAACTGACTGGTTTTGAGTCTGTGAAAAGCAAAAGAAAGGAGAGGAGGAAGTATCTAATTGTAGAAATCATAAGAAAATCAATCCTGCTATTAAAACTTGAGCAAAATTAAAGTAATTCAAATAAATATGAAGAGTCATCAAATTCTTCAGTTCAGTTCAGTTGCTCAGTTGTGTGTGACTCTTTGCGACCCCATGAATCACAGCATGCCAGGCATCCCTGCCCATCACCAATTCCCAGAGTTCACTCAAACTCATGTCCATTGAGTCAGTGATGCCATCCAGCCATCTTATCCTCTGTCGTCCCCTTCTCCTCCTGCCCCCAATCCCTCCCAGCATCCGGGGCTTTTCCAATGAGTCAACTCTTCACATGAGGTGGCCAAAGTATTGGAGTTTAAGCTTCAGCATCAGTCCTTCCAACGAACACCCAGGACTGATCTCCTTAGAATGGACTGGTTGATCTCCTTGCAGTCCAAGGGACTCTCAAGAGTCTTCTCCAACACCACATGGCTGCAGTCACCATCTGAAGTGACTGGGGAGCCCAAAAAATAGTCTCTCACTGTTTCCATTGTTTCCCCATCTATTTGCCATGAAGTGATAGGACTGGATGCCATGATCCTAGTTTTCTGAATGTTGAGCTTTAAGCCAACTTTTTCACTCTCCTCTTTCACTTTCATCAAGAGGTTCTTTAGTTCTTCTTTGCTTTCTGCCATAAAGGTGGTGTCATCTGCATGTCTGAGATTATTGATATTTCTCCCAGCAATCTTGATTCCACCTTGTTTTTCATCCACCCCACCGTTTTGTATGATATACTCTGCATATAAGTTAAAGTAGGGTAACAATATGCAGCCTTGACGTACTCCTTTCCCGATTTGAAACCAGTCTGTTGTTCCATATCCAGTTTTAACTGTTGCTTCTTGACCTGCATAAAGATTTCTCAGGAGGCTGGTCAGGTGGTATGGTATTCCCACTTCTTTCAGAATTTTCAAATGAGTCAAATTTTCAAATGAGTCAGTTCTTTGCATCAGGTGGACAAAGTATTGGAGTTTCAGCTTCAGCATCAGTCTTTCCAATGAATATTCAGGACTGATTTCCTTTAGGATGGACTGGTTTCCTTTAGGATGGACTGGATCTCCTTGCAGTCAAAGGGACTTTCAATAAGTGTTCTCCAACACCATATTTCAAAAGCATCAATTATTCAGCACTCAGCTTTCTTTATAGTCCAACTCTCACATCCATACATGACTACTGGAAAAACTATAGCTTTGACTAGAGGTACCTTTGTTGGCAAAGTAATGTCTCTGCTTTTTAATATGCTGAAGTAAGATGTTTTTCTGGAACTCTCTTGCTTTTTTGATGATCCAACGGATGTTGGCAATTTGATCTCTGGTTCCTCTGCCTTTTCTAAATCCAGCTTGAACACCTGGAAGTCACAGTTCACATACTATTGAAACCTGGCTTGGAGAACTTTGAGCATTACTTTGCTAGTGTGCGAGATGATGCAATTGTGTGGTAGTTGGAACATTCTTTGGCATTGCCCTTCTTTGGGACTGGAATGAAAACTGACCTCTTTCAGTCCTGTGGCCACTGCTGAGTTTTCCAAAATTGCTGGCATATTGAGTGCAGCACTTTCACAGCATCATCTTTTAGGATTTGAAATAGCTCAACTGGAATTCCATCACTTCCACTAGCTTTGTTCGTAGTGATGCTTCCTAAGGCCCACTTGACTTTGCCTTCCAGGATGTCTGGCTCTAGGTGAGTGATCACACCATCGTGGTTATCAGGGTCATGAAGATCTTTTCTGTATAGTTCTTCTGTGTATTCTTGCCATCTCTTCATAATATCTTCAGCTTCTGTTAGGTCCATACCATTTCCGTCCTTTATTGTGCCCATCTTTTTCATGAAATGTTCCGTTGGTATCTCTAATTTTCTTGAAGAGATCTCTAGTCTTTCCCATTCTATTGTTTTCCTCTATTTCTTCACATTGATCACTAAGGAAGGCTTTCTTATCTCTCCTTGCTGTTCTTTGGAACTCTGCATTCAAATGAGTAGATCTTTCCTTTTCTCCTTTGCCTTTCGCTTCTCTTCTTTTCATAGCTATTTGTAAGGCCTACTCAGACAACCAATTTGCCTTTTTGGATTTCTTTTTCTTGGCGATGGTCTTGATCACTGCCTCCCATACAATGTCATGAACTACTTTCCACAGTTCTTCAGGCACTCTATCAGATCTAATCCCTTGAATCTGTTTCTCACTTCCACTGTACAATCATAAGGGATTTGATTTAGGGCATACATGAATGGTCTGGTGGTTTTCCCTACTTTCTTCAATTTAAGCCTGAATTTGGCAATAAGGAGGTCATGATCTGAGCCACAGTCAGCTCCCGGTCTTGTTTTTGCTGACTCTAGAGAGCTTCTCCATCTTTGGCTGCAAAGAATATAATCAATCTAATTTCAGTATTGACCATAGAGTCTTCCCTTGTGTTGCTGGAAGAGGGTGTTTCCTATGACCAGTGCATTCTCTTGGCAAAACTCTTGTTAGCCTTTGCCCTGTTTCGTTTTGTACTTCAAGGCCAAATTTGCCTGATACTCCAGGTATCTTTTGACTTCCTACTTTTGCATTCCAATTCCCTATAATGAAAAGGACATCTTTTTTGGGTTTAGTTCTAGAAGGTCTTGTAGGTCTTCATAGAACCATTCAACTTCAACTTCAACTTTTTCAGCATTACTGGCTAAGGCGTAGACTTGGATTACTGTGACAATGAATGGTTTGCCTTGGAAACAAACAGAGATCATTCTGTCGCTTTTGAGATTGCATCCAAGAACTGCATTTCAGACTCTTTTATTGATCATGATGGCTACTCCATTTCTTCTAAAGGATTCTTGCCCACAGTAGTAGATATAATGGTCATCTGAATTAAATTCACCCATTCCAGTCCATTATACTTCACTGATTCCTAAAATATCGATGTTTACTCTTGCCATCTCCTGTTTGACCACTTTCAATTTGCCTTGATTCATGGACCTAACACTCCAGGTTCCTATGCAACATTGATCTTTACAGCATTGGAGTTTACCTCCATCACCAGTCCCATCCACAAGTGGGTGTTGTTTTTGCATTGTCTCCATCTCTTCATTCTTTTGGGAGTTATGTCTCCACCAATCTTCAGTAGCATATTGGGCACCTACCGACCTGGGGAGTTCATCTTTATGTCCTATCTTTTGACCTTTTCATACTGTTCATGGGGTTCTCAAGACAATATTGAAGTTGTTTGCCACTTCCTTTTCCAGGGGACCACCAAATTCTACACCATAAGAATTTCAGTCCCCCTGCTAACTAACATCTTTGATCTGCAATACAATTTACTCTTAAAAGACAGGAAATATCTTACATAACTTACTATATGCATCAAGGAGTAATACTATACTTGACCTTATTGGAAGACTCCTATTTTACCTGTGATATGAATAATCACAACTCAAAGCATTCAGACCATTACAGTACAGGAAAAAAATGTGCCCATACTCCACTTGGGGAAACAAGACTTTTCCCTAAAAGGAACGGAATTTTAAACTTCACCAATACTTTTAAAAAGAACTTTTACCTAAGTGAGTAATTAAAAGCATTTGGTTATATTAAAGCTTTGACTTCTAACTACAGCTCTATCTTTTTTATTCTTGCATATCATCTTTTTATTATAAACACTATAATTGGTATTTTCTTTTCTAGACTTTGACTGTACTTTCCTCTCTTTCACCTCAATGTGGACAATGTTTCAATTTGATTTAAAATGTTTTCCTTTTCCATGTAAACAAATATTCTTGTCAGCATCATAAAGGAGATGGAAATAAAACACATGTTAATTCTTTTTCCAAATTAGGAGAGATTCTAAGGGGACTGAAATTACAAATAATGAAAAGACTCATTCCAGAGGCATGATTTTTGAAAAGTTCAGGGAGAGGTTAGGGGAAAAGGGAACTTGATAGAAAGGAAAGAATAAAAAATCTATTTTCTTTTTTTTTTAATCTATTTTCAAAAAAAGAAATATATTTTGGAATGATAATAATGGACAACTAGTTTCAATGGGCAATTCATCATTACTTAAAAATAGAGTATTAACTACTTCAAAGACAGCATGAACTTTGACTACTTCAAGGCTC
Organism: Bubalus bubalis; assembly: GCF_019923935.1. Taxonomy (NCBI): domain Eukaryota; kingdom Metazoa; phylum Chordata; class Mammalia; order Artiodactyla; family Bovidae; genus Bubalus; species Bubalus bubalis. The sequence goes on from NC_059160.1 coordinate 147,708,281, forward strand.
TGGAATACTGGTATTCTTTGAAGAAACAATTTTACCTAGATGATGCAGTTTTCTACTGTAACTTGAAAAAAAGAAAAACTCATGGTAGGGTTTGAGATAGAGAAAATTGTCTATTACAGACAATAATAACAGAAAATATAAAACATAATTTCTAACTGGTGGTATGTTAAGGAAAAAAGGAGAAGTAAGAGAAACAGGAAAATGAAGGGTTTCAGGACAGCAATTACATGAACAAATATTTGACAACTATGTAAAATAAAGGCTCTATTTAGAAGGGTGCTTTGTCTTACAGACCAATTATTGGATGATAAAAAGTTAAACTCAGGAAAAAGTACAGCTTTCATTAAAGAAATAATTCATGAAATAATGGTATTAACAAATCATAACGAGAATGTACAGACACTGTGGGGAAAGAATGCATTTTTTAAAAAAATCTATGATATATTACACTAAAAGAAAAGCCAGACCATACTCTGTGTTACCATCTGTATACTAGTGCCAACACTCTAATTATAATGATTTTCAAATATCCTCAAATAGAAAATCTGAACTCTTTAAGTGTTGAGGTTTTTAAACTAGTCTGAATATTTTTTAAAATATTATTTACCTACAATTTATATTTTTTAAAAATTAATTATTTTTTTTGCTGTGCTGGGTGTTTGTCGCTTTGTGCAGGCTTTCCCTAGCAGCAGTGAACAGGGGCTGCTCTCTGGTTGTGGTGTGCCTGCCTCTTGTTGTGGTGGTTTGTCTTATTGTGGAGCACCCTCCTAGGTGCTCCAAGGCATATGGGATCCTCCCCGATCAGGGATTGAACCTGAACTGGCAGGTGGATTCTTATCCACTGCGCCACCAGGGAAGTCCCTACAAAATATATTCTTAAAACAAAAGGCCACTGGCTGTAGTTTCTTTATACAAGGCCTGTGTTAGCAGATAGTTTTGAAATGCATAAATGCTGCAAGTTTCAATAATAATGTATTGCATGACTTTTCTACAAAGGAAATTGCTAAGCATCCTTAGAGTAAGGGTATGCTAAGCATCCTTAGCATACATTAACATAAAGTAGCGATGAGCTCTGGAAAAAAGATCTTCCCCCCCAAATTCAAAAGCTGCTTAATCAAATTCAATTTCACGAACTATCAGTTGAAACAGCAGTTTCATTTACTTCTTGAAAACTCTCTAGTCAAAAAGAAGAAAAGATAAGTAAGGAATAACTGCAATTATTTGTCCATATCATTGGGCCATTCTTTTCTACTTTGCTGGAGTTTGTATGAAATTCAAGTACAAATGAGAAAACACTCCAGGAAAATGATACTACTTCTACATTTCTTCTTGCTTTTAATGACCAAAAACACTAAACTACAATTCAACATGAAGGCAATAAAATAAGACAATTTCTTAGTGGTCAAATGATAGACTTCATTAAATGGTGTGCTGAATGTTAAAACAATGGAGAAATAAAGAGGATGAGAACAAATATTTCTCTAAGTAATTTATAACTAGTTCATCTTTCAAGTTAAAAAATGGAGAGAGGGAGAAAGAAAATTATCTGTTTAAAAATCAAAATAAATTTGAAAGGAAACGCAAGTGTTTTCTTAGTAGTAATGACTACTAAGTTTCTAACCATCATGCATGAAATTTACTATAATTACCACATACATCTGTTTTTTCAACAGGAAATTATTTTAGGAGTTATGTACTCTGGAAACTGCTACTCAACAACTGAGATTTTCTGATTGGGAGAACAAGAGTCATGAAGATCCAAAGGAAAAGAATTAAGATCAACACTTGAATTGAAGGAGGAAATAGACAGAACAGGTTCCATCTTAAAAGTTGGACTCCATCTTGGGCCAGACTGTGGACTTTAAGCTATATGCCCAGTATCTATGGAAACGACATACCAACTGGAAAACCAGGTCCCCTGGATGGAAGGGCCCCAGTGCTCATACCTAGACTCTCTGTTGCCTAAAAGAATACCCTAATTATCTGTGTAACCGAATAGAATCATAAATTCTATTATGCTTATTGGGGTATGACCACAGGCCTATTGATAATTGTCCACTGTTAACTACCTAGGCTTAAGGCATATGAATCAGGGATTAACTTTGATTGTATCTTTCTTTTCCTTTGTTCAGACTAGTTTCAGGGGATTTGGGGAGGTGGGTTTGGGCACGTATACTTCAGAAAAACTGGTCAGGGTCCTTGGCTAAGAGGAGACTCTGCCTTGGGCCCGCCAGTGGAATAAACTGAGTGAGTTTGTTTCCCGGAACGCGTGGCTACAACAGAATAAGCATTGATTCTTAAAATTATTGAGAAAAAAACTTGATACACTGCAAAAATCCCTGAAAAAACTACTAAGTTAATTAAGCACTGAATGAAACTTGCACTCTTCATTATTTAAGATTTAAAAACAGTATAGAAACTACTTTCTTAGACTTCATATGAAACAAAGACAATTCATAAAGACATAAACTAGACGTGAACTAAGTTTAAGTATCCCATTTAGAAAGCATAACCTTTACTCCTTAAAACAAAACCTTAATAATATATTTGATAGAATATAGGACTTAAATGAAGAAATTAGCAAAGGAATTAAACATGCGTATCATTATGTGGATGAAAGGGGAATTTGTGCACTCTTTCTGGGGACAGGCTAGCTGGCTCAGGGTCACTGGCTCAATTTTATATCTCCTTATGTAAGCGTCCCATTCTTTTATTTTCTTTCAGAATCTGTTCCCCTGGATGAAGTCAACTTTTATATGCCTGACTTTCATATAAATCATACTTTCAAACATTAGAACATTGATATCCTTAAATCTTGCCTTTCCTACTCTGATTTCAGATTTTGCACTTCAGTGCATAAACATTTGCAACTATAATCTGTTAAGAGTGCCTTCCAAACATAGAAGCACTGCCATTTTTGTCTCTGTAGCAAGAGGAGTACACAAATACTTTAAATTATTTTTTAAATTTATTTGCCTTTTATTGAAGGATAATTGCTTTATAGAATTTTGCTGTTTTCTGTCAAACCTCAACATGAATCTGCTGTATGGCTCAGGAAACTCAAATACTTATATTTTTATTGCATTTTACTCTTGCTATTTTATAAAGATGAGTGGAAATTGAAAAAAAATGCAAACAACACAAATGAAAAGAAATGTAGAGGTCAAAGATTTAAATCAATTGAAACAAAAGTGGAGCTCATCAGTCAACCCAAAAGTTGCAAATTTCTAGCATCAAGTTGACAAGTACTGGCCAAAACAGGAAAAAGTAAAGAGCACATATAAAACATGAGTTACTATTAGGGCTTCTATATTTGGGAGTTCTCTAGGAATGAAATTCCCCTTTTAACATGTAAAGCTGCTGTTTGACTTGCACATATATCCAACTTTACATATTTTTGGGTTTACAAAAAAGGACTGAATTCTCATGTTACTCTGGATTCCTTCAGTAGCAAAAAAAAAAAAAAACAAGTGATCTACAAAACTGATTTTGTTGTAAGATATTAGTGACATCATGAGTCATACCTCCAAGGAATATGCAACTGACTAGTTGATTTTTTTCTCAGGTCAGTCAAACATTTTATTGGTTACCTCCTTCCTATGTGCCAAGCATACTCTGGACTCTGAGTGACATAAAGATAAATAAGATAGGGGCCTAACCTGCCAGAGACTTGAAATCAGACCCTGGAACCAGTGTCTGCAGTAACCCTTTATATGGATAGTAGAGACACCAAGGATCAGAGAGAAGATGGGGTTGTCCCAAAGCAAAGCTAGAACTCTGAATCTGGGTCTCCTAGCATCTAAATGCCCTTTCTTTTTTTATCATTCTTTCTTTTAGAACATGTAATTTTAAAAAGAGGATAACCACAGATGGAGGCATTGTGCCACCTGAATAGAAAAAGTAAATTTTAGGCTGGAAGCCTTGGCTTCCAAGATCTCTCAGATCTCTCAACTTTTAAAACAGCCACTCATTCTTTCCACTTGTGCAAGAATCTGAGCACTTATATCTTCACCTTACCAATACATGTATTTTATATAAGGATGCAGGATTGACACATTTCTGCAACATCAGCTTCTATTAACCCTGACTTCTACCTGTCTAGAGCCTAGTTTGTAATCCTGCCTTTTTCAGCCACTTCATGATTTTCCTTCTGACTTCCTTCTTGTTAAGCTTTGTAAAGCCATCCCTGGCTTGATCTTTTTCCTGCTGTGCTTTCTTCCTCCTCTTGAAAATAGAACTTTTACTTTTCTCTCTGACTCTGTGTAATATTTTCTTTTTCTTTTTGGAGAATTCAGCCTGAAAGGGAAAAACATGTTTAACTGACTGTTTTGAGATAATAAAATTGAAAGTTTCATTTTCTATACTTAATGATTTATTATATGATTTATTCAGGCATAAAATAAATTGAAAGTAAGTATAATGCAAAATTTATATGCATATTGGGGTGCTCTTCATAACTGTTTTATTTTTATTTTTATTTTTTTAAATATTTATTCATTTATTTGGTTGCACCAGGTCTTAGTTGCAGCATGTGGGATCTAGTTCCCTGACCAGGGATCGAACCTGGGCCCCCTGCTTTGGGAGCTGAGAGAGTTAACCACTGGACCAGCAGGGAAGTCCCTTCATAACTGTTTTAAAACTACTAGTAAGGACTTCTGCAATTTTCTTGTTAGGGTTATGACTATATACTATCAATGTCTAAGGAAAGTCAAATCAGATAGGTGTTTTTATAAGAAATATAATATTGGGGAGTTGTTAACCTTTATAATGGTTTCTAAATTAAAATTCAAATGTCAAAACACACTCAATTAGCCCTCATTAAACACAGCAGACAACCCAACAGTATTACTTTATATGCAAAAACACAGAAGAACCTTCTGCTTGATTTTTTTCTGTAGAACCATTTGAAGGCACTTACAAGGCCTCCCAATGTAAGCACCAAGCTTTTTCAATAAGATAAACAGGTATTCAGAAATTTCTCACAAATAACTTTAGAGGAACTTTAATAAACAACAGGACATACATGTTGTGTCGTATTTCACTCACCTTTCCATCAAAGCGTTTTATTGTATATTGATCTAGACCCAAATCTGTAAAACAGAAAAAAATAATGCTTAGTCACTGATTATAACTCCGGTGAAATACGTGAAATGCTAGCTCTCAGTTTTGTTTCCAATCCCATTGAGATGGTTTAGCTACAACATTATTTGAACAGAAATGAAAATTCTGTCCCACTTTCAGACTTAAAGTGTTGGTACTAAAAAATACCAATCCTTTATTTTATATATGAGAATATGAAACTCTTAAGAGATAAAAAGGGTCCATTTACAGACCTAGTCATGTGCAAACCTATTCAACGGTAAAGCCAAACTAGAACCCTGGACTCTTCCCAGGATGATACTTTTTCATTACATCAAAATGATATATTACCTCTAAATAAGGTGAGGGGATATTAGTTTTATCTGAAAGCATAATCATTTTTTGTATAAAAATGTATAAAGAGATATGAGTTTAATACCAGGAGACATTTTGCAACACACCTAACAAATTCAAATCGGCCATCTTAATATGACCTTTTAAAGGTGGGCTAAATAATAAATTTAGCCTTGGGAATTCCTAGCATTGTGAAATACTAAGCACCATGAAAGATAAAAGGAAATATATTAAGTGTTCTTGAGGGCTGGGATTTTCTGTTTTTGATGATTGCTTTATCCCAGTATTTGGAGTAGTGCTTGATCACTAAAGACTTAAAAAAAACACAAAACTGAATGAGTAAGATACAGCCCTTGCCTTGAAGAGTTACAGTTTTGTAAGAAAGACATATGCAATAATGTTGCAAGGGGAGATACAATGAGTTCAGTAAGAGGATGCTGTGGGAATTTTTAGAGTGGAGAAATCAGTTCCCAATTATACTTATTTTTCTTGCATAATTACTCAGCTGTTTTCTTTCAGTTCTCACTTTCTTCATGCCAGTTCAGGCCCTTATTTCATTATGCTTACAGTAATACAATGATCAGAATATCACTGTCCCAAAGGAAGCTTTTTGCATTTCTGCTTCTACACATTTGGTTACACATGCTCATCTAAAATGTGCTTCACCTTCTAGAAGTCTATCCAGAATAAAATGAACCACTGACTGCAAAAGAAGAAGATAAGTCAGAAAAAAAGAAAATTTAAAAACAAATCTAATTTGAAACTTCACATGTACTCAAGAAAATATCAGTTATAAAGGCAGAACATGCCTCTATGATAAAAAAAAAATAGAGAACAAGAAAGAGTTGTAGACAATTAAAACTAGGAGGAGAGATAAGAAAGCATTCCTAAGTGAACAGTGCAAAGAAATAGAGGGAAACAATAGAATGGGAAAGAACAGAGAACTCATCAAGAAAATTAGAGATACCAAGGGAACATTTCATGAAGAAAGATGGGCACAATAAAGGACAGAAACAGTATGAACCTAACAGAAGCCAAAAAAATTAAGAAGAGGTGGCAAGAATACACAGAAGAATCATACAAAAAAGATCTTAATGACTCAGATAACCACAATGGTGTGATCACTGATCTAGAGCCAGATATCTTGGAGTGCGAAGTCAAGTGGGCCTTAATAGCATCATTACGGACAAAGCTAGTGGAGATAACGGAATTCCAGCTGAACTATTTCAAAGCCTAGAAGATGATGCTGTTAAAGTGCTGCACTCAGTATTCCAGCAAATTTGGAAACTCAGCAGTGACCACAGGACTGGAAAAGATCAGTTTTCATTCTAATTCCATAAAAAGGCAATGCCAAAGAATATATTCAAACTACCACACAGCTGCATTCATTTCACATGTTAGCAAGGTCATGCTCAAAATCCTTCAAGCTAGGCTTTAACAGTATGTGAACTGAGCACTTCTAGATGTACAAGCTGGATTTAGAAAATGCAGAGGAACCAGAGATCAAATTGCCAACATCCACTGGGTCATCAAAAAAGCAAGAGAATTCAGAAAACATCTACTTCCGCTTAGTCAACTATGCTAAAGGCTTTGACTGTGTGGATCACAACAACCTGAAGAAAATTCTTCAAGAAATGGGAATACCACAACACCTTACCCGCCTCCTGAGAAACCTGTATGCAGTTCAAGATATTTGGCAAAACTAATACAATTTTGTAAAGTTTAAAAATAAAATAAAATTAAAAAAAAAAAGTAAAAAGTAAAAAAAAAAAAAAAGAAGAAGCAACAGTTAGAACAGGACATGGAACAACAGACTGATTCAAAACTGGGAAAGGAGTACATCAAGGCTGTATATTGTCACCCTGAGTATTTAACTTATATGCAGAGAACAGAACATCATGTGAAATGGTTGGGGGAATGAAGCACAAGCTGGAATCAAGATTGCTGGGAGAAATATCAATAACCTCAGATATGCAGATGACACCACTCTTGTGGCAGAAAGCAAAGAGGAACTGGAGTCTCTTGATGTAGGTGAAAGAGGAAAGCTAAAAAGCTGGCTTAAAATTCAACATTCAAAAATCTAAGATCATGGCATCCAGTCCCATCACTTCATGGCAAATAGATGAGGAAACAATGGAAACAGTGACAGACTTTATTTTCTTGGGCTCCAAAATCACTGAGAATGATGACTGTAGCCATGAAATTAAAAGACGCTTGCTCCTTGGAAGAAAAGCTATGACAAACCTAGACAGTGTATTAAAAAGAAGAGACATTACTTGGCCATCAAAGGTCTGTCTAGTCAAAGCTATGGTTTTTCCAATAGTCATGTATGGATATGAGAGTTGGACCATAAAGAAGGCTGAGCGCCAAAGAATTGATGCTTTCGAACTGTGGTGTTAGAGAAGTCTCTTGAGAGTCCCTTGGGACTGCAAGGAGATCAAGTCAGTCAATCCTAAAGGAAATCAGTCCTGAATATTCATTGGAAGGACTCATACTGAAGCTAAAGCTCCAATACTTTGTCCACCTGATGCAAAGAGCTGACTCATTGGAAAAGACCCTGATGCTGGGAGAGACTGAAGGCAGGAGGAGAACAGGGGAGTACAGAGGACGATATGGTTGGAGGGCAGCACTGGCTCAATGGACATGAATATGAGCAAACTCTGGGTGATGGTGAAGAACAGGGAAGACTGTGATGCTGCATTCTATGGGGTTGCAAGAGTCGACACAACTTGGCGACTGACCCACAACAAAACTGTGATTGCCCGTTTCCTCATATTTCTTAATACACTGTCAAGAAATTACGAAAAGTTATCTCCCTGGACTGCTGCCAAAAAGACAACAGAATGGAAAAGAGAAAATAGAAGAGTGAATTACAGAAAAACAGAGACTCAATACAAGGTCTTCTGTCATGCAAGATCTTTTCTCATTCAGAAATACGGACAAAATAATTCAGAAAATATTAGCAGAAAATTTCTCATTTAAGTAAAATGAACAAAACTTACTTGTAATTCAGTGTATGCTTATGAAATCTCAGAAAACCAAGAACAGGAAAATCCTCCGAGTTCCCAGGAAAAAAAAGCCCTTCCTAGTCCTTTACAAAGGAATGAGAATCAGTCTAGGATCAGATATCTCATAAGTAAGGGAAATATATGCTTACTAATTAGAGCATCACTGTTCAACACAAATACATGTGAGCCACATGCATAATATAATATTTCCTAACAACTGCCTTTAAGAAAGTAAATAGAAACAGGTAAAATTAATTTTAATAATATATTTAACTTAACTGAATATATCCAAAATAGCATGATTTCAACATATAATCAATACAAAACTTATTGAGATATTTTGCATTACATTTATACTGAGTTTTTAAAATCTAGTATGTATTTTACAATTATAGCACATCTCAATTTAGACTAGCTACATTTCAAGTTATTACCATAATATCCAAAAGAATTCAAAAGTTAACTTGAACGGATTTATGTTTTTCATTGAATGCTCTTTACTATAGTTGGGAACATATTTTACCATGGGCATCTATCCAAAAAAAGAATGGGGCATGTGTGGACAGCCTGGCATGTACTGAGAATTCCTGTCATTTAAAAGCAAATAAAGACAAAGTACTTAGTTGAAATACATGATTGGTTCATCCTGTTATATTTAGATTTCTTTACCTGTCAAATGAAGGAGATGGTTGGATTAGATCAATTCTTAACATGGTTGCGGGGTGAAGTATGGGAAATGTGGATGGACTACTTCATTCTGTCCTTACTCCCTACTTCTCTTAAAATTCTAATAGCCTCAATTACAGTGGGGAAGGGAGAGTATGCTGAAAAGTGAAAACACAGCATGTATAATTTGAAAATGTAATCAGATGACTCCTCTTCCATTTCTCCACCCTCATTCTTTGGGTCTTAACTTAGAAACATTGGATGTTACGCTGCTATGCCTAGGGTGTTTTCTATGGATCTCAAACTTCCCTTCAAATAACTCCCACAGTCATTTAATGTTAACAGAGTGACCTAAACACTATCTCCTCCTTTTCATTCATGAGAAAGATGACCCTCAAAAGGATTAAATGACTGTTTTTGATTTTAAGTGTAACAATCTTTTTAAATAATGGCAGTTGCCCATCTTGAATACACACTAAAAATAATGTAAATGTGCATATAAGAATAGTCTCAGTTGAAGCTCTTGAGTGAACATTTAACTGGTTTGTTTTAAAGATGATAGCTACTCATTCTGTCAAAAGACATAAATGAAACTGAATCATATATATAATTTTGATATAATCACATATATAAAATCTAAATTTTAGAGCTTAAGTAAATGGAAACGATATAATTTTACATAAGAAGTCCCAGCTATCCTTTAATATTTAGAGACTCATTTTTCAGTTTAATACTAGAATTTATCCTAAAAAAATGAATGCAGAAAATTATCCTAAATTTTTATATAAATGATTGTATTTTCAGCTTATGTAAGTCAACAAAACATAGTTCAAGTTCATCAGATACAAGAGATAAACTTTTGCTTAAATTCTAAAAGTGCTGAAAGAAAAGAGTTTCAACCCAGATTTTTTTATTTAGTGAAAATATTTTTCAAGAATGAAGACAGGGCTTCCCTGGTGATCCAGTGATTAAAAATCTGCCTTGCAATAATGCAAAGGACATAGGTTCAATCCCTGGTCCAGGAAGATCTTACATGCCTGGGGGCAACTGAGCCCATGCATAACAATTCCTGAACCTGCTTGCCCACAACTAGAGAAAGATTGTGGGCAGCAACAAAGACCCAGTCATAAATAAATAAATAAATATTTGGGGGAAAAAAAAAAAAAAAAACGACCTTAAAAAAAAAAGAATGAAGACAAAATAAAAATGTTCTCAAATGAAGGAAAACCAAGAGAATTCATCACCAGCAGAACTGTTTAAAAATGTTATCCTTCAAGTGTGAAGAAAGTGATACCAGAAGAAAATATGGAACTTAAGGAATAAAGAACAACAGAAATACCTAATACCTATTACAGATAAATTTAACAGACTATTTTGGCAGTCGAAATAAAACCTTAAAACAGTATCTGGAAGAGTTTTCAGCTTATGTAGACGTAATACATATGATGTGTGCTTAGTTGCTCAGTTGTGTCCAACTCCTGCATGGACTGTAGCCTGCCAGGCTCCTCTGTCCGTGGGGATTCTCCAAGAAAGAATACTGGAGTGGGTTGCCATGCCCTCCTCCAGGGGCTCTTCCCAACCCAGGGATCGAAGCCAGATCTCCCGCATTGTAGGTGGATTCTTTATCGTCTGAACCAGCAGGGAAGCCCAAGAATATTGGTGTGGGTAGCCTATCCCTTCTCCAGGAAGGGAGTCCCAACCCAGGAATCAAACTGGGGTCTCCTGCATTACAGGCAAATTCTTTTACCAGCTGAGCTACCAGGGAAGCCAAATACATATGATACTATACCATAAAATGGGGAGAATACTCCACTTGAAGCAGTAAACTATAAATTCTTAGTAAACTGTGAAAAATTAACTATGTATTGATATATTATAATCCCAGTAGCAACCATTAAAGATACACAACAAAATATACTTCAATTCCTCTGCCAAAATCAATTAAAACAAAATATGAAAAAACCTTCAGGGATTCCCTGGTGGCTCAGTGATGAAGAATCGACCTAAATGCAGGAGACACAGGTTCGATCTGTGGTCCAGGAGGATCTCCCATATGCTGAGCAACTGAGTCCACATGCCACAACTACTGAGCCTGTGCTCTAGAGCCTGGGAACTGCAATTGTGGAGCCCACATGCCACAGTTACTGAAGCCTGTGCACCCTAGAGCCTGTGCTCCTCAGTGGGGGAGGCCACTGCAATAAGAAGTCCATGCATCTCAACTGGCGAGCAGCCCCTGATCGCTGCAACTAGAGAAATGCCTGTGCAGCAAGGAGGACTCAGCACAGCCAAAAACAAATAAGTAAACTAAATTTTTAAAAAAATCTCCAAATAATCTGAAAAGAATGCAGGAAAGAGGTAAGAGTAACATAAAAGGGGAAAACAAACAATAAAATGGTAGACCTTAATCTAAACATATCAAAAATTGCATTAAATATAAATCATCTAAATACATTAATTAAGAGGTAGAAACTGTCATATTGGATAAAAAACACGATCCAACTACATGTGGTCCATAAAAAACCTATTTTAAATATAATCATATAGGTAGGTTAAAAGTAACATGATGGAAAAAGAGGTATCATGAAGAATTAAAATAAAGACAGAGTAGCTACATAAATATCAGACTATGTGGACTTTAGAGCAAAAGAAATATTAGCAAGGATAAAGACGGTCAATTATATAATGAAAGAGGGTCAATTCACCAGGAAGACAGAATAATCCTAAGTGTGCATGTACCTAGTAAGAGAGTTTCAAAACATCTAAAGCAAAACTGATAGAACTGAAGAGATACAAACAGACAAATTCACAAATAAAGTCAGAGATCAACTCCCTTCTCTCAATAATTGACAGAGACAGGAATAGATAACCAGTAAGGATATGGAAGATGGAAAGATCAGTGGTTGCCTGGGACTTGCCAGGGAAAAAGTGGGAAGGCAGGATTACAAATGGGCACAAAGACATCCTAGGGGGTGATGAATATATTCATTATTTTGATTATGCTGATGGTTTCACCACTGTATACATCCAATTAGTATACCAAAACCTCATCAAACATTTAAATATGTGCTGCTTCTTTTGTTTTTGTTTGTTGTTCAGTTGCTCAACTGGACACTAAGCCTAGACTTGATAGACAATTAAGAATTGCTACTTCGTTTGCTACCACAAGCCCCACTGGTCACCAGAGTCAAGCTATTAAGGATGTGTCCTCCCGGTGGCAGTCACAAAAGCTGGAAAGTCAGACATATACACTGTTTAGAGATACCAGCAATCTGGGACAGGGTACAGGGAGAGCACAAAAATGATGCCCACTGGCCTGCCCAGTCTCTGAAGAAGTTTATAGTCAGACCATAGATGTGTAAAGTTTAATTAGAAGCCTCCCCTCAGGCAACAGCCATGAAGATAAGTTAGTAAGCCTCTTTACACAAAGATTGGGGTGTATTTCATGCTGGTTATCTGTGCTATGCGACCGGCGCACTAAGCGCAGGCGGCTGCAACTGGGGCACTAAGCGCGGCCGAGAGGAGCTACCCCAGGTCTGAGGTCAGGGGCAGAAGCCGGGAGGACCCCATGCCCGAAGAGCGGCGGCCAAGAGGAGTCAACCCATGTCCGTGGTCAGGGGCAATGGCCGAGAGTGCCAGACTGCGACGGCGCAGGAACGGACGAGAGGAGCAACCCCGCGTCCGAGGTCAAGGGCGGTGACGAGAAGAGTTACCCCAGGCCCCCAAGCCTGGAGGCCAGGGGCAGCGGCCGGGAGGAGCTACCCCACGCTCGAGGCCAGGGGCAGTGGCCGGGAGGACCAACCCCATGTCCAAGGAGCCATGGCTGCGCAGGCGCAGGAGGGCCTAGAGGAGCTATCCCATGTTGAAGGTCAGGAAGGGCGGCGGTGAGGAGATACCCCTCGTCCAAGGTAAGGAGCAGCGGCTGCGCTTTGCTGGAGCAGCCGTGAAGAGATACCCCACGCCCAAGGTAAGAGAAACCCAAGTAAGACGGTAAGAGTTTCAAGAGGGCATCAGAGGGCAGACACACTGAAACCATACTCACAGAAAACTAGTCAATCTAATCACACTAGGACCACAGCCTTGTCTAACTCAATGAAACTAAGCCATGCCCGTGGGACAACCCAAGACGGGCGGGTCATGGTGAAGAGATCTAAGGGAATGGCAAACCACTTCAGTATTCTTGCCTTGAGAACCCCATGAACAGTATGAAAAGGCAAAATGATAGGATACTGAAAGAGGAACTCCCCAAGTCAGTAGGTGCCCAATATGCTACTGGAGATCCGTGGAGAAATAACTCCAGAAAGAATGAAGGGATGGAGCCAAAGCAAAAACAATACCCAGCTGTGGATGTGACTGGTGATAGAAGCAAGGTCCGATGCTGTAAAGAGCAATATTGCATAGGAACCTGGAATGTCAGGTCCATTAATCAAGGCAAATTGGAAGTGGTCAAACAAGAAATGGCAAGAGTGAATGTTGACATTCCAGGAATCAGTGAACTAAAATGGACTGGAATGGGTGAATTTAACTCAGATGACCATTATATCTACTACTGCGGGCAGGAATCCCTCAGAAGAAATGGAGTAGCATTTATGGTCAACAAAAGAGTCCAAAATGCAGTACTTGGATGCAATCTCAAAAACGACAGAATGATCTCTGTTCATTTCCAAGGCAAACCATTCAATATCACAGTAATACAGGTCTATGCCCCAACCAGTAACGCTGAAGAAGCTGAAGCTGAACAGTTTTATGAAAACTTACAAGACCTTCTAGAACTAACACCCAAAAAAGATGTCCTTTTCATTACAGGGGACTGGAATGCAAAAGTAGGAAGTCAAGAAACACCTGGAGTAACAGGCAAATTTGGCCTTGGAATATGGAATGAAGCAGGGCAAAGACTAATAGAGTTTTGCCAAGAAAATGCACTGGTCATAACAAACACCCTCTTCCAACAACACAAGAGAAGACTCTACACTTAGACATCAACAGATGGTCAACACCGAAATCAGATTGATTATATTCTTTGCAGCCAAAGATGGAGAAGCCCTATACAGTCAACAAAAACAAGACCAGGAGCTGACTGTGGCTCAGATCATGAACTCCTTATTGCCAAATTCAGACTTAAATTGAAGAAAGTAGGGAAAACAACTAAACCATTCAGGTATGACCTAAATCAAATCCCTTATGATTATACAGTGGAGGTGAGAAATAGATTTAAGGGCCTAGATCTGATAGATAGAGTGCCTGATGAACTATGGAATGAGGTTCGTGACACTGTACAGGAGACAGGGATCAAGACCATCCCCCATGGAAAAGAAATACAAGAAAGCAAAATGGCTGTCTGGGGAGGCCTTACAAATAGCTGTGAAAAGAAGAGAAGCAAAAAGCAAAGGAGAAAAGAAAAGATATAAGCATCTGAATGCAGAGTTCCAAAGAATAGCAAGAAGAGATAAGAAAGCCTTCCTCAGCAATCAATGCAAAGAAATAGAGGAAAACAACAGAATGGGAAAGACTAGGGATCTCTTCAAGAAAATCAGAGATACCAAGGGAACATGCATGCAAAGATGGGCTCAACAAAGGACAGAAATGGTATGGACCTAACAGAAGCAGAAGATATTAAGAAGAGGTGGCACGAATACACAGAAGAACTGTACAAAAAAGATCTTCACGACCCAGATAATCACGATGGTGTGATCACTGACCTAGAGCCAGACATCCTGGAATGTGAAGTCAAATGGGCCTTAGAAAGCATCACTACAAACAAAGCTAGTGGAGGTGATGGAATTCCAGTTGAGCTAATTCAAATCCTAAAAGATGATGCTGTAAAAGTGCTGCACTCAATATGCCAGCAAATTTGGAAAACTCAGCAGTGGCCACAGGACTGGAAAAGGTCAGTTTTCATTCCAATCCCAAAGAAAGACAATGCCAAAGAATGCTCAAACTACCACAGAATTGCACTCATCTCACACACTAGTAAAGTAATGCTCAAAATTCTCCAAGCCAGGCTTCAGCAGTATGTGAACCATGAACTTCCTGATGTTCAAGCTGGTTTTAGAAAAGGTACAGGAACCAGAGATCAAATTGCCAACATCCGCTGGATCATCGAAAAAGCAAGAGAGTTCCAGAAAAACATCTATTTCTGCTTTATTGACTATGCCAAAGCCTTTGACTGTGTGGATCACAATGAACTGTGGAACATTCTGAAAGAGATGGGAATACCAGACCACCTGACCTGCCTCTTGAGAAATTTGTATGCAGGTCAGGAAGCAACAGTTAGAACTGAACATGGAACAACAGACTGGTTCCAAATAGGAAAAGGAGTACATCAAGGCTGTATATTGTCACCCTGCTTATTTAACTTATATGCAGAGTACATCATGAGAAACGCTGGACTGGAAGAAACACAAGCTGGAATCAAGATTGCCGGGAGAAATATCAATAACCTCAGATATGCAGATGACACTACCCTTATGGCAGAAAGTGAAAGGAACTAAAAAGCCTCTTGATGAAAGTGAAAGAGGAGAGTGAAAAAGTTGGCTTAAAGCTCAACATTCAGAAAACGAAGATCATGGCATCTGGCCCCATCACGTCATGGCAAATAGATGGGGAAACAGTGGAAACAGTGTCAGACTTTATTTTTTGGGGCTCCAAAATCACTGCAGATGGTGATTGCAGCCATGAAATTAAAAGACGCTTACTCCTTGGAAGGAAGGTTATGACCAACCTAGACAGCATATTAAAAAGCAGAGACATTACTTTGCCAACAAAGGTTCGTCTAGTCAAGGCTATGGTTTTTCCAGTGGTCATGTATGGATGTGAGAGTTGGACGGTGAAGAAGGCTGAACGCCGAAGAATTGATGCTTTTGAACTGTAGTGTTGGAGAAGACTCTTGAGAGTCCCTTGGACTGCAAGGAGATCCAACCAGTCCATTCTAAAGGAGATCAACCCTGGGATTTCTTTGGAAGGAATGATGCTAAAGCTGAAACTCCAGTACTTTGGCCACCTCATGCGAAGAGTTGACTCATTGGAAAAGACTCTGATGCTGGGAGGGATTGGGGGCAGGAGGAGAAGGGGACGAGATGGCTGGATGGCATCACTGACTCGATGGACGTGAGTCTGAGTGAACTCCGGGAGTTGGTAATGGACAGGGAGGCCTGGCATGCTGCGATTCATCAGGTCGCAAAGAGTCGGACATGACTGAGCGACTGAAATGAACTGAACTGATCTGTGCTATGCTCTGGAATGGGCTAACCAGTTAACAACTGTTTCTCCATTTGTTACAGTCCTATGGGACCTGAGAATGTAAGCCCCAGTGGCCACTAGAGGCAGGTGATCAAAGGATGTGTCCTGGGTGCCAGTTGTAAAACCAGGATGCTAGACATGCACACAAATCCCCCTCTGGGAGATACCAGTGACCTAGAGCAAGGCAGAAAGGTAGGCAAAGATGGCTCCCACTGGCCTCTACAATCTTTAGAAAGTATTTCAGCATGTCTCTGGATGTGTATTAAACCAGAAGCCTTCTCCCCAAGCCAAAGTTCCAAGATAAGCAAAGGTACCTGTTTCACAGAAATACTGGCGGTGTTTCAGTCTGCTACATCCGTGCTGTGCCCTGAGGGTGGTAGCCAGTTAAGAATGGTTTCTTTATTTGTTACAGTCCTATGGAACCTGTGAACATAAACCCTGCTGCCCACCACAGGCAGGTGATCAAGGGGTGTCTCTTGGGCAGCTGCTGCAAAGAACAGGGCACTGGATGTGCACAAGCTCTTCTCAAGGAGATACTGGAGACCTGGAACAAGGCAGAGGGAGAGTGCAAGCCTCTGTCTTTGGAGAATATTTCAGTAGGCTCCTAGATATGTGTTAAATTAGATGTCTATCTCTGAGGCAGTGCTGTAAGATAAGCAAATAGGCCTCTTTCACAGAAAGACTGGACACTTTTCACTCAACTACCTTTGCACTGGACCCTGCAGGGTAGCCAGGCATGAGCACTTAAAGAGCTGCTCTTTAGTTCACTATAGCCTTGTGGGTCTTTCAGATGCAAGTCCCGTTGGCTTTCAAATCTGGATATTCTGGGGCTTACCTCGCAGGTGTAGGTCTCAAAAGCTGGGGTGCCAGGTGTGAGATTTAAACCTCCCACTCCTCAGTTAGAAGCTCAGATCTGCGAGTTCCCTCCCAACCAGTGGTTACTGTGCCAGGAGTGGAGTTTAGGGTGAGACTGTGTCTCAGCCTTTTCTACCCATTTCGGTGTGGGTTTTTTCTCATTTGCCTGATGTGTAGGAGTATAGGAGTGGTTCATCTAGTTCTGGAGTTTCTTATTCTTCCTTATACAGTTGTAGATTTGGAGTGTCCATGGGAGGAGGTGAGGTCAGGATCCTCCTACATAACCAACTTGACCCAAAATCACTGAATATAATCGAGGGTAAAATTATGTGTCTCAGACTAAAAGTGCTCTATGTAAGATCAAAAAGCGCTCTTAGTAAGAGTATCACTAAGGGCATGACTCTTATTCTAAGGAGAATATGGAGTCCTGAACAAGTAATTCATAGCATGATCTCTCTTTTCTGTTTTCACATCCCTTTTGTCTTCCATGTAGATAAAATCACATAAAGATGAATAGATCAGTCAGTGGGACACAGTGGAAAGGAAACAGAGATCCTTTTTGCTCTGATCAAAGCTCAAGTTTTTCTATAAAGTACTTTAAAAACTCTATCCATGCTGCTGCTTCTCCAAGTCATTGGCTAGCTATGCAAAATTGGTTACTACAAGCAGCAAGCAACTGTCTTATCCATTGTACACAGAGATGCTGATGATATTAAGGCTGCACAGAAAGGAGATGAGACATATTCAAGTCATACACTACATATTTTTAGTCCTTTTAATGTCCTTCCTGCTTACCTATGGCTACTCTAAACTTTCTTGGTATTCAGTACAAAAATATTCTTAATCAGCTTGCTACTGAAATTCATTAGCACTCTACTCACTTAAAAACTGTTTAATTTTAGGGCTGTGTATGCTTTGTGATTATTTTTGAACTATTCTAAAACTAAAACTTACAAGTTTAAATCTGTTAGGTATCCTGGGATACAGTATGTGTGAAAGCCATGACAAAACAAACTTGAAATATAAGCTACTGGCTACAGTCCAACCATCTGATGACAGAAATTCAAACTACAAAAAAACAGCCTCATTCTTTTCTTTGTTTCAACCCACACTGGAATAATATATATTTTACTTCTGCTACATCAACATTTGTGGAAATTTGTGTTCATGAGCAAACAAAAATGAAGCCAAATTTTCTCCTGAATCTCATTTTAATATATTAAAATTTTCCCTCATGATTATTGTTTTAAAAGAAAAGCAATTATTGATTATTCTGACTTTTTATCAAAATCAGAAATATGCTTGGCATACGAGACATTTAGTAACTATTCTTGCCATATAACAGGTCTTTCAATAATTAAAAAACAAAATTACATAGTTAAATGCCAAAATGTAGGTAAGCAATTAGAATATATAATGATTTCCAAAGGGGGAAAAATTCCTTAAATGACCAGATAATTTTTACTAACTTACCTAAAGTGTTGCTTCATTTTCCCTGTCACACTGGAAGCAAAGTACAGTTTTATTTAAAGTTACTGCTACATATTAGGTTTCATCGGGGTATTAGAAGTAATTTGACAGTACAAAATATTTTGCCATCATAAAACCCAGGAATATATCTCGCAATCCTTTTTCTCTGTCTTACACACATCATCTTTAATCTCTCCTTCCACATGTCACAAAATAAGGTGTTAAAACTAATTCAAAAGATTAAAAATCTAAAAGTCAGTGCAATCAATAGAAACTGTCTGGTTTAGTGGCATTTAGTACATCTATCTAATTCCAAATACTTTCATCACTCCAAAACAAAAATAAACAAAAAACACCTTGTGCCCATTAAGCAGTCAGGGCTCATTCCCCCAACCCAGCTGCTGGCAATTGACAACCTGCTTTCTATCTCTAGATTTACCTAGATATTTTATACAAATGAAATAATATGCCAATATAAAATAAAAATTAAAAAAAGCAATGATATGATAAGTGGCCTTTTGTGTCTGGTTTGTTGACGATTTTTTTTTTTTTAATTTATTAAGATTTGTTTTGTATCCTAACATATGGTCTATCTGGTCTGTTCTGGAGAATGTCTGATGTATGCTTGAGAAGAAATGTATCCTGATACTCTTGAGTGAAGTGTTCTACATACGTCTATTAGGTTTAGTCGGTTCATAGAGTTAAGTCCTCTGTTTCTTTAATGACCTTCTGTCTAGATGTTCTTTTCACCACTGAAACAGGGTTATGGAGTCTCTAACCATTATTGTACAACGATTTCTCCCTTCAGTTCTGTCAATCTTTCTCTCACATATTTTGGAGTCTGTTATTTGGTGGGTGTATACATATATATTTATCACTGTTATACCTGATTGATGAACTAACCCTTTTATATATAAAAATGCTTTTTTATATAATGTCCTTTGGTAAAGAATCTGCCTGCCAATGCAGGAGATGCAAGACACACGTGTTTGATACCTGGGTTGGGAAGCTGCCCTGAAGTATGAAATGGCAACCCACTCCAGGATTCTTGCCTGGAAAATTCCAAGGACAGAGGAGCCTGGTGGGCTACAGTCGATGGGTTGCAAAGAGTCAGACACAACCGAGGGACTGAGCAGGCATGCAACATTCTTCTAAAGTGAGTTTCCTGTGGACATTATATAGGTAGATCATATTTTTTTATCTCCTGTCAATCTCTGTCTTTTAACTGGTGAGTTTGTTTTAGATTTAAATTGATTATTAATATGGAAGGACTTGCTTCTTCCATCTTGTTATTTGTATGCTATATGTCATGTCTTTTTTATCCCTTCATTTCTCTGATCTTTCCTTCTTTTGTGTTTGATTTTTTTTTTCCTAGTGTACTATTTCAATTCACTCCTCACTGCCTTTTCTGTATATTTTTTAGTGATTTTCTTAGTGGTTAACCTGAGGATTACAATTAACATCTTAAATTAATAATCTACTTTGAATCAACATTAACATATCTATAATTGTTATTTTACAAATTTCCTTTAAATCATATAGAAAACAAAATAGGAGTTAAAACCCCAAAAACAATACTGACTTTTCTATTTTCCTGTATACCTTTACAGGTCTTTATCATTAAAAAATTTTCTTTGTATGATTTTGGTTACTAGTCAATATACTTTGATTTCAGCCTAAAGGATTCCAGTTAGCATTTCTCATAGGGAATGTCTACTAGCAACAAACTTCCTCTGCTTTTACTATCTAGAAATTGTCTTAATTTCTCCTTCTGGGACTCCTATTATGCATATGTTGGTATACTTGCTATTGTCCCACAAGTACCTTAGGCTCTATTCATTTGTATTCATTCTTCTTGCTCTGCTCCTCAGACTGGACATCAACTGACTTATCACCAAGATTCTGATTATTCAATGTAGCTGCTCAAATCTATATTGAACTCTTTCAGTAAGTTTTTTATCTACTTTTCAGTGCAATACTTTTTAAAGTTTTGTAATTTATTTGGCTGCACTGGGTCTTTGCTGCTGAGCACAGGCTTTCTCTAGCTGCAGCAAGCAAGGGCTACTCTTAGTTATAGTGCACAGGCCTCTCCACGGCAGTGGCTTCTGTTGTGGAGCACAGGCTCTAGGTGTGCAGGCTCAGTAGCTGTGACGCATGGGCTTAGCTGCCCCATGGTATGTGGGATCTTCCCAGATCAGGACTGAACTTGTGGCTCCTGAACTGGCAGGTGGATTCTTAACCACTTCACCATCAGAGAAGCCCTCAGGGCAATAATTCCTACTCAATTCCTTTTTATAATTTTAATTCTTTATGAATATTCTCTATTTATTAATACATAATACTTCCTATTTCCTACAGCCCCTTGCCTATGGTTTCCTTTAGCTCTTTGAGCATATTTAGGATAGCTGATTTAAAGTCTTTGTCTAGTAAGCGCAATGCCTGGATTTCCTTGGGGATGGCTTCTATTTCTTTTTTTCCCCCCTCCTATTCTGATAATTGTTGATAAGCCATGCAATTCTTCAAACTGAAAATTAGACATTTTTAATATTGCAATGTGGTAATTCTGGAAATCAGATTCTCTCTTTTTCACAGAGTTTGACATTGTAACTTGCTGAGGACTATAGTCATCACTTTGTTTAGTGATTTTTCCAAACTATTCTTGCAAAGACTGTATGTATTCTTCCTCATGTGTCATCAGTGAAGTTTCTGCTCTATTACTTAAGCAGTCATCAAGTGCTCTCACAGAAATTTCCTTAAATGTTAGATGCAAAAAATAACAAACCAACAAACAAAACACATCCCAGCTATTTTAGTGTTTGTAGACTGGCTCTGAGCTAGGGTGCTCTTTTGATATTTAGCTAGACTCTCCTCTAACTCCATCTTAACTTACCTCCACTTCCACGGAGTACAACTATCAACAAGAAATACAAGGCCACTCAAGTCTTTTCCAAGTATGCATCAGGCCCTGAGCATCACTTTGGATTCATTAGGCAGTAGCCTTTCAAAGCTCTTATTTCCTGAAATGTCTTTATTTTCATCCTCCTCCTTCCTAAGCTTTTTAGTCTGTCTACCACTGGTCCTATCTACCGTCTCTTGGCCTGATGGGTTATAGGTGGTATACATGTCTTTAAATTTTTAAAATAGATGACATCTTGAGGTGGGTGAAACAAAAGGCAAATCTTTGTGCTGGTAGCTCAGTAAACTATCAGATGAATTAAAAGGCACACCCACTTTTTAAAAAACAAAACTCTATATGTTGCCCCTCACTGAATTCCCCATCATTAGGTAAGCCACAATAGGAATGTAGGCTGCCATCCCCATGACTGCTGCTAAGCTGGGAAATAGGGCATGGTAGGCAGGTAAGCAGAAGGTCACAACACTTTCTTTCCAAAATTTATTGGCTTCTTTCTTCATTAAATATTACCCTGATTGCTCTAACTGTTTTTTATTAGATTTCAGTGATCCAAAAAGTTGATTCTGTCCATTTTGGGCAGCATAATGATTTGCTTCAGTCAAAGAACTGATTTTTTTTACTGAAGAAAATGACAAGAGTCATTTTTTCCACCATGTCTCCCAAAAGCATTTGCAAATTATTACCTTTAACTTATAATATTAAGCCCTTTATTTTCTTTCCTCACATCTCATTTCTTCAGGCTGGTTCATCTAGATGAGACATCCTTTCCTCTGTTCTTTAAAACTTTTATTCGAACTTAAGCGTATTCTCTAGAAACCATTCTCTAAACTTCCAGGCTAAGTGCCCCTTACTTACACTGCTATAGCACCTGCTCTTTAACAAATCATCACATTCCTGAAATTACCTGTTACTGTCTCTGTCTATCCCACCAAAGAGCAACTTGACAGCAGTCACATCTGTAATGCCGTGCCTTCAGGAATAGTTTTATAACAAGCAATGAATCTCAACCAGAGGTACAATCGCCTCAACATTTTAGATTACAGGCTCCTCTTTTCTACTCCTAAAGCCTAGCATAAAGCCTAACATCCAGCAGCTACACAGTGAATATAATTATTGCATGGACTTACATAGTTTAGGCGATACAGAGAAACAAGGTAGCATATAATGAAATAAGTACCACACTCTTATTTTTCACTGTAGCAACTTACGTTCTGGTTGTTTTTCATTGGGTGTTATGGATCGCACAAAATCCTGTGGTGTCATAAACACTTCAGATTCACCATGCTCACTGATTACTTTCAAGGTGGCAAAATAGCGGAAGATTTTATCTGGTGTGGAATATGCACGAATCCTATTCTCATATTCCATCACCTAAAATTAGAAAATCAGAAAGTGTTACTGTATTAAGCAATTCTCATTTTCATGTATTTTCTCTTATTGGGAGAAATTTTATACCATTTTTCCTATAACTTTTTTTTTAATATTAGAAATTACTTGTGTCTCAAAAACCTATGACATACTACTCATACTTCAGTTGAAGCAATGATTGTATAAGTTTTGTTTAGAATGTTTTTTAAGGTGTTTTTTTTAGTTGGAAGATGATTGCTTTACAATGTTGGTTGGTTTCTGCTGTACAGCATCACAAATCAGTCATAACTCTCTCCATATATATAGTAAGTCCTCTCCCTTTTTAAACAATTTTGTTTTATTTAAATTTTGGCTGTATTGGGTCTTCACTACTGCATGAGAGCTTTCTCTAGTTGCTGCCAGTGAAGGAAATCTCAGCTCTAAGGTGTGCAGGCTCAGCAGCTGTAAGCCCACAGGCTTAGTTGCCCTAAGGTATGTGGAATATTCCTGGACCAGGGATTGACCGGCATCCCCTGCAGTCCAAGGTGGATTCTTAACCAATGGGCCACCAGGGAAGCCTTAGAAGTTTTTGAATAGTTTCCTAATTTCCTAAATAATTGAAAGCAAGCACAAGAAAAATGCCGTACAAGAATTCAAAAAGTCTCAGTCAAAAGCTCCATACACATGAGAGCCTATCATTTTTCAAATACCAAGTTTTCTGGAAGGGATTGGTTTCACAGTTTTACTTTCACGCAATTTCCTGAATTCTAAAACAAAACAGACACGGGACTTTCACAGATCTGAACAACTTTCTCAAATACAAAGTACATTAAACAACAGCATACAAAATAAAATTACATATCACGGAAACTCAATTATTAACACATCTGAAGCAAAGACTTTTATTTTGGACTGAAACATTAGACTTCCAGAGAACATTTAAATATAGCATATTTAGAAAAGAGTAGATGTGGGAAGAACACAAGAAAATATTTGAATAGGAACAAAATTATATCTGGCATACATTTAACTAAAGAGTATAACATTAACATAAAAGCTAATATAAAAGTTAATATAATGTTAATATTAAATTCCATTTCCTTACCTAGCACCCAAGACCCCATCTGTACATGAAACATACAAAAATACTGTCATATTTTGCATAATATTCTTGTACAACCTATATTGTACTTTGGTGAAAAGATTTCTCTCATACCTGAATTTTATATGTTGAGATAACCAATGCTAAATAGTATCTTATAAATAACTGGCTAGAAAATATGTCAAGAAAATATGATCTAAAAATCCATATTGTAAGGCAATTATCCTTCAAATAAAAATTAAAAAAAATCTATCAGTGAATTCAATGTCTGTAAAAAACATTATTCAATGTCTCTATTTTTTAAAAAAGTTATTAATGTTTTAATTTGCTTTATTAACACAGCTATTACTGTAACTGTCATTTCTGGCTAGATGGTCGCTTTGAGGTCACCAAGAGCAGCTGGTTAACAATGGGCTCCATTCCATTACCAGATGTGCTTTCAGTCACCAAGAAAGGAATGCTAATTTGTAACTATACGTGACAGGGATCTTTCTAAAGCTAATTTGCATTAAAGTCTGAATACTGATTTCAGAAAATTTTTCAATAGATTTGGTACATGGCAGACACACTAAGCATTCCCTTAGCAGCCTTTCAACCCCTTAGCAGCCCTGAAACTTAGCTACAAGTCTTAAACCAAAGGCATTTTATATTTTACTACATCTGCTGCGTCATACCAGCTAGAAAACAAAAATAATCAGTTTGCAATATTTAGGGTATAAGCTACAGCTACTTCCAAAGATGTCTTTGTCAACTAAAATGTTAAGTCAATCATATGTAAGATAAAGGTAGAAAAAGAACAACTTAAAAGTCAATGATTTACAGACTGAAAATCAGATCCTTCATTGTTACCCAAAAAATACACTGCTGAATATTATTAATTAGTTTTAGTTTGAAATAATAGGTAAAGTAACAGACTTCCTGCATTTCCACATTTTTAGAGTTTAATATAGATCTACTGTATATTTTTGTTTTCACTTAGCAATCTAGCTTTTTTTTAAGTCTTTATTGAATTTGTTACAATATAGTTTCTTCTCCAAAAGGCATGTGAAAAGATGCTCAACACCACTAAGTATCAGAGAAATGCAAACTAAAACTATAATGAGGGCCTGACACCGGTCAGAATGGTCATCATCAAAAAGTCCACAAACAATAAATGCTGGAGAGGGTGTGGTAAAAAGGGAATCCTCCCACACTGTTGATGGGAATGTAAATTGGTACAGCTACTACGGAGAACACTATGAAGGTCCCTTAAAAAACTAAAAATAGAGCTGCCACAAGATCCAGCAATCCCAGTCCTGAGCATATATCTGGAGAAAAGCATTGTTTGAAAAAAAAATCCATGTATCCCAGTGTTCAATGCAGTACTATTTACAACAGCCAAGAGGTAGAAGCAAACTAAACATCTATTGACAGATGAATGGATAAAGAAGATGAGGTACATATACTCAAGGGAATATTACTCAGCCATTAAAAAGAATGAAATAATGCCATTTATAGCAACACAGATAGACCTGGAGTTTATCATATGAAGTAAGTCAGAAGAACAAATATCATATGATATTGGCTTATGTATGAATCTATGTAAATGATATAAATGAATTTATTTGCAAAATAGAAAAAGACTCATAGACTTAAGAGAACAAACTCATGGTGAGGGGAGGGACAGACTCAGAGTTTGGGACTGACATGTATACACTGCTATATTTAAAACAGATAATGAACAAGGAATACTGTATAGCACAGGGAATTCTGCTCAATATCCTATAATAACCTAAATGAAAAAAGATTTTGAAATAGATACTTGGCATGTGTAAACTGAATCACAGTGCTGTACACCTGAAATTAACATAATATTGCTAATCAACTATACTCCAATGTAAAATAAAAAGTTTGTTTTTTTAAAGAAGATAGATAACAAGTATTGGTGAGGGTATCGAGAAAAGCGGACACTTCTGCACTGCTGGTGGAAATGTTAAATTGATTCAATCATTATGGAAAACAGTATGGAGGTTTCTCAAGAAATTAAAAATAGAACTACCATATGACCCAATAATCCAGCTTTTGGGTATACAGCCAAAGGAAATGAAATCAGCATTTCAAAGTGGTATCTGTATTCCATGTTCATTGGCAGCTTTGTTCACAATAGCCAAGGTATAGAAAAAATCTACGTGTTCATCATGGAATCTCAAGGGACTCCAAAGAACCAACATAATTTTGAAAGAAAAAAAAAGTTGGAGGACTCTTAACTTTCTGATTTCAAAACTTATTACACTCATAAGAAGAATGTGGTATTGGCATAAAGATCGGCATATACACCAAACAAACAGAAAAGAAAGCCCAGAAATAAACCCTCATATATATCATCAAATGATTTTTGACAAGGGTGCCAAAATCATTCAGTGGAGAAAGGACAGTCTTTTTGACAAATAGTGTTGGGAAAACAAGATATCCACATACAAAACAAAAAACATACAAAAAAATGAAGTTGGGGGCGTCCCTGGTGGTCCAACGGTTAAGACTTCCAATTCCACTGCAGTGGGCACAGGTTTGATCCCTAGTCAGGGAAGTTCTGTATGCTGTGAGATGCAGCCAAAAAAGAAAAAAACAAGAAAACTTTTTAAAAAGATGAAGTTGCACCCTTATCTAACTCCATAATCAAAAATTAACACACAGTGAATCAAAGACCAAAATGAAAGATCTAAAACTAGAAAACTCTTTGAAGAAAACGCAGAACAAAGCTTCAAGATACTAGATTTAGCAGCACTTTCCTGGATGTGATGCCAAAAGCATATGCAACAATAGAAAAAAAAGAAAAACTTCATGGGTGTACCTATGGCTGATTATTGTTGATGTTTGGCAGAAAACCACAAAATTCTGTAAAGCAATTATCCTTCAATTAAAAAAATAAAGTGGCCAAAAAAAAAAAGGTACCATATATGAGTTAAAAAAAAACCTGCTGTACATCAAACAATAATATCAATAGAGTAAAAAGGTAATCTGCAGGAATTAGCAATCAGATCATATAGAAAACTACTAAAATTCCATTAAAGAAAATTTTAAAATGGGCAAAGGATGTGAACAGACATTTCTCCAAAGAAGATATACAAATGGCCAAAAAGCACTTGAAAAAATGCTCAACATCATTGATCATCAGGGCAATGCAAATGAAAACTACACCAAGATACTACCTCAGATCCATTAGGATGGCTAATATCAAAAAAACAAAAAAATAACAAGTGTTAGCAAAGATGTGGTAAAAGAGGAACCCTTGCAGGTGGGAACGTCAAATGGTGCAGCACTGCCTAAAACAGTGCTTCCATAAAAACAAGCACTTCCATTTAAAAAAAAAAACAACTGAAAATAGAATTACCATATGATAGTACTTTGGCCACCTCATGCGAAGAGTTGACTCATTGGAAAAGACTCTGATGCTGGGAGGGATTGGGGGCAGGAGGAGAAGGGGACAACAGAGGATGAGATGGCTGGATGGCATCACCGACTCTATGGACGTGAGTCTGAATGAACTCCGGGAGATGGTGATGGACAGGGTGGCCTGGCGTGCTGCGATTCATGGGGTCACAAAGAGTCAAACACGACTGAGCGACTGAACTGAACTGAAAGCAATTTCACTTCTGGGTATATACCCCAAAGAATGAAAAGCGAGGTCTCAAAGAGATATGTGTATACCCATGTTCAGAGCATCATTATTTATGATAGCTAATATGTGGAAGCAACCTAAATATCCATAAACAGATGAATGGATAAGCAAAACATGGTATATACATACAGTGGAATACTACTCAGCCCTAAGAAATTCTGACACATGCTACACCGTGATAAGCCTTGAGAACCAGGTGCAATAAGCCAATTACAAAAATACAAATACTATACAAACCCACTTGCATGAGGTTTTTCTTTCTTAGATATTCAAAAACCATAGAAAGTGGAATGGTGGTTGCTAGGGGGATCAGGGGGAGGGGACAGTAGGGAGTTATGTTTAATGGGTATAGATTTTCAGTGTTATAAGATGAAACAGTTATGAAGATGGATGATGGTGATGGTTGCACAATATTATGAATGTTTTTATTACCACTAAACTGTACACTCAAAACTGGTTAAGATGGTAAATGTTACAGTATATGTGTTTACCACAAAAAATATTGGAAGAAAAAGAAAAGAGACCTTGGGGGAGTACTGGAAGAACTAACGAGAAAAAAATATGAAAAATATTTAACAGATATACAGGATACATTGTAAGGATTCAAGAGAAAAGAAAGGACATTTAAAAAGAATTCCAAAAGAAAAGAAATGACAGTGAATCAGTACTGAAGCAATGTGTAAGAATTTTTCAGACTTCAGAACTTGAGGTTTCAAAACGGACAGTAAAATTAAAACCAAAAAAATAAAACAAAGCTAAATAAAATAAAAGAGAGAAGCATGCACAAACTAACAACAATAGTGTGCCATGAACTAAGTGATAGGACAGTCCTAGATCTTTGTACTTGAGAATCTGTTTAAATTAACATAAAACACACAAGACAACCAGGCCATGCACAGGAATAAAAACAAACTCAGGACACTTGTTTACATCTGAAGAGGAGGAGAGAAAAATGAGGTCAGGAGAGTATACAACAATGTATTTTTTATATTCACTGCTTCTTCTTACAAAAAGAGGAAAACACCAAAAAATGAAGCAAATGTAGCCAAATGTTAAAACCTGATAAAAATGAGTGTGGGCACATGTATATTTATTATAGTAGTCTCTATTTTTCTCATTGGATATTTAAAATATTACAGAAAAATCAAGAGAACATAAAAGAACAAAAGCAAAAGGTTTACATGAAAATGATGGCTCAGAGGTAAAGAACTGGCCTGCAATGTAGGAGACGCGAGAGGTGGGAAGATCCCCAGAAGTGGAAATGCAACCCACTCCAGTATTCCTGCCTGGAAAATCCCATGGACAGAGGAGCTTGGTGGGCTACAGGCCACGGGGTCACAAAGACTGAGCCATGGACATGACTGAGCTACTAAGCATGCAGGCATGATGATATCAAAGGCAGCATGTAAAGATGGTAGCAGTTTGGTATTCCAGGGTAAAAACCTGAATAGGATAGTATCTAGAAAAAAGTGCATGATCAAAAATGAAGCTTATTATTTTTTAATTGAAAGATAATTGCTTAACAATATTATGTTGGTTTCTGCCATATATCAACATGAATCAGCCACAGGTATACCTATGTCCTCTTCCTCTTGAACCTCCATCCCACCTCCCACCCCATCACACCTTGATGAAAGGTTGTCACAGAGTCCCAGTCTGAGTTTCCTGAGAAATACAGCAAATTCCCACTGGCTACCTATTTTACAATGTATATGTTTCCATGCTACTCTCTCCATTCGTCCCACTCTCTACTTTCCCTCTCCCTATATCCACAGTCTGTTCTCTATGTCTACGTCTCGATTGAAACTGAAAGTGTTAGTCACTCCGTCATGTCCAATTCTTTGCAACCCCATGGACTGTAGCCCTCCGGGCTCCTCTGTCCATGGAATTTTTCAGGCGAGAATACTGGAGTGGGTTGCCATTCCCTTCTCCAGGGAATCTTCCCTACCCAGGGATCGAACCCAGGTTTCCCACAATGTGGGCAGATTCTTTACCATCTGAGCCATGAGGGAAGCCACCAACAGAAGTCTTCATTGCTGCCCTGCAAATATGTTAATCAATACCACTGTTCTAGATTCCAAATATATGCATTAGTATATGATATCTGT
Organism: Bubalus bubalis; assembly: GCF_019923935.1. Lineage (NCBI taxonomy): Eukaryota > Metazoa > Chordata > Mammalia > Artiodactyla > Bovidae > Bubalus > Bubalus bubalis. The sequence goes on from NC_059160.1 coordinate 147,738,078, forward strand.
TTTTTTTCTGACTTATTTCATTCTGTATAATAGGTTTTAGGTTCACCGAGCTTATTAGAACTGACTCAAATGCATTCCTTTTTATGGCTGAGTAATATTCCATTGTATATATGTACTACAGCTAAAAATGAAGCTTATAATTTAATTAATGAAAGAAGAATCTTCAACATGTTTATATATAGACTATGTAAAAGAATGAATAAAAAAGAGTAACTAAATAAAAGGATAGAGAAAGAATAAGTGTTTAAATAGGTTTGGGGGGACAAAATGACAAATGGGATGACTACCTACTCACTGAGACTTTAGTGAAAGAAAAACTATGTTTCAGATTTATATTAAAAAGAGTTTATAGCTTTGGGAGTTACCAGTTAAGTAAACTACACTGATAGCTTTTATTTTTTCTGTGAAGCATAGGATATAGTCAACTCAATTGCTAGGTAGAAAGTAGAAGCAGAAAACGGAAGATTCAAAAACAAATGTTTACTTGGATCATTTTATACGGAGAAGGCAATGGCACCCCACTCCAGTACTCTTGCCTGGAAAATCCCATGGACAGAGGAGCCTGGTGGGCTGCAGTCCATGGGGTCGCTAGCAGTTGGACATGACTGAGCGACTTCACTTTCACGTTTCACTTTCCTGCATTGGAGAAGGAAATGGCAACCCACTCCAGTGTTCTTGCCTAGAGAATCCCAGGGACGGGGGAGCCTGGTGGGCTGCCATCTATGGGGTCGCACAGAGTCGGACACGACTGAAGTGACTTAGCAGCAGCAGCAGTGGCCCTACATTATAAAATGTAACATTTGACTATAAATGAAACTGCTGATGGCAAGATAAATTTGAACTTCCTTTAAGTTCACTCAGGGCAAAAGATTAAATAGATGTATCATTTTGGAAACAATGGCATGATGGATAATTAACTTGTAATGCATAAATTCTGTTCAAATTCACTTTAATCAGAAGTGGATTAGGGGAATGACATATTTAAGAGCTTCCTCCAAGTAAACAGAAGATCCAAATTCTCAAAGGAACTATTCTTGCTTGCAATTATACATGCTCCCCAGCACACATAAAGTAACTCAAATTATCTTGTTGTATTGATTAGTTATATTTTTTAGCAAGTAAAGGTAATTTTCTGAATTTCAATGTCAACATGCAAAATGTCTAAGAAATTCAGCCTTTTGACTTTTCATCATATGTCTGCTGAATTCAAATGCTCACCATCACAGGGATTACTAAAACTAAAGCTAAAACTTTTCACAGGTAAAGCTATATACAACAACATACTTTGTTAAAGATTTTAAATGCTAGAGTTATGTAAAGTTTATGCTGTCCTCAAAAAGTAGTTGATTTGTAGACTTCCAAAGAGATCTTCTTCTGCCTTTATAATTTGGCATCATAGATCAGTATATCACAGACTCAACTTCACATATATGAGAACATTCAGCATGAGAAAGATCCAAAAAGCAATGATCACCTTACGTAGTTGAACTGAAGAACAAAGAAAAGATATATTAATCTTGATTACAAATCCTATATTCTTCTCACTACCCCAATTAACTTCACATTCAAAGAATACATTTGCCTTAGAACATGATGGAAAATTGCAAAGAAGTGAATCACTTCAAAGAGAATATAAATCATTTGAAATATCTGATAAAAGACTCAACAGCATTATTATAAAATATAATTAACTATAGTTCTAATTAATTTATAAGATTGTGTTCCATACTTTTCTATCTCTGAATCCAGAACGTTTCTTCTTTTTCTCTTCTGGATAAGGCTCAAGACAAACACCTGCAGCCTTTTTTTCAGCATTACAATCTTCCCCTTCCTCTTTACTCTTCCCTTTATCACCAAGTTCACTCTTGATGTTGTTTGCAGATGGTGGAGATTCTGCAAGGGCCCTGGATATGCAAAAAATAAAAATTAAAAAATCTATCAATCAATTAAAGTCCATCACATTAAACAAACAAAGATTCTCAGCTGCAGCTTAGCAGGAGTAACAGCAATGAAATTCATTAAAAGTTCTACAAGAAAAGATTGCTCAAAAAATTAAAAATAACATGAATCTGCCACAGATGTACACGTGTTCCCCATCCTGAACCCCTTTTATTTGTATATTGACACATGTTTTGATTAATATTACTATACTGATAATTATTAATAAATACTTTGAATATTAAAAAAAAAAAAAGTTAAAAAAAAAAATTAAAAATAGAACTAACATAAAATCCAGCAATTCCACTTATGGTTATATATCCAAAAGAACTGAAAGCGGGGTCATGAGGAGATTTTTGCACTCATGTTAATAGCAGCATTACTCATAATAGCTAAAATGTGGAAACAACCAAATATATACTGATAGATAAAACTGATAAAAGAAATATGGTATACTCATAGAATAATATTAAGCCAGAAATCAACTCCTTTTCCATAAAAGAGACAACTGGAAGAATAAAAGTACACGCAGGAATAGGATGGTCAGTTAACACTCACCTTTTCCACAACAGACCAGTACTTGCAGTTACTGCAGATGCTCCAAGAAAAGCCACCATCATTAGCCGTCGCCTCATCTGGGTGGGCTGTGATCCTCCATGGTACCATCGAGAGCCCACTGCCAGCTCTGCCAACGCAGAAAGTGAGTTAAGACGAAACATCCTATGGACAAAAAGTAGAAATGTTATTCCTAGCAAATGGCAGTGACAGTGATGATGATGATGACAACAGTATTAAAGCCAATAAACACTAGCTATTTAATGGCAGACAATATTCTAAACACTTGACAATACCATGTATTATCCCATTAAATCCTCAGAACAATCAAATGAGACAAGTACTACGACCCATAAACCTGATATATCAGTCAAGGTACAATCAGAAGAAACCACATGGTAATTTGAACAGGGAAAGTTTAATATAAAGCATTATTAATTACAATAAGCAAAGAAGTACTAAGGGGTAGAGACTTAAGATATAGGGAGCAGTCACTACTTACAGGGCTATTTCAGAGCAACAAAAAAGGAATGTATCTGTAAAGGGGCCACTCCCAACTGGGCTGAGATCAGACACTGTGGTGAGGATGCAGCTATGGATGTCTGAGAAATTTGCTAAAGTGCTATACCAAAAGAACTCACCGTAAAGCCATCCACAAGTGACTGAAGGAGAAACGGGCATTTCTTCTAGATTACATGACTTTTTGTAGTGGCAATTCATTTAAATCACAAAAAGTAACCATGCTTCTCCTTTTTCATTTTCTCAAAGCATAGTTTACTTCTTCCTGATTTAAATTATCTTGTACTTTGTACATATACTCACATATTCACATATTTGTAACATACATAAGTTTGCCCCACCTTCAACATACACACGTGGTTCTGAGTTTCCTTTAAGGTCAAAATTATTCTTTACCTTTCTGAAAACAGTCTAAAATAGTGGTTGTTACATTATAACTGCTTAAAATATTTAACAATTTTACTTTAATATGAAAACTGTCAAGTTACAAATTACACAGGTACTGGCCCTGTGCATTTAAGTGTGTTTCTCGGCCCCAATATACTATGTCTTTTGTTGTTTGGGTCCAAGTCAAGTTAGACTCTTTCGCTGTCTCCCTGAGCTGCTTACTGACTCTTCTCTGAGATCAATACTTATAATCTCAAGTGTATCTTTCTCCTAGCTTCCTTCATTCAACCTAGCTCCAACATCAAAGTTGGAGCTAAATCTTGCCCTTACAGATAAAGTGGGGAATAATTAGTTTTTTCTATGTCATATAACCTAAGCTTCAGCAACACAATTCTTACATCCCTTCCTATCCTAGAAGTCACCTCATTTTATTGCACATAATCTAGCAAATTCCAGCACCAAGAAGATTGTCCTTTTGTTTTCTTCCTGTCAGTCAACTTCCAATTCATTTTTAAATTAACATTTTCCAAACCCACAAGTGCATTCACACACAGCATTGGTCTATGACAAAAACAAGCATAACTAAAATACTCATATCTGGTGAAAACATTATTCCTCACTGACAACAGAAAGAAAAGGGCACTTGAAAGTTTTCAATGTGAAAGACAAATAACAACCAATTCAAAAGCTGGACCAGGGACTTCCCTGGCAGTCCGGTGGTTAAGATTCTGTGCTCTCACTTCTGAAGGCCTGGGTTCAATCTCTGATTGGGGAACTAAGGTCATGCAAGCTGGGTAGCATGGCCGAAAAAAAATCTAACTGCATAGGAGATGTGGAAGACAAACAGGAAAAAAACTAAAATAATAACGACAACATTAAGTAATATAGAAGGTAAAATGGGATAGGAATCCAATGACTCAAGATCTAGTCTCAACTCTACTACTAAACAGCTGTGCACAAAGTAAGCTCATCTCTCCTCCCCAGAGAAGAGTATCTACTGATGAGACAACTGCCTCCAGGAGTTTTAGGGTTTGTTTTCTCTCTTTCATATTCTCATACCACTGGTGAAAAAAGATAAAGCAAAATTTAATCTATTTCAGTTAGGAGGAGAGACTAAAACAGAGTGAAGTAAGCCAGAAAGAAAAACACCAATACAGTATACTAACGCATATATATGGAATTTAGAAAGATGGTAACAATAACCCTGTGTACGAGACAGCAAAAGAGACACTGATGTATAGAACAGTCTTATGGACTCTGTTGGAGAGGGAGAGGGTGGGAAGATTTGGGAGAATGGCATTGAAACATGTATAATATTATGTACGAAATGAGTTGCCAGTCCAGGTTCGATGCACGATACTGGATGCTTGGGGCTAGTGCACTGGGACGACCCAGAGGGATGGTATGGGGAGGGAGGAGGGAGGAGGGTTCAGGATGGGGAACACATGTATACCTGTGGTGGATTCATTTTGATATTTGGCAAAATTAATACAATTTTGTAAAGTTTAAAAATAAAAAAAAAAAAGAAAACTAAAATTAAAAAAAAAAAAAAACTTACTAGCTTTGAGAACCCATTTCTGTATGGTATGGCTTCGGAGGATTTTAAACTTTGGAGGTCCTGAGTTATAGGAACATTCCACTTACATTTGGCATTGTAATTCAGTTGTTACTGTCTACCTCTCATTTCACCACTGATTTTAATCTCATTCCCCAAAGTACACATCAAAATATATATCTATTCATCGTCTCTAGTGTAATTTCCAAAGATGCCAAGTAAACTGAGGGAAAAAACTATCTCACTGAGCACAGACTATTACAATTTAATTCCCAGCTTTGTACTGAAGAAATGGTGTAACTAGTTGAATGTGCTAATTTTTGATGAGAGACCATTTAAACAGATTTAAGGAGCTCCACTTTCCAACTGAGTCTGGAAAACTGAATAGGCCAATTGGCAGCAGTTATGTAGTATACCTGTGGTGGATTCATTTTGATGTTTGGCAAAACTAATACAATTATGTAAAGTTTAAAAAAATAAAATTAAAAATAAATAAATAAAAGAGAAAAAAAATAAATTTAAAAAATTAAAAAAAGAAAAAGAAAATTAACATGTACATTTATGACATGGATTAAATAAAATCAAAACCAGTGCATTTTTCTCTTCCCTAAGAGTCCCCATCTTTCTCCTAAAAAAAGCATGCCTCTAAAAAATTGCTTTTATGTTAACTGAAAAAAGATGAAGAGGTATTTCTAATCAAGAAATGCCAAGGGAAGCAAGTAAAAGACAATTCTGTTAGGAAGAAAAGCATTATCCTTGCAACAAGAAACAGAACAAGTTAGTTAAAAACAAACAAATAAAAACTTGTAACAGTATAACATTACTGTGTTTCCATACCTATTATTATTAAACTATTATGCTTAAGGTATCGCTTTTGGTAAATTTCAAAGGGGCACAGAACCAGAAAATCACTTAATTAAACATCCCTATTTTACAGGTGAAGGAACAAAGATCCAGATAAGTAATGCAGTTTACTCATAGCTAATTAGTACAAAAACCTACAGTAGATCCTAAAATTCTTGACTCCAAAAAAGCAACCCAAGGAAGGGGAATCACTTTAATTAACTGTTTGCAGCAAAATAAATATAACAGCCACACTTCAAAAGGAGATCAAGGGTCCAACCACAGAAAGATAAACAATTTTTTAACAGACTACAACGTAATACAAATATTAACATTATAACCCTTGCTGCTGCTGCTGCTGCTAAGTTGCTTCAGTCGTGTCTGACTCTGGGCAACCCCATAGACAGCAGCCCACCAGGCTCCCCATCCCTGGGATTCTCCAGGCAAGAACACTGGAGTGGGTTGCCATTTCCTTCTCCAATGCATGAAAGTGAAAAGTGAAAGTGAAGTCGCTCAGTCGTGTTCGACTCTTCGCGACCCCATGGACTGCAGCCCACCAGGCTCCTCCGTCCATGGGATTTTCCAGCCAAGAGTACTGGAGTGGGGTGCCATTGCCTTCTCCTTAATTAACTGTTTGCAGCAAAATAAATATAACAGCCACACTTCAAAAGGGGATCAAGTGTCCAACCATAGAAAGATAAACAATTTTATAATAATAGACTACAATGTAATATAAACATTAAAATTATAATTATTAGAAAGTATTAAATATTATTTCACAAGCCAACAGAAAGCTGTGCTAAAGATATAAAAAGACAGATGGAAAAAGAAATAAACGTGGCTCTGTAAGCTATGAAAAGATACTTAATATCACGCATAATAAAAGAATGCAAATTAAAAATATATTGAGGGCTTCCCTGGTGGTCTAGTGGTTTAGAATCCATCTGCCATGCAGGGGACATGGGTTCGATCCCTAGTCCAGGAAGATCCCACATGCCAGGGAGCAATTAAGCCAGTGTATCACAACAACTAAGCCCATGCACTGCAACTACTGGAGCCTGGGTGATAGGGCCTGTGCTTCGCCCTCAATAAGAAGCCCATGCATCACAACAGAGAGTGACCCTCATTTGCAACTAGAGAAAGCCTGCATGCAGCAACGACGAACCAGCACAGCCAAAAATAAAATAAATAAGTCCAAAAAAAAAACTATACTGACATTCACTCATTATGCTGGCAAAACCCAGAAGTTTGAAAACATACTTGTTAGCAGTGCTGTAGAAATGGCACTGCTGAGGAATGTGTAAATTGATACAATCTATGGAGGGCAATTTGGTAATATCCATCAAAATCACCCAAATAAGTTGCATACAAAGACGCAGCAATTACACTTCTGATTTAATACATTACTGATACACTTGCACACCTCTGAAATTACACATATAGACAGTTATTCATTGCATCATAACTGTAAAAAACCCGCCTCTTTGCGACCTCATGGACTATAGCTTGCCAGGCTCCTCTGTCCATGTAACTCCCCAGGCAACAATACTGGAGTGGGGAACCACTTCCTTCTCCAGGGGATCTTTCCAACCCAGGAATTGAACCTGTGTCTCCTACATTGAAGGCAGATTCCTTACCATCTGAGCCACCAGAGAAGCCCATGAAACAAACAGCAAAAGACTAAAAATCACCCCAAAGAGAATCAAGAGAGAAATGCTGAAACTATGATAATACACACAAGGCAATAACACATAGAGATTAAAAGAAAAGGAAAAACTATGTATATATTTGTAAAGATTTTCAAAACATACTGTTATCTTACTAAAGCAAGGTGTGGGACAGCATATGTAGTACACTACCCTTCATGTAAAAAGAGGGGAAATAAGAATGCATATTTGTATATTCTTATTAAGTAACTCTGGAAGGACACACCAATAGTGTGTGTCCTATACCAATACGAATAAAAGCAAGTAATACCAACAGTGCTGTCAGGGTTGGGAAATGGGTAAGATTATCAGACGGAGATTTTTATGACATAGCATTTCATTTTTAAAACTATGCTCCAGACTTTATCCTGAGCCTGACTTAAAATATCTGCTTACACTCTATGTTATACCCCTGGTATTTATGACCTCTGACAACTGCACATTTAAAGAACAACTGCTTGGCTCTTGCACTCCAGACACTGGCCTACACCTCTTTTGTACTATTTCTGTTTGTTACTCAGCACTACTGTTAAAAGCAATATCTGATAATACTAAGGCCAAGATGTATTTCTAAGATTTATCTATACCTGTGGCGGATTCATGTTGATGTATGGCAAAACAAATACAATATTGCAAAGTAATTAACCTCCAATTAAAATAAATAAATTTATATTAAAAAAATAAGATCTATCTATATTTGGCAATCAATAAAACTCAGACCTCAACTAAAACCCCAGCTTTCAAAGTGTTTAGTTTACATGAATTAAGATTCTGAGAAAACAAGGACTAAGTGTTCTTTATATCTGTATTTCTAGACTTTAATACAGTATCTGTCACAACTAGTTTATACAGGTGATGGTCCAGCGAACTCCATGAACCTGGAAATACAGCTGCTCTCTGAGAACTACATTGTAAAATCAGCAATATCTCGAGTACTCACAACTTTATAGTCATCTGAATGGCAGCTGTATACTAACCACAGAATTGGATTCAGTAGGCCATCAGAGCCTTAATCATTAAGTATCTTAATTATACACTTAACTCTCCTTTATTCTATTTCTATGCTCACTTAAATTGAAGAAAGTCGGGAAAACCACTAGACCATTCAGGTACAACCTAAATTAAATCCCTTACAATTATACAGTGGAAGTGACAAATAGATTCAAGGGATTAGATTTGACAAGACAGTGCCTGAAGAACTATGGACAGAGGTTCGTGACATTGTACAGGAGGCAGTGATCAAACCATCTCCAAGAAAAAGAAATGCAAAAAGGCAAAATGGTTCTTTGAGGAGGCCTTATAAATAACTATGAAAAGAAGAGAACTGAAAACTAGAGAAAAGAAAAGAATGCAGAGTTCCAAAGAACAGCAAGGAGAGATAAGAAAGCCTTTCTCAGTGATCAGTGCAAAGAAATAGAGGAAAACAACAGAATGAAAAAGACTAGAGACCTCTTCAAGAAAATTAGATACACCAAGGGAACATTTCATGCAAGGATGGGCACAAAAAAGGACAGAAATGGTATGAACCTAACAGAAGCAAAAGACATTAAGAAGAGGTGGAAACAATACACAGAATTATACAAAAAAGATCTTCAAGACCCAGATAACCACGATGGTTAACCACCTAGAGCCAGACATCCTGCAATGAGAAGTCAAGTGGGTCTTAGGAAGCATCACTACAAACAAAGCTAGTGGAGGTGATGGAATTCCAGTTGGCTATTTCAAATCCTAAAAGATAATGTTGTGAAAGTGCTACACTCAATATGCCAGCAAATGTGGAAAACTCAGCAGTGGCCACAGGACGGGAAGAGGTCAGTTTTCATTATAATCCCAAAGAAAGGCAATGCCAAAGAATGCTCAAACTACTACACAATTGCACTCATCTCACATGCTAGCAAAGTAATGCTCAAAATTCTCCAAGCCAGGCTTCAGCAGTACGTGAACTGTGAACTTCCAGATGTTCAAGCTGGATTTAGAAAAGGCAGAGGAACCAGAGATCAAATTACCAACATCCACTGGATCACTGAAAAAGCAAGAGAGTTCTAGAAAAACATCTATTTCTCCTTCAATGAATATGCTAAAGCCTTTGACTACGTGGATCACAACAAACTGAGGAAAATTATTCAAGAAATGGGAGTACCAGATAACTTGACCTGCCTCCTGAGAAATCTGTACACAGGTAAGAAGCAACAGCTAGAATTGGACATTAGACTGGTTCCAAATTAGGAAAGGAGTACTCAAGGCTGTATATTGTAACCCTGCTTATTTATCTTATATGCAGAGCACATCATGAGAAATGCTGGACTGGATGAAGCACAAGCTGGAACCAAGATTGCCGAGAGAAATATCAATAACTTCAGATATGCAGATACATCACCCTTCTGGCAGAAAGTGAAGAAGAATTAAAGAACCTCTTGATGAAAGTGAAGGGGATGACAGAGGATGAGATGGTTGGATGGCATCACCGACTCAATGGATATGAGTTTGAGTAAACTCCTGGATCTGGTGATAGACAGGGAGGCCTGGCATGCTGCGGTCCATGGGGTCGCAGAGAGTCAGACACGACTAAGCAACTGAACTGAACCGAACCGAAGTTCACTTAGTAATTGTGATCATAATTCTGCTTCCTGTTTAGACTGCCTTCAAAGAGAGAGCATGTTGATCTGAAGATGGGTGTTTCTAGTTCTCATGGTAAATTAAACTGACAATCTGCAAACTGGTTTATAATTTTAATCTCCCATATTAGTCAGTCTAATGAAGCTTCACCGAAGCAGATAAATTACATGGCAATAATAAGATTCAGTTTGAGGCCTTGGTCCATGGTGACATCTTGCCCCTCTGACTTGCCATTTCATTCAAACTTATACCCCAGAGAGAATTTCCCAGAAGTTTTGCATGGCCAGAGTCACTGAACCTAGGGAACCACATTTACTTTTCCTTCTGCCCAGGCTGTAACTGAATAAGTGGAAGGCAATAAATGAAGAGTCTAAAGAAAGGGAAATGATGGGAATATTGTTTTGCTGGACATGATACAGATTGTTGTATGAAGTAAGCAAGACTACTTGTACTTTTTCTACAATAGTAATATAGGAATACATTTGTGTTGAAAATGTTGTTGTAGAGAAATATATAAAGAAACTATGCATACATGCACATATATATATTCTTCACATCTTTCCACTATGGCTTGTCACAGGATATTGAATATAGTTCCCTGTGCTATATAGTAGGGCCTTGCTGTTTATCCATCCTATATATAATAATTTGCCTCTGTTAACCTTAAACTCCCATCCTCCCCTTCTCTAACCCCATTTTTAACTTTGATACTGACAAATTATCCTTCAACACTGACACTTCAATTTACATACCCACCAGCAGTGTATGAGGGTATTCCTTCTCCTGTATTTTCTAGTCTCAATCTTTTCCATTTATATTAATATGATAGGTAAAAAATCTAATTTAATTCATATATACCCTATAGGTATATAGGACTATAGATAAATAGGACGATAAAGTAAGCTGAGTGCCGAAGAATTGATGCTTTTGAACTGTGGTTTTGGAGAAGACTCTTGAGAGTCCCTTGGACTGCAAGGAGATCAAACCAGTCAATCCTAAAGGAAATTAGTCCTGAATATTCATTGGAAGGACTGATGCTAAAGCTGAAGCGCCAATACTTTGGCCAACTGATGTGAAGAACTGACTCACTGGAAAAGACCCTAATATTGGGAAAGGTTGAAGGTGGGAGGAGACGTGGACGACAGAGGATGAGATGGTTGGATGGCATCACTGACTCGATGGACATGAGTCTGAGTAAGCTCCAGGAGTTGGTGATGGACAGGGAGGCCTGGTGTGCTGTAGTCCATGGGGTCACAAAGAGTTGGACATGTCCCAAGTGACTGAACTGAACTGATACCCTACAGTTAATGAGTTTGACAGTATTTGTTTATTTTTCAAGAGTTCATTGTTGGTTTTCTGAGGACCATTAGAATATTAAGCTGCATTTATTTTCTTTTGTTCCATATTCCCAATCTACGTGCTTTATCTTTCCTTACTTGCAAAAAGGGGCATTTGTTTCATCTAGATTTTTTTTTTAGGTATAAAATAATATATTTAGGTTAGATGTAATATTAATCCTTTCATTCAATGTTACTTTTAAGTAGAATGTTATTTTTATTAAACAACAACAAAAGGTTATAACTTCCTTAATCTGAACCATTTCAATACTTTTTTAATTCAATCCAACTGAGCTCCACCAGAGCTGCCTGGCAAGATTTGTTCTACCTAATGTTATGCTTTCTAATGACTGGTTACACTTTCAAAACACTTGAATTGATTAGTCATTCATCACATTACTGAAAAGAAAAGATGATTTAATCTAAACAGCAATGAAGTTCTCAAAAATACCCCTCAAGTGTTTCATCTTCACACTAGCTAAAATTTACACTTCACATATACTAAAAATTACAGTGTACTCAATTCAACTGCAGTACAGGGACACAGCTACTTCAGTGTTTCACAACACAGATGGATACAATTTTTAAAATTTATTTTACTAAAGCTATAACCTAGAACACTCATTAAATACACACTAGGCAGTAGAGCAAACATCAACAAGTATATTGATTTCACTGATATTTGCAACACTTATTCTTTGCCTAGGGTGTGTGTTATTCCCAAAGTACATGCAATCTATGAAAGTAACAGTTGCCATGAACACAGGAGAATAAACATTAGGGAAAAAAATGAGCATTGCTATTGCTATATTTAAGATTCACTGACTTCTGAGAGCAGATTTAAGCAGATTTCAGGTTGCCGGTGAAAATATTCCTTGGGCAAACTTTAAGAATTACTGTAATTAATATTTTCATAATTGATTTCATATCCATAGCATGGCAAATAGATGGGGAAACAGTGGAAACAGTGGCTGACTTTATTTTTTGGGGCTCCAAAATCACTGCAGATGGTGATTGCAGCCATGAAATTAAAAGATGCTTACTCCTTGGAAGGAAAGTTATGACCAACCTAGACAGCATATTAAAAAACAGAGACATTACTTTGCCAACAAAGGTCCGTCTAGTCAAGGCTATGGCTTTTTCAGTGGTCATGTATGGATGTAAGATTTGAACTATAAAGAAAGCTGAGCGCTGAAGAATTGATGCTTTTGAACTGTGGTGTTGGAGAAGACTCTTGAGAGTCCCTTGGACTGCAAGGAGATCAAGCCAGTCCATCCTAAAGGAGATCAGTCCTGGGTATTCATTGGAAGGACTGATGTTGAAGCTGCAACTCCAATACTTTGGCCCCCTGATGCAAAGAGCTGACTCATTGGAAAAGACCCTGATGCTGGGAAAGACTGAGGGCAGGAGAAGGGGAAGACAGAGGATGAGATGGCTGGATGGCATCACCGACTCAATGGACATGGGTCTGGGTGGACTCCGGGAGTTGGTGATGGACAGGGAGGCCTGGAGTGCTGCAGTTCATGGGGTCGCAAAGAGTCAGACATGACTGAGCGACTGAACTGAACTGAACTGAACTGAGAGTTCACTAACCTGGGCTTATGTGTCTTCATGAAAGCAGAAACAAAGGACTGCAACTAATACAATATATAAAGCCTAATATAATACTTTGGGCTTAGACACATTCAAATGTTTGTTGATTTAAACAGAAATACAGTATTTTGGATAATGCCAAATACTTATAAAAATACTGACTTAATAGGCTACTGGACTGCAGTGAGAAGAATCAAGTTTCTAGCTTGGTTGTTTCTAAATGCCTTAACATGACAAACTATTTCTGTACTACCCCTCTGACCAGCATTTCTTTAGACCCGAATGAAATCCCACCTCATCCAAGTGGGATTTATTTACATAACTTACAAAAGTTGTGTAAAATAATCATTGCTACTCTCGATTCCTTCCTCTGAATTCCTATATAATTAACAGTTTGTACCACTATTATAGTACTTTGTTTATTAAATCATCTTAATGTATGCCTGCAAACTTGCCAGAGAGACTACAAATCTAAAGATATGAAGCATATTTTAGCTTCTAAGTATCCCAAGTGCCAGTTAATGAATCTGAAGTTATTACTAACAGTAATAACAAGTGTTAATGTTCAATTACACTTGAGTACATACAGAAAACTTAGGGTCTCTTTCTACCTCTACTACTACCCTGCTATGTGACCAGTAAAAGTCTTATCCTGTCTAATAATGCAGGGAGATGCACAGCACAGGTGGTTATTTCTAAGCCCTTTCTGGCTTTAAGAGTTTTTTCAGAAAAACAAAATGTAAAGGTATTTTGTACTGTTTGGAAGAAGAAAGTCATCCTGATTGGCTATTAATGACATAACAAACTACATTAGCCTCATTGGCTTAAGAAAATTTCATATAATCTAAAATGTCCAATTGCCATTATTTCATTTAAGTCTTTAGTTATTTATTGAACAAGGTACTGTGAAGGCACTGCAGGAGACACAAAGATGAGTGAGACATAGTGTGCCCACAAACAACTTCTAACTTGGTAGTGAACCTAAAACAACTATTCAAATAACCATAATGCAAAACAGGGAAAAAGGTGTTACTACAACACAGAAACAGATTCAAAGAAAGAAAAACTTACACTAGGTGGAAAAGCCGAAAGGGCTCAAGAAAGAATTCAAGGAAGATTTACTGAGAGTGGGAAAAAGCTAAGCATTCTTTACAAAAGATCTTGGCTGAATACACTGTCTTAGAAGCCTTTGTCATTTTATCTGAGGAATGGGATAAGCTACCAGAAATATAATCTTTGCTGTACAACTATGACACTTCTAAAAATGCAGTAAAATGTCAGATTTTAATTATGCCAAATAATTTTTTAAAACATCTGCATACATTTCCTTTAGATGAAATGAATCAGATTGAAAGTTCTGCAATGAAGACACCAGGATGACTGCCAAAACACAGCAGAGATTAACATTCATGTCTAGAAAAGATGCATTTTCATACCTCAAAGTGACATTACTGACAGTATAAATAAGGAAACCTCACACTTCAGCTCATTCTGTTCTGAGAAGTGAGTATTTTTCAATAGCAGAGAGAGAACTATTTTAATGATGTTGGTAATGTAAAGTTAATTTAAGTCATAGAAGTCACTAATAGTAAAAAAAAAAAAAAACTATGCACAAGAATCATGTTACAGAAATGTTAGGTTTTACACAGAACTTTTGTTATATGCCTGCTACAGAAAAACAAGTCAATATCTCATAGTATGCAACTCTCTGAAACATTCCTTCAATCATCTAAGAACCTCCAAAGTTCACTTTGTCAAAACACACACACATATCTGCCCTACACATACACACACACCTGCACTGCACACACACACACACACACATAGTTTTTATTACTGCAATTATAAAATCTGAAACTCACATCTGGTGAGGGAGGGAAGAAGAAATGAATAGCAATTTCCCTTCCTCGAACAACTGCACAAAAGAACAAAGGAAGTCTATTTAAAACAAAAAAATACCATCCAGGAAACCACACAAATAATGGTAATCAATATAAATTTTCTAAAACCACTAGTATGTGCTAATGTATTGAGGTGAATAAGCTTCTTCCAATACTTAGAATTTCCATAAAAGAATGTCTCCAACTTTTGATTCAAGTCTTGGAAATTAGGTACCTATAGAGTTATAATGGTAAACAAATAGTTTTAATGAACTGAAGAACCATTACAAAACACTATTGAATGAAAAAAAAATCAGTTATCAGTAAGGAAAGCTAAGCACTGCTCTAAAGAAATTAGTGTCAAGAAAGTACTGACTTGTACAAGCAAAGGCCAGGGTCTGTAGAAGTGAAGAGGAACAGAAGTAGTCTAGAAGATACACTGTGGAGAACCATTTTTAACTCTCCACCTCCTCTAAACACCTTTGGTTTATCCAAAATTAAGATACATTTCAATTTCAAGCCCTAAGCCTCAAAATTTTTATGGTGACTTAGCTATATTTTTGGCAATACCAGCAGTCACAAAATCCTCCTATATAACAAAAAATTTCACTTAAAATATTTGTTTAAACAATTCTTATTATAGGATAATCCAATAATGTGCTGTTAACCAATATTTGATTATTCACTTGGAATTTTCTGTCAACTCTCAGAATATAAAATGTAATCTTTATCAACAAACCAAAGTATAAAGTGTTAGGTTAAGGTTTGCATATATACGATTTTAAGATAACAAACAGAGGAGTTGCTGAAGTCATTAGAGAATGCCTACATTTCTATCTCCCAATATTTTCCCCAAAAGCAATGCAGAACAACAAAAAGGGGAAAACAGTCACATGAAAACCATGAAAAATATGCATAAGGGCAGAGGGCATATGGGAAATCTCTGTACCTTCTTCTGGATTTTGCTTTAAACATAAAAGAGCTCTTAAAAAAAAAAAAAAAGTAAACTCTTTTTAAAAAATTCATATGGAATCTCAAGGGACCCCAAATAGCCTAAACAATCTTGGAAAACAAGATGAACAAAGTTGGTGAACCCTTACTTCCTGATTTCAAAACCTACTACAAAGCTATAGCTATCAAAACAGTATGATATGGCATAAAGACAGACATAAATGGCATAAAATAGCCCAAAAATAAACCTTCATATATATGGTCAACTGATTTTCAGCAAGGGTGCCAAGACCATTCAACAAAGAGAGGACCTCTTTTCAACAAACAGTGTGGAAAACTACATGTCCACATGCCAAAGAATGAAGATGAACTCTTAGCTTACACCACATGCAGAAATTAAAATTCACCATACATTTAAGCATAAGAGCTAAAGCTGTAAAACCCTTAGAAGAAAACACAGGGAAAACATCTTTATAATACTGAGTTTGGCAATGGCTTCTTGGATTGAACATCAAAAACACAGGTAACAAAAGAAAAAATATATTGATTTCATCAAAATAAAAACTTTTGTGCATGAAATTAGAATACCATGAGAATGAAAACACAACCCACACAGAGAGAAAAAATATTTTCAAATAAGGATTAATATCCAGAATATATAAAGAACTCCTACATCTGAACAACAAATTAAGAGTTCAGTTCAGTTCAGTCGCTCAATCGTGTCCAACTCTTTGCGACCCCATGAACTGCAGCACACCAGGCCTCACTGTCCATCACCAACTCACGGAGTTCACTCAAACTCAACATCCATCGAGTGGGTGATGCCATCCAGCCATCTCATCCTCTGTCGTCCCCTTTTCCTCCTGCCCTCAATCCCTCCCAGCCTCAGAATCTTTTCCAATGAGTCAATTCTTCGCATGAGGTGACCAAAGTATTGGAGTTTCAGCTTTATCATCATTCCTTCCAAAGAACACCCAGGGCTGATCTCCTTTAGAATGGACTGGTTGGATCTCCTTGCAGTCCAAGGGACTCTCAAGAGTCTTCTCCAACACCACAGTTCAAAAGCATCAATTCTTCAGTGCTCAGCTTTCTTCACAGTCCAACTCTCACATCCGGAATGCTCAAAATTCTCCAAGCCAGGCTTCAACAACTGGTGAACTGTGAACTTCCAAATGTTCAAGCTGGTTTTAGAAAAGGCAGAGGAACCAGAGATCAAATTGCCAACATCCACTGGATTACTGAAAAAGCAAGAGAGTTCCAGAAAAACATGGATTTCTGCTTTATTGACTATGCCAAAGCCTTTGACTGTGTGGATCACAATAAACTGTGGAAAATTCTGAAAGAGATGGGAATACCAGACCACCTGACCTGCCTCTTGAGAAACCTATACGCATGTCAGGAGGCAACAGTTAGAACTGAACATGGAACAACAGACTGGTTCCAAATAGAAAAAGGAGTACGTCAAGGCTGTATATTGTCACCCTGCTTATTTAACTTATACGCAGAGTACATCATGAGAAACGCTGGGCTGGAAGAAGCACAAGCTGGAATCAAGATTGCCGGGAGAAATATCAATAACCTCAGATATGCAGATGACACCACCCTTATGGCAGAAAGTGAAGAGGAACTCAAAAGCCTCTTGATGAAAGTGAAAGAGGAGAGTGAAAAAGTTGGCTTAAAGCTCAACATTCAGAAAACAAAGATCATGGCATCTGGTCCCATCACTTCATGGGAAATAGATGGGGAAACAGTGTCAGACTTTATTTTGGGGGGCTCCAAAATCACTGCAGATGGTGACTGCAGCCATGAAATTAAAAAAAATAAGAGTAATCCAACTCAAAAATGGGCAAAGAACCTGAACAGACATTTTTCCAAAGAAGACACACAGATGGCCAATAAATACATGAAAAAATGCTCAACATCACTAGTCATTAGGAAAATGTAAATCAACACCACAATGATATACTATTTCACACTTATTAGGATGGCTATTGTCAAATTTAAAAATGTATTTCTCAGACCTTTAAGATTTTTAAGCTAGAACTGAAATATGTAATGTACTAGCATGATAACAATACATCACAGGAATAATATCTTTATCATATATAGTCTTAACGCTTCTAACTGTTAATTTCTAAAACAGCTTAAAATATTACTTTGAACCAAAAATTTAAAGCTGAAAAAAAAAAGCTACGTTCAATGTCCTGCAACACAATATATTAGACTCGAATAACACAACTACACATTATTACCTTACAAAAAGGATTGTGCAGGATAAGAAAAAACACATCAGAAGGAATATTTTAAAAACCAGTATGGATATAAAATATTTTTATCAACATGATCAACAACTTAATGTAACAAACACAGAATACTGAACAGTTGCATATTACACATTAATTTCAAATACACACAAATATTATAGAAATTAACCACATGAAGTAACATCCGAGTTTTACATTTAAAAGTCAAGTGACAGTGGAAGTGGAAAGTTACAGATGAAGGATTGACCAAATGTTGATAAATAACGAAGCTGGGTAATGGATGCATAGGGGTTCTGTATATTAAGATGTTTTTCAAAATACTGTATAGATTTCAAAATTTTCATAACAAAAAGTGTTTAAAACTTGATTATAGAAGTTCTGGCTCCAGTTAACATGAAGTGGGCACACTCACTCCTTCCTGTCTGTCTCACTGAACGCAGCTAAAAGCCCTGAAGGAGTATCTACCTGAGGACTCTGAACAGTAAATGCCAGCAGGCAGAATGGAAAAGGAAACAGATTCTAAGGTAATGCTGAAATGGCAATGAGTTTCCCAATTCTTCCCTCTGGTCTCTCCAACTTAGCCTGACACCAAGCATGTGCACTGGATGCAGACAGAGAGGTCTCCAAGAGCCATTTATTTCTGGTTTGATGAGCAGGAAAAGGAACTTCTATGAGTAAGAAAGAGTGGGAGAAATCCCCTGGGTTTGCGTGTGTGTGTGTGTGTTTGCCTTTGTTTGTTTTCTCCCACTCAAGCAACAAACCATTCCTACAGTAGTGCCGAGGAACCAGCAGTTGGTAAGTCATCTAAAATCAGAAAAAAGGAAAAAAAAATTCTAACCAAAGGAACTGTGTCCCAGGAGCTCTGGGGCATCTCTTCTACTTTTCTGTCCTCTGGTCACTAGACCTAGGAGGCTGATATAGTTGAATTATGTAACAGGGTAGGGAAAGGAAAATTCTAGGCTTGAATTAAAAGAAAAGCGGTCCTTGGGAGCAAGTGAGTGTTGAGGATATCACAGAAAGGGGGCGCTCAATAAAGTAAAACCATAGGTTCCGTATGATCTCCTGAGCTCACCTCCAAGGTACACACTGATTTTATCTTAAGCAGCACAGCAAAGGATCTATGAACTAAGGTGCAAGGTAGATCACACTAAGGTTCAAGACTGGCCACTGTGTAGGGCACACAAGGGATGGATAGCACTGCAAAGGCGAGGAAAGCTGATCTGACATTGCAGCTACAACCCGTAAAAGGTGGGGTGGAATTTGCAGCCTGAACCTAACTAGGCCAACTGCTCACTAAAGGAAAAAATCCAACATTCTTTACAGGATTTAAATAAGATCTGTAGAGTCAAAATATGATATTCTAGGAGAATTCTTTGCCCATAGACCTGCTCTAAAAAACTACAAAAAGTTCTTTAAATAGAAAAACTATATAATATTGGAGAGAAACCTGAAAATTCAGGAGTGAAGAAAAAAAAAAACAGAAATTGTCTTTCATCGTTTCTGAGAAGTGTGCTGTAACTTTTACCTTTGTTCCTTTGTATGTAATATGTCATTTTCCCTCTGAGTTCTTGTTACTTGGTGCATGTTAGCTTGGTAGCAACGGGTTTCCCGTTGTCCCAGGATAACTACAATTTTCAGCAGTTACCTTGTGCCTCTGGATCTTGTGCATAGGGCTTTCTCAGTGACTCTGTCTCTTCTTCCTCAGATGTAGACTTTTCAAGATCTCAGCTTCTGACAGTTTCCGGCCCCTCTCCCAGGGGGTGAGATTTTTTTCTTTTCCTCTCCTCTAGACTTAATGGATATTAACTATGTTCTGAGGTGAGATATAAAATAAGTGCAACAACATGAAGCTTTGCATGCTAAATCGCTTCAGTAGTGTCCAACTCTGTGTGACCCCAGGGACTGTAGCCTGCCAGGTTCCTTTATCCATGGGATTCTCCAGGCAAGAATACTGGAGTGGGTTGACACGCCCTTCTCCAGGGGATCTTCCTGGCCCAGGGACTGAACCTGTGTCTCCTCCATCTCCTGCATTGGCAGGCAGGTTCTTTACCACTAGCGTCACCTGGGAAGATGTGGAGCAATAGGAACTTTCACACTTGATGTTGGAACTGTACATTGGCTTAATCACTTTAGAAAATTTTGACATTATCTTGATAAACAGAAAATACGAACACCTTTAACCCTGCAAATTTTTTTTTTTTTTGCTCTGCTGAGTCTTCGTTGCGGTCTGTGGGTTTTCTTTAGTTGTAGCACTTTGAGCTTCTCTAGTTGCGGCACACAGGCATAGTCGCCCTGCGGCATGTGGGTTTTTAGTTCCCTGACCAGCACTTGAACCCATGTCCCCTGCACTGGAAGGCAGATTCTTAATCACTGGACCACCGGGGAAGTTCCTAACCCTGAAATTGTACTGTAGAAAAGTTCAAACATATTCTGAGATATGAACAAAATGTTCACAGCAATGGTGTTTATAATAATCAAAACTAGCAACAACTCAAATATTCATCAACAGTTAAAGGGATAATAAACATGTCCTAATTCCTAATGCAGATAAAAGAATAAACAGGGATTCATGTCATAGTCACTTATGTGTACCTTAATTTTTTACACACTTTTACTTCAAAATAAAACATTTTTTAAAAGGAATTACTAAATTAACTTTGGAAAATTTACATCCCTCTCAAAATGCTTTACAAGTAACACAGGATAAGCCTCATAAATATAATGTTCATTGGAGAAGCATACCATAAAAGAATATAAATGGTTAGACTTCATCTATATAAAGTTCAAAACCAGACAAAACTAAGTGTTTAAGGATACACATAATCATGATTATCATCAAAATTCTGGAGGATAATTTATCTCCTGGAGAGATAAAATTGTTTTAGCAAATTATGTTCAGAGACTGAGACTGTCTTTGCCAATAACTTATTTAACTCAGGTTCACTGCAGGAATTACATGATAATATGTCACAAGCCAACACCATACAGGATAGTCTCTTTATAAGTAAATAAAGAAATAACATACTCCAAATCAATGGTAGACTGCTTTGGATTGTTGATTCAAATGAATACACTATTTTTCCAGACAAAGAGGAGATGAAGAAATAAGTCCAAATTTAGCCGAGGGGAACCTTTTTATGCGTTGGTTTTCAAAAGAGTCAGCTTAGCCAACCAAGAGCTGCCAGTGCAAAGTGAAATCCCTTGTTGCTAGAGCTGGATGTTAGTGGAAGGCAGGCTCCAGTGTTGGCGGACAAGGCGATCTCCTTCACAGGATGACTGCACAGTTTTCATCACTGCTGGCAAAGAGCAGCCTCGCTACAGCACGTCTTTGGAGAGCTATTTTAGATCAGAAAAGAGTAGCCTTGCCCAGATTGAACATTCTCAGTAAGTCCTCTCAAGTTCTTGGTATTTAAAGTTTAAATGTTCATTACGACATAGTCACTCCTCCATATGTTCACATCAACAAGCACTCAGCAGCACAAAAATTTTTATGCTATCATCTTGACACAGCCTCCCCGATGTAAACAAATACACCCTTAGATCAAAACAACTTCAGTTAAGCCATAAACAAGTATATGAAATCATAACAAGCCAACACACACAGGCTGTGTGATCAAGGAAGGGCATATCGGGGACTCCTGGGGTGATGGAAATATTCTTTTGGCCTGAGTGATGCTACCTACATGATTCACTTTCTAAAATTATTATTTAAAGTGTACATATCTGTTTCATGTACTTTTCTTTATATATGCTATATGCCATAGCTATATGTGAAGTATACAATATAAATTTCTTTGTTAATGATACTCAACTATTCAAAAGCTAATATTAGATTGAGTTAATCTACTCATACAACAGAACAAACCTAAATGGCCTATATAAACCTACAACCATAACCTCATTCACAATTTGCTAATCATTGAATTCATTCATTGTTAAGTCTGTTTGCTTTGCCTATAAAGTGTAACATGGGAATGTATAGCAAAAATAGTAGTTGATTAAATCTAACTTTACAAAAAGCTGAGATTGATTCCACAAAGAGTACATTTTTTTAAAATAAGGAAAACATAAATTTTCGATCAACAACAATATATACCATAGAAAAAAGAATATTTTATGGGCTTCTCAGTGGCTCAAACAGTATAAGAGCCCATAATCCAGGCTGGATTGGGAAGATCCTCTGGAGAAGGGAATGGAAACCCATTCCAGCATTCTTGCCTGGAGAATTCCATGAACAGAGGAGCCTGATGGGCTATAGTTCACAGGGTTGCTGTAAACTGTAGAGTCGGACAGGGCTGAGCAACTAACGCTTTCACTTCCACTATTAAATTAAAAGCTCTGGAATTTAGAAAGGTGGTAACAACAACCCTGTATGCGAGACAGCAAAAGAGACACAGATGTATAGAACAGTCTTTTGGACTCTGTGGGAGAGGGAGAGGAGGGATAATTTGGGAGAACAGCATTAAAACATGTATAATATCATATAAGAACGAATCACCGGTCCAGGTTCGATGCAGGATACAGGAAGGTTGGGGCTAGTGCACTGGGATGACCCAGAGGGATGGTATGGGGAGGGAGGTGGGAGGGGGGTTCAGGATGGGGAACACGTGTACATCTGTGGCGGATGCATGTTGATGTATGGCAAAACCAATACAATATTGTAAAGTAAAAAATAATAATAATAATAAAATTTTTAAAAATCTAATTTAAAAAAAAAGAAAAAAATCCTACTGTGATATAGAAATGGTATGTGAAGACAGAATGAAGGAATCAATATTTTAAAAGAATATCACCTTGCATTTTCAGAGAACTTTATATTTTAAAATGTTCCAATGAATACTCTCCCATTTGCATTATACTCAATTTCCAGAAATGGAAAATGGGGTACATGATTAAAATGTCATAATAATTCCATGTCAGAACTCAACTGTGAGTCCATGACATGTTTCTCAGAGTCTCATTCAACAGAACAGCAAAGGATTAGTCAGCAGTACAGGCCAATCTGTAAGAATAAGATATATTTCTGCCAAAGGAAGTCTCTTTCTATATAAATAACAATTTCAGTGGAATTTTTCAGCATTCACAGCAACAGACATCTTTATTGATACTCTTTTATAACAATCTGTCTATATTTATGTTCTCTCTAGAAACTAACCTGCTAGGCTGACAGTAATATTAGATATTTCACAGGCTGCTTTTCTTTTTTTTAACCTTTACTTCAATTTCTATTTACCCAGGTACACTGTTTTTTTAAGACTTTCACTTATTTACTTGAAGATGTTGTTTTATTTATTTATTTATTTTTTTACTCAGACTCACGTCCATCGAGTCAGTGATGCCATCCAGCCATCTCATCCTCTGTCGTCCCCTTTTCCTCCTGCCCCCAATCCTTCCCAGCATCAGAGTCTTTTCCAATGAGTCAACTCTTCGCATGAGGTGGCCAAAATACTGGAGTTTCAGCTTTAGCATCATTCCTTCCAAAGAACACCCAGGACTGATCTCATTCAGAATGGACTAGTTGGATCTCTTTGCAGTCCAAGGGACTCTCAAGAGTCTTCTCCAACATCACAGGTCAAAAGCATCAATTCTTCGGTGCTCTGCTTTCTTCACAGTTCAACTCTCACATCCATACATGACCACAGGAAAAACCACAGCCTTGACTAGATGGACCTTTGTTGGCAAAGTAATGTCTCTGCTTTTATTTATTTATTTTTTTAATTTTATTTTTAAACTTTACATAACTGTATTAGTTTTGCCAAATATCAAAATGAATCCGCCACAGGTATACATGTGTTCCCCATCCCGAACCCCCCTCCCTCTGGGATTTCATTAAAATAAAACTATTGCTGTTGTTCAGTCAGGTCCCACTCTTTGCGACCCTATGGACTGCAGCATACCAGGCTTCCCTGTCCTTTACTATCTCCTTGAGTTTGCTCAAACTCATGTCCATTGAGTCAGTGATACTATCCAACCATCTCATCCTCTCTCAGCCTCTTCTCCTCCTGTCCTCAATCTTTCCCAGCATGATGAGTCTTAACCAATGAGTTGGTTCTTTGAATTATATGGCCAAAGTATTGGAGCTTCAGCTTCAGCATCAGTCCCTCCAATGAAAATTCAGGGTTGATTACCTTTAGGACCGACTGGTTTGATCTCCTTACTGTTCAAGGGATTCTCAGGAGTCTTCTCCAGCATTACAGTTCGAAAGCATCAATTCTATGGTACTGAGCTTTCTTTGTGGTCCAACTCTCACATCTGTACATAACTACTGGAAAAACCACAGCCTTGACTATACCTTTGTCAGCAAAGTGATGATCCTGCTTTTTAATATCCTGCTGTCTAGGTTTGTCATAGCTTTTTTTCCAAGGAGCAAGCAT
This sequence comes from Bubalus bubalis, assembly GCF_019923935.1. Taxonomy (NCBI): domain Eukaryota; kingdom Metazoa; phylum Chordata; class Mammalia; order Artiodactyla; family Bovidae; genus Bubalus; species Bubalus bubalis. The sequence goes on from NC_059160.1 coordinate 147,762,596, forward strand.
CTTTTAATTTCTTGGCTGCAGTCACCATCTGCAGTGATTTTGGACTTTCACTTATTTACTTGAAAATGTTGTTTAAACTTAAGAATTTAATTAAAGCAAAATTAGAACATCACAAAGTTCTACTAAACATGTATATAAATCTGCATTATATATTTTGTTTTGTTCTGCTTTGTTTTAGTAAACTGAGGCCTAGACAGCTGTGTCTAACTCAGGGTTATCTAGTTAATTAATTAATTTTAGATACCAGACCTTACTAACTCAACCTCTTACTGGCCATTAATTTTGAAGTCAGTAAGACCTGTGTTTCTGACTTTGGCAACTTTGTGCTTCCATAAAACAGGGATAGTAACACTTACTGCAAAGAACTTTAAGGAGAATTACATGAGAAAATGCTTATAAAATTCTGAGCACAATACCTAACATGCAGTGAGTGATGAAAAAATGTTTGTTTGGAAGGTAACAGAATGCTGCTGACAGTGATAATTCAAATAAAAACTATATTTTGCAACATAAATTTCACTAAAATGTTACATAAACACATAACACCTAAATATATTCCTTTTAAAGCAAACATTTATGCAAAGTAAGACTCTAATCATAAATTTATCTATTATCTATCCTTGCTATCTAATCAAGGAAATGGACACTTGTTTTTTTCTAGTCTAAAAACCATTTCAAATCCATGGAATCACTTCACCATTTCTAAGAAACCTTGTATTTTGACTCGAAACTATCTATTACAACAAGAAAAAAAATGAACAACTAAATTCAAAAACAGACAAAGGATTTCAACAGATATGTCTCCAAGGAAGATATACAAATGGTCAATAAGCACATGAAAAGATGCTCAACATTCTTAGTCATTAGGGAAATGGGTATTACCAAAAAATCAAAAGCAAACAAACAAAAAGCAAAAATTGACAAGTGTTGGAGAAAATATGAAGAAATTGGATGCTTGTACACATTTGGTACAAATGTAAAATAGTGTAGCCACTATGGAAAAGTCAAATGTAGAATTACCATGTAATCTAACAGCTGCAACCCTAAGCTTATCTCTAAAAGAATATATAGCAGCACTATTCACAAGAGCCAAAAGGTGGCAAGAGCCCAAATGTCCATCAACAGAAAACCAAAGTATGTTGTGTACATATAATGGATTATCTGGCCTTAAACAGAAATGAAAGTCTGATACATATTACAACATAGTAGTCAGATTCTATTTTTAGCTTTGGGTCCTTTGAATTCCCCTGTACCCCTTATGGCAGTATGTCAGGCAGCTATAAAGAAACTTCATCAATGTACTTTATGGAGCTGCCTGTTTTGTTTTTGGTCTCAAAGTTTCTTCTTAGTCCAGAAGATACTATTCAGTATCTCTGTCTTCTAACATGGGTCAACAGTAGGCTTCTAGTAATTAAGTTTTGGGGGATTCAATAGTTATACGTGGATTTTCAACTGTTTAGGGTTGGGTGGGTATTGGTGTCCCTAACCTCACATTGTTCAGGGGCCAATCATAATTACCAACCTACAAAGAGGGCACCAAAAAACGTACATACCCAGACTCATTCTCCACCCTCTGTCATTAGCCAAACCCTACTGGATACCAGAGCGAATGGAGCATAGTGTGTAGTCCATAAAGGTCAGCTTCCTGGAGCACAAAGTAGGATGGAGAAGGGTAAAGTAATTGTGGGGGCAAATAAAGACTATCTTGTACAACATAACCTTCTACTTTACTTCACATGTCTATTTTACTATACAAAAGGAAGAATTCAAGTAAATGTATTTTTCAGTATAAATAAGAAGTTCCTGTTGCCATAAAAAGTAGGGCAATTGATGGGTTAAAAAGACAAAGGCTTTTGTTGTTATTTAAAAACAAAAGGAAACTCACACATTTTGACAAAAAGATTCAGTACACAGGCTGCCACAATCAAGAGCATTCAGTATACAGTCTGCCACAATACTCTTGCAAACACTGAGATAAAATATGAAGAAAGAAAAAAAGATCAATATAACAGAATATTAAGTGCTAAAAGAGACCTCAGAAATTTTCAAATTTTCAGTATGAGAGGAAACAAGCCAGAGAGGATGATAACGTCAAGCAACTTCATCAAGATGACAAAGATACTTAGCAGCAAAGTTGGAAACAAACCAGATCCTGTAACTCTCTGTCTCATTCTCTTCCCACCATACACTATAGAAATAAAGCTGGAAATGCTTCATATTCAGCAAACTGACTAGTAAACAAGTTAAATAATCACCACCCAGACTCATAGGTTAGAATGTTTCTTACAGTAGAACCCTAGGTTTCCCACAATAACAATATTCTGCCCTCTATCCTCTTAACCAAAAAATTACACTTCATGAATCCTAATACATATAGTACATACAGAACCTAGAAGCTGAACAGAGACCTTAATCTGAGCTTAAAGAAAATATACAGTTAGAAAAGAAATTATCAGTGAATTAACAGTCATTTTCCTATAAAGCATGAATTTAAAACCTCCAGGTTAAACGTGTAATAGGAGTCATCCAATGCTTTGACAGTTGAATTGCTCCTTCAAAATCTGGGGTATACAGGAAGAATGCATATTCCATTGATCAGGATGAACACAAAAATCACTTCTTAAGATGCACACTAATTGCATACTTAGGAAACTAACAAAATAAGAATGCAGTATCTGGAAGACAAAGCCCATAAAATCAATTATAAAGAGAAACTAATTTAAAAAAAGGAGAGAGAAAATAAAAGTATTAAGGATTAAAGTAAACTACTTATAAAAGTAAAAGCAAATTTAAAATGGCTTCTTTTCCAGAAAATAAAATATAACATCAAACCTTTGCAGTTCATTTAAAAACTTTCACTCGGAAAATTTCAAAGAATACTATTATGAACATCATACCTAAACTGAACAATTAACATTTCATCTATTTTCTTCATCTATCTATCTATGTCTATCAAGTTAATTTTTAAACTCACCACTTCAAAGTTACAGACATTAAAACTCTATCCCTAAATATTTCAATAATATTTTCCTATATAGCTACAATACCATTGTCATACTTAATAGCAATTTCCTAATATCTTCCAATACTATTAATAGTACATATTCAAACTTCCATAAAACATATAGCTGGTTTTTCAAACAAGGATCCACACAAAAATGATGTATCTTTGGTATATTCTGAAGTCTCTCTAAAATGGTTTCTTCACACATGACCTTTTTCTCCCCTCACAACCCTAACCTTATTAGCTATACATAACAAAATTTGGAGAAGGCAATGGCACCCCACTTCAGTACTCTTGCCTGGAAAATCCCACGGATGGAGGAGCCTGGTAGGCTACAGTCCATGGGGTTGCTAAGTCGGACACGACTGAGTGACTTCACTTTCACTTTTTGCTTTCATGCATTGGAAAAGGAAATGGCAACCCACTCCAGTGTTCTTGCCTGGAGAATCCCAGGGACGGGGGAGCCTGGTGGCCTGCCGTCTGTGGGGTCACACAGAGTCGGACACGACTGAAGTGACTTAGCAACAAAATAAAATTTATCCACATCCAGTAGAATGGCATTTATTTATTATCCTTGTGCACTACTAAAGGGAATGTAAGATGGTGCAGCCACTACAAAAAATAGTATGGCAATTCTTCAAAAAATTAAACAGAATTACTATATGATTCAGCAATCCCACTCTGGTGTATATATCCAAAATAACTGAAAACAGGGACTTGAATAGGTCTTTGTACATCCATGCTCGTGACAGCATTTTTCACAACAGTCAAAAGGCAGAAGCAACCCAAGTGCTCATGAACATGAATAGGTAAACAAAATGTGGTGTGTAAGTAAAATGGAATATTACTCAGCCTTAAAAGGAACGAAATCCTGAAACATGCTACAACATGTATGAATTTTGACGACATTATGCTAACTGAAATAAATCAGTCAGAAAAAGATCTGAGTGTGTGTGTGTGTGTGTGTGTGCGTGCATGCGTGTGAGCACACCCAGTTGCTCAGTCATGTCCAACTTTGCGACCCTATGGACTACAGCCCACCAGGCTTCTCTTCCCACGGGACTTTTCAGGCAAGAATACAGAAGTGGGTTACCATTTCCTACTCCAGGGGATCTTCCCAACCTAGGGATCAAACTTGTGTCTCTTGCCTCTTCTGCATTGGCAAGTGGATTCTTTACCAATGAGCCACCTGGGAGGCCACCTAAGGCACATAGAGTAGTCAAACTCACGGACTGAAAGAATTGTGGTTGCCAGGAGTTAGATGGACGAGGCACTGGAGTTGTTATTTAGTGGATGCAGCATTTCACTTCTGCAAGATGAAAATAGTTCCTGAAAGGGATGACAGTTTCACAATAACCTGAATGTACTTAATACCACTAAGTGAAAGTGAAAGTTGCTCAGTCATGTCTGACTCTTTGTGACCCTATGGACTATACAGTCCATGGAGTTCTTCAGGCCAGAATACTGGAGTGGGTAGCTTTTCCCTTCTCCAGGGGATCTTCCCAACCCAGGGATCAAACCCAGGTCTGCATTGCAGGCGGATTCTCTACCAGCCAAGCCACAAGGGAAGCGCAAACTGTACACTTAAAACTGGTTAATATGGTAATTTGTGTGTGTGTGTATTCCACCACAATTCTAAAAATTAGAAAAAGAAAAAAAACTCTGATACAGCCTACAACAGGCATGAGAACCTTTAGTTCAGTTCAGTCGCTCAGTCATGTCCGACTCTTTGTGACCCCATGAATTGCAGCACACCAGGCCTCCCTGTCCATCACCAACTCCCGGACTTCACTCAAACTCACGTCCATCAAGTCGGTGATGCCATCCAGCCATCTCATCCTCTGTCGTCCCCTTTTCCTCCTGCCCCCAATCCCTCCCAGCATCAGGGTCTTTTCCAATGAGTCAACTCTTCGCATGAGATGGCCAAAGTACTGGAGTTTCAGCTTTATCATCATTCCTTCCAAAGAACACCCAGGGCTGATCTCCTTTAGAATGGACTGGTTGGATCTCCTTGCAGTCCAAGGGACTCTCAAGAGTCTTCTCCAACACCACAGTTCAAAAGCATCAAGTCTTCGGCGCTCAGCTTTCTTCACAGTCCAACTCTCACATCCATACATGACTACTAGAAAAACCATAGCCTTGACTAGATGGACTTTTGTTGGCAAAGTAATGTCTCTGCTTTGAATATGCTATCTAGGTTGGTCATAACTTTCCTTCCAAGGAGTAGCGTCTTTTAATTTCATGGCTGCAATCACCATCTGCAGTGATTTTGGAGCCCCCCCAAAATAAAGTCTGACACTTTCCACTGTTTCCCCATCTAATTCCAATGAAGTGATGGGACCAGATGCCATGATCTTCATTTTCTGAATGTTGAGCTTTAAGCCAACTTTTTCACTCTCCTCTTTCACTTTCATCAAGAGGCTTTTGAGTTCCTCTTCACTTTCTGCCATAAGGTGGTGTCATCTGCATACCTTAGGTTATTGATATTTCTCCTGGCAATGTTGATTCCAGCTTGTGCTTCTTCCAGCCCAGCGTTTCTCATGATGTACTCTGCATATAAGTTAAATACACAGGGTGACAATATACAGCCTTGATGTACTCCTTTTCCTATTTGGAACCAGTCTATTGTTCCATGTCCAGTTCTAACTGTTGCTTCCTGACCTGCATAACCTTTAAGTCTTACATTAAGTGAAACACGTCAATCACAAAAAGGCAAATACTATATGATTCCACATACACGATGAACCTATAGCAGAAACAGACAGTAATAAGCTGAGGCCAGAGATCGGTGGGGAGAAGGAAGTAGAGAGTTATTTTTTAATGAGTATAAAAGTTTTCTGCTTGAGAAGAAGAAAAAAACTCCAGAAATGAATGGTGGTGTTAACTGCACAACAGTGCAGATACACCTTATGCCTCTCAATTGTATACTTTTAAATGTCTTTTTAAATGATAAATTTTTAAAAACAGTGGTAAAATAGACAAAAAATTTACCATTTTAAGGTTATATTAAATATATACACCACATTATGCAATCATAGCACAATCCTAATTTTTTAACAGGACACCTGAATTGTATTTTTCAAACTCTGGATTTATCTAATGGCTGCCTTGTAGCATGGTTTAAATATTTCTCTAGTCCTTTTATTTCCTGTAAACTAGAAGTTACATCTAAAAGTTTGATCAGAGTAAAGTTAAGTACTTTTAGCAAGAACTCTTCATAGATAATTTTGTATATTTCATAAGCCTTGGCTTAAGTTTTCTTCTTCCAGGTCTAACCTGCCATTGATAACATCAAGTCTGTCTTTCATCTCGGCCATCGTAGTTTCCACCTATAGCTTTGCTTCTGTTGTTGTTCAGTTGCTAAGTCGTGTCTGACTGTGACCCCGTGGACTGAAGCATGCCAGGTTCCTCTACCCTTCTTTATCTCTTGGAGTTTGCTCAAATTCATATCCATTAAGTTGGTGATGTTATCTGTATCTTCCATGTTTCTAATTAACAGATTCAATCTTTCTTCTAGTTTTTGAAGCATATGGAATACAGTTATAAAAAACTGTTTTACCATCCCTCTCCACTAATTCTATCACCCATGTCACATGTTTCAGTTTTTATTTTTCTTTTTCATTATGAGTCATATTTTCCTGCTCCTTTGCATGCCTAGTAATTTCTGATTGGATGCCAGACACTGTGAATTTTACATTTTTGGGTGCTGGATATTTTTGTATTCCTGAACCTATTCTTGAGCTTGGTTCTGGGACACGAATAAATTACTTGGAAAGAGTTTGACTGTTTCAAGTCTTGCTTTTAAATTTTTTAGGCTAGGCCAGAGCAGTATTTAGTTTAAAGCTAATTTACCTCACTACTGAGGCAAAACTGTTCGGAGTACACAAGTCCCCATTTACTTGCAGTTTGGCTCTTTGTGGTTTCCGTTACCCGTGGTCAACACTGATCCAAGAATATTAAATGCAAAATTCCAGAAATAAACAATTCAAAAGTTTTAAATTGTGTGCTCTTCTGAGCAGCCTGATTAAAAATATCACTGTCATGTTCCATGCCCCATTCACTGTCCTGCCAGCTCCCCATGTGAATCATCCTTTGGATTGCCTTATTTGATCCTCAATAACTCTGAGGTTTCTCTGATCTCAAAGCCATTGCTCTTAACCATTATGCTTCCTTACCATTTCAGGAATTATTAGGATAGAAAGTCAAATGATATCAACCTTAAGTTGAAAATCAAATTATGAAACTACTTAATTCAAATGCTATCACAGATTACAGGCCTGAGAATATTAGTAATGCTGCTTTATTTGAAATACATTACAATAGAATCTACTTGATCATTTTTAAAAACACAATTTTCAAATCTTAAAGGAAGTTTTATGTGAACAAGGAAAGAACATGATTGAAATGAAAATGAACTATCACCTGAAACTAGAAAATATAGATTTAAGTGTATTTATAGTATTCACAACAGTTCTGTCAAATAGAATATGTCAGGATGAAAGAAAGGTTTCGTATCTACACTGTTCAATACAGTAGCCGCTAGTTATCTGTAGCTACTGAGCATCTGAAGCATCTGTAGTAAAACTAATAAACTGATTTTTAATTATCATAAAATTTAATTATAAGTCATCTGTTTGTCTCCACCACTAGACTGTGAGCTCCTTAATGAGTGGAATATGTTTTATTTCTCTCTTTCTAGTGCTTAGGCACATATTAGGAAGAAAAAATAATTGATGTGTGGCAGAACGTGTGGATAGAATTTTCTAGGAATGTCCAAGTAAATTCTCTAAATGCATCAGTCTGATAAAGGTTACAGAGTGCAGACTTAATCTATTAAATTATATCTTACTTCTACTCTGATTTTTAAGGCAGATAAAATATCATAATTACTCATTTATTCACCAAACATGTTCTGAGCTTATATATAAGACAGGTACTCTGTTGAGTGTTCAGGAGATGATGGCGAATAAGCCTTGTTTATGGCATCAAGAATCACTCATTCTCTAGGAAAATACATACAACTGCTCCACAAAATAAGAAGAGTATTTTTAAAAAATAAATATTATGGGAACCACCAAGGCAAATAACCACCTGAGAGTGGAGGGAAATACACAAATTGAAGAACAACTCATTAATCTAATCTGAAGATGAATAATAACTCACCAGTTGGAAGATGGTAGGATGGTGAAGAGGCGTTCTAAGTACAACAAACAGCCCAAGTAAAGGCAGAATGATACAAAAAGGCACAGATCGTATGGGGAACAAAAAGTAGTTCACTATGACTAGAACATGGGAGAAGGAACAGGAAGAGAAGGTAGAGAGATGAAGTTATATTACAGCTAGATTCTAATGCCCTTCATGTGCCATGTTACAGGATGCTCATTTAATCCTACTAGGATAGTGGACAAATTTCACATGTTTAGTTTTTAAAAAGGTAAACTTTAGCTTGCTGGTTTAAGTCCAATAACTCCAATGAACAAACTTTAAAATGAAAAATCTGAACTGTAAGTAGAGCTTATAAATAGACATCAATAACTGTCTGACTCTGAACAAGCAAGATTATTAAGATAGGCATTTTAAGTTTTAAACGACCAATTTAAAACAAAATCATTTTGAAGGAAAATGCAAACCTTACTTCTATGCCTCACATGAATGATAAGGATTTATCTCTTAAAGATTTCCATGAAGTTTCCTTTTTCTCATATTCAGTAACCCTATCTTAAATTTATTATTGTTGGCGAGGAATCCTTACAATTTGCAAAAAACAAAACTGATTACTCTGTTAGTTTAGGGGGAAAAAATTCATCCGGTGCTAGCTGATTATTTTCTCATTAATAGGGCCAACCCCTCTCCGCCCAATGTAGCAGTATTTAAACTCCCAACCCCAGATCATTAATGATATTTGATGTCAATCACTTCTCACAGTTGTTCAGTTCCACAGTTGCCTCTTCTGGTTTTTCAAGTAACATTCTAAACTGCTATCTCTTCCACCTGCAGGTGTCCAGTATATCACGTTCACAAAGTATTACTTTTTTGCAGGAGTATTATCCCAAACTTATCCTTTAAAATAAAAACAAATCCATTTTTATCATTTGTACCTATTATTTAAAGTAACCATAAATTCTGCTCTGAACTTCCAAAGGTGCTCAACGCCTAGCTCCCCTTCTATAGTGAAGGAACAAGCTATCTTCCTCTTACTGACCTTTACTGAGCTCAGAGTTTGTGTAAAATTTACTCAATACATTCCCCCATCCTGACATTTATACTTGAATTAAGCAATTTTTATTTTTGTGTGTTTTTTTAAGTATAGTTGATTTACAATGTTGGGTTAGTTTCAAGTGTACAGCAAAGTGATTCAGCTATACATAGATATATTTTTTTAAGATTCTTTCCCACTATAGGTTATTACAAGATACTGAATATAGGTCCTTGATATTTATCTATTTTATATATTAGTATGTATCTGTTTTTCCTGTGGTCATGTATGGATGTGAGAGTTGGACTGTGAAGAAGGCTGAGCGCCGAAGAATTGATGCTTTTGAACTGTGGTGTTGGAGAAGACTCCTGAGAGTCCCTTGGACTGCACGGAGATCCAACCAGTCCATTCTGAAGGAGATCAGCCCTGGGATTTCTTTGGAAGGAATGATGCTAAAGCTGAAACTCCAGTACTTTGGCCACCTCATGCGAAGAGTTGACTCATTGGAAAAGACTCTGATGCTGTGAGGGATTGGGGGCAAGAGGAGAAGGGGACGACAGAGGATGAGATGGCTGGCTGGCATCACTGACTCGATGGACGTGAGTCTGGGTGAACTCCGGGAGTTGGTGATGGACAGGGAGGCCTGGCGTGCTGCGATTCATGGGGTCGCAAAGAGTCGGACACGACTGAGCGATTGATCTGATCTGATCTGATGTATCTGTTAATCCCAAACTCCTAATTTATCTCCCCCCACCACCTCACTATCCCCTTTGGTAACCCTAAGTTTGTTATTTATGTCTGTGAGTCTATTTCTGTTTTCTAAATAAGTTCATCTGTATCATTTTTTTTAGATTCCACATACAAATGGTATCATATGATACTTGTCTTTCCCTGTCCTACTTCACTTAATACAATAAACTCTAGGCCCATCCATGTTGCTGCAATGGCATTATTTCATTCTTTCTTATGGCTGAGAAATATTCCACAATACACACACACCCCACATCTTCCTATCCATTCATCTATCGTCATCCATCAGTGAACATTTAGGTTGCTTCCATGTCTTGGCTATTATCAACAGTGCTGCTACGAACACTGGGGTGCATGCATCTTTTTGAATTAAGAGTGTTCTCCGGACGTGCATTCAGGAGTGGGACTGCTGAATCATATGGTAGTTCTACTTTGTTATTTAAGGAAACTCCATGTTGTTCTCTTCAGTGGCTGTATCAATTTACATCCCCAACGATAGTGTAGGAGGGCTCCCCTTTCTCCACACCCTCTCCAGCATCTATTATTTGTAGATTTTTACTTTTTTGGCCATGCCCTACAGTGTGCAGGATCTTAGTTCCCCGACCAGGGATTGAACTTGGGCCCATAACAGTAAAAGAGCTGAGTCCTAATCACTGGACCACCAGGGAATTCCCTAAACATTTTAACGATGGCCATTCTGACTGGTGTGAGGTGATACCTCACTGTAGTTTTGATCTGCCTTTCTCTAATACTTTGTGATATTGAGCATTTTTTCATGTGCCTGTTGGTCATCTGTGCGTATTCTTCAGAGAAATGTCTATTTAAGTATGCTCATTTTTCAACTGGGTTGTTTTTGGGGTTTTTTTTTATATGAAGCTGTATAAGCCTAAGCAATCTTTACAAACTGGGCAGTCTGCTAATAATTGTGTAGCTTAAACAAAGTTTTCTAGTTTATTGCTATATATGCAACATGGAATTTAAAACCCGCTAAAATCTAGACAAACTGAATAAAGAACTTAATTCCCCCAACATCTATATATTTTAAACTCTCTGGGCTAAACATTCTCAAGTTGGGAAAATAAATTCTTTTTAGACATTATGTTTTGTTATTGTCACTGTTAACAATCACATTTAGGGCCTTCCCTGGTGGTTCAGCAGCCTAGACTCTGTGATCCCGATGCAGGGGGCCTGGGTTTGGTCCCTGATCAGGGAACTGGTTCCCACATGGTGCAACTAAAATTCCATGTGCCACAACTAAAAAAGGTCCCGTGTGCCACAGCTGAGACCTGGCGTGGCCAAATAAATACATAAATAATTTAAAACACAACAATCACATTTATGAGAATCTGCTAAATTCCAGGCACTTGGCATATATTAATTAATCCTTAAAAAATCCCTATGAGATATTACTATTTTCATTGCAAATAAACTCAAATTCTGAGAGATTAAGTAACTTGCTCAACATCAAGAAGTGCTGGAGTTGAGTTTTAGAATAGAGACCTGTCTGCCTAAACTAAAGCCTGTGCCACCAGTGTTAGCAAGTCAAGTTCAAACGACCACTGAATTGAGCTACTAACATCTTCTAAATGAAACAAGAAAGCGGAGTAAACAATACGTTGCATCAATTATATGTGCTCTTAAAATATAATGAATCATCAGAATAATCCATGAAGATACAAAACAAGATACTAATGTTAACTCTAGTTTTAAAGTTAACACTCAATAACAGCAATTAGTGACAATTATTTATTTCTTAAACAATGCTCAAAATTAAGTAGTTTCTATACAGATTTTTGAATATGAAATAATTAAAGAATCAAGTATGTAATCATATTTACTACATATACTTAAATACTTAAAACATTTATTTACTATTTATAAACTGCAGTTTATATAATCAAGTTCACACACAACAAAAAATGCTTACCAATAATCAATTTTAACAAACTGGCCAAATATACAATATATTTAAAGTTGGAAAATCTGAGTACTCCAGAGCATGGGTACTTATACATGTAATAACAATACAAATAGGTGCACTCCAAGAGTTCAAATTTCAAGTTCTATAAATTAATAGTAGACATTTTAAAAAGGAAAAATCAACATGCAAACTGTAAAAAATAATTTATATTGGGAAAGGAAAGCAGTTAATTTTTTTAAATACATGTAAAATTATTTTAGTGAACATCTGCTATTACTACCTGCCCAGCAATCTTTCTCCCTTCTCCAGGAAATGACACTTCAATTTTCCTTTGGGAACTATATGTCACCTACCCTTAATTCATGCGCTTTTAAACTGTATCTCCCTCCGTCCTACTCCACAGTGGGAAGAAGATCCAATTCTGACCACCCATGGCATTCCATCTGTCTGGTCACAGAGATTGTCTCTAGGATGGGCGATGACCCAAGTAAGGCCACAGAGTAGTTTGCTATTGTAACAGAATTCTATTATAATAGAATCAGAAAAAGGGAAGTTTTCTCCATTCTGGAGTTTCTGAGGTTGTAGGATGTAAGCCCAGTGCTATCAATGCCATCTTTCCCAGGGAGTCTGACCCCAAACTCAACTTCTCCACACTGATGCCCAACCCAAAGCAAGAGGAAGTAGTGGTTACCTGTTGGCATGGGAAAAGATAAATTAGGATTTCAAGTTTCAGTGTTGTATTTCTTATAATGTTTCTGTTTTTAAAAAATAAACACATATTACTTTTATAATAGGAAATATAAAATATTTAAAAATACTACCCCTGTATTTTCTTCTCAACTATTCTGAGATAGCAATATTTAATGTCTTAAAAAGCATTAGTAATTTTCTCAGAATTTACTTAAGTGAGTAAAAATCTACTTAAAAAGAATAGACTTTTTCCCTTAGCATAAAATCAAGCCATTTTCCTTTCTGGTGGGGGAAAAAAAAGTTGTGAGTAAACTTTTTAAAAAGTTAGTTATCTTTTAAAGGAAATATTTAAAAAAAAATTATACTCAAGGGCAGTCCAGTGGTTAAGACTCCATGCTTCCAACGTAAAGGGTGCAGGTTCCATCCCTGGCTGGGGACCTAAGATCCCACATGCCACACGACGTGGCCAAACATAAAACTCTACTCCATGTGGAAAAAAATTGGTAAACATTTAGCAAGTGTTGCAGCCATTGTAAAAATTGGTCAAGATGGAAAAAGTGGCCAAATTAGGTGTGATAACTTTGTCAATTACTCAGTCATATATTTCTGAATAATATAAAATCTGAAGGGTCAATTAAGTCTTTCAGTTATTATTTTACATAATACTGCCTTATAGGATAAATTACATACCATTGTTAAACACAGGAAAGTCAGTCTCAAGAGTCACCTCTTGGGAATGCAAAGTCTATGCTACTAGAGTAAATGTTCTCTAGATTATAAACGAACATAGCAATACACTCTTTTGTTCTCTTGCTCATATTAGTTTCTGTCATTTTCCTTTTCTCCCCAGGTACACAACCAACCCCTGAATCTTTACTTTTTGTTAGCATTACTTTGTGTCTTATAACCTTCAGTAAGGTCACTGAGGGCTTCCTATATGGTTCAGTGGTAAAGAATCCGCCAGCAATGCGGGAGACACAGGTTAGATACCTGGGTCTGGAAGATCCCCTGGAGAAGGAAATGGCAACTCCCTCCAGTAATCTCGCCTGGAAAATCCTATGGACATAAGAGCCTGGTGAGCTACATTCCATGGGGTCTCAAAGAGTCCCACACATCTGAGCTACTAAAAGGACACTGAGAGCAACTGGAAGCCAGAGCCACGTTTTCACAAACAAGGGAGTGAGTTCTAAAAAGATTTTAGGATGAGACAATATTTAAGAAGCTCAACACCTTAGGCAACGCCAAGAGGATAATGGGACGGTCAACGTGGCCAATACCTAAGTCTCAAGATGCTGACATTTTATTAATTTGTCATATCGTTTAATGAAACCTAAACTCTCCAACAGCTATCAACCCCAAACTGTTTCATTCGTTTCTCCTGCTAGATATATCACGTGCACCTGTGACTCAAAGGAATATTTTACCATAAACAAAGGTATACCTGAGAAACTGCCCCCAAATTCAGACACATCTACTTATAAAACAGAAAGTAAATATGTCTTTCCAAGTACCACAAAGAGAATAAAGTATTTTACTCTAGTCCTAACTATAAACTGGTTATTCTCCATATACCTGCAAGTATCTACAATACTTTTTAGGCATCTGAAAGAGAAGATAAAGAAACCATAATACTACACAGGGAGGAACTCAAAAAATAGTTCGGTTTAAACTCTTCTTCCAACATTTTTACACTGAGTCAATAACGCCTGGCTCATTCTCAAAACATCGTATTGTGGACCAGGATAGGATAGTGAGAAGGAAACTTGAGAGACAATGGGTAAGACACTGGGAAAGATTAAAAACTGAACGGTCCAGGAAACCTGCACTTTGTTTTGTCCCTTCAGGTCCCCATTTATTTTTCCACTTTTTTCATTTCAGTGATTAAAACTTCCCCTCATCAGAGACCTAACTATAAACTCCCCACCCACTTCCAACCACATCCCCAGATGCCACGGATGGTCCCTGGTCGTCTGTGAGAAGAGGGACGTCGGCGCTCAACTGAACCCTGCCGCTGAGAACTCGGAAGTACAAGTTCTCCCGGGACAGGCAGAAGGGACTGGGTGAAGTGAAGGAAAGCTGAGGAAGCGAAGCAGGCAGGACTAAGGACTGCTCTCAAGCCCCAGTCTGGACACATCAGGGGGAGACAGCTGTCCCGCTCAACCAGAGAAGTCGCCTGACCCCAGAGCAGACAAACGGCTGGCCCCAGAGGTCTGGTCTCTAAAGCTGTTTCGCATCCGCCTTCCTTTCGTCTTCCCTAAAAGGCTGTCTCCTCAAACCTTCACAGTCCCGGGACTCACCCGTCCACGCCTGAGCTGCAGTTGCTTCTCCGTCAAAGCCGCCCACCTCTGAACACCATGGAGACGAAGAAACAGCCAAGACAAGCCTCCACTTCCACCACCCACCCTCACGTGACTCTCCTAGTCGCTGGGCCTTTCGGGATCGTGGTGAAATACTTGTGGGAGGAGCACGGAGGAAAAGGGGTGGGGAGAGGCCCGGAAGCAGCCCGCCCCGCCCGGACCCCGCCCCGGCCTCGGGCCCCGCCCTAGCCTCGGCTCCGCCCCCCGCAGTATTTAGGAGCGGAGGTAGGCTGTCCCCGAGACGCTTTCTGGCTTTTTCTCTGCGCATTCTACCTCTATCGCCCTCACTCCCCGACACACAAGTATAGGAATCTGTTTAAAAAGAGATTTATTGTGTCTCTTGCCACCTCGTTGATACCTTTTTCGTGCTGGCTAAGCAAAAAGGAGTCAGTGAAAAGAGAATTGGACCACAGTGAGTTGGGAATTATTTTCGAGCTGCATTTAGATTTAGGCATCTGATAAAATTTGCCTATTTCCAGATTTTGAAGTTTTTTTTTCAACTTAAAAAACCTCCTCACCGTTTCTTTTACTCTTAGTTTTTTTTTTTTTAAGTGTTCTCTTTGCAAACTAATGTTGTTGAAGAGTTTCGTCACTAACCTACTAGTAGCATGTTTTTCTCTGATGTTCCTATCAGAACTGAGGATGGAGAGGGGTCCCCTCTTCTGCTGTGGAAACAGAATGACAGTATTTTGATTATGATGTGAGAGAAGTTTTAAAGAAAAGTTTCTTCAAAAATTTCCTTAAAGCTGTAGAAAAAGCTACAACAAATAGAACTATTAATATCATTGGATTCGGTAAAGTAAGTAGAACAGCTATTTTCTGCATTTCTTCTCAGAGGACTGTCCCTCCGTGCTACCCTAAGAACGACACATTATTGTGTTCAGGGCACTGTGCTCGCACTTTACAAGCAACCCAATGTTTGTTTACAACCATCCTGCTGATGAAAACTTTTTATTCAGTTGCAGGCTAAGACCCCGAGGTAATGAGCAAATGCTAGAGCTGGCACAGACCTAATCTAAAGATCACCAAGGATGTCTTAAGCAGTTTTCTTCAATCTGCTGTCCTCTGGATCCGCTTGCCTCAGGAGTTAGGAATCTTGGCTGATTTGCTTCTTAGCTATCAAAATGTGCCTTTTTTGTATTTCTATTTAGAGCCTGTTATCTGTTAAATGAAAAATCTAATAAAGACATCCTTCCCCGTTTACTAGAAGGCACTTAGCATGGTATCCTTCTCAGGCAGCCCATCCATTCATGCTGATGATGGGCATTTCAAGTTGTGTCATAGGTTACTATCAAAAAACACTTTGGGGCTCATGGAATCTTAACTGGTAGCTCGGTCAAGTGTTTCTCAGAATAAGAAAAAGAAAGTTATCAATACATAAATTTTGGACAAAGATCGGTTATTAAGAATTGGTAAAATTCAATCCTGGTTTTAGTCAAAATTTGTCTAGGGACTTCCTTGGCTGTCCAGTGGTTAAGACTCACAGCTTCCAGTCTTCCTGCAGGAGCAGGGGTTGATCCCTAGTGGGGGAACTAGGATTTCACGTGCCATGTGGCCCAGCCAGGAAGAAAAAAAAGTCTAAATTTGTCTATATAAAACTAAATAACCTATTCAGCTAATTATTAAATGTCATGTAAAAACATAAGTCACTAATCTTAAACTTTTTAGTTTCAGGACCCCTTTACACTCTTAAAAATTATTGAGAACTCCAACAACTTTTATGTGTTATAACTATCAATACTTGTCATGTTTTAGAAATTAAAACTTGAAAATTTTAATTTTTTTAGTCATTGAAAAGAGCACATTGTATGTTGACATAAATAGATATTTTAAAATAATAACTATATTTTTAGTGCATCATGGTTTTACATTTTTGTTATTTTTTTAATGTGTGGTTTGTAGAAATAAGATGATTCTCATATCTCTTCTTCTTTAATCTGTTTCCATGAGTGTGTCTGTGCACACTTAGTTGATCAGTCATGTCTGACTCTTTGCAACCCCATGAGCTGTAGCCTGCCAGACTCCTCTGTCCATGGGGATTCTCCAGACAAGAATACTGGAGTGGGTTGCCATGCCCTCTTCCAGGGGATCTTCCCAACCCAGGAATTGAACCCGGGTCTCCTGCATTGCAGGTGGATTTTTTACCCGCTGAGCTACCAGCAAAGCCTAATCTGTTTCCGTATCAGTCATCAAATAGCCACTGGAAAGCTCCACTGTACACTGAGAGAATGAAAGTGATAAAGGCAAATTACAGCTTATTATTATTAGGAAAAAACTCTTGCCCTTACAGATCACCAGAAAGGATTCAAGAAACCCCCAGGAGTCCATGAACCATACTTTAAGAAGTCTGTTTTAAACCATACAAATGTCAGCTACTTTAAAAAACAAACAAACAAACAAACAAAAGCTATCATCAAGCAGAACATTTAGGGGAAAGAGGGACAATGCAGAAGAGACAATACAAACAATTTACAAACTAGACCAACCTGGTAAACATGAGTACTCTTTCTCCATTTTCAGGAGCACAGATTAAGTTATCGAAATTCAGGGTCATAACTGAACACAACTGTATTCTGCATTGGAAACCGGTACACCAATCCAATATTGTCTTTCTACCTGCCTGCTGTCCAAGGTGGTTCCTGTCACATGTATATAATACCACTAAAGTAGGTTTATATTCCCTGCACAAATTAAGACTCAAAGTTTGAAGTTAAAATTCTTTTCGTAAACATATATTGAATGTCTACAACATGCAAGGTTCCTAAATAGGTGCTGGGCTTATAAAATTTTATAAGCACAGTTCCTGCCCTTGGGCAACTTATGTATATATAATAAGACTTAAACCCTGGTATAAATGTATTTTTGCCACATTCAGTGGCTCCCAAATGAGTTTCATGATCAACTGTCTCAGAATTATCTGGGGAAATTTTAAAAATACATATTCCTAGCTTAAGAGATATGATGTTAAAGTGAATCAGGATGGTGCTTAACAATTTGGATTTTTTTTTAAGTGACCCAAGTGTTTCCATATAATAATGGGTCTGGAAATGAATACGAAGTACATGCAACAAAAAATGGACTTGGTCTTTATCCCTAGTACTGTGCTCAGTTGTGTTTGACTCTTTTGCAACCCTCTGGACTGTAGCCCGCCAGGCTCCTCTGTCCACAGGATTTTCCAGGCAAGAATACTGGAGCGGGTTGCCAGGCCCTCCTCCAGGGGATCTTCCCTATCCAAGTATGGAACCCGTGTCTCTTATGTCTCCTGCCTTGGCAGGTGGATTCTTTACCACTGAGCCACCTGGAAAGCCTGTCGCTAGTAGTGTGACACATAAAATATCTCTTTATTTCATCTTCAGTATTTCAAAAGTGTATTATTGTTTGAAGACCTTGTTATCAAGAGACAGAGTAAATATTTAATTTCATTCAGTTAAAATAGAAATTGACATACTTATTTCAAACATTGTATAGTTCATCTGCCTTTATCACATAAAAATAATGTGAGATATTACCACAGCAGTTTGCATCACATGACACCACTGTAAGAAGCAAAACATCTTTTGCAACAAGAATCTGATGACAAAGTGTTGTTTTATAGAGCTTTGATTAAATTCTTTTAAAATGAATTCAATGAAATGCCCCATGTTCCATTATGCTTATCTTTAGGATTCCACAGATTATAGTATATCAAAACGTACACAGTTTTTCTTCATAGTTTTCTTTTGAGGATATGTTATGTTTGAGGAGCTGTTGAGAGACTTATGATCCATAGTTTCTGTTGCTGTCAGTGTTCTTTGCCAATATTGTAGCCAGAATTATATTCGAGTAAATAAGACAAAATTTTAAAAAACAAGCTTAATATTTCCTTCTCTCTTACCACAAAGAGGGGAAAAAAAGAAATAGCTAACTCAGCCATAAATATGATTAATAAAAGTTGATATATATATATATTTCTCTTAATCATATGATTGATAATAACTTCAAAATTAAAGACTCCCTGCACACATCTTGATTTCTAAATATTTTATCCCATGAAAAGGAATCAAAGCTTCTTGAACAAATGGCTGATTTCAGGGCTAGCACAGGAAGGTACAAGATGATCTGGAACATCCTGTTGTGTCAGAAATAAGTGCTCAAAAAATAAAATGGGGGCATGTCAATAGCAGCCTGCTTGAAGGGCCTCTCATCGGGCAAATGTGGGATAACTAGAGTATCAAAATAAGAACAGTAATGAATTATGATCCATTGAATAAAATAAGAATTTATTCATGTATTCTAACGAGAGAGAGAGATGGGGAAAAGGAAAAGCTGTTCTCTATAGAGCTTGCCCACTGATAGATGTAGAGAGTGGTGCAGTTGGAAAATCACCATTTTGCAACTATCATAGAAAAGATTGGTTTGGAAAACATCATCAATGGATTCTAAATCTAGGGGGAAAGTTTGATGAGAAGCAGTATATTTTTCAAATCTTCAAAGTATCTCTTCATGGATTTTCTATTTTTTTAGAAGTATAATAGAGTGGGGCAGGCCCAATCCTTAGCATATGGCCATTGCTGGGCACCATTACCACACAACCCATTACCAGGCAGTGGTTACCCCAAAACCGCTGACACAGGATGGTTAGAGTGGTAGTTAGAGGTCCTATTCAATCATTGGTCAGCACCACAGGGGACCGCTCCCTCAAGCGAGCAACTGTCAATGAGCAACTGTTAGTAGTCTGCTCAGCCATTGGTTGCCACTAAAGACAGTCCCTCCCCCAAGGACCAACTGTCAGTAAGTGACCGTTAGTGGTCCATTCAGCTAATGGCCGGTGGAATGGTGGTCATCAGGCAAAGAATGAGGTAACAGTGGACCCTGGCCTTCTCAATGGGACTCTCAGGCTCACCTGGCCTCGGGCCAGTGGGTAAGCTGCAGGGCCCAGGGAACAGGCTAAGGGGATGTGTCCTGCAGAGCTCCACAGCCCTTGCCAAGGCCGCCCACTGGGCTGGGCCCAGGCCTTGGGGCAGCAGTGACCCTCTCCCCAGTGAAGTAACGGCATCATCTGTCTGCCTGGGGGGTAGTCTGTGGGTTCTGCCTCTGCCATGTGGGCAGCCTGAGGAGGCTGAGGGCCAGCTGAGTCCTAGATGCCTGGCTCCCCCAGTGATAACAGCCATCAACTTTGAGCTGCCCCTTCTTAGCTGGGACCTGACCTCAGAGGGTGACAGTTTGTGCCTTGGAATCTGGCCCTTTCTTGTCAGAACAGAGAATAACATTTGTTTGGTGATGCATGCTAAGTCGCTTCAGTTGTGTCCAGCTCTTTGCGACCCCATGAACTGTAGCCCGACAGGCTCCTCTTTCCATAGGATTTCCCGGGCAAGAATACTGGAGTGGGTTCCTATGCCTTCCTCCAGGGGATCTTCCCAACCCAGGGATCAAGGCTGTATCTCTTATGTCTCCTGCATTGGCAGGCGGGTTCTTTACCACTAGCGCCACCTGTTTGGTGCAGGTTTACAGAAGCATCAGTACCTGACCATGACTGGACACCAACAACCGAGGGATCTGACACCAAGAAGTTTGCAACAGCTAACCATGCCCTTTCCCCATCTTTCCTAGAAAAGGGCTTTGCTGAGAGTTTTGGGGGAGTTTGCGGTTTTTAAGGTATGAGCCACTCATCTCCTTGCATGGCCTTCAATAAACCTTTCTGTGTTCCAAACGCTGACATTTTGGTATTGTGTGGCCTCACTGTGCACCAGGCATATTGACTTGTGTTTAGGTAACAGAAGAGGGGAAAGTAACTATACAGTGGAAAAACTAGGCAACACTTTGATCAGTGACCACACGCCTCCAGATGAGATACTCTGAGAAGGACATAATGTCACTTGAATCTAATTGTGAGGAAATGTCAACCAAACCCATATTAAAGAACATTCTCTTAAATAACTGTCATGAAAGAACCCTGTCCCAGAAAAAAATGTCGAGGAACTATTTAGTGAAAGGGACTAAAGAGACTTGATGGGACTTCCCTGGTTAAGAACTCCCCTGCGAATGCAGGAGATGTAAAGAGATGTGGGTTCAATCTCTGGGTCAGGAAGATCTTCTGGAGGAGGGCATGGCAACCAACTCCAATATTCTTGCCTAGCGAATCCCTTGGACAGAAGTGCCTGGTGGGCTACAGTCCTTAGTGTTGAGAAGAGTCAGACACAATTGAAGTGACTTAGCATGCAAACACAAGGAGACTTAATAACTAAAGTCGACGCGTGATCTAAACCGGAACTTGTACCAGAGCAGGGGAAATATATTAAAGATTAATTGAAACAGTTGACAAAGTTGGAATATGGACCACAGGTTAGAAAAAAGTAGCTCCCACATTTGATAATTGTGTGGTGATTATATAAAGTAAGTTATTTTTCATAGTAAAAACACACTGAGGTATGAAGAGATAAGGAGGCATAATGCATGCAATCTATTCTCAAATGGTTCAAAAAATAAATCAAAATAGAGACAGAGAATGCAAATGTGGCAAAAAAAGTTGTTGAACTGGAGTAAATAATATTCAGAAATTCTCTGTCCTATTCTTGCAATTTTTCTATACGTTTAAAAAAAAAAAACCTTTAAGGGTTCTCCACTTTGTCTCTCTTAGGCTTCATCCCAAAATGGGCTAGAATGGGTTCATTCATCATGAACCTTTGTTTAGTTATTTTATTTCTACTATTATTACTAGTCAGATGGTAATTATCTTTTATCATTTTAGTTAATTATATACTATCAAAAGAAGGAAAGCAACTGACTTTATGAAAGGCAAAAAGCAATACCCTTTAAAAATTTTTTTTGAATGATATATTTTTATTGAGCCCAACATATCCAAAATATCACTTCAATTAACCGACATAAAATATTATTAATGAGATATCTTAGGTTTTTATGTTGATAACATATCTTCAAAATCAATGTGTATTTTATATTTACAGCATATCTCAATTTTTTGCCTCACTGCTTGGCTTGTGGGAATCTTAGTTCCCTGACCAAAGACTGAACCCCGGGCCACAGCACTAAAAGTGCCAAGTTCTAACCAATAGACTGCTAGGGAATTCCCCATGGATTTTTTAAAAAGTTGAAGTATAGTTGGTTTACAATGTTGTTTTAGTTTCAGGTGTACAGCAAAATGATTCAGTTATGCATATACTGCTGCTACTGCTACTGCTAAGTCACTTCAGTCGTGTCCGACTCTGTGTGACCCCATGGACGGCAGCCCACCAGGCTCCGCCGTCCCTGGGATTCTCCAGACAAGAACACTGGAGTGGGTTGCCATTTCCTTCTCCAATGCATGAAAGTGAAAAGTGTAAGTAAAGTTGCTCAGTCATATCTGACTCTTAGCGACCCCATGGACTGCAGCCCACCAGGCTCCTCTGTCCATGGGATTTTCCAGGCAAGAGTACTGGAGTGGTGTGCCATTGCCTTCTCCAGTTATGCATATACATACATATATATATTCTTTTTTCAGATTTTTATCCATTATAGGTTATTAAAAAATATTGAGTATAGCTTCCCATGCTATATAGTTGGTTCTTCTTGTTTATCTATTTTGTATATAGTAGTGTGTGTATGTTAATCCCAAACCCCTAATTTATCCCTCCCCCATTCCCCACACATCTCAATTTGGATTGGCCGCATTTCAGGAGTTAAATAGCCACATGTGGTTAAATGACAGTATTTGACAGCACAATGCTAGGGAAAAAGACAAATGTAATCAAGGGGACTTTCAAAATGCCATAGTAAATGCAGTGACCGAGATTATGTTCAGGATCACTCAACCACCAAAGTTTATACTTGAGCCTCCAGCAACCTTCCAACCCCAGACCTGTTCACACATGAGAGACTTTGTCCACTTCAAACAATGGCCCCATGGCTGGCCTCAGCCAACCAAACTCAATATATCCAAAACAAAGTACATCCTCTTATTTCAAATACCTTCTCCTGCTCTCTCAAGTCATCTTCATTATCTCTTTGGGCAAATGAGCACTTATCTAGAAGATAATTTAAAATCTAAATGCTTATCAAAAAATGCACCTTCTTCTCCACCCCAACTGACTGAGCTTGTTCAGGCCACTTTTATCTCTCACAGGAGTTACTATAAGAATTCCCCTCCCAATTTTATTGAGATATAATTGACATACCTCATTGCATAAGTTTAAGGTGTACAGCATAATGGTTGATACAGATGAGTAAAAAGCCAAAAAGAGAAAAATTTCCTTAAATATATGAACCTCTTCATGAATTTCATGGCATCTTTTTGGAGAGCCATGGTAATCTCTGTATCATTCCATTTTAAGACAGGGAATACAGAAAAATAGACTGAACGGCATGACCTTTGCTTTTCCCAAGCTCAAGACAATATGATTTCTCAACGAGTACCTTTAAGGACCAAATAATTTCTAATGCTGGGCTTCCCTGGTGGCTTAGTGGTAAAGAATTCACCTGGCAGTACAGGAAATGTGGGTTCAGTCCCTGGGTCAGCAAGATCCCCTGGAGAAGGCAGTGAGAACCCACTCCAGTATTCTTGCCTGAGAAATCCCATGAATAGGAGGGGCCTGGCGGGCTGCAGTCTATGGGGTCACAGAACTGGACACATCTTAGCAACCAAGTTTAGTTCAGTTCAGTTGCTCAGTCGTGTCCAACTCTTTTCGACCCCTGGTTTAGCGACTAAACAACACAACAATCTCTAATGTTAAGAGCAAGTCAGGGGGTCCCCGGAAGTTCAGATCTAGATACATCTTCTGGCATGGCCACCTCCCAGCCCCTCTCAAACAATTCCTAATCCCAGTTGCAGGAACTTTTTATATTTGCAACTAAAATTTGATTCTAGATATTTTAAGAAATTAACTGAGACAACTGTTTAGATGAATTAAGGTTAAACAAGGCAGGGAAATTAGCACACATTCCAGTCTTCCTAAAATTATTTTAGAAAATTAATTTTTCTACTTCCTATAAGCATTCATCAAGTTTCCCGTAAATAATTGTCAAGTCGGAGGGTTTTTTCCTTTTTTTCTAATTTTAATTTGTCTCATAATTCTTAAACATTACTTTCTAATTACAAATGTATGCATGCCTTTAAATTCAAACAGTTGAACAGTGTATGAGATAAAATGCATGCCATACACTTCTCAATTGTTTGAATTGTTCTCAGTTTGAAAGTGTTCTCAATTCAATTGTTTGAATTGAGAAGTGGGTTCTCAATACACAGTGGATTCTCTCTAATGTTACCCACAAAGATAACGACTCTTATGATTTTATATCCTTCTAGACTTTTTTCTTTGCTTCTGTCACTGTATCTATCTGTATGTGTATACAATGTTTTAAGAAATGGTAATCATTTTGCACAGTTCTTTTATTTCTTATTTAACACATAAATCTTTTTTAACCTTAATTTTTAGGGACTTCCCTGGCAGTCTGGTGGTTAAGTCTCCACACTTCCTCTTCAGAGGGTGCAGGTTCAACCCTAGTCAGGGTATTAGGATTCCACATGCTAAACATCAGGGCTACAAAAGTTTTTTTAAATTTAATTGTTATTTTATCAAAGCTATGCATGTATAGTTTTTTTTTTTTACAAGTAGTATAACAGTCAAATAATTCAACTAGCAAAAATTGCTTCTAATCATTATGTAACACATTCACATGGCTTAAAATTCAGAAAGTACAATGGTATACAACATGAATAATCTCCCTTCTACCTGTCCCTGAGATACCCAAATCTACTCATGGGCAACAAATGACATTGGTTTTTATACATCCTTCATTCATATACAGATACATGCATATACACACACACACACACACACATACACACCCACACACAGAAGATCTTTTTATATCATTACATAAAGGGGTTCCTCAATTGTATATAACTGTCATATTACATTGTATAGACATGGCTTTATTTCATTAGTCACCTGGTTGTTTAGTCAGACTGTTTCTAATTCTTGCTCTTAAAAATAATCTACTATGAATAACCTTGAATATACATCATTTTGCCAATATGTGGGTAATGTATGGTATAGATAGATTCCTAAAAGTGGAGCTGTGAGTCAAATTTTTCACAGATTAGGGCTTCTAAGAAGCAGATTCTGGGACAGAAATTTAGAGTTCAGGGTGTTTTTAGGGAGTGCCCTTGGGTTTAACAGCTGTGCAAGGGAGAAGGAGGAAGCGGGATTGAGCAAAAGAAGCTAAACTTTGAAGATGCCGCATGAAGCCTCAGCCAACTCCATAGGGAAGCCATGGACCTGAGATGACCTATCAGAATTGGCCCGCACTGGGTGCCTGTTGTTTTAGTTGCTCAATCGTGTCTAACTCTTTGCGACCCCATGGGATTTTCCAGGCGGGAATTTTGTAGTGGGTTGCCATTTCCTCGTACAGGGGATCTTCCTGACCCAGGGCTCTAACCTACGTCTCCGGCATATGGCAGGCAGATTCTTCACCACTGGGCATCTGGGAAGCCCTTACACAATAAGTGAAAAAGGCCTTTATACCGCCTTCTCCGTTAGTCATTGGTTGTGGGCTGTCCCAGGAAGGCATCGACTTTTGGTGGGGCAATTCTTTGCAGCAAGGCAAAACTTTCAGGGGCTCACAGTTGAAGATTGTCTACAGACAGATCTTCCAGAAGCTGGAGCAATAAAACCTTCCTTGAAAGAGCGTATCTAGGTGTCCCATCTCCATGTTCAACCCCAAAGGGTATGTGACTTTGGTGGATTTTGCCAAATTGCCATACCAATTTATACTCCCACCTCACAACGTATGAGAATGTCTGTTTACTCATATCCTCCCCAACTCAGAATTTTATCAAGCTTCTGAATCTTTGCCAGTCCGATTAGGTGAAATGTGATGTCTTGCTTGCCTGCTTGCTAAATCACTTCAATCATGTCCAGCTCTTTGTAATCCCATGAAATCTAGCCCACCAGGCTCCTCTGTCCATGGGATTCTCCAGGCAAGAATACTGGAGTGGGTTGCCCTTCTCCAGGGATCTTCCTGACCCAGAGATTGAACACATGTCTCATTATGTCTCCTCCTTGGCAGGCGAGTTCTTTACCATTAGCGCCACTTGGGGAGCCCAGTGATGTCCTGGTATAGTTTTAATTTTCCTATCTTTTTTTTTTGAAGGAAGTCAAACTTCTTTTTGTCCTTTTTTTTTTTCTTTGAAGTGTCTATTTCTATCCTTTGCACTTTTCCTACTGGGCTAATTTTTTTAAAGTAATTTGTAGGAACTCTTAATGTTAAAGATTAACATTTGACATTGTAGGCGGATTCTTTACTGTCTGAGTCACCATGGAAGCAGACTTGATCCTTTTAAAATGTAAGCCAGTCATTTCACTTCTTCAATGTATCTCCATTTCCCTCTGTCACGCAAGTGTATGTTTCTTGGTTCTTTGTCTCGTCACAACAAAGATTTGGAGCGATTGACATTAAAGCCCTCGGCGCGTCACAGCTCTTGGGTCTTGGACAAACAGCGCTACAGCTCTTAGGCAAATCAGTGTTACAGCTCCATTTTATTTAGAAGATAGCAGGAGAATCCAAGACTCAAAGAGAAGAGAATGGAAGAGTGCGTGGGGAGGGAGGTGGGGGGAGGGAGAGAGAGAGAGAGAGAGAGCGCACACGTACGGGAGTGAGAGAGAAAGAGAGAGCGTGCATGCACGAGGGAGAGAGAGAGTCAGAGAGAAAGCGCTTTGGCTCCTCCTTTTATATGTTTTTTCCTCCACCTGGGCCTGCCCTATGCAAATTGGGCTTAGCCAGGAGTGCTGTGTATTCTGTTTGTTCTGCCTGAAGTCTTCACTCTGGTCCTCGGACCTTCCTTGTCTTTTAGCCACTGCAATTTTGGACTCCTTTTCCCTATTCTACCTACCTAACATTCCCCCCTCAAGAGATGGGAGGCCCAATTCTTTGGGAATAGGGGCATCGAGGTCTTTCTGGCTACTTCCTGCTGAACTGGGGCAGCGAGGGGTATTGGGCCTCCCCCTCTTGCTAGTCTCAATCCTCAGAGTCCTTATAGCGCTGTCCAAGGGTGTGTGATATTTTCCATGGTCAGCTGTAGTTTTATATCTTTGTTGAACTGGCACTACATGTTGTAGCTGGTTGACTTGGGCAGAGACAAAACAGGTTAGACAATTGACAGTACATAGAATAATCATAAGCATCATCAATATAGCATAACAAAGACTAGTAGGGACATTGGTCAATTTTAAATTCACATGGCCAGGATGGCTCAAGTCCCTCCTTGTTCAGGGATCAGAAGATCTATCTCCTGTCTGTTTTGGAGTACAGTCTCTGTCAAGCTGTGTTGGCTCCTTAGAGTTATCCTGAGAAATCTTACCCCCAGAAACCAGATTTTGGGGGTGTTCATTAGAATGGCACTCATTGGTAGTTCTGAATAGGTATCTGAGATCTCCCAGGGGCTCACAGGTGTATTGAATGTCCTCTTCTGTTTTCTTCCATGGCTTGACTCGTGAGTAGCGAATCCAGGAGTCATGTCCTGGTACCTTGACTGCTGTGGGGGTAGAAAGTATTACAGGGTAGGGGCCCTTCCATGTGGGCTGGAGTTGAGCCTTTGGGGACCCATCTTTCCAGACTTTAATTAGGACTTGAGTTCCTGGAGCATACAGTGGTGACTCTTTAGAATCTTTTGGGTCCTGGTTCATACCCCACAAGCGTATATCCTGTTGGAATTGCCCAATGGCTATGGTATAAGACTGGAGGGTCTGAACCTCTGGATCTAGGAAGATGTCATTGACATAAACAAAAGGTCTCCCATATAGCATCTCATAAGGACTAAGACCAACCTGTTCCTTAGGGGCAATGCGGGTACAGAGGAGAGCTATTGGTAAAGCCTCCTTCCATCCCAGGGAGGTCTCCTGGGTTATCTTTTTTATCACTGATTTTAAGAATTGATTGGCTCTTTCTACTTTTCCTGAAGATTGAGGCCTCCAGGCACAATGGAGATAATAAGTAATGCCCAATGCTTTCGAGACTCCTTGGGTGACCTTAGAAGTAAATGATGTCCCATTGTCACTTTGTAATGACCTGGGCAGACCAAATCTTGGAATGATTTCATGGAGCAGTTTTTTTTTACCACCTCCTCAGCCTTCTCAGTCCGGGTGAGAAAGCCTTCAATCTATCCTGTGAATGTATCTATCATGACTAATAGGTATTTATACCCTTGAGAAACTGGCATCTGGGTGAAGTCCATCTGCCAGTCCTCTCCTGGGTAGGCCCCACGTTGTTGGATGGGCTGGGCCAGCTGGGGTCTTCGAGCTCCTTGAGGGTTGATTAACTGGCAAATGGGACAAGAGGAGACCACCTGTCTTATAGTTGTTTGGAGGCCTGTTCCTCTGAAGGACCTTTCTAGTAATCTTTGGAGGGCCTTTTCTCCTAAATGAGTAGTGGCATGTAAGGAGTTAACCAACTTCTGGAGGTTTTCAGGCAGAAAAAGGAGTCCCTCCTTTTGGAACCACCCCATATGATCTTCTTGAAAGCCCTCGCTCTTAGCTTTAAGAGTCTCACCTTCAGTATATGAAGGAGTTTCTGGCAAATTAGTCTGTGGAACTAAGGTGGCAATCCCTATTAGGTCATGGTTCTGTAATGCTGCTCTCCTAGCTGCCTGATCAGCTGCTTGGTTCCCTCGTGCCACTTCCGTGTTCCCTTTTTGGTGTCCTTTACAGTGGGAGACTGAAACCTCAGTAGGCAGATGGACCGCCTCCAAGAGTCGAAGAATCTGATCACCATATTTAATTGGGGACCCTCGGGTGGTCAAGTGGCCCTTTTCTTTCCAAACAGCCGCATGTGCATGTAGCACCAGAAAGGCATACTTGGAGTCAGTGTAAATGGCTATTCTTTTTCCTTTTCCCAACTCTAAAGCTCGAGTCAGGGCTATGAGCTCAGCTAATTGGGCTGAAGTACCTGGTGGCAGAGGCTTAGCCTCTATGGTCTCAAAATTGGAGACTACTGCATATCCGGCTCTTCTTTTTCCATCCAAGACAAAGCTGCTTCTATCAGTGTACCAGATTTCCTCAGGATTGGTCAGAGGATCTTCTGACAATCCCTCTCGGGGTTTTGTCCAGTGGTCCAAGGTTTCTAGACAAGAGTGAAACGGGAGAGAGCCCTCGGGGGTAGGTAGGAGGGTGGCTGGGTTAAGAACCTCACAAGGGGATACAGTGAGGCCTGGATTTTCCATCAGCATTACTTGATATCTGAGGATTCTTTGATCAGACATCCATAAATGGCCTCTCCCATTTAGGAGTTGTTTTACATGGTGGCTGGTAAAAATAGTTAGTTTGCCCCCAAAGGAGAGTTTTAAATCATCTTCTATCATGATTGCAATAGCTGCAAGATTTCGAAGGCAGGGGGCCAACCTCGGGAAGTTGGATCGAGCCTCTTGGATAAGTAAGCTACAGGCTGGGGCTCATATCCCAACCTTTGAGTTAACACTCCCAAGGCTATTCCCTCTCTTTCATGGACATAAATTTGGAATGCTTTTTCTGGGTCTGGCAACCTCAAGGCAGGTGCCTGAGTTAAGACCTGTTTTAGTGTAGCCTCTGCCTCCTTTTGAGGAGTTCCCCGCATCAGTGGGATTGAATCGTCTCGTCCCTTTAAGCTTTCATATAAGGGCTGGGCAATTAGACCATAGTTGGGTATCCAGATTCTACAACATCCAGTTAGCCCCAGGAAAGCTCGCAATTGTTTTTGAGTCATGGGGGAGGGCAACTGGAGGATTCCTTGTACCTGATCAGAGGACAGCCTCCTGGACCTATGTGTAATCTGAACTCCCAGGTAAGTGACCTTTGTCTCGACCATCTGTGCCTTAGCACTGGAGACTTTATATCCCCTTTCTGCCAAGAAGTTTAGAACCTGAATTGCATGTTGTTGGGCACTTTTCTCATCTGGAGAGCAGATAAGTAGGTCATCTACATATTGTAATATTTTCCCATTAGGTCCCAGGCCCTGATCTAGGAGATCCTGGCTAAGGGCCTGTCCAAACAGGTGGGGGCTATCTCTGAACCCCTGAGGTAATACTGTCCAAGTCATCTGCTGGTGTTTTTCTCCTGGGGCCTCCCACTCAAAGGCAAAAAGGTATTGGGATTCTTTAGCCAGTGGTATGCAAAACAAATGCATCTTTGAGATCCAAGACTAAACCATTTGGCACTGTGTGGGATTTCTCCCAAGATTACATAGGGATTGGGTACTATGGGATGGAGGGGGGACTACAGCTTCATTTATGATCCAGAGATCTTGAACCATTTGCCAGCTTCCATCTTTTTTCTTTACTGAGAGGATTGGGGTGTTACATGGCGAACTGGTAGGGACCAATAGCCCACAAGCAAGGAATTTATTTATTAAAGGCTGTAGTCCCTCCCGAGCCTCTCTTTTGAGAGGATATTGTTTCCGGTTAGGAAACCGAGTAGGATCTCGGAGGACAATGATGACTGGTTCAGCTTGGTGGGCTCGTCCAGGAATCCCCTGGTCCCACACCTGGGGGTTAATTTTGTCTTCCCACAGTTTTTGGTCCCTCTCTATTGAAGGTGTAATGGGTTTGTCAGTAGTAACCAGGAGCTGTAGAGCTCTAGGGGCTGAAAAACTTCCCATTACAAGGGTGGTCCCCAGTTTAGTGAGTATATATCTTCCCAATAAGGGGGTAGGGCACTCAGGGACCACCAGAAACTGGTGGGAAAATATTTGTCCATCCCAGCAACAAAGAAGTGCTCGGGTGAATCTTTTAGTAGTTGCTTTTCCTGTAGCACCCAAAATGGTACAGGTTTGGGAGGAGAAGGCTCCGGAGTAGGAGATCAAGACAGAGTAGGTAGCCCCTGTGTCAACAAAGAAATTCTCGGACCTACCTGCCACATCCAGTTGCAC
The DNA here is from genome assembly GCF_019923935.1 of Bubalus bubalis. NCBI lineage: Eukaryota > Metazoa > Chordata > Mammalia > Artiodactyla > Bovidae > Bubalus > Bubalus bubalis. The sequence goes on from NC_059160.1 coordinate 147,793,384, forward strand.
CCTTGGCTCCAGCCCCGTGATGGTTATCTGTGACAGGCAGGCTGGCTGGAGCGGGCTGCTTCAGTCCTCTTGAACCATCGTGAGGGTAGGCTTGGCATTTGACCTTGAGGCTCTTGGGTCCCGAGGGCAGAGTGTCGCCCAATGTCCCAGTTGATGGCATTTGTGGCAAGCCGTTCTGGGAGACTTGTCACGGTTTGGACACTCTTTGGCCCAATGCCCCGCCTGTCTACAGATCAGGCATCTGTCTCGTGCCTTGTCCCTCAAGGACTCTGGGTTTGCCATAGGGCTTCTCTGGAGGGCGGCCAGAATCTGGGCATGACTTGTCTCTTTCTTTCTCTCCTTCTCCTGGGCCTTGGCCTCCTTCTCCTGTTCTCTGTTATAAAAGGTATTGGTGGCTGTCTGGACCATTTCATCTAAAGAGCAGCAGGGTTCTGCTGTTGTAGCTGCTGTAACTTAATTCTGATATCTGATGTACATTGGGACAGGAATTTGTCCTTTAAAATCACCCGTCCCTCGTAAGAGTCTAAGTCCAGGTTGGTAAACTTTTGGAGTGCCTCTTTTAGCCTCTCCAGAAAGGCAATGGGGTTCTCATTGGGCTCCTGAGTTATTGCTGAGACTGGGCACAGTCCCACAAGTAATAGGCTTCTTTATGTTTCCATGGGTGGACTTCCTTAGGGATGAGTCTTTCTGAAGCTTATCCTACCCAGAACTGTTGCAACCTGAGAGCCAGGTGTCCCCAGGTCAGGGTGCAGATCCCCAGGCAGGCTGAGGCGTGACAGCCTCCTAGAGATCGAATCCTCAGGAAGGTCGAGGCGTGACGGCCTCCCGAGGATTGGGTTCCTGGGCAGGTCGAGGCGTGACGACCTCCTGGGACCCCTGGGACTAGAGGATCCCCGAACAGGTTGAGGCGTGACAACCTTTCGAAGACCGATCCCTAGGCAGGTCTAGGTGTGATGACCTCCTGGGACCCCCGGACTGGAGTTTGGGCATCCCCAAGATCTCCAGTGTGACCAGTATTGGGTAGGATTAGGGAGTTGGATATTATAGAGTATTTCCCTCCCAAGGCCAGCTATTTTCTGGTTGTCTCTCCAGAAGATTGTAGAGGCAACCTTGTGGGTCTGGATGGGGCTCAGGAAAAGAGCATGAAACAGGAGGGAAGGGGGCAGAGCTCAACCTTTGAAAGAATGACATAGCACAAGGGTATAATGTAAACCAATTAAAATCAATTGGGTCCAAGATGACAAGTCAAATTCAAGTAAACCTTAATCCCCAATCTATAAGCCAACAGACACACCCAGAAGTGGCAAGACAGCTCCAAGGCACAAGGTCAAAAGAGGGAGGAGTGGATTGTTCCCCAATGGCTGGGATGATCCTCTCACTCATTAGCATATGAATTCCATCCCCTCACAAAACCTAGCCAGGCCTAAATCCATGGCTGCAGCCCTTGCCCTTACACCCTGAAGGGTGGCTTCTCTCTGGATCCTAACAAATCTACCTCTTATTGCTTTGTCTCTCAATGAATTTTTGCAATGAGGCATCAGAGCCTGAGTTTCTTTCGTTTTGGCCGGGCTTGAGTCTTGGGAGAGAGCTGAAGGACAGGAGGAAAAAGCAGTGGGAAAAACGTGCCAAGGAATCCCCTTCATAGCCCACTGGAAAATTTGCTAAATATCTGACCGGTGCTCACAGTTTCATTGGTCTGATCCTTGGCACAGAGAAGAGAAAGGACAGAAGAACCCCCACCGACTTGTGTAACAGCTACTGGGGCTCAGCAGATAGCGCCTTTGGGACATACTGAGGAGCAGCCTCTCCAGAGTCCCTCAGTTGTGCCCCTGCCGCCCGCCTGTTCACGGGAGGTTCGAGGAAACAAGAAATGAGAGATTGTAAAGGTCCCTCCAGCCATAGGAGCGAGGACCTCTTACTTTAACCGGAGGTCTTCTGGAATCTGAGACTGGGCCGCGTGAGCTTTCTGCTGAGTTCGTTTTTCGCTGTCCCGGTTTCCAGCAAGATGGGCCTTCCCCTGAGTTGGGTTTCTTCGCCTTCCGCTTCTAGCGCAGGAGCTTTGCTGAGTTGGGCTCCTGCTGTGCTTGGCCTCTTCCATGCAGAGGTTGTTTCAGCCAGGTTATATCTGAGTCACAGCACCATAGATGTCACGCAAGCGTATGTTTCTCGGTTCTTTGTCTCGTCACGACAAAGATTTGGAGCGATGGACATTAAAGCCCTCGGCGCGTCACAGCTCTTGGGTCTTGGACAAACAGTGCTACAGCTCTTAGGCAAATCAGTGTTACAGCTCCATTTTATTTAAAAGATAGCAGGAGAATCCAAGACTCAAAGAGAAGAGAGTGGAGGAGTGCGTGGGGGTGGGGGTGGGGGGAGAGAGCGCACATGCACGGAGAGAGAGAGAAAGAGCGTGCATGCACGTGGGAGAGAGAGTCCCAGAGAAAGCGCTTTGGCTCCTCCTTTTATATGTTTTTTCCTCCACCTGGGCCTGCCCTATGCAAATTGGGCTTAGCCAGGAGTGCTGTTCGTTCTGTTTGTTCTGCCTGAAGTCTTCACTCTGGTCCTCGGACCTTCCTTGTCTTTTAGCCACCGCCATTTTGGACTCCTTTTCCCTATTCTACCTACCTAACACCTCAGAGAGAAAACAGTTATTACAGTGATCAGCAGGGCTGTGCAAGACACATCTCCCTTCTTGTACCTCTCTGACTTCATTTCCTACTGCTGCTCTGGCCTCTCTCCCTCTCAACTTTCTCCACCCTCACTAGAAGTTCCCTCTGCCTACAAAGTTCTTCTACGAGAAAGCTACATGACGAATTCCCTGATTCCAATTCTTTTCAGGATTGAATTCTTGGGTCTTACCTGAAGTATCACTTCAAAGTGATGTTTATCCTCATAATCCTATTTTAAATTGTTATACACACCCTACACCCCTCCCCAACTAGAATAATTTTAATCTTCCTTACCCTGCTTTACATTTTCTTTTTAAAATAACATTTACTGCCTTCTAATTGGGCTTCCTGGTGGGCTCAGATGGTAAAGAATCTGCCTGCAATGCGGGAGACCTGGGTTCAGTCCCTGGGTTGGGAAGATTTCCTGGAGGAGGGCATGACAACCCAGTCCAATATTCTTGTCTGGAGGATCCCCATGGACAGAGGAGCCTGGCGGGCTACAGTCCATGGGGTCACAAAGAGTCAGACACGACTGAGCGACTAAGCACAGCACCACCTTTTAATATAGAAGAATATTATGTTTATTATCTTACTGTCTGTGCTAGAATTAAAGCACCATGAGAATAGTGTTTGTGGCTCAAAGTGAACATTCAATAAATATTTATTGTAAATTAGTATCTTTTTCCTTTGTATGTTTCAACTCATCAGAAAAGCTATTTTTGTGCATCGTGGATCCCCCTCTCAACCTTTTGTTTTGTTTGCCACCTGTATATCTGTCATTCATGAACTTCCCTTCATTATCAATTAGAGAATCCCCTTCACCTCTCTCCTATGGTAAATCTCCTTGTACCACTATCCTTGTTGTCTTTCTTGTTTTTCTCCCTCTTTTTCATGAGCATTTCCTCTTGCTTAGTTTATTCTTTCTTTTTGATGATAGCTTTCTAAGAAAAAATGCAAAGTTTCTGAGAAATAGGTCAGAAATTGTCTTTCATCTGGCTGTAGGCTTAACTGATAGTATGACCAGGTATAGAACTCTAGATTAGGAACAATTTTTCTTGAGAAGTTTTGAGACATTTCACCACTCTCTTCCAGCTTCCAGTGTTGGTCTCAAGAAGTGTAGTGAAATTTTAATTCTTGATCTTTTATACATGTTTTCTCTCTGAAAGTTCTTAGGTCTTCTCTTTTTTCCCCAGGGCGTGATGTATCATGTTGTGGGTATTTTTCATATTTAATCTGCTTGCCACTCAGTAGGTCCTATATCAGGGGACTTGTGTCCTTTAGTTTTAGGACCTTGATTTGCTTCTTTGATAATTTCCTCCTGTCTGGCTTCCCTGTTCTCTCTAGAATTTCTTCAGAGGTGGTATCTCTTTTCAAAAAACACTCAGTAGGTGGTGTCTAGATTGCTATTTACTAGACATAATTTGCATGATAGTACAGAAAGGGAAATGAAAGACACAACAGAATCCAAGGTTTAATAATACACGAAATCCTCATCAAGAGACAAAATCAGTGGGTTATCACTTTCTAAAGATAGCTGAGCTAAGGTTGTCTCTTGTATCAAACAGGGAGTGATCACCACTTTTAAGGCTCTCCAGATATCCTGAAACCTCCAACAGTACCTAGCACATTGTGGGAAATTGGTGAATATTTACTGAATGAATAGATGTCCTTCACAAGTATTTGCACTTAAGTACATTCATTAGACGGAGAAGGCAATGGCACCCCACTCCAGTACTCTTGCCTGGAAAATCCCATGGATGGAGGAGCCCGGAAGGCTGCAGTCCATGGGGTCGCTGAGGGTTGGGCACAACTGAGTGACTTCACTTTCACTTTTCACTTTCATGCATTGGAGAAGGAAATGGCAACCCTTGTGTTCTTGCCTGGAGAATCCCAGGGACGGCGGAGCCTGGTGGGCTGCTGTCTATGGGGTTGCACAGAGTGGGACACGACTGAAGTGACTTAGCAGTAGCACATTCATTAGATAATAGAAAATAAACACTTGCACACACACCTCAAGCAGCATATTCTGGGGAGTTCCTAATTTTTATCTCTTAAAACATTTAAAATAATGATGATCTGGTATTTATATTTTTTGTCACATCTACTTCTCTATCAACCTGGAGTCACGATTCATATTCACTCTGGAGTAAAGGGAGCTATTTTGCTATAATAAGTATCAATTTTGACATTTCAAAATTTTATTATCATTTTGATGTTTGACATTGACTGTCAACAATTTAAAGTTTTTTTATTAAGTGCTGGATATATTCCAAGGTGAGGGGCTTAAAAGAAAGCCAACAAAATATGATAGTTTCTTTTTTCCCAAATCAAACTTCCTTTCATTTTTCTTAATGAATATCATATGATTTTTTTCCCAGGCCAAGTGACTTTGACTTTATTTATTCTTTTAGGAAATCGAGACAAATACACTCAATGACTCTACTTCTTGCCCAGCATGGCATAGAATGGTATTTGAGACACTAGGTAGGTGAATTCGGTCCAGTATCAGTTGGCTTTGAGGATGCTCAGCATTTGCTGTTTACAGTTTTGTTTGCTTTGCACTATGAAAAAAGCACACCAAAGCTATATAGTATTACTGGTGGTAGGTGGAAAAAACATGAATAAACCAGGAAGTATGGTTGATCTTTTCCTTGTTTACCTTTTATTTTTCCTTCTGCTGATATGCCTTACTCAACAGCATGTAGAAACACAGGTCCTTAATATCTCATACCCACCCATAAGAGCTAAGAAGAAGTGAAAGAGCAGAATTTGAATTCAGAATTGAGAAGAATTCTGTTGTACATAATCACACCATCCCAAAACTAGAGACTAGCTCTTAAATAGTGGATAGACCTTTTGAGGTCAAATCCAGGAGATTGCTAATTAAGACCTTAAAAAACATTCAATGGTTTTACATGTAAATTATTAACATTAAGTTAAAGTATGTATTCTAATCTTAAGTCATCTATTGATCTACATAGTTTTCCAAGAAATTGTTTGTACTTGCTATAAACAGTTGTAAGGTTAACCCAGGAGGCTAAATTCTTGGGTAAAGTGTATCAATTTGAATCCTTGAAGAAGCGGACACCAAGATGAGATCTGATGTGTAAGGGATTTATTGGAGGGAATGCTTATGAAAGACAAAGAGGAAAGGAGAAGGGGCATACAGGGAGAATGAGGGAGGTCTAACACCTGTGACAGGAGAGAGAGAAGGAAGGATTGTATGGAAAGAACCTCAGACCATAGAGCAATTTTGAGAAAATCTCACCCAGGCCAATGGGGAATCCCTGAGCTGAAGTTGCCAGTTAAAGGAATCCTGCTTTGTGGAGGAATGGAATGGAATGTTCTTACATCTTGCTGCCATTGACTGGGAATAGCCTAAGGGTTTCCCTGGTGGCTCAGATGGTAAAGAATCTGCCTGCAATGTGGGAGACCTGGGTTTGATCCCTGGGTTGGGAAGATCCCCTGGAGAAGGAAATGCCAATCCACTCCAGTATTCTTGCCTGGAGAATCCCCATGGATAGAGAAGCCTGGTGGGCTACAGTCCATGGGGTTGCAAATGGTTGGACACGACTGAGCGACTAAGCACACACAGCACAGCCTAAGTGGGGAAGCATGGCCTGACCCAAAAGCATCAGAGTAAAAAATGTATCAATGGTCAATCAGCTATGCTCCCTGCAGCAGTATCTCTTAAAGGAAATCTGAGTGGGCACTTCCATGACTACTACAGTCTACCTCTTATTCTGCACAAACCCATTTCTTTGTGTATGTTTGGGAAATAGATTTGCCATGGTTCCTATGGGCTTCTTTTCCTATGGGGAAACATAGAAATGGAATATTAGTAGGACTAAGCTACAGTCTCCCAAAACTGCAATTAGTCTCAGGCTGTCATTTGGCTCCTTAACTATCCATTCTAAGTTTCTTGTGCCCTCAACTACTACCTCCTCAGGTCATTATCATTAATCGTGTGAGTGTATTGTATTCAACTGAGTATCTGTCTTAGTTTTAGGAACATATTTTCTAGTAATATGTTCATGAGGTGGAAAATGTGAAAAGTTCCTTTAATTAACTAGCCAAGGACCCTGTCTTACATGACTTTAAAAATTTGAATCATGTCCTCTTAATTTCTAAACAATTGTGGTACTGATATTTGTGAACAAAATAAAGTAGATAGTGAATCATGGAGCATGTGAAGAGGCCACTGTTTTATTGGAAATACTTTTTGGCTCATTATTAGGTATTTTTTTCAATGGCTCTAATATTATGTAACATATTTTACTATTAGAAAATTTCTCTACACAGATAGATTATATTTGATAGAAGTGAAACAGATGACATGCCATACCTTTGTATTTAGAGGGGTTATATTCTTTTATATTTTTATTATTGATTCTCTTTTATAAGCCTGTATATTTAAATTACTGAATTCCCTTAGCCCGCTTTCTTTAATTCTCTGGGTTTCAGTTCCTCAGCTATAATCTATTATGGAATTTGTCACTACGTCATGAAAATTAATTAAGAATAGTATTTATTATAACTCAGAGAAGGCAATGGCACCCCACTCCAGTACTCTTGCCTGGAAAATCCCATGGGTGGGGGAGCCTGGTAGGCTGCAGTCCATGGGGTCGCTAAGAGTTGGACACGACTGAGAGACTTCACTTTCACTTTTCACTTTCATGCATTGGAGAAGGAAATGGCAACCCACTCCAGTGTTCTTGCTTGGAGGATCCCAGGGACAGGGCAGCCTGGTGGGCTGCCGTCCATGGGGTCGCACAGAGTCGGACACGACTGAAGTGACTTAGCAGCAGTAGCAGCAGCATTTATTATAACTAAGTTTTAAAATATCTATGAGGACTAATTGTTAATACCTATTAAGTTCCAGGAATTTTTTGGCTCAAAACAAACATAATCATTTTCATTTTATGCAACACAACTATTATCCTTTCAGCATGTTTTTGGGCAGTCTTCATAAATGGCAGAAATTAGAGGAAGATGAAAGCCACAGATTTTGACTAGCAGTATAAAACATTTTCTTTGGACTTTTGTGCAAACAATTTAAAAGTTAAAAGTAATTGGAATTTCTCCCACATATCACACGGGTATATTAGAATCATTAACATTTAGAACCATTATAGACGATGCAAGATAAATTGTTCAGTATTTCAGAAGTAACCAAATACCTGAGAAGGGGAACTTCTTCGTTATAGGAGAATTCTAACTAACTACTAGATTCTAACTAATAAATACTAACTAATAACTACTAAATTCTAACTAATACTTACAGAAAAAAGTATTAGTATGCAAAAAAAGTATGCAACTCCTAATGAAATAATGGACCTAGGCAATGATAACCAATAGATGCTAAAACCACTAAAAGGAAGGTTGAGTGGAGAACTTTATGATGGATCCATCTACCTGAAAACACTTGTCTACTAGTCAAAACTAAACACCATTAAAAGTAAGACAGAAACTGCCCTGGCGGTATAGTGGCTATGAGTCTGTGTTCCCAGTGCAGGAAGCGTGGGTTCAATCCCTGGTCAAGGAGCTGGATCACACATGCTGCAGTTGAGACCCAGCACAGCCAAATAAATAGAATGTTTTAAAAGTTCTTGAAAAAATAAATTAAGACAGCCTTGGTATCAGGTTGGGATCCTAGAACAGAAAAAGGGCATTCGGTGAAAACTATGAAATTTCAGTTACTGAACAAACTTGGATCTGCTGGCCTACCATGCAGCAAAGTCAACTTACTGACATCAGGTTGTGGTGAAGGAAAATACAGGGTTATTTGCAGGGTGCCAAGCAAGGAGAAGGAGCTGCTAATGTGCAGTAGACCTAAATTCCCAAATGGCTTTCAGAGAAGAGTTTTTAAAAGCAACATTTGAGGTGAAGATTGCAGTTGGTGGACTTTCTTCTGATTGGTTGGTGTGACGTAACAGGGTGATGTTCTGGGAATCTTAATCATCATCCTTCTGTTTCCAGCCAGTGTGGGGTCTATGTGCTTGTGGTCAGCATGCAGTCATCACCCTCCACCTGCATGGAAGTCTTAGTTCCTGCAGAACAACTCAAAGATATGCATAGATTGTTATGTGTATCTCTTGAGGAAGAGCTAGGACTCTGTTTTATTGCTGAAGCCATCCTTCTTAACCGCTTTTCCTTCATCCTTTCCCTAGTAACTGTTTGAGTCTTTGAAACTCAGGGAAGGCCTAGGAGACTAAAACCTTTGTTGACAAACAAGAAACAGGGACATGGAGGGGCTTCAGTACCTGGGAGATACTATGAACTTTAGTTAAAATAAGGTATCAATATTAGTTTATTAATTGTAACAAATGTACCATACTAGCACAAGATGTTAGTAATGGGAAAGCTGTGGGAATGGAGATAAGATAAATACAGGAACTCTACTATTTGCTCAGTTTTTCAGTAAATCTAAAATTTTTCTAAAAATAAAGTAATATAAACAATTAGACAAGCAGATATTATGTTCCTCCTGTTGTAAGGAAATAGGAAGTACAAAGAACCACCTACAAAGTATTTCTGACAAAAGGATCGGATCTAGAATCTAATCAAGCATCTAGATCAGATTACTAGTTTATTGGAAATGTGATGATAGATGACTATATTAAATAGTACCACAGTTCAGTTCAGTTCAGTCGTGTCTGACACTTTGCGACCCCATGAATCGCAATAGTACCACAAGGATGCAATAAACCAAATCCAAAATGTGGGATTTTTACAAGAGACATTGTTTCATAAATAAATAAGTGGTATAAAAAAAATGGAAGAGAAGAAACTGTAATACACTATAGACTTAAGAGATGTGTCAACCAAATGCAATGTGTTGGTTTTGAATCCTGTTTTGATGAAATCAACTGTGAAAAGTTATTTGGTGAAATTTGGACATGGATGAGGGATTAAATAATATTGAGAAATTACTTTTGATTTGTTAGGTGTGATAATGACATTGTGGGTTTTTTGAAGTTTTTATCTGAGAGATAAACAGCTGAAATATTTCAATTTAATATGAAAAAGTGGAAATTTTTCATGTTTTCCAAAATGGAAAAGTATAAAATTAGATCCCTACTTTACAGTATATACAAAAATAAACCCTAATTAAAGACCCAATTAGATTAACTTTTAAGTTAAAACTTGCATATTGCAAAAGTTATTATAAACCACATGAAAAGACAAGCCATTTCTGTGCAGATACCCTATAAAAAACTGAGCATGAGTATTGCAGCATTTTTTATAATAGCAAGATTTGAAAAAATCTAATATCTACTAATAGAAGAATACAATCAGTATGATTTATTCATTCTATAGTTCGTCTAGTCAAGGCTATGGTTTTCCCTGTGGTCATGTATGGATGTGAGAGTTGGACTGTGAAGAAGGCTGAGCGCCGAAGAATTGATGCTTTTGAACTGTGGTGTTGGAGAAGACTCTTGAGAGTCCCTTGGACTGCAAGGAGATCCAACCAGTCCATTCTGAAGGAGATCAGCCCTGGGATTTCTTTGGAAGGAATGATGCTAAAGCTGAAACTCCAGTACTTTGGCCACCTCATGAGAAGCGTTGACTCATTGGAAAAGACTCTGATGCTGGGAGGGATTGGGGGCAGGAGGAGAAGGGGATGGCAGAGGATGAGATGGCTGGATGGCATCACTGACTCGATGGACGTGAGTCTGGGTGAACTCCGGGAGTTGGTGATGGACAGGGAGGCCTGGCGTGCTGTGATTCATGGGGTCGCGAAGAGTCGGACACGACTGAGCGACTGAACTGAACTGATAGAAATCTATGCCACATAAATATAACAACATAGATAAATCTCTAAAATATGATGTGTAAAAAGATTAAATTTCAAAAGGTAAGATGAAATATTATGCCAGTATTGTTTAAAGTTTAAAAACACATAACACTATGTTATTAATGGACACACATAAGGCAGAAGTATAAAAACAAACATGGAAAGAATACATACCACCTCAAAGATGGTCATTATCATGAGAAAAAAGAGAAAGAGATGAAAAGGCTGGGTTTTAACTTATCTTGAGCTTTTTGATGATTTAAGAGAAAAACAGAAGCAAATAAAGTGAAATCTGCCTGGTGCACATACAGGTGTTAGTTACACTATTTTGTGTATGTTTGCCATATTTCGTAATGGAGAAAGTTGGGAGAAATGGCTGAAGTAAAAATGAAAGGACACATAGTCAAATATTTTGCCATAAACTTGATTGACATCCTTAACCAGGTGACTCTGAAATATGATCCAGAATCATAAAGTGTCTAGAATAATTCTTATGGAATGGAGTTCCCCACCTATCTTTTTTTTCCAGGATGGCTTCTCAAGTCAAATGACTTTGGATTCATGGGGATGGGCCTAGTATTAGAATCATGATGTGTTATTATGCATTCCTTTCTCAATTCAATATTACTAAATGCTCACTTGGTCCGAAATACTATACTAAGCTTCCAGCCTCTTCAAAACCTAATTTCTTTCCAAGCTAAATGATAGCAACCAGTATTGACTCTAGATGGTGAACTAAATGGGTGTGAATCTTACTCTACAAACTTGGATGCACAAGATATAAAACATTAGTTTTTAAAAATTAAATATATAGCCCCATTTGAAAGCTGATAGGAAATTTAGTCTTATTTTCTTTTGGTGCCCTGGTTATACTAGGTTGGTGCAAATGTAATTGCGGTTTTTGCATTGTTGAAATTTGCTCTTTGATATTAAAATACTTTCTAATTAAACGTGGTTATGTTATATAGCATTTTAATGCTCATTTTTTGCTTTATGTTTTTTTCTAATGACATTTCTTGCTGTTAATTTTATATTTATTTTAGACTAGAGAAATGATGTTAGACACAAAGGAAATTTGAGTAATTTTTAAATTTGAGTTCAAAATGAGTGGTAAAGCAGTGGAGACAATTTGCAACTTCAACAATGCATTTGGCCCAGCGACTGATAACGCATGTACAGTGCAGTGATGGTTCAAGAAGTTTTGCAAAGGAGATGGGAGCCTTGAAGGTGAGGAGCACAGTGGCTGGCCTTTGGAAGTTGACAATGACCAATTGAGAGCCATCATCAAAGCTGATCCTCTTACAACTACACAAGAAGTCGCGGAAGAACTCGACATTGACCATTCTATGGTTGTTAGGCATTTGAAGCAGATTGAAAAGGTGAAAAAAGCTCAATAAGGGGATGCCTTGTGAGATGACCACAAATCAAAAGAAATGTCGTTTTGAAGTGTCATCTTCTCTTATTCTACACAACAAGCCATTTTTCAATCAGATTGTGATGTGCAATGAAAAGTGGATTTTAGACAACAACTAGCAATGACCAGTTCAATGGTTAGACCTTGAAGAAGCCCCAAAGCACTCTCCAAAGCCAAACTTGCACCCAAAAGAAGGTCAGGGTCACTGTTTGGTGGTCTGCTGCCCATTTGATCCACTACAGCTTTCTGAATCCCAGTGAAACCATTTCATCTGAGAAGGATGTTCAGCAAATCTATGAGAAGCATGGAAAACTGCAGTGCCTGTAGCTGACATTGGTCAACAGAAAGGGCCCAATTCTTCTCCATGATAATGCCCAACTGTACATCTCACAACCAGTGCTTCAAAAGTTGAATGAATTGGGCTACGAAGTTTTGTGTTATCCACCATATTCACTTGACCTCTCACCAACTGATTACCACTTCTTCAAGCATCTTGACAACTTTTTGCAGGGAAGATGCTTCCACAACCAGCAGGATGCTGCAAACGCTTTCCTAGAGTTGGCGAGTCCCGAAGTACAAGAATAAACAAACTTATTTCTCATTGGCAAAAATGTGTTGCTTATAATGGTTCCTATTATGATTATTAAAGATGTGTTTGAGCCTAGTTATGATTTAAAAATTCATTATCTAAAACCGTAATTACGTTTGCACCAACCTAATATTATCTCAATAACCACCTTGATAATTCACTTCTTATTGACTGTCTTCATTCTCCTATCTTACTTCCCCATTGCCTTACTCTCCTAAATAAACTCATTACATTTGAATCTTCTTTGGTATGTTTGGAGGAACCCAAACAGAGGCAATTAAGCATTAGGGCATCCCTACCTCACCTCAACCTCTTTGTTCATAAATGTAAGAGTTATTTAATAATGACGAACTCAACTAACCTATTTTTCAGCATAGTAAGCTTCCTTTACCGGCAATTAATTGTACTGACATTTTAATGACATGTTTTCAAGAATGCACCTTGTATAAATGCATGTCATAACATACACCAACAAGATGTTCCAGTACTGATTCATGGGTCACAGGTAGTCATGGAATTATGATACATTTTATGGGTGTATCATACTTCACTAGGCTTGAGCTTCCATCTAAATGCTCAGGAAATCTATTTACTGGACAGCCAGGATACCAGTCAGAACATATCAGAAGAGAATTTCATAAAAATAAAAGAAATAACACACGTTAGGAACTCTGCACACCTTACATAATAGAGGGTTCTCCTCCCAATCCAATGAATGGTGTGGCTCTTTTCCAATGCTTTTTTTTCCCCTAGGTTGGCTTCTCAATCTTTGAATTCATGGGGATGGGCCCAGTATTAGTATATTATATTTCATTATACATTTCTCTCTCAATCTAGTAGAAAATTACTAATGCTTACTATGCACAAACAAATTTGCTAGTGTTCCAGCCTCTTCAAAACTTACTTTCTAAGCTAAAGCATTTAGTTAGTAACACTAACTATATACAGATTGTGAATCCAACCCTTGCTTGTCCTATTTCTCCACAAGCACATTAATTATTTCTCTTCCAAGGGACTACTTCTTGACTGTTGTCTAGCAAATCACCTCTTTTTCCCCTCTGGCTTGCCATCATTATGCCCTAGGTAGGTAGAGTCTGGTTTAGTCTCTCAATGAGGTGTAATGAACACAACTCCATAGCCTAGATAAGGCTTTATTCTGAGTAGCAATTAAAGTACAGCCACATCCCTTAGGAAGCTGCCTTCCTGTCTCCTGAATTAATTTAGGAGTGGGAAATTGGAACACAAAATACTTGCTCTAGTTAAGTCAGATTTAAAAAATAGTACTTTGGTGTGTTTTAATTATAAAAGTGATGTATGCACGTGACTTAAATTTTTTAACCAGTACTCTAAGGTACAAAATATTTTAAAATAAAGGTATTTCTATTTCTTGATTTATCAACTTTCAATAGTATATATTAATTGCTGATTTATGAAAAATAAAAAATTTAACACTCTTAAATTTCTTCTTTCCTTTATTTTTACTTCTCACTTTTCTTTATTCTTTATTTTTTACTTTTTGTTTTTTTTTTTTTTCTAGTGGTTGACTTCATAACTCTAAATTAGGTCTTACTCTCTCAATTTTAGTTTGAAAACTTTCTAATTTCACCAGACTAATGTATTGTGGGATTGTTATCAATGTCTAGAACAAGACAGATGCTTTATCTAGTGCATTTAAAATGTAGCCAATAATTCCATGGAGTTGAAAACTATTATCATCCTTTAAGTAATGGAGCATTCAGTATAAAACTAATAAAAAAACAATAGGGTTATAGAATTTCTAAAAAAACTCAGACTTTATGAAATATGAAATCTTATTTATATGAAAATGAATTTTAAAAATTTATCATGATTTTTATATCTCCTCAACAATTCACTTTTCTTAGAGAAGGAGTTAGAATCATTGTAATTCAGCTAGCTGGACATGACTGAGGGACTAAGCACACACACACAAATCCCTCTTAATAAATAAATAGTTCTAATTAAATTTTCAAAATAAGAACATCAACAGCTTTAATTATGAATAGTACACAGTCCAGTTTATCCCATATCAGGGTGCATTTGCTAAGCTCTTTGTCATGTGATAACCATAAAAAGTACCGATTTAGACTCTGAGATAACATCTAATTTAAGATGAAGCAACAGAAATACAAGTGGTTATCTAAGAAGGTTCCCAAACCACTTCTTCTATCTACAGGAAAAAAAAACAAAAAAACAAAAAAAACGGGATGAGAGAAAGTTAGGGGAAGACTAGCCCCAAAGAAAATGAAAACCCTGAAATTTCTACACAAAGATGCAAAATAGATGTACTATGTGCTATCAATGATTATATCTTTGCAAAAAGTTTAAAAAAACTATTCCAAGTAAGATTAGAAAAAAGAGAGAAGAAAAAGTGGGAAGTGATCCTTAGGCAATGTTTATATACTGGTTAAGTCAGAAACAATACTCTAGAAATAAATTACTTTTAACTGTCACGGAGTGACAGTTAAATAAATTCTTATTTTGCTCAGAATTGTATTTAGGATGAAGGAGAATAACAGTTATATCTATCTCAAATTCTGTAAACAGTTACAGCCCTAATACTATATCCTGAAAATTTCGGTTCCTGTAAAAGCATATTTTGCAGTGCAGGCATCAAAATGCCACCGTTAGCTTTCTAAAAATA
Source organism: Bubalus bubalis (assembly GCF_019923935.1). Lineage (NCBI taxonomy): Eukaryota > Metazoa > Chordata > Mammalia > Artiodactyla > Bovidae > Bubalus > Bubalus bubalis. The sequence continues at coordinate 147,808,513 of NC_059160.1, forward strand.
AAGTTGTCTTTTATCCTGCAAGGATTTTATATATTAGTATTAACTAAAGACTAAAGTATCCACCTGAATTCTGTCAAGAATGTTGGTCGGCAGTGTGCCATGGGGAAAGACACTCTGAATTGGCATTTGAAGTAGAGCTAGATTCTTACTTTAGTTAGTTTTTAACCTCTCTGAGCTTTTGTTTCCTCCTCTGATAGTGAGGATATAATATTATCTGCCATCCTACTTCCCTGATGAATTTTGAGGATTGGAATGAGATACTGTATCTGAAAATGCATTATCATCTATAAAACACTATGTAAGTACTTATTATTACCTCAATAGATATTCATGGACAGTCTAATGTAAGAATAATGTATTAAGTAATATGAAAGCCGAGGAAAAGAAATTAATCTTATCCTCAAAAAGAAAGAGATTCCTTCAACAATAACAAACAGCTAAGAGGAGGAAGAAGGGAAGAGGAAAGGGGGGGAGGGGGAAGGACAAAGAGAAAGAGACATTGGCTAACATATTTTATTGTTTTGCTCGGTCATATTTGATAGTGTCTTTTGGTCTTCAGTACAGGGGTCATGGAAAAGTAAAGAAGGTATGCTCTAACTTCTCAATGTTCTTCCCTCTACTTTCATAGTGACCAAAATTATTATTTTAAAGAAAGGTTAAATATATGAATGATTTTATTTAATCTTCACAAAACACTACAAGGCAGATATTATTCATCTTTTACAAATGAGGAAATCAAAGCTCAAAAAGTTTAAAGTTATTGGTTTGAAGACCCACATCCAGTAAATAACTGTCCCAGATCTTCTGACTTCAGGTCCAGTGCTTTGGGTTTCTGTTTACTGAAGCAATTTCTTCTAATTTCTTCATCCCTGGGTCTTCCAGAAAAATATTATTTCTAATCCTGCCTGAACATTGACAGTCGTATAATAGTCAGAACTGAAAACAAGTCAGTTGTTCACCTCTGCATGAATGGACAAGGATGAAACACTCTGAATAGCCAAAACTATCTTGAGAAAGAAAAACAAAGCTGGAGGCATCATGCTTCCTGATTTCAAACTATATTGTTATTGTTCTTCAGTCACTCAGTCATGTCTAACATGCTCTTTTCATGTCCAGTGAGTCAGCTCTTCCCATCAGGTGGCCAAAGTATTGGAGCTTCAGCTTCAGCATCAGTCCTTTTAATGAATATTCAGGGTTGAGTTCCTTTCAGATAGACTGATAGTTTAAACTATCTCACAAAGCTGTAGTAATCAAAACAGTATGGTATTAGCATTAAAACAAAGAATAGAGAGCCCAGAAATAAGCACATATATTAATTTATAGGATTGTCTATTCAATAAATGGTGCTGGGAAAACTGGACAGTCACACACAAAGAATAAAACTAGACCACTAGCTTATACCACAAAAATTAATTCAAAATGGATTAGAGGCTTGAATATAAGATCCAAAACCATAAAAATACTAGAAGAAAACAAGAGATAAGCCCCTTGACATTAGTCTAGATGATGGTTTTTATAGATTTGACATGAAAAACAAAGGTAACAAAAGTAAAAATAAAAGCTGACTCTATCAAACTAAAAAACTACACAGTGAAGGAAGCTATCAACAAAATGCAAAGGCAATCTATTGAATGGGAGAAAATATTTGCAAATCATTTATCTAAGGGGTTAATATCCAAAATACATAAATAACTCATACAGCTCAGTAGTAAAAAAAAAAAAAAAAAAACTAATTAAAAAAACAGTAGAAGATCTGAACAGACTTTTTTCCAAAGAAGACATATAAATGGTCAACAGACACATTAAAAGATGCCCATCACTAATCATTATGAGAATTCAAATTAAAACCACAGTGAAGTATCATCTCATACTTGTTAGAATGACTTATTAAAAAGAATAACAAGTGTTGGCCAGGATATGGAGAAAGAAGAAAGCTTGTGCATTTATAGTAATATAAATTGGTGAAACCACTATGGAAAACAGTGTGGAGTCTCCCCAAAGAGTTAAATACAGTCCAGCAATTCCAGTTCTGTATATTAAGAAAGTAAAAGCATTAATTTGAAAAGATGTTTGCAACCCCATGTTCATTGCAACATTATTTACAATACCTAAGATATGGAAACAACCTAAATGTTCATCAGTGGATGGATGGGTAAAGAAAATACAGCATATATATTATTCAGTCATAGAAAAGTGAAATCTTGCCATTTTCAACAACATGGGGCTTGAGATTTAAAAGTCAGACAACTTGGGCCTTGAGGGAAGCAGAAGTCAGGCAGAGAAAGACAAATACCATATAATTTCATCCATACAGAGAATAATTGGAGGATGCCAGGAGTAGTGGGTATGGGGAAGAAATGGGTGAAAGAAGTCAAAAGTTACAAATTTCCAGTTATAAAGTAAGTCATGGGGATGTAATATACAGACAGCACTGTGACTATAGTTAATAATACTATATTATATAGTTGAAAGTTGCTAACAGAGTAAATCTTAAAGACCTCATTACAAGAAAAAAATTCTGTAACTGTGTATGGTAATAGATGTTAACTAAACTTACTGTGGCAACAATTTCACAATATGTACAAATATCAAATCATTATGTTGTACACCTGAAACTAATATAATATTGTATGTCAAGTATATCTCAATTAAAAAAAAATACATGAACAGGCAAATTGACATATAGCCATACAAGGAAAACTATTTAGCTTTCTGAAAAAAGCTTTTCTGAAAAAGAAAAACTCATTGATTTGCACAACATTATTGAATCTCAGAATAATTATGCAGTGTGAAAAACAAGCAGGAAAAAAGAATATATATGGTTTGATCCATTTATGTATTAATTGTAGAAAATGCAAACTAATCTTTAGTAACAGAAAGTAGATTTGTGGTTGCTTGGGGATATGAGTAGAGGGAGGGCAGGATTACAAGGAGGTACAAAGAAATCCTGAGAGTAGATGGAAATGTTATTTTAACATTTCTGATGAATACATGTATCAAAACTGGTTAAACTGTACACTTTAAATGTGAGCAAGTTAGTATTAATATATCAATAAATCAATAAAGATAGAGGAGGCTATTAAAGAAACATTTATTGTTTTAATTTTCTGTAGAATGATCTGTGATTCTTTCAAAGAGCAGTCTATATTTTCCATAATTCAAGAGAGTTCATTTAATTAGGTAGGTTTAATAATCTGACTGTTTTGATAAGTGGTTTTTACAACACTGACACCTTTATTTTAAAATCTGGACACTTTACAGAAAGCTAAGGAGAGTGTTAGAATTCTTTCTTCGCAGGTGGCCTACCTGTCTCCAATATCTTTGTCTGTAGAACTTCTAAGGTGAATAAACTTGTCTCCTTGTATTCAGTATTAAGCTTTGGAGTTGCAAGAAATGGGGAATTACTCATAGACTTCTAAAGAAAGAAAGGCTATTGTAAAGCTACACTTAGACTAAAATTGGAACTGGACTTCAAAACTGGAAAGTCATCAGGAAGTGAAGCAACTCTAGGAATTAGATGTCCTTTCAGTCTTTCTTGTGGGCAGTCTGCTCTCTCTCTTTCTCTTCTTCTTTCTCTTTTATAGCACTTTTTTCTCTCTACATATCTACTCTATTTTCTTCCTTCTACTCATTTCTTTATTTGCTTTTTATCCTTCCGTACCTAAAATATCTTCTGTTTGCCTCCTCCGGATCCACTCTTCACCTTCTCCAGTGTTCTCTTTTCCAGTAAATCTGGCCTGTACAGATTATACCAACAGAATGAGGTCAGTGTATTTATTCTCCCGGCTCCCTCTGCAAGGTCACTTTAGGCAGACTGTATCTCTCAATTGCAAATCACCGCTCCTCTCAAGATGACTCACTCTAAACAACTCTCCCTTTCCACCTGCTTCTTTCCTTTGCCTCTTCAGGTCTAGGGGTGGTAACAGCTCCCTCGCTACTAAGATTGGGTTCCTCTGCTATCATTGTGGCTTCCCCACTCACTGCCCACACATTTGTTATTGGTTCCTTGGTAGATAAACTCTCCTCAACTTATCCTTATCCACACATGTCATCTGTTTTTTTAATTAGGAGCCTGAGTTACATACTTGTTTCTCTGTTATTTTCTTTTTTATCTCACAGCTTCTGCTTCATTTCACCATGTTCTACCATGGCTCTACTTCTAATGACATTTTCATTTTTTTCTGGTCGTTCAATCATGTCTGACTCTTTGTGATTCCATGGACTATAGCTCACCAGGCTCTTCTGCCCATGGATTTCTCCAGGCAAGAATACTGGAGTGCGTTGCCATTCCCTTCTCCAGAAGATGTTCCCTACTCAAGGACTGAACCCGAGTCTCCTGCATTGTGAGCAGATTCTTTACCATCTGAACCACCTGTTACTTGACATTCTCTGAGTGCAAAGTTGTATCAGTCGTGTCCGACTCAGCAACCATATGGACTACAGCCTGCCAGACTCCTCTGTCCATGGGATTCTCCAGGCAGGAATACTGGGGTGGTTGCCATTTCCTACTCCAGGGGATCTTCCCAATCCAGGGATTGAACCCACGTCTCCTTTGTCTCTTGTTTTGGTAGGCAGGTTCTTTACCACTAGCACCACCTGGAAAGCCCACATTCTCTATCAGTTCAGTTCAGTCGCTCAGTCGTGTCCAACTCTTTGCGACCTCTTGGACTGCAGCATACCAAGCTTCCCTGTCCATCACCATCTCCTGGAGCTTGCTCAAACTCATGTCCATCAAGTCAGTGATACCATCTAACCATCTCATCCTCTGTTGTCCCCTTCTCCTCTAGGCTTCAATCTTTTCCAGCATCAGGGTCTTTTCAAATGAGTCAGTTCTTCCCATCAGGTGGCCAAAGTATTGGAGCTTCAGCATCAGTCCTTCCAGTGAATATTCTGGACTGATTTCCTTTAGGATTGACTAGTTTGATTTCCTTGCAGTCCAAGGGACTCTCAAGAGTCTTCTCCAACACCAGAGTTCAGAAGTATTAATTCTTCAGTGCTTGACTTCCTTTATGGTCCAACTCTCACATCCATACATGACTACTGGAAAAGCCATAGCTTTGACTATATGGACCTTTGTTGGCAAAGTGTTGTCTTTGCTTTTTAATATGCTATCTAGATTTGTCATAGCTTTTCTCCCAAGGAGAAAGCATCTTTCAATTTCATGGCTACAGTCACCATCTGCAGTGATTTGGGAGCCCCAAAAAATAAAGTCTAACACTGTTTCCATTGTTTCCCCATCTATTTGCCATGAAGTGATGGGACCAGATGTCATGATCTTAGTTTTTTGAACGTTGTGTTGTAAGCCAACTTTTTCACTCTCCTCTTTCACTCAAGAGGCTCTTTAGTTCCTCTTTGCTTTCTGCCATAGGGTGGTGTCATCTGCATATCTGAAGTTATTGATACATCTCCCGGCAATCTTGATTCCAGCTTGCGCTTCATCCAGTCCAGCATTTCTCATGATGTACTCTGCATATAAATTAAATAAGCAGGGGGACAATATACAGCCTTGATGTACTCCTTTCCCAATTTGGAACCGGTCTGTTTTTCCATATCTGGTCCTAATTGTTGCTTTTTGACCTGCATACAGATTTCTCAGGAGGCAGGTAAGGTGGTCTGATATTCCCATCTCTTGAAGAATTTTCCTCAGTTTGTTGTGATCCACACAGTCAAACTCCAATACTTTGGCCACCTGATGCGAAGAGCTGACTCACTGGAAAAGACCCTGATGCTGGGAAAGATTGAGGGCAGGAGGAGAAGGGGACGAGAGAGGATGAGATGGTTGGATGGCATCACAGACTCAATGGACATGGGTTTGGGTGGACTCCAGGAGTTGGTGATGGATAGGGAGGCCTGGCGTGCTGCGGTTCATGGGGTCGCAAAGAGTCGGACATGACTGGGCGACTGAACTGAACTGAAAACAAAGGCTTTAGCGTAGTCAGTGAAGCAGAAGTAGATGTTTTTCTGGAATTCTCTCGCTTTTTCTATGATTCAACAGATGTTGGCAATTTGATCTCTGGCATTTCTAAATCTTGCCAATTCCAAAATTTGAGTGAAAAAATCTGAGGCAATTGACTCAATTTGTTTTTTCTTTTCATGCCAGGCTGTGTGGGAGGACACAGGCTAGTGTGAGGGCTGGCGACAGATGCTCATCCCTGGGCTACACACCTGGGGAGGGAAAAATAGGAAAGAAAAAAATATCAAAGTACAGACTGCTCTGTCATCAGAAACCATAAGTGAGATGATTTCTCACTCTTAGGAAGTACTTTGAGTATGGAAAGTATAATGACTGACATGGAAAAAATTAAGGATAAATAAAATATTCTGGTTATTCTTAACCATGCTAATATTTGGTAATCTACTAATATCCATTCTCTTATGGCCTTATCACATTAAGCTTGCTTGTTCTCACCATTTATGATGACCTTGAGGAATCCAAGACTTGAGGTTGATTGAAATCACAGTCCTGACAAGGTAGCATAGGCAGCTGAAATATCAAAAATAGTACAGGCTTTAAAACCAAATAAGTTTGGATCAAACTCCTAAAGCTGCTATTTGTTTTATTACTCTAAACTCCCATTTCCTCATTGTAAATTAAATATACATATATCTACCTTATAGAGTTGTTATGCAGATTAATGAGAGCTTATCTAAAGCATAAAATGTAGTTGATACACAGTAAAATGGTAGTTCTTATAAACTGATATACTTGTTTTAATTGTTCACGGCAAAAGCTTTTGGCTTAATTTAGAAAAAAAATTTTAAATGATGGGAGAAGAAAAAGGAAGCAGTTTGTTACTCCTTTCCCTATCTTTCCCTACTTAGCTGCAGGTACTTAAGGTCTTCTAACTTTGTGAGTTTAGCCACACCAAATTTCAGTCAATCCATATCATGCCTAACAGTATATGGAAAATACCATTTCTACCAGCAGATGAGCCTGAAACCAATCTTGCTTTGAAAACATACCATATATACCTACTATGTCTTTTCCTCAAATCTCATTGTTTTGATAGTCTGTAGAATTTTTATTTTGATTGCTGATTTGCATTATTTCCTCCCTTAGGATCAGTATCCTAACTTGAACCCTGACCTAGCTGTCTGGGGCTCAGGAAAAAAATCTGCTTAGTCTAGTGTTTGGCAATCACTTCTCCCTGGAGCTCACCCAACTTCTGTATCCCTAGCTGATGGTTAGGGACCTTCTTCAAATTAGAAAGTATCTATTAACTCTACTTGTATCTTTATTTGACCAGAGCCAGTTTGGCAAACGCCTTACCCGGTAGCTCAGTGGTAGAGAATCCACCTGCAATGCAGGAGATGCCAGAGACATGGGTTTGATTCCTGGGTTGGAAAGATCCTCTGGAGGAGGGCATGGCAACCCACTCCAGTAGTCTTGCCGGGAGAATCCCATGGACAGAGGAGCCTGGCAAGTTACATTCTGCTACTGCTAAGTCACTTCAGTCATATCCGACTCTGTGTGACCCCATAGACGGCAGCCCACTAGGCTCCCGTGTCCCTGGGATTCTCCAGGCAAGAACACTGGAGTGGGTTGCCATTTCCTTCTCCAATGCATGAAAGTGAAAAGTGAAAGTGAAGTCACTCAGTCCTATCTGACTCTTAGAGACCCCATGGACTGCAGCCTACCAGGCTCCTCCCTCCATGGGATTTTCCAGGCAAGAGTACTGGAGTGGGGTGCCATTGCCTTCTCCGAAGCTACATTCTACTTGGTTGCAAAGAGTCGGACACAACTGAAGCGAATGAGCACACACACACCACATACAGTTTAGCAAATAGGTTCCATACCAGGTCATGACAATTTCCTGGTAATCACTACCCGGAGTACTGTGTAGAGTAGTAGAGGGCTCTCTCTGGTAGGAAAAAGAACTGTAACTGACAAAGAAAGTCTGCCCTGGGGGCCAGGTTGGAGACCACAGAAGGGAAAGGTCAGTGGTGACACACACTGGCTAGCCTGTTTCTCTTCTCTCCTATTCTTCATCTCTGACTTCTTGTGTTACCTTCTAGGAAATTCCTTTAAATCTTTGATTACATCATATGTCAAACTTACCAGAGTTATTTATTGTTCTTTGCATGTTTTCATGAAAAAAATGTCTTCTTTTATCCAAGAGAACAGAGTTTTAAAAATATTTTCTTCAGCTCCCTAAACTCTCTCTCTGTTTACTGCAAGATACTTTTGTCTGCATCTATCTCTGGCTTTCTTGTTAACAGTGTTTCTTCACTTTTCTGGTGATTCTTGAGTGTCCACTCATATTTAAGAATGAGGGACTGAAAGACTTGATTGTAAGTTTACTTAGAATGAGCAAGGCTTGTGCCCACTGGACATTCCCATAACAGGAAATGTTGGTCAGAGGCTTCTGCTTGGGGTCTCTGACTGGGTACCAACATCCCAGAAGCTGAGTGGGAAGGGGGTGGTCTCAGGATTTGAGAGACTCACTTAATCCTTTCTGTGCTTCATCCAGGCCCTCTACCTGACCTCATTATCCCTGACCTCACAGTCTTTCCAGGTCAGTTTAAGAGAATATTGCTAGAGTGGAGAAGGGATATTTGTTGACTAACCCAGGAGGACAAAGAGGATCTGTGGGTCTAACATTGTACATTAGAACTATCTGCCTATTCACCTGTTTTCAGCTCACCTCTCAGCTTCTGATATACGTGATATCTCCAATCCCTAAACTTTTTCAGTTTGCTTCTTGTTGGCTTCTCTTTCGGCAAGATAGATTTCACTTTCTCTTTCTCTGTTCTACCAAATTAGTAACTGGTCTTCCATCTATTTAGCATCATGGTGGACTCCTCTATTTCTATCTTCATCCACATCCACATTGGAACTTTGCATTGGAAATACAATTTTTAATTGTATTTATTTTTTATTGAAGGATAATTGCTTTACAGAATTTTGCTGTTTTCTGTCAAACCTCAACATGAATCAGCCATAGGTATACATATAACCCCTTCCTTTTGAACCTCCTTCCCATCTCCCGGCCCATCTCACCCCTCTAGTTTGATTCAGAGACCCTGTTTGAGTTTCCTGAGCCATACAGCAAATTCCCATGGCCATCTATTTTACATATGGCAATGTAAGTTTCCATGTTACTCTTTCAATATATCTCACCCTCTCCGCCCTCTCCCCATGTCCATAAGTCTATTCTCTAAGTCTGTTTCTCCATTGCTGCCCTATAAATTCTTCAGTACCATTTTTCTAGATTCCATATATATGCATTAGACTATGACATTTATCTTTCTCTTTCTGACTCACTTCACACTGTATAATAGCTTCTAGGTTCAGCCACCTCATCAAAACTGACTCAAATGCATTCCTTTCTATTGCTGAGTAACATTCCACTGTGTATATGTACCACAACTTCTTTATCCATTTATCTGTTGATGGACATCTAGGTTGCTTCCATGTTTTAGCTATTGTAAATAGTGCTGCAATGAATAATGGGATACACGTGTCTTTTTCAATTTTGGTTTCCTCAGGGTATATGCCTAGGAGGGGGATTGCTGAGTCATATGGTGGCTTTATGCCTAGTTTTTTTTTTTTAAGGAATCTCCATACTGTCTTTCTTTCATAGTGGCTGTATAAATTTACATTCCCGGACTTCCCTGGTGGCTCAGACATTAAAGCGTCTGCCTACAATGTGGGAGACACGGGTTTGATCCCTGGGTCAGGAAGATCCCCTAGAGAAGGAATTGGCAACCCACTACAGTACTCTTGCCTGGAGAATCCCATGGATGGGGGAGCCTGGTGGGCTACAGTCCATGGGGTCACAAAGAGTCGGACACAACTGAGCGACTTCACTTTCACTTTTCACTTTCATGCATTGGAGAAGGAAATGGCACCCCACTCCAGTGTTCTTGCCTGGAGAATCCCAGGGATGGGGGAGCCTGTGGGCTGCCGTCTATGGGGTCGCACAGAGTCGGACACGACTGAAGCGACTTAGCAGCAGCAGCAGCAGCAGTGCCAATAAAATCGACAACTACAACGGGGGGGGGGGGGGGAATCCAAAAGAATATACAGAAAAAGTAAAAAAAAAAAAAAGAATATTAGATGTTTTTCTTGAGTCACTGCTGTCAGAGTCCTTTCCCTCACTGGGAGTCACAGTCCACCTCAACTCCCTAGGATGCCCTCCAACACTGTGCTGATCTCTGGACCTGCTGTGGGGCAGCTCAGATTCTAATCTGGTGCTACGCCTCTGTGTTCTTGCCTACAATGTCCACAGCTATCAGAACGAGTGTGTTTTCTCTTGTGGGAGCTCTCAGTGGCCTTTTATATATTCCATAGACACAGAGTCTGCCTAGTTGATTGTGTGGATTTAATATGCAGCTTATACAGTTGGTAGGAAGCTTTGGGGTCTTCTTCCTTAGCCACACTGCCCCTGCATTTCAATTGTGGTTTTATTTTCACCTCTGCATGTGGGTCGTCCACTGGGGTTTGCTCCTGAGGCTGCCCCGGAGGATTTGGCTTTGCCCCTGTGAGGGCCAGATGTGGAGGTGGTGCAGTTGCATGGGTCTCAGGGGTTCTGGCAGCACCAGGTACTCAGGGGGGTTGGCGTCTAGGGCAGCAGGAAATATAGTGCTCTAGAGGGGATGACAGAGGATGAGATGGTTGGATGGCATCACCAACTCAATGGACATGGGTTTGGGTGGACTCCGGGAGTTGGTGATGGACAGGGAGGCCTGGCGTGCTGTGGTTCATGGGGTCACAAAGAGTCGGACACGACTGAGCAATTGAACTGAACTGAGAAGGGTATGGCTATCAGTATTGGCCAATATGCTCCAGTATTCCTGTCTGGAGAACCCCCCTCCCTGACAGAGAAGCCTGGCAGGACACAGTCTACAGGGTTGCAAAGAGTTGGACCTGCCTGAAGAGACCCTGCGTGCATAGACACAAGACTTTTTTTTGCCTGTGGCAGCTCTGCCCCAGTGAGAGTTGAGCATGAAGGTGGTGCAGCTGCTTGACTTGTGGGGACCCTGGTGGCGCCAAATGTGCAGGGGCACAGACCTGCTGCAGAAGTTACGGCCCTATCAGAGTCTTTTTTCGAGCCTCTTGTAGCTGGCGATCAGAAGGCCTCTTTGGCCAGTGTTTCTCTGTAGTTTCTCTAAGTTCCGTTCAGGCACTTAGAGGGCTTCCTTGTTGGGGTCCTTCTCTGATGTTCAGCGCATCAGACACATAGAGGGGCCGCCCTGGCTGGGGTCCTAACTATAGATCAGCGCATCAGGCACTTAAAGGGGCACCCTGAGTGGGGTCCTACTCTGTAGCTCAGTGCGTCAGGTGTTTGATGGCCCAGCCTCTCTACTGTTAAGCTGCGGATGGGTGGTTGTATATATTCTTTTCCTCTGGTCAGGTACTCCTGTCCACTCAGCTGGTGTTCTGCATGCACTTTTGTGTCTGAAGGTGTATTCCTGATGTATCCGTGGAGAGAAATGTACTCCACAGCCACCTACTCCACCATTTTGTTCTCTCACATTGGAGCTTTTTGATTCTATGTTCTAGATATCAGTGAAATTCACTACCCCTCATGGCTCCATCCCATTGCCATCGTTTTAGTTTAGGCCTTCATTATTACTGTCTTTGTTGTTGTCGTTCAGTCATTCAGTCGTGTCCGACTCTTTTTCTCTCTTACATTGTTGCAACAAAAATCTATGTCTAATGTGTTTTCCATATTCCCTATTCCCCAAATTTTCTTTCTAAAATATAAATCTAATTTACTCCTTTTTAAAAAAAACTTTCCCATTACTTAGTAGAATAAATTCCAAATTCTTTATATGCAATTTTCCTTCAAAATCTGGACCCTGCATTCCTTTTCCATTCTCATTACTTACCACCATCCCCAATGTGGTAGTCTACACTGCAAAGCAAACTATTTCACATTTTCTAACAAACTTTCAATACCTTTCAACTCCTGTCCTCTTCCTATACATTCTTCCCTTTTCCTCTTTCTGGCAGAGTATTACCCATCCATCTAATCTCAGATCAAACATTACCTCCAAGAAGACTTTCCCAATTTCCCAAATCAATTAAGTCATTCTCTCCTCTTACTCTCATAGCACTTCTCACAAACCTCTATTATAGCCTTTTTACACTGTGTAATGATTGTTTATGAGTTTATTTCTCACCTTTGTACCCTCCTTTTCCCTACCCATCATCCACTTATCAACTTGGAGCATGCCTAGAACACAGTAACAGACAACTTACATGTATTGAGCATTTGGGCTCTCAATAAAAAATTTTTTTTAATAAACGACAGCAATGCATTTGAGATTTGAAGAAGTCTGACAGTTCCTACCCTTAGGGTTTCCCGAGGTCCTAATTATAAGGGTTTACACAAAAATATACTCGCGGGCACATGTGTGCACTTCCTTAATTGTGACTAATGACAAGACAAGCATATAAATTTCAGACAGGCAAGGCTGTAATTTATGTAGCCCTAACTATAGGGCATTTTGAAACTGGTTAGAATGTAATTTCCAGAAAATGGGAATTTTAATCATTTTGTTTACTGTTGTATCTTCAGTGCCTGGTACATAGTAAGTACTAGTGTTAGGGTGCCAACAGGGGAAAACAATAATACAACAACCAGATACAGCAAGCATATTCAAAAGATGAAAATGTCAGTTTACAATTTTGATCTTTCTCCCAGAAAACATATCACCCTGATCTAACCATGAGAAGAATATCAAGCAAATCCCAATTCAGAGACATTCTACAAAATATTTGAGCAGTACTCCTTAGCATGAAACAGGGCACTCAAAGCCGGTGCTCTGGGACAACCCTGAGGTAGGGGGTGGGGAGGGAGGTGGAGGGGGAGTTCAGGATGGGGGACACATGTACACCCATGACTGATTCATGTCAATGTATGGCAAAAGCCACTACAATATCCTAAAGTAATTAACCTCCAATTAAAATAATTAAAAAAAAAAAACTATCAGGGTCATCAAAAACAGGGAAGTCTGAAAAACTGTCAGATATAGGTCCAAGAGGAACCTAAGGAAACATAATTGCAAAGAAAAATGGTACCCTGGAACAGAAAAAGAAGAGTAGGGAAAAACTAGGGAAATCTGAATAAATTATTAACTTTAGTTAACCCATCAATATTGGTTCGTATATTATAGCAACAATTGTAATAATAGTGTATCATACTAAAGTAAGATTTTATAAGAGAAATGAGATACAACTTAGGAGACCCCTTGTACTAATTTTAGAACTTTTCTGTAGATCTATAATTGTTCTAAGTTTGTTTTCTGAAGAACTAATTTGGAGAAGTGAGAGACATCATTACATTCAGAAAAGTCAAGAAATTATATGAGGAACTGCTCTCATAGTATATCTGATGGCTTAGCAGTTGATGATATTTATATAATACTAATAAAGTAAACACTAATTTTTGACTTCATGAAACATAATTAAACTGAGTTTAGAAAGAGGAGAAGAAAGTGTATGAGTGTAGGTATAAGATTGCCAAATTCTCATCTTCCATAGAGGGAAATTAGTAAATAATGTCTAAGTTAGAAAACTCAAGAAATATAAGGAAAAATATATTATTTAGAAACATGGATGGAATTAAGTGCCAGTAGAAATAGTTTTTAAAGGTTGAAAATGGCTGTCTCTGGGTAGCTAGTTACAGGGAAAGTGTTGGGAGAAGAAGGGTAGTGTTCTACCATTTTTTGCTATAATCATTCTAGCATTGCTGCTGCTAAGTCACTTCAGTTGTGTCCGACTCTGTGTGACCCCGTAGACATCAACCCACCAGGCTCTCCTGCCCCTGGGATTCTCCAGGCAAGAACACTGGAGTGGGTTGCCATTTCCTTCTCCAATGCATGAAAGTGAAAAGTGAAAGGGAAGTCGCTCAGTTGTGTCCAACCCTCAGCGACCCCATGGACTACAGCCTACCAGGCTCCTCCATCCATGGGATTTTCCAGGCAAGAGTACTGGAGTGAGTTGCCATTTCCTTCTCCATCATTCTAGCATTACTGATCTTTAAATCTATGTTACATTTTATAATAATTTGATAAAAATAAAATTTTTTTTTAATTGTTTAGACTAAAATGGGGAGAGAGTGAGATTTCCTTAATGCTAATAGTCTAATCATTAAGCCTATTGTAGCCAATAAAAGGAAGCAGATGAGATGTCCTTCAAAAAAATGGATATTAAAATGCCTTCTGAGAGACTAGAGAAATAAAATGTAGATAGATACATATCACAGAACACTTGATGTACTGACTAAATGTACTAATGTAGTTAAAGAAAGATTCAATTAAAATGTGGATCAGCCAGCCACAGGAATCTAGAAAATACAGAGACAGACAATGGCCTGTCTAAAGCCTGATCAAGCGAAAAAGTACCCTGTAGCAAGTATTGTATTCTGGAGATGATGCATAAATATTGGAACATTTAACAAACTTCTTCTCTGACTCCATGCTCACCCAGCAACTTTGTAATTATAATTTGCCTTCCCATATAAACTTCTCTAAAGGAAGAGAAAGGATTACAAGGGTTAGTTCTCTTGACAACTATACTTTTCATTGTGAAATAATCCAATGTTCTTATTTTATATGTTATTTTCAATGAGCTAGGTTAATATCAGACTTCCCCTCTGAGCGTCTTGACACCTTTTGGTAGCTGACATACGAGGCTTCTGAGCCTTCAAAACTGAAGGCTATACCTTAGCCTGTGAATTCACTCAGGTGGACCGCCTCCCCCCACCTCCCCTCCGTAGGGATCAGTCAGCCAGCCTTGCTTTGGCAATACCCTGACTTCTCTATGTACAACCATCTCCTCTGCACATCCTCACTTATGTATCAAAGGGTATTTAATAAAGTGACACAAGATGCACATAGCATTGTTCTAGAATAATGATCATTCTAGAACACTTCCAGTTCTGGTATTAAGCCAGATAGATGATGAAAGACAAAAATCTCCTGTTAGGTTCTCATGAATGCACCAGTTTGACATCTTTTGAGAATCGGTGCCTACATACACCCACACAAACTGAGAGTTTGAACCTCATTGCTACTGGCAATGATATTAAGGACATCTCACTGTCCACTACATCTGAGTGTGAGATAATACCCCTAGTCTCGTTACATTTTCTTTCTAAAGCTCACTATCATAAAGATAGATAGGTTTGTGACAGGAAGAGGCATCAAGTTTGCTGTTACCTTCTGGTACTCATTATAGGTCAGGGTTTGCCCTATGAAAGGTAATACATGAACCAGCAGCATTAGCAGCACTTGGAAACTTGTTAGAAATGCAGACTCTAAAGATCCATCCCAGTCTTACTGAGTTAGAAATTGCATTATAACAAGATCTCTAGGTGATTCAAATGTACTGTAAAGTTTGAGAAGGATATGTTTTTCAAACTGCAGTTATAGCTCATTAGCAGGCCGAGAAATCAATTTAATGGTTCTGTCACCAGCATTTTTTAAATGAAATAAAAAATATTAGAGTGCATTGCATTTATGAGTGACTTTTTTTCAGTTTTTAAAAATTTATTGAAATAGAGTTGATATACAATGTTGCGCTAGTCTATTTTGAGAAACTTTTGTTTTACTTATAGAATTTTTATATTAACTGGGTTCTGATGTAATGTGTGGGTCCTGGTCAAAAAAGTTTAAAAGCCTCTGGTTTAGGGCACTGTTTCTCAAAGTATTGTCTACATGGGAATTCCCTATTGTAAAGTTTTAGGCCCATACTGAAGAAGGAATAGGAATTTGTATTTTAAATAAATATTCCAGGCTATCTGATTGTGATGCACAATAAATTTGAAAACCACTAGTCTGGCACTGTAAAACACAAGTTTCTGGGCCTTACCTCCAGACTTTCTAATTGAGTAAATCTGGAGCGTGGCCCAAAGATTTCTATTCTAACAAATTTCCAGGTGATGCTGCTGCTAGTGGTGGTCTAGACACAGGTCCAGAAACATCGAAATACAACTGTGAAGGGCTTAGAATCAGGATATTTGCTTTAAGCTGAGTTATTTCTCTAATAGGTGGCTAAACCCTCCCATTAATTTCTTTATACATCACCCTAGTATCACCATATAGCAAAAGACCTTTACTTTATTGTTTCAAGAAGGATCTCTATTGAATATTTACAGTTTTTTACTATTCTAAGAATCTTGGTTCTATCTAAGAAATTCATACCTTTTGCCAGTTTCTCCTTTTTCTGGAGTGTACCTTCTACAGTCATCAGATTGGCACTCAGACAGGAATGTGATTAATGTAAAGAATTTGTGAACTTTTTAATTCACAGATTCCTTTATATCAGTACTACTCAATGCATGGTCCTTGGATAGGCAGCTCTCCTCTCACCTAAATGCACATCAGAAATGTAAATTTTTCCATGCAGCCCTAGACCTCCTGAGTCTGAATCTCTGGGGTGGGGACTAATAATTTGCTTTGACAAGTTTTCCAGGCTGTCCTTATGCCCCATAAAGTGGGAGAAGCACTGTGTTAGGTCTCTTACAGTTGCTAGAGGCTCCTCTTAAACTGTAATATCTCTGTATCACCATATTTAGATTCAACTACGTTACTGGGGTACCCAGAAGCAATATAAACTTTGAGGATATGACTTTGGATTCTCTGACCACAGCCAACACAGGGTATACAGCTTATAACTATTAATTAAAAGTTTCCTATATTTACTGGAAATGTTCATGTGTATATACTTCAAGAGGTTACCAAAGTAAGTTACACGTTTATGTCTCCTGAAGTTTATTATCAGAAATTCTTTTCCTCCTTTCCTGATACAGTGATTTTTCTTAACCTTCCCACTATGTACATGGAAGTTAAGCATCGTGTTGCTGTTATTTTGGCACTAACCTTCACGCGTGTGTGCTCAGTCATGTCTGACTCTGAAACCCCATGGACTGTCGCCTGCCAGGCTCCTTTGTCCATGGGATTTTTCAGGTAAGAATACTGGAGTGGGTTGCCATTTCCTCCTCCAGGGGATCTTCCCCACCCAGGGATCGAATCTGCATCTCCTGCATTAGCAGGTAGATTCTTTACCACTGAGCCACCAGGGAAGTTCTTAAGTATCACGGAATTATGTTGAACTAAAGGTTATGGGTGGTGGATTTTAAAATAGAAGAAAAGCTTTAAAATTCAGAGGTTGAATAAAAACCTACATTGTATGTATGTAAGCTATTCAAGCATATGGAAATATAAATTGTGGGCCAAAACCTATCCTTAGCAACTCATGATCAATTCCTAATGAAGTCAGTTCATTTCATTTTATGCAATATAATAGAGTTGGCATTGTCAGAGGATCTTCATTTTTTAAAAATTCCTTGAAAATTAATTACTTCCTTATCACATTGCTAGTATAATTTCCCCAAATAGAGGCTGAAGTTGTTACTTCAGCACAACATACCTATTATCCCCATTAAGTTAATGTCCAAGATAATCTGGAGATGGTGTGTGTGCTATATTTACTATTGATAATTTTAATACAAAATGAGAACAAATTTTTTTTAAACCTATAACCTTACATTCCTTTTTTTATTTTAAAGAGGAGCAATTAGTCTCAGCAATATTTTTTTTAGTAATTAGTTACCAAAATATATATTGATGAGTTTTGCTTTCTGCTTCACATTTGTACCTGATTTGTTGCAGCCCCTAACTTTGTACACTGTGTACTCAGCAGCTGCAAATGGCTTCAATTTGCAACTACCTACCAAGGTACTATATCACCATTAGAAATTTGTCTACTACTGATGACAGATACAAAAGGCCCAGAGTCATTACAAAAAGTACAGAAGTCTTTAAAGTCCTATAAGTCCCTCTGAGCCAGAAGGCTTAGGTATCTAATCTCTAGTTGTAAATTAGTACAATGAGCTATATAATAGTTAAGAGCATGGGTTTTGGAGTCAGACAGGTCTAGGTTTCAAACCAAAGCTTGAGTATTTACAAGCTGTGTTACCTTAAGTAAGTTAGATAAATTCTCCAAGCTTCATTGTTCTTATCTGGAAAATAGGAATAATAGTATTGTTGTGAGGATTAAACAAGATAATGCATGTCAAGCACTAACAATGCCTGGCATAAAATAAGTGCTCAGTAATTGTTAGTTATCACTATTATTGGCCTCCCAGGTAGCTCAGTGGTAAAGAATCACCTGCCAAGCAGGAGATGCATGTTGAATCACTGAGTGGGGAAGATACCCTGGAGGAGGAAATGGCAAACCACTCCAGTATTTTTTGCCTGGGAAATCCCATAGACAGAGGAGTTTGGCAGGCTACAGTCCATGGGGGTCACAAAATAGTCAGACAGGGCTTAGCGAGTAACAACAACAATTACTATTATTAGTAACTGTTATTATTTCTTAGGCCACAATTATTTATTCATGATGAGTAGCAAATGGTTATATACCTCAAAAATGTAAATCCATCTTCCCCTAGTTATAGAATTACTTTATTCTCTTCAGGTTGATTTCCCTTTTTCTCTTTTGATTGTATTTTTATTCTTGTGAGCAAACTTCATAATGGCTATATAAGTATATAGTTTAGTTGCTCAGTCATGTCTAACTCTTTGCCGCCCTATAGACTATAGCCTACCAGGCTCCTCTGTCCATGGGATTTTCCAGGCAAGAGTACTGGAATGGAAAGTACCATTTCCTTCTCCAGAGGATCTTCCTGACCCAGGGATCAAACCCAGGTATCCCACATTGTAGGCAGATGCTTTACCATCTGAGCCACCAGGGAAGTCCTAATATAATATAATTATATATTATATGGTAGTACCTAAATCAAGTATCAGGTTACAGGGAAACTCATGCTATGAATAAGGCTTGCTCTCTTGGAACCCATTGGCTTTGAACCTGTTCTTGGCAAGAAGAATGTTCTCTCTCTACAGCCTGTGCTGTTTTCTTACTGATGTTGGTTAATTCAAAATATTTACCTTTTATCTTTTGATGTTGAGTGGATGCACTATCGCAACAGATATGGTTGTGGTGCGTCTGTTGGAGAGGTGAGTCTGCATGTGTTCTTCGTTTTAAATATGTATCAGCAACTACTTCAATATTATGATAGTGTCCAGCTTCTTAGGAGGGATCTGCAGTCCTAGTCTCAGAGTTGACCACGGAAGTGGGTTTTTGACCTGCTACTATGCTGCAACTCGGAGCTTTAAAATGAAGAAAGTAGCAGGAAAAGTCCAGAGAAAAGTGCCTGCTTACCTTTTAAGTATTCATGGATCCACCTTCATCTACAAAGTAGCCTGACTTTGGAATTGGTTAGGAGCTGAAGATCAAGATACATGGCTGGATTTCAGGTGTGATTTGGTATATCAGCAGTAACGGGACTTCACCAAATATGCCCAAAACATCTTCAGACTCTTAAATTAGAATAATTCCTAATTAAAGTTGATAGCATCTCTAAACCTTTTCTTATGGGAATTCCCTGGTGGTCCAGGGGTTATGTCTCTGTGCCTTCACTGCAGGCACCAGTGTTTAGTTCCTGATCAGGGAACTAAGATTCCCACAGTCCACAGAGAACAGCTAAATAGAATAAAATAAATGATGTCTTATTTAGAATCTAATGAATTATAAGCATTTACCTCCTTTCATTCAATGTATGAAAGATTGAAAATTACACAGTGACAGATGGAGAGCTTACTATGACTCACTGAAGCACAATAGGTCAGAAATGTTTACATTTGTCTAATACAACAACTCAAGTTTCAACATGAGCTTTTGCAAAGTAAATCAACATTAGTATGTATTTTTTTGCAACTGTTTTTAAAAATTGAACTTTAGTTGAGAATCTCAGGATGACTAAGTTATATTAGCCTTATTAATGAAAGTACAAATCGAATGAAAGTATGAATTTGATTTCTGTATCCTTAGCACCTAGCACATACTTACACTGTTAATGCTGGTTTGATGAATTGTTGAGTGAATGAGAAAGAGAAATTGAAGAGGAGAAAAAGGAAGAAAGAAAGGAAGATGGATGAATGAATGGATGTAGGATTATTTATCCCTCTTTTGAAGGTAGATAAATGATGAGTTAAAGTAATTCACTGATGAAAGTCAGATTGGCAATAAAATAAATATATCCAAGAGTTACAGACTAAAAATATTCACCTTCTTCCCCTCTCTCGTTATGTCTTTTAAAAAGACATCAATACCCAGTCCCCACCCTCCACCCCATCCCAGTATTTTTAAAAGGTGATTCTAATGTGTAGTTAAAGCTGAGAATCACTGTGTTAGGAAACTATAATTGTTATGTTCTTCAAGCTTTTAAAAAAAGAAGTGAAAAGATACATTTGCCAAAACTTGTTTTCATTTTCCTTCCAAAGCTTTTAAAAATCACTGTTAGGTGTGTTTGTGCTACCAAAAATAAAGTCTTAGTCTGTTTGGTCTCCTGTAACAGAATACCACAGACTGGGTGGCTTAAACATCAAAACTTTATTTTTCACAGTTTTGGAGACCAAGATCAAGGTATCAGCACATTAGGTATCTGGTAAGAGCCACTTCCTGGTTTATCAGTGGCTATCTTTTTGCTGTGTCCTTACATGGCAGAAGGGGCAAGGGAGCTCTCTGGGGTTTCGTTTATATAGAAACGAATCCAATTCATGAGGGTTCCACCCTCATGACCTAATCACTTCCCAAAGGCCTCTCACCTTGAAATACCATCATATTGGGGATTAGGGTTCAACATATGAGTTGGGGGTGGGGGGACAGAAACATTCAGTTCATAGCAGACAGACACTAACAAGACACAAAACAGAACAAGATATTCTTGTTCTGACCATGTACCTTAACCTATTGACCTGCAAAGGGAAGTTTGTTTAGACTTCACTTTCACTTTTCACTTTCATGCATTGGAGAAGGAAATGGCAACCCACTCCAGTATTCTTGCCTGGAGAATCCCAGGGACAGGGGAGCCTGCTGGGCTGCCCGTCTATGGGGTCACACAGAGTCGGACACGACTGAAGCGACTTAGCAGCAGCAGCAGCAACTGTAGTCAACTGTAAAGATTTTTTGCTTGAAATTAAATATGCACTGCAAGATTGGTTTACTCAGAGTCACTATAAGGGCAGGTTAAGTAAGATAAAAGTTAAAGCCCAAGGGTGCTATAGAACACCTTGGGGTGTGTCTAGACAATGCAATATTCTATTAACACCAAGGCACAAAAGCCTTTGTGTACTCTTCCTACTTGCTTATACATCTCATGACTCGTCTCAACTTGATTTCTTTTAAGAATAGGATCTTACCATGGTGTTCACAGACAAGCAAAAGAAATCAATCATATGAAAGTCAAATTGCATTTTCTTTTATCCCAACTACTGCAATAACATGTCCAGTCAGAGGCCAGTTTCAGACTCATGTTTTAGAGTTGTTAATTATGTCTTAAAATATAAGATTCATGAAGGCAGGAATATTTTACTTTTTGTTTACTGCTCATCCCAATGAGATAGATTACTATGCATATGGTACATAGTTGATGAATATTTTGTTGAATGAATAAGTATAATAGTTTGGGTATTGAATGATGGTTTCCAATTCCCAAACACTGAAAAACTCTGGAAACTCCTTTAAGAACTTCATTATCGTCACTATTACTATGGGAGTCTAGAATAAATGTTATAATGGGTATTGTGTTATTTTAGTCCTTTTAGCATCACTTCCTCCTCCCTTCTTGAGATGTTATAACTCCTGTTTCCCTTTGGGGACCAAAACATTGCAGGCTCCTTCTCCTCACTGGTCATAGGGGTGTACTATGACCAAGACCTGTCCCATCAGAAAATGATCACATCCCTTATTCATTTCCACTCACTTCCTTCCACATTTTGGTTCCTAATTCAAGTCAAGACACTCAGACTACCCTGACTTGCTGCTGGCACTAATCATGAATATTGTTTCTGTCTGCTGGAGTTGATTGTAGCTACAGTTTTTGAGTCTGGAGCCAGGGACCGTCATTTTTCCCACTTTGGTACTAGAACCTGTATGTAATAGTATACCTGAGTATAGTAGTAAGCCAATTAGAAGCAAGCAGAATTGAAAGATGGAGTGAGAGAACTTGTGTTCTCATCACCAAAAACTCATACATACTATTTTTAAGTAGAAATATCTTTGTTTTTTCTGATCATGAAAGTAATAAATGCTTATTGCAAAAAAGTCAGAAAATGTGAACAAAAGTAAAGTTACATTGAGTTCAACATCCACAAACTATCTTTTTTATATTCTCTCCATGCATATATACAAATATTATTTTTTCTTATTTTAAACAAAAGTGAGATCCTGTTTTTTATAAGCTCCTTTCATCAACTTATGTAGCATAAATATCTCTTCATGTCAATAGACATATTTATACCATTATTTTTAAAGACTATATAATATTCCTGGTGGCTCAGACGGTAAAGCATCTGTCTACAATGTGGGAGACCCGGGTTTGATCCCTGGGTTGGGAAGATCCCTTGGAGAAGGAAATGGCAATCCACTCCAGTACTATTGCCTGGAAAATCCCATGGACAGAGGAGCCTGGTAGGCTACAGTCCATGGGGTCGCAAAGAGCCGGACACGACTGAGCAACTTCACGTTCACATTCATATAATATTCCATTGTGTAAATTAATTATAATTTATTTAGCCACCTCTGTTGTTGCAGATAACTCTTAAAACCTTTTGGTTATTTTCTGAAAAAGCACTAAATCTTACACTGATTGATTCCTCATCACTTGCCCCTTATTCTAAATTTTTGTAGCGTAATTCAAACTGTTGCAGGTATTGGTTGGGGTAGGTGAGGTGGAAACAGATTTTTTGAGCTATAGAAAACATAGTAAGTAGTACTTTTGTAACCATGCGATCTTTCTTACCAAATTTTAAGCTTACTAATTTCATAAAAATGAAGAGTAAGCTAAACTGAGCAGAAGCCTATGGGGTCTTCCCAAGACCACCCCCTCCCCAAGGACACCTTCAGCTTTAGTTTCTCTGCTTTAGCATCACTCTGAAGTGGCTCCTCTCTGCCTTAGCTCCTCTCTGAAGTAGTTGATGCACATTTCCTGAGTTGTTTTACAGATGCTAAGCCCCCATTTCTTCTAAATGGAAGAAATCAACTACTTGATGAGCCCGAATTCCCAGAGTTTTCAGTGTTTGGGAATTGGAAATCACCATTCAGCACCTAAAGTGCAATACTTATTCATTCAACACAGAATATTAATCAGATATCTACTGTGTGCATGGCAGTCTGTCTCACTGGGATGATAATGATAGGAATAATGTTATAGGCTGATAATATTAACCCGGTGACACTGCTGTGTTACCTCACCATCAACCAGAGAATTGTGCACAAGCTGATCACATACCCTGGGACACCCCTCCCTCACCTTTCCTTTAAAAAGGCTTTCCTTAAACCCACCTGGGAGTTGGGGTGCTTTGAGTACTAGCTACCTGGTCTCCTTTCTTAGTGCCTTACATTGCAATTTCCTTCACCACAGCCTAGTGTCAGTAGATTGGCTTTCCTGCATTCCAGCAAAAGGACCCAAGTTTGGGTCGGTAACATAACCATTATGTCCCTAGTGTTTAGTGCATCTCTTGGCTCGTTTCCAGATTTATGCAAAAAAGTTTACATAATGCCCGTTGTGTAATATTTTGGTACTGACTGTGCCACTCAGATGACTACCACATCTCTAATTATAAGGGTGTGGTTATTTAATAGCATGAGTAAACCCAATTCCACAGCAGATACCATTTATGCTTTATTAAGATAACAAAGCAAGGCTAAGCAATCAGAAATTAAGTAATTACAGAGATGTAGAAAAAATGTTTGGGCTTCCCTTGTAGCTCAGCTGGTAAAGAATCAGCCTACAATGCACGAGACCTGGGTTCAACCCTGGGTTGGGAAGATCCCCTGGAGAAGGGAAAGGCTACCCACTCCCATATTTGGGCCTGGAGAATTCCACAGGGTCGCAGAGTCAGACACGACTGAGCAACTTTCACTTCACTTCACTTCACTTAGGGCAATCAATAAAAATAAAATAAAATGGAATTAAGATGGCAGAGAAGAAGGACATGCACTCATCTTCTCCTGCAAGAACTCCAAAATTACAACTCGCTGCTGAACAACCATTGACAGGAGACTGTTGGATCCCACCAAAAAAAAGATATCCTACATCCAGGGGAAAGGAGAAGCCCCAGCAAGATGTTAGAAGGGGCAATATTGCATTTAGAATCAAACCCCATATGGGCCAGAGACACTTGGAGGGCCCAAACAAACCTTGTGCACATCAGGACCCAGACACCCCGCAGAGACTGAGCCAGAACTGTGTTTGAGTGTCTCCTGCGGAGGTATGGGTCAGCAGTGGCCTGCCGCAGGGGCAGGGGCTCTGGGTGCAGCAGACCTGACTATGGCATAAGCCCTCTTGGAAGAAGTCACCATTAACCTCACCATAGAGCTGCCACAACTTGCACAGGATTGGGGAAACAGACTCTTGGAGGGCATAAACAAAACCTTGGGCACACCAGGACCCAGGAGAGGGAGCAGTGACCCCAGAAGAGACTGACCCAGACTTGCCTGTGAGTGTCTAGGAGTCTCCAGTGGAGGCGTGGGTTGGCAGTGGCCTACTGCAGGGTTGGAGGCACTGTGTGTGGCAGTGTGTGCATGGAACCTTTTGAAGGAGGTCGCCATTATCTTCATTACTTCCACAATAGTTTGGCCTCAGATCAAACAACAGGGAGGGAACACAGTCCCACCCATTAACAGAAAACTGGGTTAAAGATACTGAGCATGGCCCTGCCCATCAGAACAAGAGCAGTTTCCCCCTTAGTCACCAGGAAGCTTCCTTAAGCCTCTTATCTTTATCCATCAGAGGGCAGACAGAATGAAAACTACAGTCACAGAAAACTAACCAAACTGATCACATGGACCACAGCCTTGTCTAACTCAATGAAACTATGAGCCATGCTGTGTAGGGCCACCAAAGAAGAATGGGTCATGGTGGAGAGTTCTGACAAAATGTGATGCCCTGGGAAAGGGAATGGCAAACCACTTCAGTATTCTTGCCTTGAGAACCACATGAACAGTATGAAAAGGCAAAAAAATAGGACACTGAAAGATGAACTCCCAGGTTGGTAGGTGCCCAATATGCTACTGGAGAAGAGTGGAGAAATAACTCCAGGATGAATGAAGAGACGGAGCCAAAGCAAAAACAACACCCAGTTGTGGATGGGATTGGTGATAGAAGCAAGGTCCGATGCTGTAAAGAGCAATATTGCATAAGAACCTGGATGTTAGGCCCATGAATCAAGGTAAATTGGAAGTGGTCAAACAGGAGGTGGCAAGAGTAAACATTGACATTCCAGGAAACAGCAAACTAAGATGGACTGGAAGGGGTGAATTTAACTCAGATGACCATTATATCTACTACTGTGGGCAAGAATCCCTTAGAAGAAATGGAGTAGCCATCATAGTCAACAAAAGAGTCTGAAATGCAGTACTTGGATGCAATCTCAAAAACAACAGAAAGATCTCTGTTCATTTCCAAGGCAAGCCATTCAATATCACAGTAATCCAAATCTATGCCCTGACCAGTAATGCTGAAGAAGCTGAAGTTGAATGGTTCTATGAAGACCTATAAGACCTTCTAGAACTAACAACAAAAAAGATTTTCATTACAGGGGACTTTAATGCAGAAGTGGGAAGTCAAGAGATACCTGGACTCCAGGGAAATTTCACCTTGGAGTGTAAAAAAATGCAGGGCAAAGGCTAACAGAGTTTTGCCAAGAGAACAGACTGGTCACAGCAAACACCCTCTTCCGAAAACATAAGACAGGACTCCACACATGGTCATTACCAGATGATCAATAGCAAAATCAGACTGAGTATATTTTTTGCAGAAGCTCTATACTGTCAGCAAAAACAAGAACAGGAGCTACTGTGGCTCAGATCACTGTGGCTCCTTATTGCCAAATTCAGGCTTAAATTTAGAAGAAAGCAGGGAAAACCACCAGACCATTCAGGTATGACCTAAATCAAATCCCTTACGATTATACAGTGGAAGTGACAAATAGATTCAAGAGATTAGATCTGATAGAGTGCCTGAAGAACTATGGACGGAGATTCATGACATTGTACGGAAGGCAGAGATCAAGACCATCCCCAAGAAAAAGAAATGCAAAAAGGCAAAATGGTTGTCTGAGGAGGCCTTACAAATAGCTGAGAGAAGAAGAGAAGCTAAAGGCAAAGGAGAAAAGGAAAGATATACCCATTTGAATACAGAGTTCCAAAGTATAGCAAGGTGCCGGGA
Organism: Bubalus bubalis; assembly: GCF_019923935.1. Taxonomy (NCBI): domain Eukaryota; kingdom Metazoa; phylum Chordata; class Mammalia; order Artiodactyla; family Bovidae; genus Bubalus; species Bubalus bubalis. Next base: position 147,834,762 of record NC_059160.1, read on the forward strand.
GCCAGCGAGAGACATTCCACTCGTGACAAAGGTCATGAGGAAGGAGGCTCGGCATACGCAAAGGCGGGATCGAGCCTCAGGAGTCCCCCTGGATATTCTCGAGCATCTACCCCCAAAAAACCAGAGTCTGCCTACTTTATTGCTTTGTGCTCTCACCTCTGACTTTACTGGAGGCTGTCTCCCACCACCATCTCGCTCTCTCTGTCAAAGAGTTAACTTACAGCTCCAATTAATAAAGTTCCTGGGCAATTAGGAGTGTTTAAATCCAAACCCCTCAGATAGCTCTCTAACTCGCCTGACAAGTTTACCCGGACTCCTACAGCTATGCATACGATTGTTTACAGTACGGAAAGCTTAAGATATTCAAATAGCTTAGAGCCTCTCAGAGAGTTAGAAACTGTCAGAATAAAACTAGTAAAAGATTTCATTGATGAGCCAATGCTTGTTGCCAAGTTTCCACATCTCCTGTATTGTATCCTTGAATATGTATTAATTAATATAGTTGGTATGTAGAAAAAATAAGTAGTGGCCTTGGTGTTAGTAACTTTAGACCCTTAAGGTAATAAATTCTTTCCTTTGTTGTAAACCCATTACACATCCGCCCTATAGGAATGCAATTTTATCTAACACCTTGGAAAGATGGCTCCAAACTTAAAATAATTACTCTTAGAGAAAATAAGTCTTTGTTGATAAGTCTTTGTCAAGAGTCATAAAATGGTAATAGGCATTCTGGCCAGAAGATGATGTAAATCACCTAAACCATTTGTATATGATAAATTTGCAGGAAAGAAACCCTGGTTTTTGATAAGGATCAAAGACTGCTGACTTTGCATCCCCTATTATCCTCTATGTGTAACTTAGGATATATAAGCCCCTGTTGAAAATAAAGCTACGGGCCTTGCTCACCAAAGCTTGGTCTCCCCATGTCATTTTTCTCCTTAACTTCCAGCTGAGTCTCCATCTGGAGCGCGGAAATCCTCTGCGACCATTTATTTGCCTGGGCTTCTAAGACCCACTCGAGAAGGTGTCTAAGGTGGGGCACCTTCCGCTATTCGAGAGGGCGCCTGCGGCCTCCGTGGTCAAAGCTAACCTGGTGTCACAGGTTATATTGATTTTCCGCGTAAACCAAGCTACTCAGCTTCTTTTCTCCACTGAATTTTCCTACTGAGCTATCCTCATTCTATTACTGTTTATATCTCTAATTAACATATAAATAGGTCGCCGAAGCCGTCTCTCCTTCGAATACCCTGGATCAGCCGGGGCTGGACCCCGGCAGCAAGGAGAAATAAGAAAGCCTTCCTCAGTGATCAGTGCAAAGAAATAGAGGAAAACTATAGAATGGGAAAGACTAGCGATCTCTTCAAGAAAATTAGAGATACCAAGGGAATATTTCATGCAAAGATGGGCACAATAAAGGACAGAAATGGTATACACCTAACAGAAGAGAAAGATATTAAGACGAGGTGGCGAGAATACACAGAAAAACTATACAAAAAAGATCTTAATGACCCAGATAATCACAATGATGTGATCACTCCCCTAGAGCCAGACAGCCTGGAATGCAAAGTGAAGTAGTCCTTAGGAAATATCACTACAAACAAAGCTAGTGGATGTGATGGAATTCCAGTTGAGCTATTTCAAAGCCTAAAAGATGATGCTGTGAAAGTGCTGCACTCAATATGCCAGCAAATCTGGAAACCTCAGCAGTGGCCACAGGACTGGAAAAGGACAGGTTTCATTCCAATCCCAAAGCAAGGCAATACCAAAGAATGTTCAAACTATTGTACAATTGCACTCATCTCACATGCTAGCAAGGTAATGTTCAAAATTCTCCAAGCCAGGCTTCAACAGCACATGAACTGTGAACTTTCAGATGTTCAAGCTGGATTTAGAAAAAGCAGAGGAAGCAGAGATCAAATTGCCAGCATCTGCTGGCTCATCAAAAAGGCAAGAGTTCCAGCAAAACATCTATTTCTGCTTTATTGACTATGCCAAAGTCTTTGACTATGTGGATCACAACAAACAGTGGAAAATTCTTTAAGATGGGGATACCAGACCACCTTACCTGCCTCCTGAGAAATCTGTATGGAGGTCAAGAAGCAACAGTTAGAACTGGACATGGAACAACAGACCGGTTCCAAATCGGGAAAGGAGTACATCAAGGCTGTATATTGTCACCCTGCTTATTTACTTACATGCAGAGTATATCATGCAAAATGCTGGGCTGGAAGAAGCACAAGCTGGAGTCAAAATTGCTGGGAGAAATATCAATAACCTCAGATATGCTGATGACACCAACCTTATGGCAGAAAGTGAAGAAGAACTAAAGAGCCTCTTGATGAAAGTGAAAGAGGAGAGTGAAAAAGTTGGCTTAAAACTCAACATTCAGAAAACTAAGATCATGGAATCTGGTCCCATCATTTCATGGGAAATAGATGGGGAAACAATGGAAACAGTGAAATACTTTATTTTTGGGGGTTCCAACATCATTGCAGATGGTGACTGCAGCCATGAAATTAAAAGACACTTGCTCCTTGGAAGGAAAGTATGATCAACCTAGACAGCATATTAAAAAGCAGACATTACTTTGCCAACAAAGGTCCATCTTGTCAAAGCTATGGTTTTTCCAGTAGTCATGTATGGATGTGAGAGTTGGAGTATAAGGAAGCTAGCACCAAAGAATTGATGCTTTGAACTGTGGTGTTGGAGAAGACTCTTAAGAGTCCCTTGGACTTCAAGGACATCCAACTAGTATACCCTAAAGGAAATCAGTCCTGAATATTCATTGGAAGAACTGATGCTGAAGCTGAAACTCTAATACTTTGGCCACCTGATGTGAAGAACTGACTCACTAGAAAAGATCCTGATGTTGGGAAAGATTGAAAGTAGGAGAAGAAGGGGACAACAGAGAATGAGATGTTTGGATGGCATTACCAGCTCGATGGACACAAATTTGAGTAAGCTCCGGGAGTTGGTGATGGACAGGGAAGTCTGGCGTGCTGCAGTCCATGGGGTCGCAAAGAGTCAGACCTGACTGAGTGATTGAACTGAACTGAACTGAGAAAAATGTTTAAGTATTCAGTGTAAAGAAACTTGATAAATCAAAAGCAGAATATATATGTTTCATAAGCAGGAGCTTATGAAATCAAGATGAGAAAAGGAAATCACATCTCAAAGACTTTTAACATGACCAAAGGGATCACATAAGTTAATAAGTCTTAGACACTCTTTTCCAGTGTGGCCAACTTCTTTTTAAATGGGAGCCAATTATAACAGAAACCATAATATAGTGAAATATCTTTGACAGAATCATTTTGAAAAAGAGATGCAGGGCACATGAAGCTGCTTTATGTGAATGCCCACTCATACCTTATGCGTTCCTTTTACAAGGAAGAGTTCTGTTGCTATTGGGCAAGTCCATTTTCCTGGTTATTTTTGGAGAACTAATGCCTTTGTCACATAATTAAGAAACTTCAACATTGTTAAGAACTGTGGATAAAGACTCTAAAGCATTACCATCAACTCCCAGGAAAATACTTCAAACTGTTTCTATTACCTTTCACCTGAGTGATATATTAAAGAAAAGATGACATAGTGGAGCTCTGTAGAGACCCATCTAAAATCATGAAAGCTTAGTAAGTATCAATAGTTCATGTTAGAACAATGGAATTTAATTTTCGCTTCCCACCCCCAGCTTTACAGACATATAATTGACAATTTAAAAATTCCATATATTTAAATTTACGACCTCATGTTTTGATATACATACATATTGTGAAATAATCATCCTAATTACAACTAACATATCCATCACCTTACCTAATTACTTTGTGTGTATGTTGACAACACTTAAGACCTACACTCAGCAAATTTAAAATATACAACATAGTATTTTAATTACAGTTATATTTATATCTTGCATCACCAGAATTTTGTATCCCTTGACCAACATTTCCCATTTCTTCTTGCTACTCTCAACTCCCAGCAACCACTGCTCTACTTTCTATTTCTTTGAATTTGACTATTTTAGATTTCATATTGAAGTGAGATCATGCAGTTTTTGTCTTTCTGCATCTTGCTTATTTTACAGAGGATGATGTCCTTGAGGTTGATCTACATTGTTATAAACGACGAGATTTCCCTCTTTTAAAGGCTGAAAATATTTCATTATGTGTGTATATATATATGTTTATATATCACATAAAGAGTCGGACACCACTGAGCGACTGAACTGAACTGATATATATATATGTTTATATATCACATTTTCTTTATCTATTCATCATCAATGTATATTTAGGTTGTTTATTTGGCTATTGTGAATAATACTGAAATGAACATGGGAGTGCAAGTTTCATCTTATTTTAAGTACCAAGAAATATGTGCCATAATTAGAGATTCTCAATATCTCTCAATTTCTATATGGTATCACATAATTTTATTATTTTTGAAGAAAATAAAATTGAGAAAGAAAAGCCTTCTTTTGTTAACTTCTAGAAGGCTCTAAGTGAGTCTTAGGCAAATTAACATACGTGGAAAATAACTCGAATTAGGACAATTAGTGCAAGTAGCTCTACTGTTCAGTTTGGTCTCTGTGCTTAGGCTTATGTTTCAGGAACATTTGAAAAGTTTATTGAAAGATATATAACATTCTCTAAGGCATGTAAATTTATACTTCAATCACTGAGTTTCATATTTTCTTTATTTGCTTCAAAGAGAAATACTACTTCCAAATCATAAAATAGCTTTCCAGGGAAAAATTTGCATAGATGTTTTTGTCACATTTTGCCACTTTGGCCACCTCATGTGAAGAGTTGACTCGTTGGAAAAGACTCTGATGCTGAGAGGGATTGGGGCAGGAGGAGAAGGGGACAACAGAGGATGAGATGGCTGGATGGCATCACTGACTCGATGGACATGAATCTGAGTGAACTCCGGGAGTTGGTGATGGGCAGGAGGCCTGGTGTGCTGTGGTTCATGGGGTCGCAAAGAGTCAGACAGGACTGAGCGACTGAACTGAACTGAACTGAACTGAGTCCTAAAAAGTCTTTTTCAGACAATATTGTAGAATTCAATAGCTTGAGTTAACTTTGCATCCTTCTTTCCTTGTGGTTAACCTAATTAGTCATTGTTAGTATAATTAGTAATATTGAGGAAATAACATTGCTCTATTAAGAAAAAAGACTGTTGTAACTATCAAAATTTTTGTAATAGGTACAATGATTCTAAAACTTTATATGGGAGAATAAGAATGCAAATAATAGAAGATAAAAACATTTTATTTATTTTTTAAATTTATTTATTTTAATTGGAGGCTAATTACTTTACAGTATTGTATTGGTTTTGCCATACATCAACATGAATCACCAGGGGTAACATGTGTTTTCATTTTAACTATGAAAAGAACTAAGCCAATTGAATATAATAATACACCCAAACTACTACACTAAAACAGGCTTCTCTGGTGGCTCAGAAGCCCCCAATGCAGGAGACCTGTGTTTGATCCCTGGGTTGGGAAGATCTCCTAGAGAAGGAAATGGCAACCCACTCCAGTATTCTTGCCTGGAGAATTCCATGGACAGAGGAGCCTAGCAGGCTACAGTCCATGGGGTTGCAAAGAGTCAGAAATGACTGAAAGACTAACACTTTCACATTCACTTTTTCAGTATACTAAAACAGGGAAGTACAAGTAAAAAAAAAATAGCCTAGTGCAGAAACAGTCCCATTACGTATAGGAACTTACTGTTTGATACAGGAGATTTCATAAATCAGTAGAGTATGGAAGGACCATTTTGGAATGGTTATCAATTTAGAAAAAAAATTAGGTTGTCCTCTCATACTACACATTCAAATAAATTCCATATAAATTAAAGAGTATATATAAAATGTTAAGCTGGACAATAATGAAAAAGCACAGTATTTAAGTGATTCATTTTTCAAGAGAAGCAGGAATAAAAGTATCAATATTAATTACAAATATGGAAATTATAACAATAAAAACTTAAAAATGACAAAAGATACTATGAAAAAAATACATCTTTGATCCCCATTTTCCCCGTATCTTTTCACTTCACTGATTTTAAGTGTTTCCAAATGTTATTTTTTTCTTTCTCCTTAAATATATTCATTCTCCATTTCCCATTCTCCCCTACTGGCTTTTGGTTCAAAGCTTTAATCTTTTTTTAAATTTAAAATGTTTTAATAAATTGTTTTCCATAGCTCGGCAAAACTTCATCTTTAGCAGAATCACCTAGTCTGAACATCCAGACATATTTATGGATATGGGAATGTGGAATTACTGAGTCAAAGGATAGTAACATTCTGATGGCTAATGAGATTGTCAAGGCTTTACTTGGGAATTTCCTGGTGATCCAGTGGTTAGGACTCCAGGCTTCCTTTGTATGTGTGTATGTATGTATACATGCACACAGTATGTATACATACACATACACATGTATACATACACACAGTAAAACTAAACTGCATAGTTTTTCTACGTGTCTCATAGGAATAATTAGATAGTGTCTTTAGTGTCCTTGATGATTCTGTTTTATAAGGTCTAACAACTTAAGATATGGGAAAGTCTCACAAATATGTACTCACTACACATGGCATTGGCTCATCTCATTTTCTCCTCACAATATCAGATATACAAAGAGTCCAAAGTTGTTAAACTCCCCTGTTAACAGTTTGTAATTTGTATCTAGGTTTAATTCTATTAAGGCATTGATTGAATATAGAAGCTAATCTCTTGTAGCAACTCCTAGTTTGGTCAGTAATTAATGCCTTTCTTTCACCATGTGGAATTATTTGTATATTTGTCTTCTACGACAATTTCCTCAGTCCTCAACCATCCCTCACCCCAAAAGGGAAGACTCCCTGTAAAACCATACTATAATACTCCATGGGCAGAGCCTAAACATGTGTATATTCACAAAATATATGAGTTTTTTTCATTCCCTATCATTGCTTTCAAAGCTGATCCCACTACTCATTTATAGATTTAACCAGCTCTGGGGACAGGGAAGGAGCGGGGATCCCTGATTTGTAGCATTTGCCAATTTCTGTATTGTAAATACTCATGTCATGGACAATTTGAAGCTACTGACATGATATCACTGAAAACAGAACTGGGAACCGACGTACAGTAACACACATTATACAGTATTTCTATCATACAGACACAACAAACATACATAACCTCAAGAGATTAGATAATAGTAAAATGTAGTAAAATAATTAGGAAGTAATGAGTCTCAGTATTTTTACCTCTGTTTTTAATACAGCCTTCTACCTGTAAGTGTAAATACCTTAAGTTTAAAATATTGCTGTGTTTAACTCCTGGCTTGCAATAATATCCTGAAAATATTGGCTCTTGCTCGCTAGCTTTAACATAGCAATGGTTTTAACCTTGCCCCAGTTTCTAGAACCAAGACCTAGTTTAGCAACTCAAATGAATCAGTCTTCTATCTAGAACAACTCATCTTAAATATACAGAAACTAGATTCAGATTGGATCGCTGGTATGTATTGGGCTTTCCTGGTGGCTCAGTGGTAAAGAATCTGCCTGCCAATGCAGGAAACAAGGGTTCAATCCCTGGATCAGGAAGATCCCCTGGAGAAGGAAATGGCAACCCCCTCCAGTATTCTTGCCTGGAAAATCCCATGAACGGAGGAGCCTGGCAGGCTACAGTCCATGGGGTCTCAAAAGAGTCAGACACAACTTAGTGACTAAGCAACAACAAAAGGACTGAATATTCCCATGAGTCTCCCATTGTGCTAGACTGTGAGGACGCAAAGAAGGTTAAAACCCCTCCCACATGCTGGGAAACCCGGACAGCTGCATGTAAAAGAATGAAGGTAGAATACTCTCTAACACCATGCACAAAAATAAATTCAAAATGGATTAAAAACCTAAATTTAAGACCAGATGCTATAAAACTCCTAGAGGAAACCATAGGCAGAATATGCTTTGACATAAATCCCCAGCAAGATCTTTTTTGACCCACCTCCTAGAGTAATGAAAATAAAAGCAAAAATAAACAAATGGAACCTAATTAAACTTAAAAGCTTTTGCACAGCAAAGGAAACCATAAACAAGACAAAAAGACAACTCTCAGAATGGGAGAATATATTTGCAAATGAAGCAACTGACAAGGGATTGATCTCCAAAATATACTAACAGCTCAAGTAGCTCAATATTAAAAAAACACAAAACAAACAACAACCCAATTAAGAAATGGGCCAAAGACCAAAACGATGTCAAAGAAGACATACGGATGGCCAAAAAGCACATGAATATATGCTCAACGTCATTAATTGTCAGAGAAATGCAAGTCAAAACTACAATGAGGTATCACCTCACACTGGTCAGAATGACTGTCATCAAAAAATCCACAAGCAATAAATGCTGGAGAGGGTGTGGAGAAAAGGGAACACTCTTACACTGTTGGTGGGAATGTAAATTGATAGAGCCACTGTGAAGAAAAGTATGGAGGTTCCTTAAAAAACCAAAACTTCCATGTGATCCAGCACTCCCACTCCTGGGCATATACCTGGAGAAAATCATAGTTGCAAAAGATACGTGCACCCCAGTGTTCATCACAGCACTATTTACAATAGCCGGTACAGGGAAGCAACCTAGATGTCCTCTGACAGAAGAATGAATAAAGAAGATGTGATACATATATGCAATGGAATATTACTCAGCCATAATAAGGAACAAAATTGTGCCATTTGCAGAGCTGTGGATGGACCTAGAGACTGTCATACAGAGCACAGTAAATCAGAAAGAGAAAAAACAAATCTCGTATAATACTGCTTATATGTGGAATCTAGAAAAATGATACAAATGAACTTATTTGCAAAGCTGAAACAGAGATACAGAGGTAGAGAATAAATGTATGGATGCCAAGAAGGAAAGGTGGGGTTGGGGTGAATTGGGAGATTGGCACTGACATATATACATTACTTTGTGTAAAATAGATAACTAATAAGAACCTACTGTATAGCATAGGGAACTCAAGGCTCTGTGGTAACCTAAATAGGAAGGAAATTTGTAAAAGAGGAGACATATATGTGTGTGTGGCTGATTCACTTTGCTGTAAAGCAGAAACTAGCACAATGTTGTAAAGCAACTATACTCCAATAAAAATTAATTTTAGAAACAGACCCCTCCTACAATCTTCCCTGCATCAATAGAGAGCCACTCCATTTTCAAGTTTTTCAGACTATAAGTCTTAGTGTCATCTTTGATTCCTTTCTTTCTCTTCCATCTTATTTCAAGTCCCTTAGCACATCCTAATGGCTTTACTTTCAGACTATAATGACATTCCAATCACTTCTCACCCCTCTACCACACCAGCCTCTCTGAGCTACCATTCTTTCTTACCTGGATTATTAGAATAGTATCCTAAATGGTCTTGCTTCCATCTTGCTCCCTTGTGATCTAGTCTCAAAACAATGGTCAGCCTCATCCTCTTATTCATTTATTTTTAATATTTATTTGTTCATTTGGCTGTGCCGGGTCTTCCCTGTGGCATGCAGAATCTTTGATCTTTGTTGTGGCATGTGGGATCTAGATCTCTGACCAGGGATCAAACCTGGGCCCCCTGCATTGGGAGCGCAGAGTCTTAGCCACTGGACTGGGAAGCCCCAGCCTGATCCTTTTAAACTGGTCAGTCATATTGTGCCTTTCCTCTGCTCAGTAATCCATGTCACTCAAAGTAAAAGCCAGAATCCTCACGATGATCTTCAGGACCCAACATAATCAGTGTTTCTGTCTCTACTTCTCTGACATCACTTCCTATTCTTCCCCCTTCCTTGCTCTTCCCCAACTATGATGGCCTTCTTACTTTTCCTTAGATGTGCTGGGCAGGATCCTACCTAAGGTATTTGCATTTGCTGTATACACTGCCTCGTACACTCTTTCTTGGCTTCATGAATCTCTCCTTCTGTCTTATCCAAGTCTTTGCTTATATGCCATCTTCTCAGTGAGACCTTTTGTACCAACCCTATTTAAAATTGCAACCCCACTTCCTGCTTCCAGAACTTACCACTTAAATTTTCTCCATAGACTCATTTCTATTGACATACAATATATTTTACTTAATTGTTTATTTTCTGTTCTCCCCAATTAACTAAAATATAAGCTGCACAAGGTCAGTGAACTTTGTTCTATTCACTGCTGATCCCTCAGTGTCTATAATAGTGTCTGGCATATACTGGCACTTAATATATATTTATTAAATGAAGATCTTCCTCAAGGAGGTTTATAGGTTTTCTATGTGTATTTTTTGTAACCAAAGTAACTGGATTTCCTGCCTTTGTGCTCCAATTTCCTAGTGATTAACCCTTAGGACTTGTTACCAGGCATCTATAGTTCTGACCTGCATGAAAGGATCTCTGTCAGTTACTAGGCCAGCTCTACATCTTGGTTTTTCCTTGGCTGATTTTTGTTGTTGTTGTTTGTACGTATGTTCCTCTAACCCATAAATTTATCTTTCCGTTTCAGACTTGTTTTTTAATTAATATGATTTTCTGACTCAGTCTGAGAATTTTTTCCTTCACTGTCTGAGTTTTAGATCTGATAGTACTCTAAGCTGACAAAGAGATGGTGTAACAAAGTACATGATCATCACAATCTTTAAAAATTAAAATGAACATTGTAAGGATAATACTTCTTTTAGCAATTAGGTAAGATATAATTGTTATCTATCAATCCTCCTATTATCTACACATGATAGGTGAATATCCCTACAAAATTCTTAGGTTTGACATACACAGAACTAAGTAGAGTAGAAGCTGTCAACAATAGTTAGATTTTAAGATCCCTCACTACCTCCACACTCTTTTCAGGCACTTTACGAAAATCCTGGAATAACTAGGATCAACTGAGTAATATCCTCATTTGTTAGCTAGACAACATGGCTATAGACAGCTCTGAATTAATAAGCAGTCTCCCTCAAGTCAAGATGATGAGGGATGATAATGTGAGTCAGAATTTTTAACTACCAACAATTACAAATACTTTGGAATAATTTTGTTTTCTTTAAAGCATATTCTCCATAGATTATTTTATTTCTGCAAAGAATGGCAGTATAAATAGTAACCTTTCCTAAGTAGAATTATTATGATTCTATGATTCATAGAGCACTATAATTCAAGGAGCACTAAGAACCTAGAAATACCAGTAGAAATAATAAAAAGGATTTCTCTTTATGTAGCAACAGATTGGAGTGATCAAAAGTCTTTTACAGCATTGATACCATTTCTATCACTGTATTTCTGTGAGGAATCTTGGGGGAAAGAGGAGCAAATAATTTATCATGTTTTTACAGATAATGAAGCTGAGGCAACGAATTAGACAATTTCTTGCCTGAGACCACAATGGTACATCAATTTGCAGGAATAGGACTGCTGCATCCTCTTAGTTCTCAGTTTACAGGGTGGTTTTTCCAGATCACTCTGCGCTGCTATTATGATTGAGATTCTGAGTAATAACAGAAGTTGGTCAGGGCAAAGTAATGGTAATGAGCCAGAGCTAGAAATAAAAATAGAGTCTAAGTCTTCTAACTTCCTGCCTACTGATCTTGCCATTAAGCTGCAGGACTTAATTACTGGACTTCATCAAAAAGAGGCAGCCTGATGCTAGTAGAGATTAACCAGTGTCAGTTCAGTTAACTTTTCATTGTAAGCGGACAGAATAATTTATATTTTGACAATTTCTAAAGGAAAACAGTCTCAAATTGAAATTCTTTTTGGACATGTCATTTTTATTCTATTACTTAAGTGTTTACTTGTGTGATGTGAAAAGGATCTTGGATGAATGAAGCTCATAAAGGAACCAGAAAAAAAAAAGATATTGAAAGTTAAAAATAATTATCTCTTTGCTTAAAGAAGGTATGAATCAGCAAGCTAGAGAATTCAGGTTTTCAATGGGTTGACTAGTCAATTGTGTTAGTCTGAGGGGTAATGTGGTCCACTCCAACCTCTGAGAATAGGCCAAAGGAGAAGAAAATATAGAAGAATAGGAGGGAGGGGGGCATCTTTTGTCCTACATTTAAGAAATATATTGCTTAATTTGGTAGATTCAGATGAATGAGACAAGTCATAATTCAGAAATCAAGAAACTTTTCACTAGACTCTGACTAACAAAAGCAATCTTGAGAAAGTACAGAGCTGGAGGTATCACATCCTCTGATTTCAGACTATATTACAAAGCTACAGTAATCAAAACAGTATGGTACTGGCATAAAAACAGACACATAAATGAAAGGAACAGAATAGACAGCCCAGAAATAAACCCAGGCACTTAAGGTCAACTAATCTGTGACAAAGAAGGCAAGAATATACAATGGAGAAAAAACAGGCTCTTCAATAAGCGGTGGTGGGAAAGCTGAACAGCTACATGAAAGAATGAATTTATAATATTTTCTTATACCATATGTAAAAATAAACTCAAAATTAATTAAAGATCTAAATGTAAAACTGGAAACCATAAAACTCCTACAAGAAAACATAGGCAGAATACTCTTTGACATAAATCACAGCAACATTTTTTGTATCTGTCTCCTAAGGCAGAGGCAAAAATAAATAAATGGGACCTAATTAAACTTAAAAGCTTTTGCACAGCAAAGGAAAGCATTGACAAAAACTACAGAATGTATGAACATATTTTCAAGTGAAAAGGAGTTAATATCCAAAATATGTAAACAACTTATATAACTCTCTATAAAGAAAAACTATTTAGAAAATGAGAAGACCCAAACAGACATTTTCCCAAAGAATACATACAGATGACCAACAGGCACATGAAAAAATGCTCAACATTGCTAATTATTAGAGAAATACAAATTAAAACAAAATGAGGTATCACCTCATACCTGTCAGAATGGCTCTTATCAAAAAGGCCACAAATGTTGTAAGTAACAAATGTGAGGATGTAGAGAAAAGAGAATGCCTGTATACTGTTGGTGGGAATATAAATTGGTAGAAAATAGTATGGAGTTTCCTCAAAAATCTAAAATAGAACTACCACATGATCCAGCAATTCCATTCCTGGGTATATATCCAAAGAAAAGAAAAACACTCATTCAAAAAGATACATGCACCCTAATGTTCATGGCAACATTATTTATTAACAACAGTCAAGAAATGGCCAGACTTCCTGGTGGTCCAGTGGTTAGAAATCTGCCTGCCTGTCTAGGGAACACAGGTTTGATTCTTGGTCCTGGAAGATTCCATGTTCTACAGGGCAACTAAGCCCCTGTGCCAGCTGAACCCAAGTGCCACAATTATTGAAGCCCACATGCTCTAGAACCCATACTCCACAACAAGAGAAATCACTTCAATGAGAAACCCAGGCCCTGCAACTGGACGGTAGCTCCCACTTGCTGCACCTAGAGAAAGCTTGTGTGAAGCAACAAAGACCCAGCACAGCCAAAAGTAAATAAACAAACAGAAATTTTAAAAAAGATGTGGTGGTGACCTAAGTGCCCATCAACAGAAGAATCAATAAAGAAGGTTTGACATATTGTATGGAAAAACTCAAATGAACTTTTTGGTCAATTCAATACATACAACAGAATACTACTCAGCCACAAAAACAATGAAATTTTGCCATTTGCAGCAACATGGATGGACCTAGAGGGTAATATATTAAGTGAAATAAGTCAGAGAAAGATAAATATTGTATGTCATTACTTATGTGTGTAATCTAAATAATGAAACAAGTGAATATAACAAAACAGAACCAGACTCACAGATACAGAAAACACACTAGTGGTTGCCAGTGGGGAGAGGGAAGGGGAAGGAGCTAGATGGGATATAATGCACAAACTATTATGGATAAAAGAAACAAGCTACAAGAATATATTGTATAGAACAGGGACTATAGCCAATAGCTTATAATAACTTTAATGAAGTAGAATGTTACATACTTGAAACTAATATTGTAAATCAACTACAATACAAAAACAAAACACTTCAATGCGTGAAAAAGGTTCTAAGAGATGCACAATAGCGTGATGAGTTTCATTATATAAGCTGATACATGGTACTCTTCCCATATATTTTCAAGGGCATGGGCATTTTGCCCTGCATGAGGAGATATAAAGCTCAGATAGGCTTCCTCAGTGGTGAAACTCCTCATATAAATCAGAACTCCAGAAAGGTAGTGGCCAAATGAACGAAGATTTTATCATCTTCACAACTCTGTTCCTAGTTTTTACAACAAATTAGTAGATGAAGAAACATCTTTGGGGTTACTTATTAATAATTGTCCTGGATATCTCTCATATATTCAGTATGTACATGTTATTAAATTTGCATTGGTTTTTCTACTGTTTAAAAAAAAAAAGAAATATCTTTAACATAATATTTCTGATTTTTATTAAACTGACTTTTTTAAGGTGCCACATAGCTTTATGTACATTATTATTATTTTTAACCTTTACAGCCCTGAGAAGAGAATATTGTTTTACAGATGAGGAAGTAGATATTAAGTATTTTGCCCAAGGTCACACAGATTGCTTAGTAGTTAGACCTGTGTTTAGAGTCTAGTCTCCAAAATAACTTCTAATACCCTTTCTACTATGTCACAGAAGGTTATGGCAATACTTTAATTTTTACCTTTAAAACAGTTTCTAAATAAACTTTAGACTACTCGATAGCTTTTTGAGAAATAGATTCAGGAATGTTTGTTTTGCATCCCCATTTTTCTTGTTGTAAATTTCTTCAGGAAAGTATAGACATTACATATCAGATTGTGGGTCTTTTTGTTGCAATAAGGTAGAAATGCATTTCCTTAAAAGTACTGGGCACTGAAAGCCTGTTTGTTTTGGGTTCACCAAGGGTACTGTAAATCAAACTTGATGGTTGCAGGCAGAGTCCTGAACTAAGAACCATGAGTTGGTTTGCTATAAGTAAAGGATTTTCTATACTTTCTAAAACAAATTAGAGGACCTTAGTGGATAAACTGAGCTACAAACTTGATACTACTGCAGCCTAACATGAGACATTAGAGAGCTTTTAAGTTTTAGAGGAAAAGACAAGCAAGTATTATTTTCAACTTACTTACTCAGGAGAAAGGTTATAAATTTTATTGAGCATTTGCTAACTGCCATCAATTCACAAGTTGTTTCACTAATCATAGATTCTAACTCAACCCCTAACTAGTGAAATATTGTCTCAGTGATTTGTTGATAAAATTAACAAAATCATTAATTATTAATTCCTTGGGGGCTGCATATAGAAAACATGAGGTTAAAGCTTCTGCCTTCTCTAACCAATCATTAAACCAAATAAATATTTGAATATTCTCCATTACACACTAAACTCAGTGTTAGGCATTGTAGTGCCTACTCTATAATAAAAGCTTAATATCTTTCAGTAGTGATTAAGTGAGTGAAGGAAACAGAAATAATCAAAGACATGACATTTGCTACAAAGGTGCCAATATGACTGAAATATCAGTTCAGTCGCTCAGTCGTGTCCGACTCTTTTCAACCCTATGGACTACAGCATGCCAGGATTCCCTGTCCATCACCAACTCCCTGAGCTTGCTCAAACTCATGTTCATCGAGTCTGTGTTGTCATCCAACCATCTCATCCTCTGTCGTCCCCTTCTCCTCCCACCTTCAATCTTTCCCAGCATCAGGGTCTTTTCGAATGAGTCAGTTCTTCATGTCAGGTGGCCAACATATTGGAGCTTCAGCTTCAGCATCAGTCCTTCTAATGAATATTCAGGACTGATTTCCTTTAGGATGGACTGGTTGGATCTCCTTGCAGTCCAAGGGACTCTCAAGAGTCTTCTCCAATACCACAGTTCAAAAACATCAATTCTTCAGCGCTCAGGTTTCTTTATGATCCAACTCTCACATCATATGGACTTCCCTGGTGCCTCAGATGGTTAAGTGTCTGTCTACAACGCGGGAGACCTGGGTTCCATCCCTGGGTCGGGAAGATCCGCTGGAGAAGGAAATGGCAATCCACTCCAGTACTATTGCCTGGAAAATCCCATGGACAGAGGAGCCTGGTAGGCTACACCGTCCATGGGGTCGCAAAGAGTTGGACACGACTGAGCGACTTAACTTTCCTTTCCTTTCACATCCATACATGACTACTGGGAAAACCATAGCTTTGACTAGATGGACCTTTGTTGGCAAAGTAATGTCTCTACTTTTTAATATGCTGTCTAGGTTTGTCATAGCTTTACTTCTAAGGAACAAGCGTCTTAATTCCATGCTATAGTCACCATCTGCAGTGATTTTGGAGCCCCCTAAAATAAAATCTGTCACTGTTTCCATTGTTCCCCCATCTATTTGCCATGAAAGTGATGGGACCTGATGCCACGATCTTAGTTTTTAAACGCTGAGTTTTAAGCCAACTTTTTCACTCTTCTCTCTCACTTTCATCAAGAGACTCTTTAGTTCCTCTTCACTTTGTGCCATAAAGATCGTGTCATGTGCAAATCTGAGGTTATTGATATTTTCCCAGCAATCTTGATTCCAGCTTGTGCTTCATCCAGCCTGGCATTTCACTTGATGTACTCTGCATATGAGTTAAATAAGCAGGGTGACAGTATACAGCCTTGTCATACTCCTTTTCCAATTTGGAACCAGTCTGTTGTTCCATGTCCGGTTCTAACTGTTGCTTCTTGACCTGCATACAGGTTTCTCAGGAGGCAGGTAAGGTAGTCTGGTATTCCCATCTCTTTGATATATCAAAGAAATTAATGTGGCAAAGAAGTTATTTTAAAAACACCTAATTTCTCTTTCATTTGTATTTTTATCATGATGCTACTCTTTGTAGGCTCACAGGGATTACTTTTGAGCTAATTGTCTAAGCTTCTATAGGATTTACTCTGAGACTATGTCCTGAACTATTCCATACCAGGAAAGTACAGAGGAATAAGTTAAGTGTGTGGACTCTAGTGTCAGATACCTTGATTCATATCTTGGCCCCAGTACTTACCAGCCAGGAAATCTTGAGCAAGTTTCCTCAATGTCACAATTTTCTCATCTGAAAAACAAGGGCTAGTATAGTATTTTTCTCATGGGGATATTGTGAGGATAAAACAAGAAGTTATAATATTTATGGAGAACACAGCCCAATACCTTGCTAATAGCTGGTATTCAAATTATCACTAATAATATTATTTTCTTTCAGATTAAAAAATATTTAAAAAAATCTAGACTTAACTGACCTTATGACCTTGCCAAAGGTCTGCTTCCATATGTTGCCTGCCAGATGGTCTACTCACAAATGAGAAGCCTATGTGCTTACCTGTGGTAAATTAGACCATCAAAGCTCAGTTCTTCATAGTAGATAATAGGGTTAGCATAACTGAAAACTACAAAGTTGTACAAGTTTGTGTACAACTACACAAACTCTAGGAAAGCAGTTTTCTGTGTCGGTGTGTGGTATAGTGGGAGTGAGACAAAGATCAGCATGAGTCAGACCTCAGTTTAATTCAACTCTGCACACAGTACTTAGCTTCTTTGAATGGTTTCTTAGTTTTGTGCCTTTGGAAAATTACTTAAACTCTTTGGGCTATTATTCTTCTCATCTCTAAAGTTGGGAAAATAATATTTAATTCACTGAGCTTTTTGTGCAGGTAGTGAGAGTAGGGTCCCAGTAAACGGACAGAGCTGTGGCCAGCACTGTGAACATTAATTCTCTTCCCTTTTTGTGGAGCTGTCTTGGAGGAAAGAGAAGCAACAGCAGAGGTGGCAGGCAGGACAGTTGCTCAGCAACATTATGATGGATGTGATTTATACAAGTCTGTCATAAATGGTCAGCCAGTGTACAAGGAGGCCAGTGTGGGTAGAAATCAAGTAGGGCTCTATTCTCCAAGATGTGCCAGGGGCCTCTTTATATATTTGTATATTTGTCTGTTCTCCACCTGTTTTCTAAGCCACTTCCTGACCTTCAGTTCCTTTCCACCTTCTCCAGGTGCTCAGTGGCCTCAGAGAGCCACGACCTACCACTGCCATTCCCATTATAACCTGCCTCACATCTCTCGGGTCCTAAATAACTGGATCCTACCGTGAAAATTCTAATCCTTCCAGAACCCCACTCCTCCAGTACTCTTCTAAGAGAGGAGTACTAATTGCACAAATGAATTCCAGCTGAGAAAGGCCTTTCTTTACTTACACTATCCATTGGTGTAATATTTTAATAAAGTATTTTTCCAGTGTTTAAAGCCAAGGGAGCAAACAATGTGAGGGTTTGAGATATCAAGGTAAAGTGAATGTAGAGAAGCAGTTTAAAAATGAAGGGGACTTTTCAGCACAGCACAGAGTAGCTGTCCATCTGGAGAAGGCATTGAATATGACCCAGGAAGTAGAAACTGAATGTATTTAATGAACAGCTCTGCCTGTTCCACATCAGCCAGTCCATTTAAAGAGTCAACAAGAACTTTGGACCCTGTACAAATACCAACTTCTGCAACAAGAGAATGTGGGAGGGGAAGAGAACTGCCTTGGGAGTTGGGAAACTTAGATCATAATTCTGCCTTCACCACTAAACAGCTTTTGGCCTTGAGAAAGTCAGTTTTGTCCTTAGACTTCAATGACTTCACTGTGGACTAATAGACTGAATCAGGGAACCCTTTTTTAGGCCTAACCTTCTATGTTGGTTTTTTCCCCATAGCAAACTGATTAGCCTGGTGGTGTGTGAGTTGGGGAAGCAATGCTGAATTGTAGCTTAAAGAACATTATGTATGTGTGTGTGTGTGTAATCAGTTGTGTCTGACTCTTTGAGACCCCATGGACTGTAGCTCGGTAGGCTCCTCCGTCCATGGAATTCTCCAGGCAAGAATACTGAAGTAGGTTGCTATTCCCTTCTCCAGGAGATCTTCCCAACCCAGGAACTGAACCCAGGTCTTCCGCACTGTGAGCAGATGCTGTGCCATCTGAGCCACCAGGGAGTGGTAGAGAACCTGCCTGTCAATGCAGGAGAGGTAGGAAGGGCAGGTTCAAGCCCTGGGTTGGGAAGATCCCCTGGAGAAGGGAATGGCAACCCACTCCAGTGTTCTTGCCTGGAGAATTCTGTGGACAGAGCCTGGTGAGCTATGGTCCATAGGGTCTCAAAGAGTCGGACACAACCAAAGTGATAGCACACGTGCAAAGAATATCATACTGAACTTCAAATAAAGAGTACTGGATTCCGGAGGGGCAGATTACATTAATGGTTAAGAGTGTAGGGGCTGGAATCCCTCATTTCTGGGTTTTGGTACCGAATTTGAACAAATCATTTAATCTCAACTTCTTTATCTCTAAAAGAAGAATGTTAATACCTATGTCATAATGTGAGTGAGAAGACTAAATAAGCTAGAGCATATAAAAGCACTCAGCACAGTGCCTGATATCTGGTAAATCCCCAGTACACAATGGCATGTTTCATCCTAACTTTGCTACTAAATTAATTCTTTTTTAAAAAATCTTACTTATTTTTTATTTTTGGCTGCACTGGGTCTTCGTTGCTTTCTGCAGGCTTTCTCTAGTTGCAGTGAGCAGGGTCTACTCTTTGTTGTAGTGCTTAGGCTTCTTGTTGCAGTGGCTTCTCTTGCTGCAGAGCATGAGCTCTAATTGCATGCTGCTGCTGCTAAGTCGTTTCAGTCGTGTCCTACTCTGTGCGACCCCATAGACGGCAGCTAGGCTTCACTAGTTGCAGCATCTGGGCTCTAGAGCGTGGGCTCAGTATTCACAGTGCACAGGCTTAGCTGCTTTGTGTCGTGTGGACCAGGGATTGAACCCGTGTCCCCTGCATTGGCAGCCGGATTCTTGACCATGAGAGAAGTCCGTAAATTAATTCTTGCTTGGCTAAGTCATTCACTTCTCTGAGTCTCCTTAAATTTTTTTTTTTTTTGGTCCAATCAGAGTATATTATTTCTAAGATGTTTTCTATTTCCATCTTTATTTCTTTTATATTTGTAATAGAAAATTTTGTTTTAGAAATTTGACCAGTTTTGAATTTTGTAGCTCAGTTATCAGAGAAGGCAATGGTAATCTTGCCACTCCAGTACTCTTGCCTGGAAAATCCCATGGATGGAGGAGCCTGGTAGGCTGCAGTCCATGGGGGAGCTAAGAGTCGGGCACGACTGAGAGACTTCACTTTCACTTTTCACTTTCATGCATTGGAGAAGGAAATGGCAACCCACTCCAGTGTTCTTGCCTGGAGAATCCCAGGGACAGAGGAGCCTGGTGGGCTGCCGTCTAGGGGGTCACACAGAGTCGGACACGACTGAAGCAACTTAGTAGCAGCAGCAGCAGCTCAATTATCCCTCCCATGTTCACAGAACAGTTTCCCAGAAAAATCACTGAGTCTGAACTACTCCCATTGTGTGCAGGTGGATCACTGCTGGCTAC
Organism: Bubalus bubalis; assembly: GCF_019923935.1. Lineage (NCBI taxonomy): Eukaryota > Metazoa > Chordata > Mammalia > Artiodactyla > Bovidae > Bubalus > Bubalus bubalis. The sequence goes on from NC_059160.1 coordinate 147,855,133, forward strand.
CAGGATATGAGTTGTGTAGTTTTAATGCTAAAACCATTGCTGCTGCACCTCCACTCCTAGTAACACGAGAACCTACATCTTTAGATGTCAGGGTCACAGGCCATAGCACAGTCCTTGGGGTCATCATTATTGCCACATTGCAAAAGTGCAGCAGCCACTTGGAACATCCAAGACATTTGTCTCAGTAGGCAAATAATCATTTTCACTCACAGGTGATAATTTGATTGCTTGAATATACCCATGCCACTGATTACTAACATGATGTTTCTTTTTGGGAGGGAGCTCAGCACTGCAATCAAGCCCAATGACTTGATCACAACAATCCTAAATCCCATATTTAAGGGTCTGTTTCCTGGATTTCTCCTGGTACCAATTCTGCACAAGTCAAGAGAAAAAAAATACCAGTTACCCGAACAGAGATAATTTAGTATAAATAATTGCTAACTAGATATAAAGATGCATAACTCAATGAAGCGGTGAGCCATGCTATGCAGGGCTACCCCAAGACAGACAGGTCATAGCGAAGAGTTCTGACAAATTGTGGTCCACAGGAGGAGGAAATGGCAACTCATTTCAGTATTCTTGCTGCAAGAACCCCATGAAAAGTATGAAAAAGTACAAAGATATGACACCAGAATATGAGTCCCCCAGGTCAGAAGGTGCCAAATATGCTACTGGGGAAGAATGGAGGTCAATTACTAATAGTTCCAGAAAGAATGAAGTGGCCAAGCCAATGTGGAAACAATGCTCAGTTGTAGATGTCTCTAATGGTGAAAATAAAGTCTGATGCTGTGAAAAACAATATTACATAGGAACCTGGAATTTTAGGTCCATGAATCAAGGTAAATTGGAAGTGCTCAAACAGGAGATGACGAGAGTAACCATTGACATCCTAGGAATCAGTGAACTAAAATGAACTGGAATGGGCAAATTTAATTCAGATAACCATTAAAGCAGATAACCATACTAAAATCTGAATGATTCCAGACTCCTAAAATATGATTCCTAATGCTTTCCCAAGAGTGCATGGACTCATTCACTTGTAGAGGGGTAACATACATCCATTTAAATTCAGCATGGCACCTTAAAGACAATTTAATTTTTAAATTTGTAATTTCTTGCTCCGTAAGCAGAACTGCTTCTTCTAAAGCATTGACTTTATTTTCTATTTTCTTATCTATAATTTCCTGTGTAGTAAGAGCTACGGAGACATTTTTGGACAGCTGATCGACAAACGAGGCTGTATGCATTTCTTTTGACAGGGTATATAGAAATAGAGGAAAATTGTAGAGTTGGAAAGACTAGCGACCTCTTCAAGAAAATTGGAGATATCAAAGGAACATTTCATGCAAGTTCAGTTCAGTCACTCAGTCATGTCCAACTCCTTGTGACCCCATGGACTGCAGCATGCTAGGCCTCCCTGTCCATCACCACTTCCCGGAGTTTACTCAAATTCATGTCCATTGAGTCAGTGATGCCATCCAACCATCTCATCCTCTGTCATCCCCTTCTCCTCCTGCCCTCAATCTTTCCCAGCATCAGGGTCTTTTCAAATGAGGCAGCTCTTCGCATCAGGTGGCCCAATTATTGGAGTTTCAGCCTCAGCATCAATCATTCCAATAAATATTCAGGACTGATTTCCTTTAGGATGGACTGGTTGGATCTCCTTGCAGTCCAGGGGATTCTTAAAGAGTCTTCTCCAACACCACAGTTCAAAAGCATCAATTCTTTGGCACAGCTTTCTTTATAGTCCAACTCTCACATCCATACATGACTACTGGAAAAACCATAGCTTTGACTAGACAGACCTTTGTTGACAAAGTAATGTCTCTGCTTTTTAATATGCTGTCTAGGTTGGTCATAACTTTTCTTCCAAGGATGTGCAAGGATGGGCACAATAAAGTACAGTAATGGTAAGGACTTAACAGAAGCAGAAGAGATTAAGAACAGGTAGCAAGAATACACAGAAGAACTATACAAAAAAGTCTTAATGATGCGGATAACCATGATGATGTGGTCACTCACCTAGAGCCAGACATCCTGGAATGTGAAGTCAAGTAGGCCTTAGGAAGCATTACTACAAACAAAGCTAGCAGAGATGACGGAATTCCAGCTGAGCTACTTTAATTCATAAAAGATGATGCTGTTAAAGTGCGGCACTCAGTATGTCAGCAAACTTGGAAAACTCAGCAGTGGCCACAGGACTGGAAAAGGTCAGTTTTCATTTCAATCCCAAAGAAGGGCAATGCCAAAGAATGTTCAAACTACATTACTATTGCTCTTATTTCACATGCAAGGTTATGCTCAAACTCCATCAAGCTAGGCTTTATCAGTACATGAACCAAGAACTTCCAGATGTACATGCTGGGTTTAGAAAAGGCAAGAGGAACTAGAGATCAAATTGCCAACATTTGTTGGATCATGGGAAAGCAAGGGAGTTCCAGAAAAACATGTACTTCTGCTTCATCTACTATGCTAAAGCCTTTGACTGTGTAGATCACAACAAACTGGAAAATTCTTAAAGAGATGGGAATATCAGACCACCTTAGCTTTCTTCCAAGAAATGTGTATGTAGGTCAAGAAGCAACTGTTAGTACCTTACATGGAACAACGAACTGTTTCAAAATTGGGAAAGGAGTATGACAAGACTGTATTATCATCCTGCTTATTTAACTTAAATGCAGAGTACATCATGCAAAATGTTGGGCTGGATGAAGCACAAGCTGGAATCAAGATTGCTGGGAGAAATAACAACAACCTCAGATATGCAGATGATATACCACTCTAATGGCAGAAAGGGAAGAGAAACTAAAGAGCCTCTTGATGAGGGTGAAAGAAGAGAGTGAAAAAGTTGGCTTAAAACTCAACATTCAAAAAGCTAAGATCATGGCATCCAGTCCCATCACGTCATGGCTAAATGAAGGGTAAAAATTGGAATCAGTGACGGAATTTATTTTCTTGGGCTCCAAAATCTCTGTGGATGGTGGCTGCAGCCATGAAGTTAAAAGACGCTTGCTCCTTGGAAGGGAAGCTATGACAAAACTAGACAGCATATTAAAAAGCAGAGACATCACCTTGCCAACATAGGTTTGTATAGTCAAAGCTATGGTTTTTCTAGTAGTCATGAACAGATGTGAAAGTTGGACCATAAAGAAGGTTGAGTGCCAAAGAACTGACACTTTTGAACTTTGATGCTGGAGAAGACTCTTCAGAAGCCCTTGAACTGCAAGTCAAACCAGTCAATCCTAAAGGAAACCAACCATGAATATTCATCGGAAGGACTGATGTTGAAGCTGAAGCTCCAATACATTTGCCATCTAACGTAAAGAGCTGATTCATTGGAAAAGACCCTGATGCTGGGAAAGATTGAAGGCAAAAGGAAATGGGGGGTGGGCAGCAGAGGATGAAATAGTTAGGTAGCATCACTGACATGAATTTGAGCAAACTCAGGAAATAGTGGAGGTCAAAGGAGCCTGCTGTCTGTTCATGGGGTTGTAAATAGTCAGACATAACTTAGCAACAGAACAACAAACAACAGATAAAATGATGTTGACAATAAAAATAAGAAAACTTGAATAAATCATTAGGTAACAACTGCAAGAAGTAGCTGCAATCTCTAGGGCTGAGTCATGAAGGAAAATAGAATTATTAAAACTTAGAGAAGAGGCTTTTATTACTTGTCTCTTTTCAAGTAATTGGTGTGGTTTCTGTCTCTTTGACTGTGTGGATCACAATAAACTGTGGAAAATTCTGAAAGAGGTGGGAATACCAGACAACCTGACCTGCCTCTTGAGAAACCTGTATGCAGGTCAGGAAGCAACAGTTAGAACTGGACATGGAACAACAGACTGGTTCCAAAAGGAAAAGGAGTTCGTCAAGGCTGTATATTGTCACCCTGCTTATTTAACTTCTATGCAGAGTACATCATGAGAAATGCTGGGCTGGAAGAAGCACAAGCTGGAATCAAGATTGCTGGGAGAAATATCAATAACCTCAGATATGCAGATGACACCACCCTTATGGCAGAAAGTGAAGAACTCAAAAACCTATTGATGAAAGTGAAAGTGGAGAGTGAAAAAGTTGGCTTAAAGCTCAACATTCAGAAAATGAAGATCATGGCATCTGGTCCCATCACTTCATGGGAAATAGATGGGGAAACAGTGGAAACAGTGTCAGACTTTATTTTTGGGGGCTCCAAAATCACTGCAGATGGTGATTGCAGCCATGAAATTAAAAGACGCTTACTCCTTGGAAGGAAAGTTATGACCAACCTAGACAGCATATTCAAAAGCAGAGACCTTACTTTGCCAACAAAGGTCTGTCTAGTCAAGGGTATGGTTTTTCCAGTGGTCATGTATGGATATGAGAGTTGGATTGTGAAGAAAGCTGAGTGCCGAAGAATTGATGCTTTTGAGCTGTGGTGTTGGAGAAGACTCTTGAGAGGTCCTTGGACTGCAAGGAGATCCAAACAGTCCATCCTAAAGGAGATTAGTCCAGGGTGTTCATTGGAAGGACTGATGCTGAGGCTGAAACTTTGCCAATACTTTGGCCACCTCATGCAAAGAGTTGACTCTTGGAAAAGACCCTGACACTGGGAGGAATTGGGGGCAGGAGGAGAAGGGGACGACAGAGGATGAGATGGCTGGATGGCATCACTGACTCGATGGACTTGAGTTTTGGTGGACTCTGGGAATTGGTGATGGACAGGGAGGCCTGCCGTGCTGTGATTCATGGGGTTGCAAAGAGTCGGACATGACTGAGTGACTGAACTGAACTAACTGTTTCCCGAATACATTTTATGTGCCATACATTGCACTATGACTACTACAGTGGTTATACTAATTTGCAGCTCTCTGCAGCAACATACGGCCCCCACTCCAGTACCCTTGCCTGGAGGATCCCAGGGACGGAGGAGCCTGGTGGGCTGCAGTCCTTGGTGTTGCTAAGAGTCGGGAACGACTGAGAGACTTCATTTTCACTTTTCACTTTCATGCATTGGAGAAGGGAATGGCAACCCACTCCAGTGTTCTTGCCGGGAGAATCCCAGGGATGGGGAGCCTAGTGGGCTGCCGTCTATGGGGTCGCACAGAGTCGGACACGACTGAAGTGACTTAGCAGCAGCAGCAGCAACATATGGAAGTTGAGATTGTGTCATAGTCTTACCAGAACTTGATATTTTCCATCTTTTTCATTTTAACTATTCTGGTGAGGTTGAAGTACTATCACATTGGTGGTTGCATTGTGGTTTTTAATTTGCATTTCCTTCATGGGGATTGAAGTCAGGCACATTTTCATTTGTTTACTGATTATTTTGATCTCCTCTTTTGTGAATTATCTGTTCACATCTTTTGCCCATTTTTATTTGTGAGTTGCTGCCTTTTCTTATTGATTTGTGAAAGCTTTTTATATGTTTTGCACATGGATTCTTTATTGGATATATCACCCCAGGTCTCTCTCAATATGCCTAAGTAGTCTTACTAGTTCAGATGTGCTTGTTTTGATTAAATGCCCTCATGGCATTTAATACCCCTGGGCCCCGAATTACTACATTGTTTTATTGTAGTACCTCAACAAACATAAGAGCAGTATAGTGGAAATACTATAACTTTCTCTATCATGAGATCTAGAAATTATTCATGCATTTATTCATTCATCCCACAAATCTCTTTGAATACATGTTTATTAAGCATGAATTGGGTGCAAGGAACTATGCCAAGTATGTAAATTTGCTCCTTTCTGAAGTACTAGAATTCAACTTGGGAACTTTATACATATTGTCATTGTAATAAAATAAGAATCTTACATTAGATTTTAAAAATTCTTCAGGGGCCCAGAACATTTTTAGAAACCAAACAACTCATAACTACTGAGGCCAGTGAGTGTCAATTACCTGAAAAAGTCCTGTGCAAATATTAAAAATGCCTTCTAGATATATGATTTTACTCATTTATTCATTTACTGAAATCAAGTACTTGTTAAGTACATATTATGGAAACATATTACATTGAAACTAATTTCTTAGATCTTCTTTTCTCCTGCATACTTATCCTGAGTAGTGTTATCCACTCCTACCAACTATCTATATGCTGAAGGCCCCTACATCTATTTTCATATAGATGTGCTTCATGAGTCTTAGGCTCAGAAAACGAAATTCTGATGAATATTATTGCTGGGATGGCTCAAGGCACCTGACATACAACATTTTCAAAACTGAACTTATCATCTTCCACCAACAAATCTTTTCTTTCTGTGTTCCCTCGTTCAGTGTATGGCATTGGCATTTACCCAGTTGCCCAAGTGAGACACCTAGAAGTCTCCCTTGACACCTGAGTCCTCTTCCTTTCTACCCACTAACATCCTACTAATTACCAATACCTCTTGATTCAACTTCTTACATAGAATCTCTCTCAAAATTAATCTCTTTTCCTCTATGGCCAATACTATAAACCATGCTACTGGCATTTCTTGCCCAGATCTCCTAATTTCTTTCCCTGCCTTTAGTTTTTCTAGTCTCCAGTCTATTTTCTAATGTCTCCCATTTCTATAATCCCTCAAGACTTCTCTGTGCTCTTTGGGTAAAATCAAAACTCCTTAATAGAATTTATAAAATCCTATGTAAACTGCTCCTGCTTTCTCTCTGGTATTCCAGCTCAAAACTCTCTGGCATTTACTCCTCCTAAGCTTTCAGGTCTCACCAAACATTACTTCCCCTGAGATGTCTTCCCAGATCCTAAAAAATAGGTTCAATTCCCTTCTACAACACTCGGCTGATTCTTTTATTTCTTATCATTAAACAGTAAGTTCTGTGAGACCAGAGCCTTTATTTTGTTAGCGGTGGCAACTCAATCAACAAATCATATTATTTATTGAAATAAATTTCTTGAGGGACTTACCTGGTGTTTCAGTGACTAAGACTCCAACTCCCAATGCCAGGAGCCCAGGTTCCATCCCTGGTCAGGGAACTATTAATAGATCCCACATGCCACAACTAGGAGTTCCCATGCCACAACTAAAGATCCCATAAGCTGCAATGGAGATTGAAGATCCTGAGAGCTGTAGCTAAGATCTGGTGCAGCCAAATAAATAGACATTTTTGATATTTGGCAAAACTAATACAGTTATGTAAAGTTTAAAAATAAAATAAAATTAAAAAAAAAATCAGGAAAATAAATATGGAATGAAAATAGCCCTAATTGCTTGCTCTGAGGCAAGTGTTCAATTTACCAATTTTTTTAATGTATTTAATAAATAGATTATTAAATCAAAAAAAAAAATAAAAAAAATAAAAACAATGAATTTTTTGAAACTCAGGAAAGGTGCTACTGAAATTACAGTAGAAACTGTTTTATTATATCTATCTTATGTGCTGTGCTATGTGCTAAGTCACTTCAGTCGTGTCCAGCTCTTTGTGACCCTATGGGCTGTAGCACTGGAGTAGGTTGCCATGACTCCTCCATGGGATCTTCTCGACCCAGGGATCGAACCCACATTTCCTGCAGCACAGGCAGATTCTTTACTGCTGAGCCATGGGCAAAGCCCATTTATCTTATATTATACATATTTTTTTTAAGAAGAAAGAAAATAGAATTTTATTCTAATGAAACAGGATTATAATCTGGGAAACAGATTCTCAGAAGCTCTGAGAACTGCTCCACTGATCAGGAGTCCGAGGTGCAGTTTTACACATTTTTGAGACAAAGAAATTATGTATCATTGATGAGTTAGCATTGTGTACATAGTTCAATCAACAAAGCTGTTTTTTTTTCCTCGATTATGCATGTACAGACAAGCCTTTGGTCAATGCAATCCCTTGTACGAGATGAAAAAAATATATTAATCATAGAATTAGAAATATATTAATCATAGAATTACAATGACACAATGATTATGTTGGAAAAAAGGGTCAACTTTTTCTCAAAGGTTGATTTTTTCCTTCTGCTTTGTGGTGGTCTGTTAATGTATCATGTAGATGCACACTGTACCCCGGGAAAGCTTGCCACAAAGGGGGCATGCCATTTGTTTTCTTTTTGTCTTAACTTGATTGTCATGCCATAGAATATTTACCATTTTCCTCTTCAGGTTTCAGTGGCCATGTCAAGCCTCTGCTGGTTTGAATCCCTGATGACCCAAGGCAAGATGGGGACCTGTTTGTGAAGCAGTACTGGCTTTGAGCTTGTTAATGCCTTGACTCTGAAAGGGCCAGTAGGCTTCCAAGATTTGGAACTATAGTGGTAAGGATCAGTCAGGCTGCTGCTGGGGCAGACATTTGGTCCAGAACTCCATGGGTAGCCAGGTAGAGTACACTTGGCCTAGAGACTCCATGGGGCATTATCACACATCACCAGCCAGTCAACTCAGAAGTCTGAGTCTGGAGAGATGAAGGGTAGGTCACTGTGTGGCTTGCTGGGCCAGGAGCTTGAGGGCAATTTGTGGAGGTTCTTCCCCATTGAAAGAAGCCTATTTGCACGAAATGGCATAAAGAGGCCTGAGTAGGATAGCTATGTGTGGAACATGTTCTCTCCCAAAGATGAAGAGACCTAATACAGGCCAGATTGTGTGGAGTGGATGTTCACAGTGAAAGGAAGTTCACAGTCCTCAACTGGCCATGCTGTGCCCAGAGACTTGGTGGAAGTGGCCAGTTGGGATGTCATGCAGGGTACTGGCCCGCTGACTGTACTGGCAACGTGTGCCTTCCCAATGGCATTCTCAGACGGTCCCCATAAACAGAGTATCATCTGTATGATGCAGCAGTGGGCTAGTTGAGTGAATTTGTATCTTGTCAGTGTAGGTTATGTGCAATGGCGGGCTTGTTAGACAATTGTGGGCAGCCGAGGAAAGCCATATTGCTGCTGCTGCTGCTGCTAAGTCGCTTCAGTCGTGTCCGACTCTGTGCGACCCCATAGACGGCAGCCCACCAGGCTCCCCCGCCCCTGGGATTCTCCAGGCAAGAACACTGGAGTGGGTTGCCATTTCCTTCTCCAATGCATGAAAGTGAAAAGTGAAAGTGAAGTCGTTCAGTCGTGTCCGACTCCTAGCGACCCCATGGACTGCAGCCTGCCAGGCTCCTCCATCCATGGGATTTTCCAGGCAAGAGTACTGGAGTGGGGTGCCATTGCCTTCTCCGGAAAGCCATATTAGGTGCCCTTGAAAGTGGAATCACTTACAGTTACCAAGCAGGGAAGGTGTGTGTGTGTGGGATGAACTGAAAGATTAGAGACTGGCATACACACACTATCGTATACAAAACAGACAACTAATGAGAACCTACTGCACAGCACAGGGAACCCCACTCTGCTCTTCCCTAAATGGGAAGGAAATCTAAAAGAGCGGATATATGTATACATATAGCCAATTCACTTTGTTGCCCAGCAGAAACCAACACAAGATTGCAAAGCAACCACACTTCAACAAAACTAATTTTAAAAAAAAGTGGAAGCAAGTTGAAGTTGTGAGTCTTCAATTATTGGGATCAAGTAAAAGATGTTGGCCAGATATTGGACAGCAAAGTAGGGACCTTGAGCCTTTTAGATGTCAGTATCATTTCTAGGTGGCCTTCCCTGGTAGCTTAGCTGGTAAAGAATCTGCAATGCAGGAGACTCCGGTTTGATTCCTGGGTTGGGTAGATCTCCTAGAGAAGGGATAGGCTACCCAATCCAATATTCTTGAGCTTCCCTTGTGGCTCAGATGGTAAGAATCCACCTTTAGGGGCTTCCCCTGAAGCTCAGTTGGTAAAGAATCTGCCTGCAATGCAGGAGATCCAGGTTCAATCCCTGTGTCAGGAAGATCCCCTGGAGAAGGAAATGGAAACCCACTCCAGTATTCTTGCCTGGAGAATCCCATGGACAGAGGAATCTGCAAGGCTACAGTCAATGGGGTTGCAAGAATCGGATGTGACTTAGCGACTAAACCACCACCACCACCACCATCATCTCTATAATATGCAGGATGGTGGCCTTCATGTCATGAGCTGAGAGACTAAGTTTTGACAGCCGGTTGTTCATTTCCATCGTTGGTAGCAAGTTTCAGCACTGGCAGAGAGGGTTGTCACAGGAAGATGGGCTGATGACCTGCTGTCAAGCCCCTGTCCCCTGTCTGATGCTGGTTGCTCCAGCTGATACGGATACAGTATGGTCACATGTTGCATTTCCTGCTGGCACTGTAGGTGGTGGTTGTCGTGGTTCCCGTTCCCCATTCCCTGACGTCAGTTGCAAGCACAACTCCATCCAGTTGGTCCTGGGGGTCAGGGCAGGTGCAAGCAAAGTGTCTCTATCTCTAGTCGTTTTCTTTCCTTGACCACAGACAGCTTTGCTCCCACCTCCTTTGTGCTCAAAAACATCTCCAGATTTTTGTACCTACCTTATTCTATGAAATTCTCAGTTTTCTGCTGAGGCCAAGTTCCAAAAGGTTAGAAGCATTGTATCTCTGTAAAGTTCCTTTGAATAGGATTGAGTAAAGCCCACTCTGCTGGGATGAGGTCCGTGCCATATCCTTAAGGACCATGAAGTCTTTTATAGGGAATAGTAGTCTGGAGGGGCTATAATAACTGGGGAGTCCATTGGAGGATCTGGACATCCAAAATATGGAGGCTTCTCACTAGCTGGGCTGTCCTGGTGCAGAGAAGTTTTCTTCTTTCTACTGGGCAGTGAGAGGTGCCTCTTGGTTGGAGGTATAAGGGGTGCCTGGCCTCCTTCCCAGGGCCTAGAACCATCAGGCCTGAAGGTGGCTCTGAGCGGAATCACTCCTGGCCCGGCTGACCCAGTGTCTGCCCATTTCATTATATTTAAGAAATATTTCAGATCCTTCAATACAAGGAGACATCTGGGCACTGTATAGTTATAACTAACATACTTGGAATCTGTATAAGCCAAAGTTTGTTTTATTTGTTTAGATGCTGTTAGTGAGCAATTATTTTTGATGAGAATGTGTGAAAAACTTACTTTCCAAAATGGAACAAAGATTGAGAATTACCATCCTAAAAGACGCATTCCAGAAATGACTAGTTAGGGTTGTACTTTTCAAAACTGGCCTATATGTAAAATTTAATTCAATAAAGTCCATTCATTTCTCAGGATTATTTTTGGGAGAAGCACCTATATTGGTAAACAGGAAGTTATTTGTCTATGTATTTTTTTACTTTCCAAAATACAAAACTGATAAGAAAGCAGCAATGTCCATTTTAAAAGAATCATCAAATACGTACAGTCTTTCCCAAATCCTCATAAGTGAGTTCTACATCATGGGAATTAATAAAAATGGCATTTCCCAATTAACTTGGGATTCTGAGTTAGGATTCTTTCACATGTTCTGCTGGGTTTATAATCTAGAGGTATCTGTGAAATTTTCCTCTTCTTTATAGTAATCATGATTTTGATTTAATAGGTAATAGGTCCAATTGCTTCAGGGCTTTAAAGTTGTAGCATCTATAGATGCTATAAACCTTTCTTAAAACTTAACAAGTCTATTAAATGAGTTATTCTCTCTGATGGTGGATAAGCCAGAGGGCCCTATTTCAACCTAATATATACATATTAGCAAAGCAAGGCATGAAGATAGGAATGCAATGTCTTCTTTTTAAAAAAATTTTTTTTAAATTAAAGTTTATTTACAATGTGTTAATTTCTGCTATACAGCAAAGTGATGTTAATTTCTGCTATACAGCAAAGTGATTCAGTTTCATATATATATATCATTTTTTCTAAAAAATATTCTTTTCCATTATGGTTTATCATAGGATACTGAATATAGTTCTCTTTGCTATACAATAGGACCTTGTTGTATTCAGAGCTACAAACTTAAATGCATGTTGGATACCCCTGCCTGGGTGTCTCAGTTTTGCTGTGAACCTAAAATTACTCTAAAAAATAGAGTCTATTAAAAAAGAAAAAGAAGAAAAAACTCGACCAGGGAAGCAACAATGGAGAAGGAGAGGGAGACAAATTAAATATGTGAATGATGAACTGGGGTTAAAGGAAAGAAGAGGTTTGAGGGTGATTCCCTTGTTTGGCCCCTGGTCCTGGGGGTTTGGTGAGGGCCTACCCTCAATTAATAGTAACAATCTTCTGAGTCTCCATCCAAATTTTAGATACTCTGTCTCCAAAGTTTTTGGTGCTGCAGTGACTTTTAAATTGCCTAATTAAGAACAATTTGCTAATGATTATTATCTCTCCCGTTTCACTCTAAGCTGTCTTTGCACTTTGCAAGTCTTATGCTGCTTTTTATTCCTTAGGCTAGTTTTTATTAAAAAAGAACAAAACCGTTTCTCTCTGCCTTTTAATAAACGTGACCCTTTCTGTCATCATTTCCTTGATCCTTTCCAAATCATCAGTGGTTGCTATAAGTGACGGCCGAGAGACAAGATGCCAAGTACAGTGGCTAAATTTAAAGAGCAGTATTCGCACCTGTTGTTAACTGGCAATGACCAGTCTCATACCCACAGTTTCCTCCACCCTTTGCCTCCCAAGTGCATCCCACAGTCCAGACTTTGTGTTCATGTTTAAAAGTACTGGTGAAGATTATATATATCACATTGAAGTAGGGAATGAATACAGCATTCGACACTAAATTAGCTCAGTTTCAGAGAAGCTGAAATTTGGGCAACAACCAGCATAATATAAAGATGTATTTGACCTTGAAATAGACAGAGGGAAGTGACTAGGTATTTGATGAAAATTTGAAGACTATTAATGGACGATCTCACCTGAAAAAAAATTTCTTAGACCTGCCATACTCTGTGAAATTATTTTGCCTATTAGCATTTGAGTCCTCTAAGTGTAAATGTCGTACAAAAGAGGCAATCCAGGAAGAACTTGTTATCATCTAAAGTCAGCTTAAATTAATTTACCAGCTTGGCAACTCTAAAATGGAAGAGCTGTGTAGGAGAAATATAGTAACAAATCATTCTGATATAAAATACATACAAAAGTGAGGGGAGAAGGGTACTGTGGCCTAGCCAGGCAAATTAGTCTAACCAAATAGGTCAGATACTCAAGGGTGTGGCAGACCTCACTGTCATACTTGATATGAGACCAGCTCATATCAAGTACCATAGTACTATGATAGAATGGAGAAGGCAATGGCAACCCACTCCAGTACTCTTGCCCGGAGAATCCCATGGACGGAGGAGCCTGGTAGGCTGCAGTCCATGGGGTCGCTAAGAGTCGGACACGACTGTGCAACTTCACTTTCACTTTTCACTTTCCTGCATTGGAGAAGGAAATGGCAACCCACTCCAGTGTTCTTGCCTGGAGAATCCCAGGGACGGGGGAGCCTGGTGGGCTCCCGTTTACGGGGTCGCACAGAGTCGGACACGACTGAAGCGACTTAGCAGCAGCAGCAGCATGATAGAAAGTCAAAGAACAAATCTGAGAGTTTAATTTTACCTGGGCATTTCCTCTCAGAGGAAGCCAAGCTGGTCTTAACAGAGTAGAACAGGTGACGTATAGGTACAGCAGGAGCAAAGAGTTGGAGGTTGGAATGTCAGGGCATGTTCAGGGTATGGGTAGTAAATACCTGGAGAATGCTGAGAGAGGAGAGCCCTTTACCGATTTGGAATTTTGTTATAATTCAGCCTTGTCGGAAAATGTTTTTAGGATTGGGTGAGGGGGCACTTGTGAATACTTTGGAGTGGATATTGTTGCGTCCCACTAAAATGTGTGCTGAATTCCTGTGCACTGTCTAAGGAATAAGTGGTTTGAGTGCAGAATTAGTGTCTTGCCTCTTTGAATCACTTCAGATTAGACAAAAGACTTCCTGATTCCAAAGGTCTACTAAAGAGCAAAGGCTGTAGGTGGCCACAAGCCAATCCAATATGATAAAGATGGCGTGCAAGTTAGCTGCCAACCTCTCAGATCCTGAGAAACATGAACGAAGACAGTCCTAGTTGAACAAGCCCTGCCTTCTGAACTCAGTGTTTCCCTGTTAGGTACTTGACAGAAAAACAAAAAAGAACAACAAACACCCCCCCCCCCCCCCCAGCTTGCAAACTGGATGTTTCTGACCTAAAAAAATGTTAGATTAATGTCACTAAGTTATAAAATGAATATAGAGTCAGTCATCCTTTGGAGGCCAGGGCATGAAACTCTTGTCAAACAAAAATTTTAAGAGGAGATATGTAACTATACTTATGTAAATTATGTATATAAAGCATGTAAATGATCCAATATGAAATTGCAGTCTCCATTAAAGTAAGGGGGAAGAAAAGGAGAAAAACAAAAGGAAGGAAAAAAAAATGTGTGTGTGTTTGATGAAGTCAGATCAGATGTATAGACAGGAAAAGCTGTGTGGTAGGGTTTGAATATTTGAGCCCTTCTGCAGATGGGTAGTTTTAAAAAATAGGAATAATGACATCTGGAAAAATAATGGAGCCAAATCACCAGAAAACAGATCTAAGTTGTGATTTATGATACATATTTAAAAAGCTAAACACACTTTCCTCTCTCTCTCCTTTTTATCCTTTTTTTTGATCTTTAGGAATTGCTGATTGCTAATAATAACTCATATTAGCAAACCATGAAACATAGTTCCCAGATCTCTAAGCAGATCTCTTTCATGTTTCCTGGCTCACGTCAACAAACTGTGTGCATCACCTACCCTGGCTATTCTGGAATGCTTAGGCAAATACTCCACTGAGTTGAGTCATACTTTGGAGCTGACTTTAGTGTACATTTTAGTAGAGAACCTAGTTAGGGTTTCATGCTCCAGGAAATCTGTTCTGATTAGTTTTAGCTAAAAGAAAAGATCAACCTGTTTTAAGGATTGGCACAGAAAACAATTCTGCAGCCATGTAGGTTTCAGTGACCATATTTTTGTAACTATAAAAATAACATGCAGATGGGAAAAAGTTAAACCATTCAAATAGATAACTACCCCTTAAAATTTCCCAGAAGTAACATGTGTTTTTGTTTATTCTTCCAGAAATTACTATTTGTTTAGAGAACAACTTTCTATTGAGCTGTCTACACTTTCTTCTTATTTGGCCTTGCCAATCAGCTTGTGTGAGATATGTCCTTTGCGGCTGTGGAAAGGTTTTCTCTGTGAAGAGATAATTGAGATTTGTTTAGATTAATTTTTAGCCGGGGATTATTAAAATTCAGTTTAGTCGGTGGATCCTCAAAATACGCAAGCTACATGTAGTTCATCAATGGTATCATCTTGGTAGATGAAAGATGACACAGATTGGTAAATATTAATAGATAAAGAGAAAGCTTTTGATAATCCCTTCAGTTTCAGGTTTATGCAGTTGAAAAACTATTTATTGTTCTTTTGCAAGTCCATAGGACTAAATCTCAGTAATGCAGGATCCATGTTTTATTTTCATAGTTTGAGAAACAGAGGAAAGGCAATTCCAGTAGAACTTTTCAAAGTATAACATGGAGTGGAAGGCATAATACTGATTAGTAGCCAGATTTGCAAATACACAGAAAATAAAAACAAAACTAAAATCCATGGTAATCCTAGTAAGAAGTTGTGAAGTGACAAGGGGAAATACATAAAGAAAGCATGGGGAAATACATAAAGTGCAGATGGGATAAATATAGATGAGTGGAAAATGATTGTAAGTGAAGTTGCCCCAGGAATGTCACAGATTTCCAGCTAGGGGGATTAGTGTATGCAGCTGTTGAATGGGGGGCTTGTCTCATTCCTGAGCTCTCATGTTCCACTGTTGAGCAACAAATGTCTTTTGGGTGAGTGGTATGAGTGTCTCACCTGGAAAAGCCAATCATCTTACAGTCATGGGGTGGGGTGGAAGGATTAAACAAACCAAAATCTCCCTTTATTATTCAGCTATTCTTGATCAAAAAAGTACCATTTCAGTCAAGCTTTAAAAAATATTATTAGAATAAGTGATAGAATAAAATTATGTGTGTGTATTGTGTCATTTAGCTTTAACTTTATCACCCTAAAACTTAGGATAATACTTTTATTTGCTTACCAAACTGTTTTCCTGCTCCAGATTGTAAAAGGAGTTAGAATTAACTAGCTAATAATAAACAGACAGCAAGGAAATTGTCTTCTGAGAAGATTAAGAAACCTCAAATCTTTCATAGTCTTAAATGAACTATTATGAGCTTGTTTCTGTGGAAAGAAGTATTTTCAAGAGAAAGAGTTATTCCAAAGTGTATTCTAGTGGCTAACTTAGCTAAATTATGAAAATTCATTAAGGTAAACTTCAAGTGATTTTTTATTACTTATGGGCATGTTCTGTTTCTATAGTTTAATAAGCACACATAAGGTCAAAAGTGCTATGAAAATAAGAGTGCTGCTTATGGAGAGTGTAAGAATATCAGTATAAAGGTGCTGTAAAAGTGAACTGAGTATTTGAAGTGTATACAGGTCTGTTAATTCACTGATAACATGTACTCATTCTGGGACTTTGGTATCATAACCATCCTACCCCTCCTGTACTATGCTGCATATTATAGTTGTTAGATAACCTCAGGATGTGGGGATAATTTCAGCATATCCAAAGACCATCAGTTATGAATGATAACTCTGGGCGTGTCGTTGGGAGTTCCAGCGTACCTAGCTAATGATTACTAATTTGGAGTCTATTTTGCCAACTTAAAACACTCACGAACTACAGAGCTTTGCACAAATATCCATTTCCCCAGTTACACTTATTATATAGCTGTATCCTTGATGAAGATTAGCCGAATCGAATACGCTATCTCTACTGCTGCTATCCTGTGGGGTTCGGATGCCAATTACCCGTTCCCTAGAATTTGCCCGTGATTGACTATGCCCCACAATAGGTAACTCTGGAAGTGACAGGCAGTCTCTAGTGTGGTTCTGCCGCCTGTCGATTGGACCTTGCACGAAGCCCCGCCTCATCAACTCAGTCCAGGGCGGCAGTTGGGCCGGCGCCGGTGAGTGGCGGCCTTAGCTCCGCCCCGGCCGTCCGCTGCGCTGCCTGGGTCGGCGCCGTTTCCAGTTGAGAGATGGCGGCCGCCGCAGGTAGATCGCTCCTGCTGCTCCTCTCCTCCCGGGGTGGCGGCGGCGGGGGCGCCGGCGGCTGCGGAGCGCTGACTGCGGGCTGCTTCCCTGCTCTGGGCGTCAGCCGCCACCGGCAGCAGCAGCACCACCGGACGGTGAGCGAGCGCGCCCGGCGGCTCCGGGGAGGGCGGGGCGGTGCTGGCGTGTGGGAGCCGCCGGCAGGCAGGCCGCCGGGGCAGCGGGCGAGTTACCTCAACTCGCGGCCGCTCCCGAGGTTGCCGGGCACCGAGGAGCCGCCGTGCCCTTCAGGCGCCTGCGGCGGCAACCAGGAATAAAGGAAGGGCGGAGGAAGTCGGGAGGAGGAGGAGGAGGGGCGACGGCTGGGATGTCCCCGCAGGACCGGGGACACCAGGGCGGGGAAGGGAAGGGACTTGAACCTCTCCCCGACCCGCTCCAATCTCGGTCCCTCCCTCCTTTTTCCTTAACAGCTCTGCTCCATTGCTCCCTAACTGAGCACTGTTCAAGTTGTCCCCTTTCCCTCCTCCTCCGGGCGGGTTGGGGTGTCCTGAGTTGCCGCGGCTGCCTTGTGTCTGTGTCAGGAGTGGCAGTGCCATGCTGCCGGGAACTGTCCCCCGGAGGGCAACCCTGAACCCCAGCGGGGCTGCTCCCTCGTTCTCTTCTCGGCCCTGTGTGAACCGGCAAGGCGGAAAATCAAACTTTATCCCTTTCTGTGACTTCCTGCTTGTGGGCATGGGGCACAGCACCCTTGCGATGGATGCTGCATTGCTTCAGGAGGCAAGCTCCATCCTCTCAGGTCCTTAAAGGTCCTCGGTGGCCCTTTTGGAGGGCTGGTTTGTAAGCTTGTGCTTGCCTGAAGAAGGAAGGGTGGGCAGCAGGCAGAGGGGAAGCGAATATGACAAGTTGTTCCCAGAGGCAGGGTTTTGGTGGTTGTATTAACCCGTTATTGCTGGCTTTCATTGGCTGGCAACGCACGGGAGTTTCTGTTAGAACAGCTTTGGGGTGTGTGTATATTTCTTTTTAAGTTGCAAGAGATCAAGTTGACTTGGAATTCTTGATCTAACAAGTCAGCAGGTTATCTTTCTTTGGACTTTCTAGATCCATACTTTTGATCTCTGGCCAACTCCAAAAGAAAGAGTGTAGGTTTTATTTCCTAGGGCTAAGTTGTATAGTGTGGTAATAAGAAATCACTGCAGACTGCCTGATAGCAGAAACTAGTACCTTCAGCCCTCAACAAATACACCCACCTGTCTTCTTGTTCTGATCACATGGCTCTTGAGAGGAAACTGAACTGGCGCTTTTTAGAGGATACCCTAAGACTGTTGACAGCATAAAATTAGGTGTCTGAAAGAGTAGTGAAAAGAACTAATGCTCTTTAAATGCAAGATGGTATTGTTATTATTAGTCACAGATATGGACCCTATCCTCCTCCTTGTGAGAAAATTGTACTTCATTTTGGCATACTGACATATTGCTTTGCTGAAGCTTTTGGGTGAGAGCCGAGCTTTCCACAGTTCAATTTAGATTTGCATGTTTCATAGCCTCCAGTTATATGTTTTGTTCGTTTAAAAACATAAGGCCACCCAAAAATCTGATTGCATTCCCCTCCCCCTCAAACTATTTAAAGACTTACCAAGTTGTCTTTGTCTCTGTATTTTGGTAATATATTCGACTTTGCAGTTGTTTTGAAGACTATTTGGGTGTGGTGTTCATTTAGCGTTTTGAAATTTGTGCCTTGTGTATTTTCCACTATGCGAGTCTGTCAGGCTGTGGGTGCCTTCCTTGTGCAGGTACTTCATGAAAGTGTTTTTCTGTGCTCTTCTGGGGTGGGTAAAAGTGATGTGCCAAATTTGAGCTGAAAGCACAACTAAATGAAGTGTTATTTCTGAAGGGCAGAAGTGTTGTAAGAATGGTGACTTGAAAATGAACTTAGCATTGTAAGATTTTGAAAAAAGTTGTGCCTGATTATTTAAAATATGTAAATTTATTTTTTTTCTTTTTCTATGATTACTCCAAAGCTATCATGTGTACCGCTGTCTCCATCTGTTATTTTTTGATTCCTCACAAGGCTCAAAATTTGAAAGATATCTCTTAGAGACCTATTTAATTCTTGACATTTTATGCCTGAAATTGAGATCCAGAAAGGGGAGAGACGTGGCCAAGATTATATGGGGAATATACAACAGTTTTAGGACTCTGATCCACTCCAGATATTTCTGTCCCTCTTATTGTACTCTTTTGGTTATAAAGTGCAGTTGCTCCTTCACATCTTTCTCCTTCCTTTTAAAACTTACTACTGCTTGTTATGAAAGTACTGGTATTTAAAACCCCATGAATGAGAATTCTCCTCTGTTGGTTTGAGGCACGTGTGTTAGGCAATATAGAACAAACAACTTGCTCTTATAAAGGTCCCTGAGAAGCAGCTGAGGTTGAATCTTGTGTGGGTGACACCCTGTGCGTGTGCAGCAGATGGCACTCTGCATTGGACAGATCACAAGTCCTGCTTGTGCCACTTTTGTTCTGCTGTAGTAAGTCTGATAAATTAGAGTCAATTTAATTAATCAGTATAAATAACCAGTTATAGTACTGGTTAAGTTTTTGCTTGAGAGGCATGTTTTTGAATCTTTTCCAGATTTGAAGAACAAGCCCAGAGCAATGCAGTTCAGCTAATATAGGTAAAAGTGGTTGTGAAGTTATGAAACCGAACTTGGCCTCCTCCCCCGAAATCCCCGCCCCATTAAAACATTGTTCAACTGAGTAAATGGGAGAAAAGCTTCAGGGGCTTAGTCAGTAGCTGTAGCACCATCTAGTGTAATTTTTTCCTTTTCTGTGTGAAGAGCCTGTTATTGCTTTCCAGCCTGTGGCTGTAATGAAGACTGATCTTAAATATTTGTTGCACGTCTTTCTGTGCAGTTAGTGAAGGTGGCTGTTTTTCAAGGATGATTCTTTGAAGGGAACTGCCTTTCACTGTGGGTTGTGTAATTTCTTTGCTCAATATGTCTCATCTCTGATTATGATAACCTGAATGCTGGCATTTCCTAGTGGTCAACAGCTATGCTGAATTACTAAATCTCTTAAGTCTGTCGTTATTCTGTTACGGATCATGGCTGTCCCTTTCTGCTTTACACATTGTAGTTCTTTGGCAGTGATATCATTTCAGTTTAACCTGAGAAAGCTTTTTATTTTGTTTTCTTTTAACCTAGAAGTTTTAAGAGAGTAATGTAACCTTAAGAGAGGTTACATTGCCTGACACGGAGACAAGTCCCAGTTCTTTAATTGGGATCCTCATGAACTGGCTGAGTCTTACCTTGCCAGATCCACTCAGCACAAAGACTCCACTGTACTTAAACCAGCGTCTCATATATCCATACTAAATGTTTATGCAGTTTTTGTAGTGGAATTTTAGTCTTAATCACTCCTCTATCTTCTAAGGTCCATTTTAGGTGAGAGACTGGGACCTGTGACTCCTCTTTGAACCTAACTTCCTCACTTTACAGATGAGAAAACAGACCTAATGGGAACCAAGGGAAGTGACTTGTTCCGTTTGTGGTTAATGACATCTGGGATAAAAATTCTTTAAAAACATTTTTTTTTTGAAGTTTTTATTTTGTATTGGGGTATAGTCGATTAACAAACAATGTTGTGATAGTTTCAGGTGAATAGTGAAGAGACTCAGCCATACATGTACATGCATCCCTTCTCCCCCAAACTCCCCTCCTATCCAACCTGTCACATAACGTTGAGCAGAGTTCCATGTGCTATATAGTAGGTCCCTGTTGGTTACCTGTTTTAAATGTAGGAGTGTATACATGTCCATACAGAAGCCAATGGCACCCCACTCCAGTACTCTTGCCTGGAAAATCCCATGGACACAGGAGCCTGGTGGGCTGTAGTCCATGGGGTAGCTAAGAGTCAGACACGACCGAGCGACTTCACTTGGACTTTTCACTTTCATGAAACGGCAACCCACTCCAGTGTTCTTGCCTGGAGAATCCCAGGGACAGGGGAGCCTGGTGGGCTGCCGTCTATGGGGTCGCACAGAGTCGGACACAACTGAAGCGATTTAGCAGCAGCAGCAGCATACATGTCCATGGGATAAAAATGCTTTTAAATAGAGGTGGATTCAAGGAGCAATCCTAGTCTGAATCTTGTGTGTTTCCTAGCTTTTAACCCCTTCCCATTGTTCTGTTCTGTCTTCTCTGAATGCTGATAGGATTTATTATTTTCAGGATACAGATTGACTCTGGCTTGTTCTCTAAATGTTTCATTTGTGGATGTCTTATCTTTCTGGGCAAAGATTGTGTATCTTGTTACCTTTTAGTCCCTCCTTGTTACCTTTTAGTCCCTCATGGACTCCAGAGCAGTGCTAGATACATAGATAACACTCAGCAAGCGTTCATTGAATGCACACCCTTTTGTCTGCTTGCCAATGAAAAGGTGTGCTATGCCACGCCTCCCCCAACCTTGACTTGTTTAATGACTTATTGCTTAGGTAACCATATTTGGTTAATTTGGGTAATTGCTTTAAGTTTGTTATTGCCAATGCTGTCCTTGGTTGTATATTACACTTGTTTATGGAGAGTTGGACTGTAAAGAAGGCTGAGCGCCGAAGAATTGATGCTTTTGAACTGTGGTGTTGGAGAAGACTCTTGAGAGTCCCTTGGACTGCAAGAAGATCCAACCAGTCCATTCTGAAGGAGATCAGCCCTGGGATTTCTTTGGAAGGAATGATGCTAAAGCTGAAACTCCAGTACTTTGGCCACCTTATGCGAAGAGTTGACTCATTGGAAAGGACTCTGATGCTGGGATGGATTGGGGGCAGGAGGAGAAGGGGACGACAGAGGATGAGATGGCTGGATGGCATCACTGACGCGATGGACGTGAGTCTGAGTGAACTCCGGGAGTTGGTGATGGACAGGGAGGCCTGGCGTGCTGCGATTCATGGGGTCGCAAAGAGTAGGAAAGGACTGAGCAACTGAACTGAACTGCACTGATGGTGGACTAGTAAAGGAGAGTTGGTAACATTGTATTAGGTCTACTGGGGGGTGGTGGGGGGGTACAAACTTTCTATCGGAAGTAAAAGAAATACCCAGATTATTAGAAATATATGTTTGAATCAGAGTCTAGATTTATTGTTGTTTTAGATGACTAAGATATTAAGATTTTGAGGGTTCTGGATAAATATGCTTAGAGCAGACTTATTAAGGAAACTTTATTTTAAAATCTTGTTTATTTTGAGCCCCAAAGATAGTTGGATGAGTAAATTTGGATTTAGTCAACAAACTCTGATTAATTGAACTTTTCTAAGTCTCAAGGGGTTCTATTTTATGCTTTATGGAATTCTGCTCCAAGAGGGAATCTAAAGAGAAATGCAGCATCAAGAATGGTGTATGGCAAAGACAACAACTTGAATGTGACTTCGTTTGGTTTTGGGGCTTCCTCCTGTTTGAAAGTGCAATCAAGGAGTGGTTATGGTCTTCCATAGTAGCACTTTGCTGATACCATTTTCTCAATAACTACTGAGATGTAGGTTTTTATTTCTTTTTATATTCTGGCCTTGTGCTTTGTGGGTTTTCTTAAATAATTACTGTTTGTTTTCCTGTAAGTAAGGAGATGATTACCTTTTAAGATCTCAAGATAACCACTCAGTATAGAAGTGAAGAGAAGTCGCTCAGTCGTGTCCTACTCTTTGCGATCCCATGGACTATAGCCTACCGGGCTTCTCCGTCCATGGGATTCTCCAGGCAAGGATACTGGAGTGGGTTACCATTTCCTTCTCCAGGGGATCTTCCCGACCCAGGGATCAAACCCGGGTCTTCCGCATTGGAGGCAGACGCTTTAACCTCTGAGCCACCAGGGAAGCCCACTCAGTATAGAGGAAACTTCTAATCTTTATTTGACTGATTGATACAGTACAGGAACAACATGTTACAGGAAGATGTTACTGTGGAGGACATGTACTTAAAAGAGTCCTAGAATTTAGAGCTTGACAAGACTGTAGGTAAAGGAAAGGAACTTTTATTTCCTTGGTACCTAACAAGGTACTACAGAGCTGATAATGGCTCACACATCTGCTAATTTTCCCATTCAGTTTTTTTCCCCTTGAAATTATATAATTCTGTTTCATTCTAAAAATGATTAAGCTGAGACTGGTTTTTTAAAGTGAATTGGGGTCAAATTCTTCCAGCAAGACCCTGAAGTCAAACTGAATCTTGGTTACTCCCTGATTTAGATTAAGCTTGATGACATCTGGTTAAAAAAACCTGTCCTCTGCAGCTGAACACAAATGGAAAATAATCCATTTATTTCACTGCACTTTGTTAAATGCTTGCAGTGAGACAGCCTGTGTAAAAATCAAAGTTGACTTTAAGCAAAGTAGTTTTAATAAGCTTAGTGAATTCTTGACCCATAAACCATGTACAGGCTCGAATTTTTTTATTGGTAAAAGCATAACTTGGTAAATTACATCACTAACTGGCTCTACTAGCATAGTAAAACTGAACTTTTTCTAATTCAGTTCTGGAATAATTGGTTAATATGACATTGCATTTTGACATCTGTTAAAAATAAGAGTCTTTCTACAAGTCCTTTAATGATGTTAATAATACTTATTAATCCAAAAGGGTGAAATGTTTACCTTTTATGCTTTGTTACTAAAGTTTTCAGTTTTTACATATTTTTTCTTATTATTGTCCACTTTATTTTGGTGAGAGCACTTGTAATAATCACCAGAAAACTGCTGAGCAGAACCCGTTGGGTGTATGATGCTATCCAGAGGGTAGTCTCAAATGTTCAGTCCTGAGTTTACTATCTTACAGGTTGCAAGATGTTTAAAATTTCTTTTTTTGCCTTCTAAGACTGGCCCACTTTGTACTTCTTACCTATAGTAAATGATGTTACAGGATGTTTAAGAGTATTAATGCAACTGATAGTTTATAAAATAACAGGAGAGCAAATAGGTTAGCTGAACTACCTGGCCTTTAAAGATAGAGGGGTAGGTATAGAAGAAAGCATTTCAGAGTTAAAGGCATTGTGTTTCCATGTTTAATTCTTACCATAACCCTATGAAAGGTATTATTGTGCTAGTTTTATAGATAAGGAAATTGAGGATGAAATAGATTCATTTCTTCTTTTTGTTTCATAAACTGTTTTAATGATAGGGATGCAAAGATGAACAAATGTTTTGGAGCTGAGATGTAAGCCTGAGTCTGGCTAAAATTAAAGCTGTAGCATGCTGGTTGTCAGTGTGGGTCTTCCTTCCTTTTCAGGGTCTGCTCCTTCAGTTTTGTTTCTCAAGCATCTGCTGCAGTTTCTTCCAAGAGATCTTATCCCTCCCATTGGCTACATTTCTTAAATCTTTTTTTTTTTTACTCTCGCCACCAGATGTTAGCTGATAAGGGTCTAAGGTTTTGCTCCTCGCGCCCCCCCACCCCCATGCCCCCTGCCCGAGATCTTTGAAATTTAGTTTGAGATTCTAAACAGTGCCACCCAGTAAACCTGGTAATAGCTGAGCATTGCTTCCTTATCAAACACTTTTACAACATTTTGTAGTGTACTCCATAACAACCCTTCAGGCAAAATACTATCCCCATTGTACAAATGAGAAAATAAAGACCTAGAAAGGTTAATAACCTAGAGTCATTCAGAGAATATCTTTGGAACACCTACTCTCTGTGAGACACTGCTGGTAAAGAGACATGTTTCTACTGTGGTTCTAAGGGTTCACAGGCTGGCCAGGAGACCTTCATAAACAAGACTGCAACTGGCTGTGCTCTTTCTTTTTTCTCCTGTAGAGACTCAGTGGGAACACTGAGAACTACCAAAGGATGTTGGGAAAGCCTTTAAGTGGGGAAACCTTGCTTGAGCTGAAATATGAGGAAATATAATGTGTGGGGGACTGAAAAGGTTGATTCATATTTAAGGCAGCAGTAGTATCTAACATGACAGTATGAGGGGGTACAATGTACTTGAGAAACAGCCAGTAATTTGTTATAATTGGAGTTTGGGTAAGAATAGCTGGAGATTAAGTTGGACAGTAGTAGTGATACCAATAATAAAATTTATCAAGTGCACCATGTCCCAAGCACTATACAGTCTCACTTAATTCTTGTGACACCCTATGAGTAGGTACTGCTATTATCCTTGTTTTACTGATAGTGAAACTGAGTTCCATCAGGCTGATTGAGTGATTTGCCCAGAATCACAGTCAGTCAGTGACACACAGCTAGTAAATGACTTGCCCAGGATAACACAGCTAGTGAGTGGCATACCTAGTGTGTAAACCCACATAGTCTGGCTCCAGAGCCTGTCTCATAACCGCTTGCTATGATAAAGGATCAGATTGTGAAAGAACCTGCGAAGGAGCTGAAATTTTACTAAGTCAGCGTTTTTTTTAAAAACTCAACCCACAGTAGAAATACATTTTGTATTTTGATTGAGTATATGCATGTGTGCATAAAACTGGGAAAGGTCTCATGCAACAATATTTTTACTATGTATGAGGCATGTACAGTTTCTATTCTGTTTTCTTAAGGAAATTCTGGTTGGGGACCCATTTAAACTGATTGTGCAGTTTAAGCTACAGTTTGCAAAAATGCTACTTGTCGAATAGGTGAGCAAGGGAAGAATTTCAAGCAGTTGAATCATGGTTAGGTTCTGCTTTTAGGTAGGTCGCACCGGCATCAGTGTGAGGACTTCGTTGGAGAGGCTGGGGCTGGAAAGACAGACACCAGTAGAACATCTTAATTGACCAGGCGAAAGGTGTCTGAACTAGGACAGTAGCGTTGAGGATAGAGAACAAGAGAACAGAGAGAAGGGAGATTTAGGAAGTAGAGTTGATAAGACTTGACTGGCTGTGGACTGCTGATAGGACTTGGCTGTGGGCTGTTACTCAGCTAGTAAGTACTAGGTAGAAAGGCAGTTCAGTTCAAGGCCTTTCTGACTGTATTACTCAGGTACAGAAATTTTATTTTTTGACCTTTTCTGTGAGTTTCTTTTTATTGTCATGTTGAGTATGTTTCTTTGTTGTTTTTTCTACACCTCTGCTTTTGTATTAAAAAAACTGGTTTAATTATTTTTAAATGATAAAAAATTTATATATAAAATCAGATATCCACGCTATCCCTATTCCTGCCTCCCCACCTGTACCACATAATATCAGAATCTGGAAGATTTGCATAGCAGTATGAAAAAGTTCACACAGCATGATAAGCATTCAGCAAATCTTGTTGAAAGAATATGTTCTGTGTATTATACTCTCCCAAAGCAGAAACTCTTAACATGTTCATTAACTAGATGAATACTTTTGGGTAATTTTAATGGGCTTTGTTCCCTTTAACTTTCCATTTCTGTAATATTTGATTTCCTTTAGGAAATATTAAGCATTAAGTATGATTAAGCATTAAGTACAAATTTTAAGTATGAGGATCTTATCTTTTAAAAAACAAATAAGCAAACAAAACTAGCTATTCCTAAGCATGAAATCTTTTCTTAGTGAAATTTTAGCAGTCTTCTTTCTCATATTATGAATGTAGTCTTCTTTCTCATATTATGAATTTCATAATATGAGAAATTGGAGTGGCAGAGAAATTGGAGTGGCAGAAGCAGTAGGAATATATATGTATTATCCCTCAGTGTTGCAAGTGTAGTGATATATACACACACACACATATATGTTGTTGTTGTTGTTCAGTTGCTAAGTCGTGTCCGACTCTTTGCGACCCCATGGATTGCAGCACGCCAGACTTCCGTGTCCTTCACCATCTCCCGGAGTTTACTCAAACCCATGTCCACTGAGTCAGTGATGCCATCCAGCCATCTCATCCTCTGTTGGCCCTTCTCCTTTTGCCTTCTATCTTTCCCAGCATCAGGGTCTTTTCAAATGAGTCAACTCTTCACATTAGATGGCCAAAATATTGGAGCTTCAACATCAGTCCTTCCAATGAATATTCAGAGTTGATTTCCTTTAAGATTGATTCGTTTGATCTTCTTGCTGTCCAAGGGACTTTGCAGATTCTTCTCCAAAGATGCTTTCCACAGTTCAAAAGCATCAATTCTTTGGCGCTGAGCCTTTATATAGGGTTGAGAACAAGTTATTTGAAATGATTTCTCTAACATTTTAATTGACTAGGACCTTACTGGCTTTCTTACTGGAGAGCACATATTCTTTGGTCTTCTAGGTTTTATTATAATACAAAGGTAAGTATTTACTTTACAATTATGACAATTTTTTAGAGGCATTAGTGTATCTGCTCTACCAGAAAAGATTGTATTTGCGGTGTAGTTGATGAACCTTTTGAAATCTTATGGGAGCAAATAATAGTTGTACCATCACAGAATTTATTATTGATAGTTCTCTCAGATGGTTAAACAAATGAAAAGATGGAAGTGCTAAGAGTGTGTATGTATTTGTGTGTGTGTGTTTCCCAGTCACCAAAATAAGAAGTAATTGAAGAGAATTATGTGCCATGTGGTATAATGGAGTTAGGGGTCTGGGCTCTGCTGCTTTCTCTTCCATAACTTGCTGTTTGACTTTGAGTGAGTGGCATAACCTCTTTGATCCTATTATTTTTGTCAGTTCAATAAGGATGCTTGGTCAGGTGAACCTAAAAAGTTCTTTAATTCTAATTTATCATTTTTATGTAACACGACAAGTAATTTTTATGTTATTTCATTGGGTAGCTTGTATAAAATCATTAACTGATGGTTATATGTTTACTTATTTTCACAAGAGCAAAGGGCTTGAAGTGACAAAAAAGAGCCTTCCAATTCCTTTTCAGGACAGTTTGCATAATTACTTCTGACATCTTGATGAACAATTTACCCTACGTTCCTCTTAATTCATTAAGCCTTTATTTCCATCTTTCTTTTTTCTTCTTCTAATTCAAACTGCTGAGGGAGTTGGAAAAGAGGTAAAGATATGGTGGGAAATTCAGAGTTGGAGAGAAGGGAGGAGGAAAAAAGCAGTTAATGATGGTGTGTTGTGAGACAGGACTGTGCTAATCATTCATTAATTCTGAGTTGTGACCTGCCAGCCTGGAACAGAAAATGTTTCTTTGATTTTATACTACAGGAATCCCCAGTGTGAAAATCTTAACAAGTGGTTAGTTGTTCATAGTAGTCTGGTCTTCCAAACCCTGTGAACTGGTTCTACTACAGTGTCGTGAATGTAGACATTCAGTTAGTGTTGGACAAATGAGTCAGTGAGTTAAAAAGTCCTAGGGACCATTGTCCGACTCCTTCAACCTGGTATATCATCTTGTTCCCTGTGCCTTGATTCTACAGATGGAAATCATAGAGCTATCAAGAAGGAATGACTTTGCTTCAGACAGCAGCTGATAATCTTAAAAGACTTCACAGGTTGTGCTGAAACAAGCATGGCTATGTACAATGTTAAGTAAAAACAGTAATGGGAAAAGCATGTCGAGTTGTTACGCTATAGTTAATTTAAGAAATTGACACAGTGACATCTACCTGGGGTATTTGGAGCAAGTGAAGGAGAATAGAGAAGAGTGAAGGGCTGGGCACTGCTGAAAAGAGAAAGGAACTATTTGAACGAGGTGCTGCCAACTCTAGATTCCCTACTGATACATATTTCCAAAGATGACAGGTTTTTGGAAGTGTTTATTTTGGAACAAATCTTCTGTAGTTCCATCTACCCCCACTGTATCCTGTATCTTGTACTGCCAGGATTCTGCTAGCTGCCATGAAGCAGGGCTGTGGCAAGTGGCCAAGTGTGATAAAAACCTATTTTTCACTTTAAAACAGATTATAGCTGTCAGAATACTTTAAAGAAGTGTTTAAAGATGGAATGAAGTGGAAGAAGTAGTAAAAAGCAAGTGAGAAAATGTAAAGTTTTTGGTTTGGTTTTGATGGAATTACATTTCTTTCATAAACAGAAGAATACCAGCTAATGTTTGTCTCTGTCTCTTTCTTACTACCTCTTTTTCCGTGATCTTTGAATGCTAAAGATAGAAGCTGCTGAGTAGACAGGAAAAAATGAGTTTTCTGATCACAAAGAGGTAGTAGTGATTTTGTTGTTGTTTTTGTGTTTGAGGGGATTCCTAAGGGTATACTCTGTCTGAATGTCTCATCTATATGCATGTTAGTAATTGGGTTTTGTTTTCTTATTTTGTTCTCGTTAACCCCCCAAAATATGAAATTTATTTTTTCCATTTCTAGCTCTGACTTAAGCATCAAAACAAAATGTTATCCAAGCACAATTGAGATAGTAGAACAGAATTGTAGTATATACCATGTTACAAAATTTTGGAATGTTCATTTATTAAATGGAGACTTGAACTCCAGTCAGTACTTTCTTTAATTTTAATATCTCATCCTGTGTTAGTAGTTGATTCAGAAGGAAATAGAGTTCATAGCTTGGCCAACTGCTACAAAGTCGAGTGAGCTTTAGATACATAATGGCTCTCTTGATTACTAGAGTTTTCAGCAGTTAAAGGGGGGAAATGAAAGGAAACTATGTGTAATAGATTTCTTGCCTAAAACGAATACTCTTGGTAAGATTAAAAGTAGAGACAGGCTGAGGCTCTGAGATATGGATCTGGAAGGTTACATCACAGCCAGCATCAGAAAGGAGCAGCGCTAGTAGAAGAAAAAAGATAACTACTGAGGATCAGGCTCTCAAAGAAGCCCGCTTGGAAAGGCCATACCGACAGCTGAGGGTGGTGGTTTTCTGGTGCTGGGGGTGGGGAGGTGGATGTCCTTCATAAGGAATTTTGTTGTTCGTCAAACATATAAAGGGAAAAGTCTTTTTTTTAATTATGAAGTATGTAATGTCTATAAAAACAAGTAGAATAATGTATTTCTTTTAGCTTAAGAAATAATAACAATTATAATTGCTACCCCAGGTTGCTTTCCTCAGGCCTGTTTCCTCTCCTCTTTGCCAAACACTCTCCAATTTGATGTTTCCCTTGTATATGTTTATGCCATATAGCTCATACAATATTGTAAACATGTTTTAAGTCTTATTTAGAAGATATTACACTGTATATATCCTTATGTAATTTGTTCTTTTTTGCTTAATACTTAAATTATGTAGCTGATACCTTTGGTTCTGACTCATTCATTTTTAGCTGGGTGGTGTTTCATTCTCTGTTGCACATATTTATCCATTTTCCTGTTGACTGAAAACCTTTTTAGCTGAACATTTTAGGGGGATAGGAAAGAGAAATATGTCATTTTATTTTATTTTTTCATTTTAAAAGTTAGATTAGGAATGTTGTTTTGACTTTCAAAAAGGCCAATTCCTTTTTTGGTGTGGAATGTCCTCATTTATCATTTTTCTGGGAAAGCCCTTTATACTTCCCAAGAGAAGGCAGAAACGAGTAATGTTTCATTACACAGATGAGCGTGTCTTATACAAAATGCAGAACAGCATCTGCTGTATTATAGTGAACTCATAAGGGACTGAGATGCAGCAAAAGCTTGGTTAATTCTATTAAAATTCTCAGATTTTTCAAGTGCAGGCAAGCTGTGGATAGAAACTTGTTGGTATTTAGTCATTACTTCTTTTCTGTGTGTTTGGAGTAATTTGTATTTTAAAGCTATCTGCTTTGTTTTGTAAAAAGATATGTCCGTTATGTGGTAAAAAATAAACCAAAAAACGATTCTTGGATTGTGTCATGGTTTTGATGCAGTAAAGGAAAAACAAAGTGTGAAACTGAGGGGAGGTACTTCTTTCTGAGGCAGGCAGGTGGTGTGAAATAAATATTTGTATTAATAATATATGTGTTTACATATATACGTGTTATGTATGTATGTCAGTGTGTATTCTTTCTTTGTAGTCATTAATTTAAAAAACCAATCTCTGAGCAATATGTTTTCTTCCCAGTCTCCTGTAGTCTGTCATTTGCAGTATCTTTCATATGGCGGGCTGAACAGTTTTGCAGAATACATAGTACAGAACTCCATTCAGGCTGTCCTCCAGATGATTTGCTGTAGTGCATTAACCAGAAATGCTGATGCAGTGAGGGAAACACCAATAAACGGGATGCTTTCCAGGGCCTGTAGCTAAGGCAAAGCAAACACAAGCCAAAATTAAGAAGAAAACATTAGTTAAGCACCCAAGATGTAGTCTGGCCAGAGTTGCTATTAACAGTGAATATTCCATTCTAATTAAATTAATTGAGGCCTGGGTAGTTTGAATCACCAGACTGTCCATTAAAAAAGTGACCCAAATTTAAACATATTAGAATTAAGGGCTAGTGCAAGAATACTTTTTTGGCTATACTTTATTTAGATTGAAAGCTTAAATTATTTGCTTGTTTTTATTGGGTGGATTCTGATGCCTCAAGAATGAGTAAACTCAACTGCCTGTTTCTTTGGATTGTGGTTCTGAGGAAAAGCGTGCTGAATGGACCTGCAAGTAAAAGAGGTTTTTTTATTTTTTGCTAGTTTTGTTTTGGTAGGAATGATTAGATGGGAGGAGAAGAGGGGATTGTGAATTCAGAATGATTGTTGTTTTTTCACTGTTGCTGTTTTTCTTGCACATCACACTTTTTTTTCCCCACAAATTATTTCACCCATAAATAGTGTAGGATGGAGAGAGGAGATAGGTATGTAAACAGGCTTTTAAAATTTGTTCTTGGAACTTCCCTGGTGGCCCAGTGGTTAAGACTATGCATTTCCATCGCAGGGGGCATGGGTTCGACCCCTGATCAGGGAACTAGGATGCCACACAGCACAGCCAAAAAATAAGATAAGGTTATATTAAAAATAAATAAAAATAAAAATTACTCTTCTTGTTTTTCGATGATCTCTAATTAAATGGCCAAGAGTAAAGCATTTTAAAACATACTTTCTAAACCAGAGAGTTGTATGGATATGCAGATGAGTTGAATTTTTTTTTTTAACTGCCAAAATTTCTTAAGTTTTATAAACTTGTTTCTGAAACTGGCGAAAGTTCCTGAGTGAACTTCGATAGGCTGACACCTCTATTTCTGGGAAACTCCTAAGTTTTTACAAATATTTCTTATTTCTGTATAGTTTATCAGGGTTCTCTGTTTTTCAAATGCTAGAATGGTAGGGGTATGTGAAAAAAATTTCCCCTTAATACTATTTCTAAAAGTATTAATTTAAGAGTTGTTGCTTCAGATTCTCGCTATTTTTATTTCTCTTATGATTCTGTTTTTATTTTATTATTATTTCTCTATGATTCAATTTTATTTCTGTATGATTCAATACTTTCTCTGGGAAAAAAAGTGTATTTCAGAGTTTCTCGTAACCAGTCCGAATTTATTCTAGGTTATAACTCATTTTCTTTTAAAAGTGCTCTCTTGTCCTAAAGGGTTGCTTGTAATAACCAGCAGCTAAGAATGACTTGAACTTTTCAGACTTCCTTTACTTTTTCGGCATTAAAAGCTGAGGTACCCATGTCAGCAGGCTCAGGAGGGCCTCTGCCTTTGACATTGACTTTACATTTTTCTATTCTTTTAGGTCTTTCGCTACCATTCCTACAGTGGTTGGCAAGATAATCGTTTCCACCTCAGTCTCCATGTACCATGCCAGTGACAGCTGCTAGAGTGTGGAGCTGGTCTGTGGGAGTCAAGTAAGTGCCTTTTTTACTATTTGGCATGGTTTTTGCTTACTTTGCAAAGCCATGGAGAGGAACTCCTTAAGATTAGTTTTTAAAAAGGCACTTGCTTGATCCTTGTGGGCCGGCTCTTTGCTCCAGCCTGCTGTTGAATATCTGGTAGCTAACATGAAGCTGAATTTAGCAAGGTGACTAACACAGAAAGGAACGTTTTTACTAGGATATACCCTATAAGGATGATAGATACGATCTTGGCTTGATTAGACCATTTATACTGATGAAAAACCCCTGTCCCATCCCAGAATGAATCAAACTTCTAAATTAGTTCAAACAGTTTGTTACTCTGGCCTCCTGGGAATTTAATAGGTTATGGATGACTAAGGGTCTGTTGTTCTAAACCAGCTGAGTTACATGGAAACAAAAGAGCTCTCCCAGCAAAGCCAGTAACCTTGGCAGTTTTCTGAATTAATTTAGCTTACTATAAGGAAGAAGTGATTATTGGTGTTAATGAGATTTGGGTTTCTGTATTTATTGCTAAAGTTGCTAAAATTTGGTATTTTACTTTTGCAGGTCACCTTGTAAATTTTGCCTATATAAATTAACACACCCCCTGTTATGTCATAACAACCATGTAAGGGAGAGTGTTTTCCTGCTCTGTCTTAGGTATTGGTGATGTGACCTGTTCACGCAGGGGAAACTTGAACATTCTCAGGTATGTGAAGATCCTGATTCATAAGCATTTTCTCCCTGCAAACAAAACACAGTTTATTTCAGTGGAGTAGATTTACAAAATTGAACTTGTCAGTTGATTTTCTTGCCCCTGATATATAGAATAGGAACGGCAAACTATAACCAAGACCATTGCTTGTTTTTTATAAATAAAGTTTTATTGGAACACAGGCACATTTGTCATTTACATGTTGTCTATGACTGCTTTTGTATTAATAACAGTTGAGTTGTGACAGAACCCACATGACCCACAAAGCCTAAAATAATTGACTCTTTTAAGAAAAAGTTTGCTGATTTCTCCTACAAAAGAACCAAACTTCAAGTTATACTTACAGATAGACATGGTGTGACCACAGTTGAATTCATTAGGTTAGCTGAAAAGTGATAAAATTGAAGCTAGAAGCTAGGTCTCCTGCCTCCTTGCTCAGGGTTCCTTCTGCTAGGTCTTAAACCACATTAGAGCTACTTGTTTTCCCTACTAGCTGTAAGGCACAATCTTTTGTCCTTTGTTTTCTGTGAAGTAAAAGCAAAAATTCAATGATTTAAACCACAAAGATATGATTTATTGGAGAATTGACCTTACTTGGAGTTTGGATGCTTTTATCATTTGAAGGTAACTGGGGAATTGCTTCTTAATGAATCACTAAGTGCTTATAGTGTATACTCAAAAAAGGTTAGGTTAGTTGGAATGAAAAGAAGTCTAAGCCTGGATAATTTATAGCTAGGAGCAAAACCAAAACTGGCACAGATAGAAAGCTTCCTTCATGTATTTGTGTGTCTAACTCACAGATAGCAGGATTGTATGTGTATGTATGTGTGTATGAGTATCTAACAGCTCAAAGTGCATTTGGATTGTGTCCTAAGAAGAGTTTAGAATGTGTATTACAATCTGCAGATTATGTTACGAGTTTTAAATGAAGTTTTAAAGATAAATTTTATTTTAAAACAGTTTTGGATTTACAGGAAAATGACTAAGATTGTATATAGAATTCTCATAGATACCCCTTCCCCATTTTCTCTATTATTAACATCTTACATTAGTATGGTACATTTGTTATAATCAATGAATATATATATATATAAATATATAGTAATGAACCAATATTGATACATTATTATTAACTAATCTGTGCTTTATTCAGATTCCCATAGTCTTTGCATAATATTCTTTTCCTGTTCTCGGATTAAATGAATTTTATTAGCATGTTCACTGATGTAGAAGGCATTTATATGACCACCTGAATATTAAACTAGTTTTGAAATCTTTCAGTTTCCAGGAGTATGATTAAATGAGTACAGGCTTAACTATTGCAGACTTCTGACTTGTAACATTTATATTCTGTAACTTGTCAAGAAAGTACTTACTTTTAATAGCAACGGCTCTTCAGTTTGTTCCTAAATTTTTAGTATCATCAATTCCAGAAAGGACAAGACAGACTTGGTTACTTCTGTTATTGTCATATGCAAAATTTCTGGTGAAAATACTCTAAAATAAATTGCTTTCTTTGGAAGCAGTGCAGATCAGCCATCCTACTTCAATATGTTTACCCTCCTAAAAGTATTTTTTTAAGTCAGCACCTTCTGATGAATCATTAATCATTCAAATTTCCTCAAAAAGACCTTAAACTATTTCTTCCTTAAAAGTGTAGGTTATTTACTAAAGTTAAACACATGTATGCTCTGTGACTCATCAGTTCCACTCCTAGATTTATATACAACAGAATTGTGTGCATGTAGTCACCAGAAGACATGAGCAAAAACGTTCATAGCAGGACTACTTGTAATAGTTCAAGCTGGAATTTTCCTAATGCCTATCAGCAATAAAATGGCAGATAGTTTTCTGGCATGATCACACAGTGAATGTTAAACATTGATCACGGTGAACAGAGAATAGCTATTTATAATAATATGTGAATTTTACAAATATAATAGTGTCTGGCAAAAGAAGCCAGGCACTGAACAGTATTCACTTACATATATCTCAAAAACAGATAGAACTGTCTGTGTGCCAGGAGACTGATTATCCTTGTTGGGGGTGGGGAAAGTGTTGGGATTGGGGCATGAAGGAGTTTCCTGAGGTGCCAGTGATGTTCTGTTTCTTCTTTTGAGTACTGGTTACATGGATGTGTTCATTTTGTGAAAATTCACCAAACATATATTTCTCTCTATTTATGTTATTCTTCAAAGAAAAAAGTGTACAAAAGTATTAGCAGCTCTGAAAAACACAGAAAATTCATTGTCAACATTTGAA
The DNA here is from genome assembly GCF_019923935.1 of Bubalus bubalis. Lineage (NCBI taxonomy): Eukaryota > Metazoa > Chordata > Mammalia > Artiodactyla > Bovidae > Bubalus > Bubalus bubalis. The sequence goes on from NC_059160.1 coordinate 147,890,613, forward strand.
GGTTATGTGGAGAAAACTGAACAAATTAACCTCATATCTTAGAATATGTGGTGTCTGAATTATAGAATTATCAAAGTGCCGTTGTGTTACTGGAGCTGAGTGAGATGACTAAAGTAGGTGTTAATGACTGCTCTTTATTGTAACCGGGTTTGGGGAATGCCTCAGAAAATACTTCATCCATTCTTTACTATGGAAAAGACTTACAAGCGAAGTAGTTGCCACTTGGATATGCTGGTGTATTTATACATGCTGGATTTTCTCCTTCCCTCTGATTGTCGTTAAATCAGTGAGTGAGCTTTCAAATGTAACCAGAATGTAGAGTTTTTTCCCCAAATGGCACCCCTTTTTGTGACTTCACTTTTTTTTTATTGATACCTTTGATTCTCTATTGTGTTTCACAGGCATTGAATTTTTTACAAATTGAAGGTTCCTGACAACCCTGTGTTGAGCAAGTGTATCAACACTGTTTTTCTGACAGCATTTGCTCGCTTCAGGTCTCTGTGTCACATTTTGGCAGTTCTTGCGATATTTCAAACTTTTTCATTATTTGTTATGGTGATGTGCGATCAGTGGTCTTTGATGTTACTACTGTGACTGGCTGAAGGCTAAGAAGATGGTTAGCGTTTTTAGCAATAAAGCATTTCCACAGGTGTGTACTTTTTTTTCAGACACAATGCTATTGCACACTTAACACTACAATAAACAGGCAGAACTTTCAGATGCACTAGGGAACCAGGAAATTCATGTGACTCACTTTATTGCAGTATTTGCTTTATTGTGGTGGTCTAGAACCAAACCCGTAATAATCTATGAGGTATACCTATATCCCATCCTTTTATCTCGTAACTAAATCCTAGTTGGAGCCTATCTTTCTCATCTCACTTTCTCATCTCACTTATCTTATACTTTATGTTCCCTTTATCACCATCCTTACTTATAGTAGAACTCTTACCATGTGTCTGGACATTTGTCTAAATAGCATCTCAACTTTTCAGTGTTTCCTCTGCAATCAGTCCATTCTTTATCTTCTTGCCAAATTTATCTTTTAAAAATCTCACCAAAGCATGTCCTCTCAAAAAGCTTTTACATGCCTCTACCTTTAGGATTTAATATAAATACCTTAGTCTGATATTCAGTTCAGTTCGGCTCAGTCATGTCTGACTCTTTGTGACCCCATGGACTGCAGCACGCCAGGCCTCCTGTCCATCACCAGCTCCCAGAGTTTACTCAAATTCACGTCCATTGAGTTGGTGATGCCATCCAACCATCTCATCCTCTGTCGTCCCCTTCTCCTCCCACCTTCAATCTTTCCCAGCATCACGGTCTTTTCTAATGAGTCAGCTCTTCTCATCAAGTGGCCGAAATGTTGGAGTTTCAGCTTCAACATTAGTCCTTCCAATGAATATTTGGGACTGATTTCTTTTAGGATTGACTGGTTGGATTTCCTTGCAGTCCAAGGGACTCTCAAGAGTCTTCTCTCAACACCACAGTTCAAAAGCATCAATTCTTTGGCACTCAGCTTTGTTTATAGTCCAATTCTCACATCCATGCATGACTCCTGGAAAAACCATAGCTTTGACTAAACGGACCTTTGTTGGCAAAGTAATGTCTCTGCTTTTTAATATGCCATCTAGGTTGGTCATAACTTTTCTTCCAAGGAGTAAGCATCTTTTAATTTCATGGGTGCAGTTTTAATTTCATGGGTGCAGTCACCATCTGCAGTGATTTTGGAGCCCCCCCAAATAAAGTCTGTCACTGTTTTCACTGTTTCCCCATCTATTTGCCATGAAGTGAAGGGGCCAGATGCCATGATCTTAGTTTTCTGAATGTTGAACTTTAAGCCAACTTTCACTCTCTTCTTTCACTTTCATCAAGAGGTTCTTTAGTTCTTCACTTTCTGCCATAAGGGTGGTGTCATCTGCATATCTGATGTTATTGATGTTTCTCCCAGCAGTCTTGATTCCAGCTTGTTCTTCATCCAGCCCAGCATTTCGCATGATGTACTCTGCATGTAAGTTAAATAAGCAGGGTGACAATATACAGCCTTGACGTACTCCTTTCCTTATTTGGAACTAGACTGTTGTTCCATGTCCAGTTCTAACTGTTGCTTCCTGACCTGCATACAGATTTCTCAGGAGGCAGGTCAGGTGGTCTGGTATTCCCATTTCTCAGAATTTTCCACAGTTTGTTGTGATCCACACAGTCAAAGGCTTTGGCGTAGTCAATAAAGCAGAAGTAGATGTTTTTCTGGAACTCTCTTGCTTTTTCAATAATCCAAAGGATGTTGGCAATTTGATCTCTGGTTTCTCTGGCTTTTCTAAAAGCAGCTTGGACATCTGGAAGGTCATGGTTTGCGTACTATTGAAGCCTGGCTTGGGAGAATTTTTGAGCATTACTTTACTAGCATGTGAGATGAGTGCAATTGTGCGGTAGTTTGAGCATTCTTTAGCATTGCCTTTCTTTGAGATTGGCATGAAAACTGACCTTTTCCAGTCCTTTGGCCACTGTCTGATATTCAGGACCTTCTAAAATTGAATTCCAGTCTATCTTTCCACTGTTAATGATAATGTTTTGATAGAGAGTTGGACTGTGAAGAAAACTGAGCACCGAAGAATTAATGCTTTTGAACTGTGGTGTTGGAGAAGACTCTTGAGAGTCCCTTGGACTGCAAAGAGATCCAACCAGTCCATTCTGAAGGAGATCAGCCCTGGGATTTCTTTGGAAGCAATGATGCTAAAGCTGAAACTCCAATACTTTGGCCACCTCATACGAAGAGTTGACTTATTGGAAAAGACTCTGATGCTGGGAGGGATTGGGGGCAGGAGGAGAAGGGGACAACAGAGGATGAGATGGCTGGATGGCATCACCGACTCGATGGACGTGAATCTGAGTGAACTCCGGGAGTTGGTGATGGACAGGGAGGCCTGGTGTGCTGCGATTCATGGGTCGCAAAGAGTTGGACACGACTGAGCGACTGAACTGAACTGATTGCTTATTAACTTTCAGGTTGTGTGAAGCACCGTACATGCATGGTTTTATGTAATTTATTCCTGTAAAGTACATACTGTTATTACCACTGTTGAGGAAATAGAGGCTGGAGGGTTCTAAATAATGTGCCCAAGCTAGTACAAGTTATAGTTGTAACTTTCTGTCTCCTGCATGCCTTGAATAGACCCATCCCTAACTACCAGGCACACGCTAACCTTTATCCTAGCTCTTTCACTTTGCAGATCCACAGCCTGGAAGGCCCTTGCTTGTTCCTTTCATCCCTCTCTCACAGTCTCATTGTATTTATCCTTTAAGGCCTAGCTCAAGTTCTATCTGTTCAGTGATATTTTTTTTTTCCTCTCCCTTCCTCCTGGCAGTTTATAGATGACTTACTTGCCTGACCATATATTTTATACTTTTATTGCCTTGAGTCTGTAGTTTTAGTATATGGATGATTTAGTTTAGTTTTTAGAATTTTAACCTCCTTGAGGTTGAGGGCTTAGATTATAGGATTTTTTATATCCCCTGCAGTGCCTTATATGTATATAACAATAAATATATGTGTTGATCATTTGAAATGATAATAGAACTGTTACTAGCTGAGGATACATAATGTGCATATAAGACTCTTAATTCTTTGTGCTTCTTAATTCAGAACCAGGAATGATATATTTAGCTTAGAACTACATATCATTGATTTGTAAGCAGGAAGCTTAATAACTGTTATCATGTACTGATTCACATCAGAATAGCTCTTTATATCAAGAGTTTGACTTCTCAGTTTTTAATTGAAGTATGGTTGACTTATGATATTACTTTCAGGTATACAACATAGTGATTCAGTATTTTTATATATTAAAGTCCATTTCAAGTTATTGTAAAATATGGACTATGTTCCCTGTCCTGTAAATTATATATCCTTATATCTTATTTATTTTATTCTTAGTAATTTGTACATCTTAATCCCTTCCCCTTTTCTGCCCCTCCCCCCAAGGCACTCTTCATGGGTAATCACAAGTTTGTTCTCTGTATTTGTTAGTTCATTTCTGTTTTGCTATAATTGTTCATTTGTTTTATTTTTTGGATTCCATATAAAAGTGAAAACTGACAGTATTTGTTTATATCTGACTCATTTCACTTTTTTTTATCTGACTCATTTCTGCTTTTGAACTATGGTGTTGGGGAAGACTCTTGAGAGTCCCTTGGACTGCAGGGAGATCCAACCAGTCAATCCTTCAGAAAACTGGTCCTGAATATTCATAAGAAGGATTGATGCTGAACTGAAACTCCAATACTTTGGCCACCTGATGCAAAGAACTGACTCATTTGAAAAGACCCTGATGCTGGGAAAGATTGAAGGCAGGAGGAGAAGGGGACAATAGAGGATGAGATGGTTGGATGGCATCGCCAACTCGATGGACATGAGTTCGAGCAAGCTCCGGGAGTTGGTGATGAACAAGGAAGTCTGGCATGCTGCAGTCCTTGGGGTGGCAAAGAGTCAGACATAACTGAGTGACTGAACTGAACTGACTCATTTCACTAAGCATAATAGCCTCTGCTGCTGCTAAGTCACTTCAGTCGTGTCCAACTCTATGCAAGACCTCATAGACGGCAGCCCACCAGGCTCCCCTGTCCCTGGGATTCTCCAGGCAAGAACACTGGAATGGGTTGCCATTTCCTTCTCCAATGCATGAAAGTGAAAAGTGAAAGTGAAGTCACTCAGTCGTTTCTGACTCTGAGCGACCCCATGGACTGCAGTACCAGGCTTCTCTGTCCATGGGATTTTCCAGGCAAGAGTACTAGAGTGGGGTGCCATTGCCTTCTCCAATAATAGCCTCTAGGTCTATTCATGTTGTTAAAAATGGGAACGTTTGATTTGTTAAAATTTTTGTGACTGAATAGTACTCCATTGTGGGCTTCCCTTGTGGCTCATCTTTAAAAAATCTGCCTGCAATGCAGGAGATGTGGGTTTGATCCCTGGGTTGGGAAGATCTCTTGGAGAAGAAAATGGCAACCCATTGCAGTATTCTTGCCTGGGAAATTGCATGGACATAGGGGCCTGGTGGGCTACAGTCCATGGGGTCACATTAGAGTCAGAAACACCACCAATATTCCATTGTATGTATATGCCATATTTTCTTTATCCATTCATTTGTTGATAGACACTTAACTTTTTCTCATTGTCTCACCACTGGCACTTTGTTTTAGACCACCAAAGTATCTCGCCTAGAATATAACAGCAGCCTCCAAAGTAGCCTCCTTGCTTTTGCTTTTTTTTTTATGATGAGAACTCAGGCAATGGAAGTGATGATGTCAGGCAAGAAGACAAGCATTCTGACAGCTTCAGATCTCACTTAGAGTAAAAGACAAAGTATGTTAAGTGGCCTCCAAGCAGCAATGTGCTGATAAAATGATCTCTGGAAAAGGAAAAGCTTCTGATTTATAGCATATGCCTATTTTTGTGCTATTATTATTCCTGCTGTGGGATTCAAAGTTCTAGAAAGTATAATAGTCTGCTCTTAAGATGGTTCCAACCAGTTCTGTCTTACCACTGCTGAACATTTAGCTCTCTGACTCACACCCAATTATTGCTACTTTCCCCCTTGCCCGCTCTATTCTTAAGATACTGTCCTTACTGTTCCATGATGGGTGACATGCACTCACCTCACAGGATCTTTGCATTCGTAGCTTTGTATAGTTAGAGTTGGGCTTCTCTGGTAGCTCAGAGGTAAGGAATCTGCCTGCAGTGCAGAAGACACAGGAGATGTGGGTTTGATCACTGGGGTCACAGAGAGTTGGACATGACTGAGCTTGCAGGCATAGTTAGAATGCTCTTCTGAATTACATGCGGGTTTGCTTATTTCTTACTTCTCTCAAGACTGCTCAAATATTTTCTGTGATTTCACTATATAAATTTGTAGTCTTTCCTCAACATTTTCTCATCACACTCTTTCTTCATTTCTCTGCTTTATTTTTTCCTAGTACTTCCAACATATAACATGTTTATATATCAATATTACTTGCCTTCCTTTCCTATCTATAACAGAAGTAATTTCTTCATGACAGAATCCTTAGCACCCAAAGCCTAACACATAAGCACTCAAAAGTTGTTGAATGCACTTATATGTACTTCTTCTAAATATATAAATTGAGTGTGTGTATTTCCCATCTGGGAACATCCTTTGTATGGAAGGAATTTTTAATTTTTATTTTTTTAGTTGTCCTGAGATGATTTCCAAAATATACTGCAGTGTTTCTATACCTGTCTGATGCCAAACTGTAGTGATATATTACTGCTGTTTCTAGGCAGTGTTTTCTGTAGGTGGGGATAATGGTTATATTTGCTGTTGAGACTGAAAAAGTAGCATTTCATTTGGTTGAAAGGAAACTATCTGAAATACATATAAACAAATCAGTTTGGGCCTGTCACTGGTACTTGAAACTTGATATTATTGTTTACTTCAGTTTTTTATGAGGAATTCAACAGTATTTATGGTAAAGTATATGTTTGGTAGTGTGTTAATCTCATAAAAACATCATTGTGAGTTTGAATATCTGTGATAATTAATGAGAAAATGTAATTTGTATACTTTGAAGATTAAAATAGGTTTATAGGGACTTTTTTATGTATAAATATTAAAATTTATAGACGAGTTTAGCACACTAGTTTATTAGAATTTAAAAGGTGTATGACTTTTTATAAACTGCTGCTGCTGCTGCTGCTGCGTCGCTTCAGTCGTGTCCGACTCTGTGCAAACCCATAGACAGCAGCCCACCAGGCTCCCCTGTCCCTGGGATTCTCCAGGCAAGAACACTGGAGTGGGTTGCCATTTCCTTCTCCAATGCATGAAAGAGAAAAGTGAAAGTGAAGTCGCTCAGTTGTGTCCGACTCTTAGGGACCCCATGGACTGCAGCCTACCAGGTTCCTCCATCCATGGGATTTTCCAGGCAAGAGTACTGGAGTGGGATGCCATTGCCTTCTCCTTTATGATGCTACCTTGTCCTCTTGATCTCAATTGCTGCCTTTTTTCCCCTTGAGGTGGAATTCACTCCTCTGCTTCACTTAGTCTTGCTGTTGTTCAGTTGTTCAGTCATGTCCAACTTTTTGTGACCCCATGAACTGCAGCATGCCAGGCTTCCCTGGCTCAAACTTAGGTCCATTGAGTTGGTGATGTCATCCAGCCATCTCATACTCTTATTGTCCCCTTCTCCTCCTGCCTTCAATCTTTCCCAACATCAGTGTCTTTTCCAATAGGTCAGCTCTTTACATCAGGTGGTCAAAGTATTGGAGCTTCAGCATCAGTCTTTCCAATGATTATTCAGGGTTGATTTCTTTTCGGATTGACTGTTTGATCTCCTTGCAATCCAAGGGACTCTGAAGAGTCTTCTCCAGCACCACAGTTTGAAGGCATCAATTCTTTGGCACTCAAGCCTTTTGTATTTTCCTGCTCTCACATCCATATATGACAACTGGAAAAACTGTAGTTTTGACTAAATGGACCTTTGTCAGCAAAGTAATGTCTCTGTTTTTTAATATGCTGTCTAGGTTTGTCATAGCTTTTCTTGCAAGGAACAAGTGTCTTTTAATTTAATTTCATGGCTGCAGTGATTTTGGAGCCCAAGAAAATAAAGTCTGTCACTGTTTCCGTTGTTTCCGCATCTGTTTGCCGTGGAGTGATGGGACCAAACACCATGATCTTTGTTCCTTGAAAGTTAAGTTTGTGCATAGACAAATATTACACTGAGGTGGCAAGATTGAGCTGTACTTACTAACCAGGGTTTTCTTTCTTCTACACTTAAGTATTTTTACAAGTAAAATTATAGCACAATAAGAATTGTAAACATGATAGCCAGAGTTACTTTTTTTCAAATTAATCTTTCGGGTATAACCATATTAACACATTTTTTGGGGGGGTTTGATTCACAGAGGTCAGAGATAATTTGAACTAAAAGCTGTCACTTCTTCTTGGCAGATAATTAAGAAATGGAGAAAAAGTCTGATTTTCTTTATGAGTGTATATGGTATTTTATTGAGTGACACTAACTAAAATTTACAATATTTTTCTCCTACAGACTTAAACATTGAAGGGAAAGCCCTCTTTCTTTTATAGAAGCTTCCTTTCTTGTGTCACTTTTGGTTTCAGAAAATGTTTATCCTCTGGAGTTTTTTTTTTTTTTTTTTAATTAAGACTTTTTAGAGCAGTTTAAGATTCAGAGCAAAATTGCAATGAAGGTACAGATTTTTTATAACAACATTTTTATGATTACTAAATTTTTCAGAGAACAGAGATAACCTTAGTTTTCTGTTCACATGTCTGATGCTGTGATTCTTATTTTTTCTAACACAGTCAGAATTATTATTCTTTTAAAAAGCTTCTATTATAAAGGTAATAAATATTATCATTGAAAAACTGAGATACACAGAAAAATGAAAGGAAGAAGAAAAGACTACTGACAGATAACCACTCCCTTCCAGACATTTTTTATGGAGTTCATCTTTCCTCTGATGAAAGAATCATTGATCTTTATGTACAACATAAAAGTATATAACTATATTTTGCTTCTTTTGCTTGGCATTTTGCCAAATATTTAACAACTGTGTCATGAACATTTAATGACAGCATAATACTCCAAAGAGTGGCCGTATTATTGCTTGTGTTTATGATATAATTTTCAAAATAGATTCTGTTGGTGGCATATTTGAGAATTTTAAAGCATAAACATTCTTTCCCCTTGAAACAAGTTTTAAGGGAAAATTGAAAATAACAACAAAACCCCTCTGAGACGATCCTTCTGTTGTATGTTACTGTGTAAACAGAATCAGTTACTGCCCTGATCACATTCTTATACACTCAAAAGTAACAGGCACAAATTACAATAAAGTTATTTAAAGCATCTTTAAAAGTCCATCTGTTTGAGATGCTGTTTTCTAAAAACGTTTTACTATTTTAGTGAAGACTGTTAGGTTTTTCTGTGGCTGTTGGAAAGCTCATTCTTCTGTCTGTAGATTTGGTAATGAAGAATATTAAGAAGTAAACTCAAAGTGGGTATAGAGAGAATATATCTCAAAATAATAAAGGCCATTTTTGAAAAACCCACAAGCAATTTATCATGCTCAGTGGTAGAAAGCTGAAAGCCTTCCAACTAAATTCAGAAGCAAAACAAGGATGCCCACTCTCACTGCTTCTATTTAACATGGTATTGGAACTCCTAGCCTCAGTAGTTAGACCAGAAGAAGAGAGAAAATGTATCCAAATTAAGGGAGAAGAGGTAAAGCTGTCACTATTTGCAGATGACATGACACTCAATATAGAGAACCTTACAGTCTCTACACAAAAACTATTAGAATTAATAAATGATTTCAGCATGGTAGCAGGATACAAGATTAATATAAAGAAATCATCTGCATTTCTATATACTAATAATGAAATATCAGAAAGAGAATGTAAAAAAACAATCCCATTTAAAATTGCATTAAAAAAAAAAACACAGGGGTTTCCCTGGTGGTCCAGTGTAGGGGACATGGGTTCAATCCCTCGTCCAGGAAGATTCCACATGCAACTCACAACTAGAGAAAGAAAGCCCACAGATAACAATGAAGACCCAGCACAGCCAAAAAACAAAACAAAAAACTTAGGAATAAACTTAACCAAGAAGGTGAAAGACCTATATACTGAAAACTATAAAACACTGATAAAGGAAATTGAAGATGATTCAAAGAAATGGAAAGATATCCAGTGCTCTTGGATTAGAATAATTAATACTGTTAAAATGGCCTTACTATCCAAAGCAATCTACAGTTTTAATGCAGTTGCTATCAAATTTCCGATGGCATTTTTCACAGAACTAAAAGAAATAATCCTGAAATTTATCTGGAACTACAAAAGACCCAGAACTGCCAAACTTGAAAAACCTAAATACCCTTGCAGACTTCAGACTATACTACAAAGCTACAATAATCAAAACAATTGATATCGATGCAAAAGCAGGCACAAAGGTAGGCATGTTGATCAATGGGATAGAATAGACATTCCAGAAATAAACGCACACACCTATGGTCAGTTAATCCATGACACAAAGGAGGTAAGAGTATACAATGGAGAAAAGACAGCGTCTTCAACAAGTGATATTGGGAAAGCTGGACAGTTACATGTAAAACAATGAAATAGCATTCCCTCACACCATATATAAAAATAAACTGAAAGTTGTTTAAAGACCTAAATGTAAGACATTTCATCATAAAACTCTTGGAAGAGAGCTTAGGCAAAACAGTCTTTAACATAAATCATAGCAGTTTTTTTTTAGATCAGGCTCCAAGGTAAAAGAAATAAAAGCAAAAATAAACAAATGGAACCTAATTAAATTTAAAAGCTTTTGCACAGCAAAGGAGACCATTGACAAAAGGGAAAGACGACCTATGGGATGGGAGAAAATGTTTGCAAATGATGCAACCAGCAAGAGATTAATATCCAAAATATACAGACAACTTATACAACTCAATATCAGGAGGTAAATGGAAAGAGAAGCCCAGAATAGACATTTTCCAAAGAAGACATACCGATGGCCAGCAGGAAAAGATGCTCAACGGTGCTAATTCAAGAAATGCAACATTAGAAAAATGTGAACCAAAACTACAATGAGGTATCACCTCACACTGGTCAGGATGGCTGTTATCAAAAAGGCTACAGATAATAAATGTTGGAGAAGATGTGGAGAAAGGGGAACCCTCATAACACTGTTGGTAGGAATGTAAACTGGTGTGGCCACTATGAAAAACAGTAGGGAGGCACCTTAAACTGAAACTAGGACTACCATATGATCCAGTAATTCCACATTTCGTATATATCCGGAAGAAATGAAAACCCTTGAAGAGGTATATGTATCCCAGTGTTCATAGCTGCTGCTGCTGCTGCTAAGTCGCTTCAGTCGTGTCCGACTCTGTGCGACCCCATAGAAGGCAGCTCACCAGGCTCCCCTGTCCCTGGGATTCTCCAGGCAAGACCACTGTTTACAATAGCCAAGACACAGAAACAACCTAAGTGTCCATTGACACGCGAATGTTTAAGATATGATACACACACAGGATGGAGTATTACTCTACCATAAAAAGAATGAAATAATGCCATTTGCAGCAACATAGATGGACCTAGAGATTATCATACTGAGGAAGTAAGTCAGACAGAAAGACAAATGTCATATGATACCATTTAGATGAGAAATCTAAAAATATGATACAAAGGAACTTATTTACAAAACAAAAATAGACCCACAGACAGAAAACAAATTTATGGTTACCAAATGGAAGGGGCAGGAAGGGACAAGTTAGGAGTATGAGATTCACAGATATTAACTACTATAATAAAACAGATAAGCAATGAGGATTTACTGTATTGCACAGGGAATTATACTCAATATCTTGTAATAACCTATAATGGAATAAAAACTACAAAAAGTCACTCTCCTGTACATTTAAAAGTGACACAATGTTGTAAATCAACTATATTTAAAAAAAAAGAATATTAAGAGGTGATTGTCCTGTAAACTCTTCTTTTGGAATTGCTGTCTGGAGCACATGGAACTCTGCTCAGTATTATGTGGCAGCCTTTATGGGAGGGGAGTTTGGGGGAGAATGGATACGTGTATATGTGTGGCTGAATCACTTCACTGTTCACCTGAAACTGTCACAACATTGTTAATCAGCTGTGCCCCAATACAAAAGAAAAAGTTTAAAAAAATAAAAAAGAATTGCTATCTGATATTTTTATATCATGAAACCCTTTCATATAGGTGTGTACTTTTACTGAAAAATGTTAATTCCCTCTGTTACATGTTTGTTTAGAGTTTTTTTGGGTTTTTTTTTTTGTTTTTTTTTTTTTGCTATTATTTGCATTGTTGTTGTTTATTTGCTAAGTTGTGTCTGACTTCTTGTAACCCCATGGACAGGAGCATGCCAGGCTTCCCAGTCCTTCACTATCTCCTGGAGTTTACTCAAACTCATGTTCATTGAGTCGCTGATGCCATCCAGCCATCTCATCTTCTGTCGCCCCCTTCTCCTCCTGTCCTCAATCTTTTCTAGCATCAGGGTCTTTTTCAATAAGTTGGCTCTTTGAATCAGGTGGCCAAAGCATTGGAGCTTCAGCATCAGTTCTTCCAATGAATATTCAGGGTTGATTTCCTTTAGGATTGACTGGTTTGGTCTTCTTGCTGTCCAAGGGACTCTCAAAAGTCTTCTCCCCTACCACATTCAAAATAATTGTATTGCTATAGTAAATAACTTTGTGCATTCATCATTGCTCCTGTATGAGTTTATAAAAGCATTCCTAAAAGCAGAAGGTATGAGAATTACTGTCTGATTACATCTTTGCTATCAAAAGGTGTTACCAACTTTCAGTAGTAACACCAAATTGTGGTGAATAAATGGTACTCAATGCATATTTAATTTGTATTCAGTGAGTGAAGTTGAACATCTTTTTAAAGAATTGTTTTTATCCTTTTTTTTTTTTTTTCTGTGCACCAGATCTCCTTTTCTTAACTCTTATAAAGATATTGGTCTTTTTCTTTGTGATTTAATAGGAGCTCTTTATATATTAGGAAACTTAACTCTTTGCAATCTGAGTTGCATTTTTCCCCCCAGTTGTTATTTTGTTAATATTTAAATCCCTTAGGTCTGAGTCTATACATTCAACTTTTAGGCAAATTTTAAGGGCTGTATTATATATGAAGGTCGAGAGCTATCTGTAGTTGCTGAGTGAATAAAATATCAGTTCTGAAAATATGTGAAGGCAATTATGTGCATGGAAGTTATAATAGATTAATTCCTTCTCCTTATGGAGAAGCAAATTTCAGCTAAACACATGGAAGACATTTTCTTTGATGATACCAGCTTTAATATGCACTGGGCATCTTTGGGACTAGATGAATTCTTTGTTACTAGATCTATTATTAGAAAGGAGACACCAATCCTTGTCCCTGTTGAATGTACAAAGTAGGCAACTGTTATTGAATAAATGAATCTTTGGATGATTAGAAAGGTTATATTAGTTGGTTTCTAAAAACCCTTCTTTTAAATTTCCATATCACAACAAACTGTGGAAAATTCTTTTTTTTTTTTTAATTTTAATTTTATTTTATTTTTAAACTTTACATAATTGTATTAGTTTTGCCAAATATCCAAATGAATCCGCCGCAGGTATACATGTGTTCCCCATCCTGAACCCTCCTCCCTCCTCCCTCCCCATTCCATCCCTCTAGGTCGTCCCAGTGCACCAGCCCCAAGCAGAGATGGGAATACCAGACCACCTTACCTGTCTTGTGAGAAACGTGTATGCAGGTCAAGAAGCAACAGTTAGAACTGGACATGGAACAACTGACTGGTTCCAAATGGAAAAGTACATCAGGGCTGCATAGTATCATCCTGCTTATTTAACTTATATGCAGAGTATGTGTATGAAATGCCAGGCTGGATGAATCATCAGCTGGAATCAGGATTGCTGGGAGACATATCAATAACCTTAGATATGCAGATGATACTATTCTAATGGCAGAAAGTGAAGAGAAACTAAAGAGCCTCTTGATGAAGGTGAAAGATGAAAGTGGAAAAGCTGGCTTAACACTCAACATTCAAAAAACTAAGATCATAGCATCCAGTCCCATCACTTCATGGCAAATAGATGGGGAAGAAATGGAAAGAGTGATGGATTTTATTTTTGTGGGCTCCAAAATCACTGTGGACAGTGACTGCAGCCGTGAAATTGAAAGATACTTGCTCCTTGGAAGGAAAGCTGTGACAAACCTAGATTGCATATTAAAAAGCAGAGACATCACTTTTTGGACCTCCTTATAGACAAAGCTATGGTTTTATCAGTAGTCGTGTATGGGTGTGAGAGTTGGACCATAAAGATGGCTGAGCACCAAAGACTTGATGCTTTTGAATTGTGGTGCTGGAGAAGACTCTTGAAAGCCCATTGAACTGCAAGGAGATAAAACCAGTCAATCCTAAAGGAAATCAACCCTGAATATTCATTAGAAGAACTGATGATGACTCTCCAATACTTTGGCCACCTGATGCGAAGACCGGACTCATTGGAAAAGACCCTAATGCTGGGAAGGATTGAGGGTGGGAGAAGGGCGCACAGAGGATGAGATGGTTGGAGGGCATCACCGACTCGATGAACACGAGTTTCAGCAAATTCTGAGAGACAGTGAAGGTCAGGGACGTCTGGCGTATTGCAGTGCATGGAGTCACAAAGAGTCGACCACAACTTAGCAACTAAACAACTGTCTGTGTGTGTTTTTATATAATTGTGAGTTTACTTCTTTCCTCCTTTCTTGCCTAATTTCTTTTCTTTCTTTTGTCTCATTGTGCTCCAAGGTAACCTTTAGTATTTATCCTTCCTTATTTGTCTCCATACTTGAATCATCATCTTATGTCTTCCTAGGTATCAATATAACCCACACTCCTATGCGCATATATGCAGTGTTTTTTATTTTACTTTGTTTTATAAAATTAGATCATATTATACTTTCTTTTCTGTATCTTGTTTTTCTCACTCAATAATAATTAATAAAACTTCTTTTAAGTCAACTAGTATAGCTCTAAGTCATTCATTTAATGGTTATGTAAAATATGGCATTATATATGAGATTATTCCCTGGTGCAGCTGGAACCATTGTTTATTTAGATAATTCCTTGTTGATGAGCATTTACTTTGATCCCCATTTTTTGTTTATGTGAACATTGTATTGATAGTAATCTGTTGAAGCACATTTATTCTATGAGATAAAGAATCAGGAGTGAATCACATGATGTATACATATACATGTATATTTAGTAATATTTAAATTTTTTATTTTGTCTACTTTGGATCTTCATTGCTGTGCATGGGCATTTCTCTAGTTGTGGCAAGCAGGGGCTACTCTACTTGCAATATGTGAACTTCTTGTTGCAGTGACTTCTTTTGTTGTGAAGCATAGGCTCTAGACACATGTGGGCTTCGATTTTTGTGCTACATGGACTTAGTCGCCTCGAGGCATGTGGGATCTTCCTGGACCAGGGATCAAACTGGCGTCCCCTGCATTGCAAGGCAGATTCTTAACCACTGAACCACTAGGGAAGCCCTATATTTAGTAATATTTGATGATTACTCTCAGATTGTTTTCCAAAACCAACAACATAAGAGAGTCTTCTAAGGTCCCTCTGATTCATGGAAGACCATAAAATATAATTATGTAACTTTTTAATAGTTGTTAGTTACAGGATTTGCTGGATTCTTAATAAGACTTTATTTGAAGAGTTATCTTTATAAAATGGCTTTTCTTTCTGTGTTCTGGGTGACTGTGTTACCTTAATACAAAATAAAACAAAATTCTCTCCTTGAAGCCCTAGTTCAGGGACTTCCTGGCAGTCGAGTGGTTAAGACTCCCTCCTTCCATTACATAGGGTGTAGGTTTGATCCCAGTCTAGGAGCAAAGATCCCGCATGCTACGTGGTGCAGCCAAATGAAGAGCAACCAAAAAAACCTTCAGTTCATGTACTTAGTACCAACGTAATCTAATACATCAGGGAATAAAGGGAATTGTGACAAATTTTAGAATCTGACTTTGGGGATGAGTTTGGGAAATAAAGGCCATTTTGGTAATAGATTTTTTATCTTTAAATTGGGTATTCACTTGGTAACAGGAGGATTAATTAAAGATTCTCTTTCTTTGGTAGTCTCTCAGCTTGAACAGATAAATATAGAGCATCAGTGTTCAGAGAGGGAGTGCTGTAGAAAATGTGTGGGTAGCTGTTGTAGGTTTACATAGCAGATAACATCTAGAATAAAGAATAGATGAAAATGCTCATTGAGGATTAGTGTTCTTGAAACATCAAATACACCATTCCCCAAGCCTGGCATTCAGAGCCATTCATAATATTGCATGTCTTGCATATCTAAGATATTTTCCACCCAGCTCAACACACGTCTCCTTAATTCTGTATTTTGTGTTTGCCACACATTCCCAGTGCTATTCATTAGTTTGCATCCTTTAGAAGTCATGTATCTCCCCTTCTCTATCCTATAGAAAGATGGATTACAGTCCATCTTTTCAGTACTCAAGTGCCATCTCCTTTATGAAGCCTCTGACCTATGCAATCTACATTGATCCTTTTTAGCTCTTAACTTCTACAGCACTGATACTTTGAATTTCTTCAAACTGGTTCCCAAGCACTGGTTCCCAATGCACTATGTATGCATTTATGTAGCAGCAAAGAGGGGTTTTTTTTTTTTTTTTTTAAATTGAATACCTCTTGTATCTGCAGCACTATTCTAAATACTAGATAGGTCACAAACCTGCTTCATATTTGCAGGAAAGGCTGAGAAAGTGAATTTCTGACTTCTGACTTGGATAGGCAGGACTTAACGAGGAATTCTCTAAACATTGAAGGCTGTTTAAAGGTGTGGTAGTTAAAACCATGGAAACTCTGACATGGTGGAGAGTGGTTGCAGGGTTAATTTAGATTTGAAAGTGAAGGCCTTTCTAGGGTCAAGGTACTTAAGCTGAGACCTAATGACAAGAAGAAATCCATGTAATGATAAGGTGAAGAATATTTAAGTAGAGGGAACAGTGAAAAGGCAGTGGTTTGGGATCAGGATGAGGGGTTGGGTCACAAGAGGGTGGGTGAGCTTAGCCAACCAGAGGAACAAGGATATTGCTGGAGTGTGTTGAGTGAGAGGGAGTATAGTGTGAAATTACAAAAGATGGTCTTGTTTGGTTTTGTTTTAATGGAAGTTTGAAGATGCTCATCTTACTTCCCTTTTCTTCCCCTGAGATGTCCTGTTGAGAGTAGGGATGTAATTATAGATGTGGAGAAAAGAAAGATATTTCTGTGTTATTAAACCCCATGAGCTGTTGGATGTCATAGAGTGACCACAGTTATTTATATACTGTTTAGGAGGAGAACAGCATGATGTTTCTAGCAAAGATAAATACTAGTAAGACTATGTGCCAGTGAGTATTGGGATTAAACCTGTTTTCTTTTCAGTGCCACAGCCTAGTGGGCCTTGAAAGAAATTGCTTCTCTATCCCTCTAACCTTGATGCATGGGACCGGTGCTTTGTGGTTACAGTTACCCGGATAATGCGCTAGCTCTAGTAACTGCTTCAGAATAGCAGAAGCCCCCAGCCCCAGATAACACTGATGGGTCTTTCCTGTTAAAGAATTGCATTATATAATGAAGTGAGAGAAAATTGCTTTTTAGACTCCTTTTTAAAGAGAAATCAACTACAAGCCCCAATAAGAAGTATACTTTATATCAAGATTCAGTTCATGCACATGTACACAGACAAAGTTAACAATCATTCTGTGAAATACTATTTATCCTTACTACACACCATGCACTGTTCCTTTTTGTATTACACTTATGTAAGTTTGTTGTCCCTCTACTAGACTGACTTGATGACAGTTTGATAGGTCATGTCTGGAAGTTTCGAAACTACTAGCTTAGGCTAATCAAAGCTCACAAGTGAGACAAGGATCAAATTCAGAAACTGTTCTGCTACTGTACAATGGGGAAAAGGTGAACTATTTAGTATTTAGCATGTGTGCATGCTCAGTAGCTCAGTTGTGTTTGACTCTTTGTGACTCCATGGACTGTAGTCTGCCAGACTCTTGTGTCCATGGGATTTCCCAGGCAAGAATACTGCAGTGGGTTGCCATTTCCTTCTCCAGGGGATCTTCCCAACCCGGGGATGGAACCCACGTCTCCTGCATCGGCAGGTGGATTCTTTACCAGTGAGCCACCTACTGCTAAGCTAAGTCGCTTCAGTCATGTCCAACTCTGTGCGACCCCATAGACGGCAGCCCACCAGGCTCCCCCGTCCCTGGGATTCTCCAGGCAAGAACACTGGAGTGGGTTGCCATTTCCTTCTCCAATGCATGCAAGTGGAAAGTGAAAGTGAAGTCGCTCAGTCGTGCCCGACTCTAGCGACCCCATGGACTGCAGCCTACCAGGCTCCTCCGTCCATGGGACTCTCCAGGCAAGAGTACTGGAGTGGGGTGCCATTGCCTTCTCCGGTGAGCCACCTAGGAAGCCCCCAATTGAGGCATCAGCCTTTACATCAGTTATCATTGCCCACAGTGCTCTTTCACAGGCATTATTATTATAGTATTGGAAAAATCCAAGGGATATACATACAAGGAAAAGAGAGTCTGTCATCTCATATTGAAACTGTGTTAAAATCTTCTGCATTTTTAAGATGAGGAGGTCGTATTCAGAAACATATGCGTTCTCTGGAAAGCACCTACAGGATATGACCAGCAGATATTTTTAGAAATGGCCATTAGAAGAATGCATTTTTTTTAAAAAGGTGAAAAAGGTATAGTTAGAACAGTGGTTTTTAACCAGGAGTGATATTTGGGAATGTCTAAAGACGTTTTTTTCTGAGCTCAAAAAACAGCTCTGATTTTCTCTTACTGGTATGTTTGGTTATACTTATTTTTCCTCAGAATTTTTCAAAGGGAAAGAAAAATCATTTTTAAATGGCCCAAAATGTTAATAATTAAAGATTTGCAGAGAAAAAACCTGTGAGAAAATAAAAATTACTACCTCATTCAGACTTCGAGTCTTTTATTCTAGGTAGTCTTGTCAGTGAGCACCAATGGAATGGATGTTGGAAGGCCATGGCTGTCTTCAACTTCAGTGTCAAATGATAGGAAGCTTTCTGTTTTTAAAAAAACAGCTTTATTGAGATATAACTTCCATACCATAGCATTCACCCTTTTAAAGTATACAGCTCCATGGTTTTAAGGATTTTCAGAGTTCTGTACTATCCAATCCAGAACATGTTCATCACCACGGAAAGAAACCCTGTACTCATTTGCAGTCACTCACCATTCCCTTCTATATCCATCCCTGGTAATCACTAATTTACTTTATTATTTCTATGGATTTTCCTAACTTGAACATTTCCCTTAAATGAAGTCATACAATGCATGGGCTTTTGTAACTGATTTCTTTCACTTAACACTGTTTTTTAAAAAATTAATTAATTGTTGGCTATGCTGAGTCTTCATTGTGGTAGGCTTCCCTGGTGGCTCAGAGGTTAGAGCGTCTGCCTGGAATGCAGGAGACCTGGGTTTGATCCCTGGGTCGGGAAGATCCCCTGGAGAAAGAAATGGCAACCCACTCCAGTACTCTTGCCTGGAGAATCCCATGGAGGGAGGAGCCTGGTGGGCTGCAGTCCATGGGGTCACTAAGAGTCAGATACGACTGAGTGACTTCACTTTCACTTTTCACTTTCATGCATTGGAGAAGGAAATGTCACCCCACTCCAGTACTCTTGCCTGGAGAATGCCATGGAGGGAGGAGCCTGGTGGGCTTGCAGTCCATGGGGTCGCTAGGAGTCAGACACGACTGAGAGACTTCACATTCACTTTCATGCTGAGTCTTCGTTGCGCTGCAGGCTTTTCTCTAGTTACAGCAAGCAGGGTCTACTCTAGTTGCAGTTCAAGGGCTTCTATTTGTGGTGGCTTCTCCTGTTGGGCCTGGGCTCTAGGGCACTCCAGCTTCAGTAGTTGTGGCACATGGGCTCAGCAGTTGCAGCTCCGGGCTCTGGAGCACAGGCTCAGTAGTGGCTCATGGGCTTACTTGCTCCAGGGAATATGGGATCTCCCCAGGCTAGGGATCAAACCCATGTCTCCTGCGTTGGCACGTGAATCCCTTGCCACTGAATTACCAAGGGAGCCCCAACACAATGTTTTTAAAATTCATCCCTGTTAAAGCATACTTCAATACTTTTTATTGCATATTATAATTCATAATGTTTCATGGTGTGGGTATATTTATACATAAATACATATTTTATTTATCCATTCATCAGTTGAATGATATTTGGGTTTTCCATTTTTTACTAGTATGAATAATGCTGCTATGACCATTCTCATACAGGTTTTTTGTGGATGTATGTTTTCATTTCCCTTCAGTATATATCTAGTGGTAAAATTGCAGGGTCATAGGATAATTTTATGTTTAACTTCTTGAGGAACTGCCAAACTGTTTTCTAAAGAGGCTGCACCATTATACACACGCATCAGCAGTTTATGAATGCTCCAGTTTCTCTGCATCTTTACTGACACTCGTTATTGTCTTTTTTATTTTAACCGTGTTAGTGGGTGTGAAGTGGTATCTCTTTGTGGTTTTGATCTGCATTTCCCTAATAACTAATGATCAATATACGTTCGGGTGCTTAACCATTTGTATATCTTCTTTGGAGAAATGCCTATTCAGTCCTTAGCACAGTTTTACATTGGATTGTCTTTCTTTTGTTGAGTTTTAAGAGTAGGGATGCATTTTTAAAACTTTACTTCATTGTGAATCTATCATCCATTCATTTTTCAAACTGACAGCTTTGGGTTGTCTTTCTTTTGTTGAGTTTTAAGAGTAGGGATGCATTTTTAAAACTTTACTTCATTATGAATCCATCATCCATTCATTTTTCAAACTGACAACTCAGAGGATCTTTTTTCAAAGAAGACAGTCACGTGTCCTTTTCAGTGTCTTTCAGTTCTTTAAAGAGTTGGTCATAAAGAGAGCAAGTCATGTTTTTAAAAAAGTGAAATGGAGATTGTTGATGTACAGATAGATGAATGGAAGAGAATGGAAGAATTTATAAAAGCACTATTAATTTTGATCAAATGTGATAGGATCTGGTGAACTGAATTAAATCCAATTAATTCCTTTGGGAATCTCCTTGAGCAAGGAAGTCATGACTGCTACATGTGTCAAACAAATGCTGTTGGGTTTTTGGCATACTCCTCCAGCACATTCACTCATCAAGCATATAAAAAACACTTGTACCTGGTATTGCACGGTTTTGTATGTAAAATTTAGATTTTATATTTAGTTTTTTTAACTCGCCCCCAAAAAGAATTTGGGTATTAAAAAATTCATAACTGGTTTAACTGGACCATGAGAATGATTTACATAGCTATCATATGTGTCATCTTTTGTAGTGGCAAATGGAGGCTTATTAAGTACATTCTTAGCTTGATTAAATTATAGGAGAGAGCATCTCCTGTAATGAGAACATGAGAACAAAACGGCCCTTGTAATTTTTTTTTCCCTCTGCATTTAGTGGGTTTAATGAGTGTAATCTTTGAGTAAGAGCTCTTATGCCTGATTAATATTAAAAGAGAAAAAATAAACAAATAGAATATTTGTAAGGACTGCTGAGAGAAAGGTGGAGAGAGCTCACACAGGCTTTGGTGCCAGACTAGGTTTCAAAAATCTACCATTTTCTCCTTGGTTGACTTTGGACAAGCCACAGTAATCTCTCTAAACGCTGGTCTTCTCATCTATTAAATGTGATGGATAAAGTCTATCTGGTAAGATTGTTGTAAGATAAAGTGAGGCAACAAATACACAAGTGTATAAGCTAGTGCTCAATTGATGGTACCTGCTATATTTTATGTTTCTATTTAGATAGTCTTAGTCTTATTTAGCTCAATCTTGACAAGACTTTCTGATGATTTAATTTCACAGAAGGTAGACAAAGCAAATCTGGATGTACTTTTATTTTTTAAAAATTAACTTTTTAGATGTTCACCATCACTCATTATCAGAGAAATGCAAATAAAAACCACAATGAGGTACCATTTCATGCTGGTCAGAATGGCTGCTATCAAAAAGTCTACAAACAATAAATGCTGGAGAGGGTATGGAGAAAAGGGAACCCTCTTACAACTGTTGGTGGGGATGCAAACTAGTACAGCCACTATGGAGAACAGTGCGGAGATTACTTAAAAAACTGGGAATAGAACTGCCATATGACCCAGCAATCCCACTGCTGGGCGTATACACCGAGGAAACCAAAATTGAAAGAGACACGTGTACCCCAATGTTCATCACAGCACTGTTTACAATAGCCAGGACATGGAAGCAACCTAGATGTCCATCAGCACATGAATGGATAAGAAAGCTGTGGTACATATACACAATGGAGTATTACTCAGCCATTAAAAGAATACAATGGAATCAATTCTAATGAGGTGGATGAAACTGGAGCCTATTATACAGGGTGAAGTAAGCCAGAAAGAAAAACACCAATACAGTATATTGACGCATATATATGGAATTTAGAAAGATGGTAATGACGACCCTATATGCGAGACAGCAAAAGAGACACAGATATAAAGAACAGACTTTTGGACTCTGTGGGAGAAGGCGAGGGTGGGATTTGAGAGAATAGTATTGAAACATGTATATTATTACCATATGTGAAATAGATGACCAGTCCAAGTTCGATGCATCAAACAGGGCACTCAGAGCTGGTGCACTGGGACAATCTGGAGGGATGGGATTGGGAGGGATGTGGGAGGGGGTTCAGAATGGGGGACACATGTAGACCTGTGGTGGATTCATGTCAGTTTATGGCAAAAACGACCACAATATTATAAAGTAATTAACCTCCAATTAAAGTTAATTAATTTTAAAAATTAACTTTTTAATGGTAAAATATGCTTGTTGAAGAAAACTTGGAAAATTATTTTGAAAGTTACATTTACAAAACTCAAAAATAGGAATCTGGACAGAGGCTTAAAAATGGGAATATGGTAGAAGGAAAGAAAAATCTTGAAAAAGTAAGTAGTAGCAATGCTAATTGGAAATGATAAGTAGAACTAGAAGAGGCTTCTTTAAAGATTCATGCATACTACAAGAGAAAAATTTCTTGCTTAACTCAGATTAAAACAGACCTTTACAAAAGACCAGTTGGGAGGATATACAGTCAAGAGTGACTTGAGAGTATTACAGAATGAGCTCAAATAACATGATACTTCTAAAGAAATGAAAACAACAAAAACATTTTTTAAACTGTGGAATAATAGGAAAAAGTAAGAATAGAATCACTGTTTATATTTAATAATGTTAAACAAATGACAGTGAAAGCACAATTTCTTATCCTTATTTACATTTCAGATAAAGAACCTCTTTTGACTTGAAGGATGAAAATGAAACTAATAAAGGAGAGCCCAAGTCTGGGAATAGTGAAGATTGTAAAAGGAGAGCATAGAGTTATCCCGGGGCCGGGGCGGGGTGGGGGGAAGAGCTCATGGTGGTCAGAACTTATGCATGAAATTATCTGTGGTCTTCCAGAAATCTTAGAAAACGAGAGATATACTGGAAAATTGAAGATGGGTCTTCTGAAAAAGAGAAGGAAGTAGATTTGCAGACCAAAGAGAAATTAGTGACACAGGCAGGATTCTAGAATAGATGATTAAAAAATGAATTTTAAAAATTATAAATGCTTATCTCTAATGGTGGGATGGTCTGACCAGGATAACAGCAGACAGCAGGAACATGGTTGTAGAGGCAGACACTATACCTTGTCATCTTCTGTTCAGCATTTTAAACTTTACTTATTTTTTCAAATTAAACTTTTAATTTTGAAGTAATTATAGGTTCACATGCAATTGTAAAAAATATTGCAGTGAGAGCCAGCTTGCTGTTTAGCCAGTTCCCCCCAGTGATAACATTTTGCAAAAAATGTAGTACTGTGTCCCAACCAGGATGGTAACATCAATACAGTCCTAAGATTTTATTAGATTTTCTGTTTTAGGTTTACTCATCTGTGTGTGTGTGTGTGTGTGTGTGTGCATTAGTTCTGTGGAATTTTATTACATGTGTAGGCTTCTGTATCCACCATTACAGTCAAGATACAAAACAATTCCATCACCATAAGGATCCTTTCTCTCCTTTTAAAATCCTACCCATCTGTCTCTCCCCATTCCCTAACACCTGGCAACAAATATTCTGTAATTCTTTTCTCTAGGTTGGTCATTTCAGGAATATTATATAAGTGGACTCATGCAGTATGTAACCTTTTGAAATGGTTTTTTTTTTCCCCACTCAGCACTTATCAATAGTTCATTCCTTTTTTCTCTATCTGGTAAAATATATGTAACATAGTATCTATTTTAATCACTAAGTGTACAATTCAGAAACATTACATTTATCACTATACGTAAAACTTTTTCATCATCCCTCCAAATACTCTATCAATGAAATGATAATTTTCCCTTCCCCTGCTGCTGCTGCTGCTGCTAAGTCGCTTCAGTCGCATCCGACTCTGTGCGACCCCGGAGACGGCAGCCCACCAGGCTCCCCCGTCCCTGGGATTCTCCAGGCAAGAACAGTGGAGTGGGTTGCCATTTCCTTCTCCAGTGCATGAAAGTGAAAAGTGAAAGTGAAGTCGCTCAGTCATGTCCGACTCTAGTGACCCCATGGACTGCAGCCTACTAGGCTCCTCTGTCCATGGAATTTTCCAGGCAACAGTACTGGAGTGGGTTGCCATTGCCTTCTCTGTTCCCTTCCCCTAGGTCCCTAGTAATCTCTACTTTTCTTTCTGTCTATATGAATTTGCCCATTCTAGGTACCTCATATAAATGTAACATAAAATGTTTTTCTGTTTCTGGCTTATTTCATTAAGCATAATGTTCTCAGGGTCCATCCATGTTGTAGCATGTATCAGGATTTTGGTCCTTTTTTATAGCTGAATAGTATTTTAGTCTTCAGCATTTTTATTAATAACATGGATAAACTGTTGATGACTTGCTTTGCAAATCCATATAGCTGGCAATAAGTTGTATAGAAAATGTGTTGTTTTTCAAAACAGAGATTGAAAATAATTAGACTGAAAGGATAGACTAAATGATCAAGATGCATTAAACATCAGTAAGTGTAAAAGGGAGGCCTGGCGTGCTGCGATTCATGGGGTTGCAAAGAGTCAGACACGACTGAGCAACTGAACTGAAGTGTAAAATTCACATATGATTCTAAAAATAAGTGTTATTTTAGCTAGATGTGATGTGGTTTAACAGCAGATAACATGAAAAATACCTGAGGGGGTTTCATTTGACAGAATGTTCAGTGTGAGTCCATAGTGTGATTTGAGCTCTGTTAATAGATAGAATATTGAAAAGCAGAGACATTACTTTGCCAGCAAAGGTCCGTCTAGTCAAGGCTATGGTTTTTCCAGTGGTCATGTATGGATGTGAGAGTTAGACTGTGAAGAAAGCTGAGCACTGAAGAATTGATGCTTTTGAACTGTGGTGTTGGAGAAGACTCTTGAGAGCCCCTTGGACTGCAAGGAGATCCAACCAGTCCATTCTGAAGGAGATCAGCCCTGGGATTTCTTTGGAAGGAATGATGCTAAAGCTGAAACTCCAGTACTTTGGCCACCTCATGCGAAGAGTTGACTCATTGGAAAAGACTCTGATGCTGGGAGGGATTGGGGACAGGAGGAGAAAGGGGCAACAGAGGATGAGATGGCAGGATGGCATCACTGACTCGATGGACGTGAATCTGAGTGAACTCCGGGAGTTGGTGATGGACAGGGAGGCCTGGTGTGCTGTAATTCATGGGGTCTCAAAGAGTCGGACACGACTGAGCAACTGAACTGAAGTGAATAGAAGCAAAGTCCAGAATAAGGAATATGATTGTTCCAGAGTATTGTGTTCATTTCTGGGTACCTTATTTTATGGATGAGTTTTTAACAACAGAGAATGTATTCAAGGGAGAAGCCAGAATGATCTGACAGAAAGGTAGTAGTCACTCAGTATTAGAATGAAAGCCAGTATGAAATGCTTTGGGAGGTAGTCAGGTCCTTGTCAAAAGATTTGTTCAAGCAGAGGCTGACTGAATACTGGCCAGGGACATTGTAAAATATTTTAGTATCTCTAGTTAGGAGTGAAGAAGGTGCTCCATCGTACATACTACCTTTGTGGATCCTCAACCTTGAGATTTCGTAATTATAGAACATTGTAAGATCCTGTAGTTTAAACTTTTAATAATTGTTGTCTGTGGGGGATGAGTTGCAGGGGACTGTCACTTTCCATGTTATGTATTTCTGTATTTAATTTTAGTTTTTACAATTAGTATGTATTACTCCATTTTTTAAAAAGCAGGAAAAGTCATAAATGTTCTTGTTTTGCAAATCAACACAACTTAATGCTTTAATTTTTGAAATAAAAAATATAGTAAATTAATATAAGCATTTTTAGTGTTTAAAATTCTTTGCTTGTATTGAGAGGTGTGTGTACACATGGAGGTTAGGTACATGGTTTTTTATACCTTTGGGAGGGCGCTTTGCTTAATGCTTGCCTTTGTTCCTTTCAGCGGTTCTCTATGGTGACAGTGGAAATTGGTTGGGCTTTGGCAGATCATTCTGCATGCTCAGATTTACCTCCAGCCTCAGGTCTGGATTATTAGATAACTAAATAATAAGATTCGGACTAATTTCTGTGATTCATTTTCTCCCCCATTGACTCTGCTGCCTAGTACCCCTGTACTTGTAAAGAATGTTAGTTCTAAAAGGAAGCGCGAGAGGAAAAAATTGTTGCATTCTCTTAGGAAAATATTTCCTTGTAATCCAGACGTGTTTTGTTTTCCCTCAGATGGTTCTGTTTTAATCCCCTGGAGACCAAGGACCAACCAACCCTTTTTGCTTGTTGGGAGAGAGGGATTATGACCAATATTTGCCTCCTGGAGATGTTTGGGAGAAATGTTGCTAAGCTGCCTTAATAAATAAGTTGTAAACAAAAACTCTGAGCTGCACCCCCCCCATTATTATCTTAATAAATTTTAGCTTTGGATTTTAATGTTTTAAATGCTGCTGTCCTCTCAAGTACTTTAAAAAGTCTGTAACGTTTGTCAGGAAAGAGATTTATTATCATACTTCCTTTGCCTTAGCTTAACAGTACCTTTTTGATGATTTTTAGGCCAAGAATTTAGCAATTAAGTGGTAGATTATCTTGGACATTGTTGAATGATGTCAACATGTTGTTTGGTGTTAGAAACCATAGTATCAAAGAAATGGTTCTGTTAGCGTTTGATCATAGTGCTTTCACAGACTGGGTTTATGCTTTCAATGTTTATGAAAAGTTTCTATAAGAATTTGCTTATAATTCACTGTGGTGTTATGTAAAGCTTCTTAGTCTTGTTATTGAAGCATACAGGATGTTTGATTTGTGGCTTAAACTCTAAATGGCCACAAACATTTTTCTTGAAAATAACTTGCTTTTTCCAAACTTCAGGAATTCTTCCATTGTTACCCACGGTAGTGAAAAGTCCAACTTTCCAGTCATGATTTGATTCTCAGAGATGTTAAAGAGTAACTGTCTTAGAAGTAAGAAAACAAAGAAGGCTGATCACTAATGAAACAGTAGGAACTTTCTGTTAGAGCAGGATAGAAACAAAAGTGGTAAAATGGGTGAGTAGAAACCTCAATGCGAGAAATACTCAAGAAAAATACTTATTTAAGAAAAAACCAACTTATTCTCTACCTTCCATGTAAAAGACCCACATTGCTAAGCCTTGGCCCCAGACCTCATACAGCACATAATCTAGTTGTAAAAGATTTTATAATTTAAAACTTGAGAGGATAAGGGAAGCAGCCCTTTGTGAATTCCATGGAGGAAAGTTGTCGGTGTTTTCCTCTTTTCTGGTTCTTGTCTCTTTACCTGAATTTTAAAAGTGGGCAGTCCCTGGACATAAGCTTCAGGTGCAGCAAGCTGTTGATTATATCCCTAACAATTCCTTACCGTTCTCCTACTTGTAAGTTGGCATGGGAGTAGGGATAAGCAGTGATATGCTGCTGCTGCTGCTGCTGCTAAGTCGCTTCAGTCGTGTCCGACTCTGTGTGACCCCATAGACGGCAGCCCACCAGGCTCCCCCGTCCCTGGGATTCTCCAGGCAAGAACACTGGAGTGGGTTGCCATTTCCTTCTCCAATGCATGAAAGAGAAAAGTGAAAGTGAAGTCACTCAGTCGTGTCAGACTCTTTGTGACCCCGTGGACTGGAGCCTACCAGGCTCCTCCATCCATGGGATTTTCCAGGCGAGAGTACTGGAGTGGGGTGCCATTGCCTTCTCCAAAGCAGTGGTCTAGATGGGGGTTATCTGTAAGTACAGTAGTACCTATAATCTACTACTTCCTGCTTTAGTAATTGTGAGGATTTGCAGGCTTCTGGGAGTTAGTGCAGCTGGAGAAATCCTATAATAATTTAAAAGAATGAGAAAGCTTTAGGCTAGAACTGGGGACAGAGTTATAGTCTGTTATAAGTAAAACCACTGGAAAGCTTTCCGGCTCTGTTAATGGAATAAAGCTTATAATTATAGTAATCAAAAAGTTTTTCTGAGGAAGATAGAGGGAAGGAAAGGAGTAAAGTTTTATGAGTAAGTACCCTGGGGCACTGAGAAATTCTTCTCATTCATCCCTCCTTTAGTTGTATATACAACGAATCAAAAATAGCCTCATGGAGTAGGGAATAGCACCAGTCATATATAGTAACAAAGTAGTGTGTACCCTATGTGCCAGATTTAGCTTTCAGACTGAGCAGACTTTAGAAAAGACTCTACTTTTTCCTCTGGTTTGTGCTGTTTGTTTTAGGTGAAATGGGACAAAAAGACAAAGCCTTTCTAGAAAGTTTATCCTAAGCAAGGAAATGTGGATTTTTAATTTGTGTTGAAAAAGGAAACGTTGAGTACTGATAGCCAGAGTGTGGACATCCTAGCTTCATATTTCAGTAGTTCAGGGTTATAAATAACAGAACATAAGGAAATGTTATATGAAACTTGTAATTTCTTATCTGTGGAAGTTCTGTATTTGGTACACAGTTTTTAATAGTCACCCTTCTGCTTAAACTCTTTTGCCTGTTTCCTGGAGAATAAAGCTTAAAATTTGTGAACGTTGGTATTAAAAGTCTTTTCATGGTTTGAACCAAGTCTGATCTTCCAGGTTCATCTTTTGTCTTCTCTCCCTTTAGGAACCTAGACTTTTGCTGTGCTAGATTCCTGAGACATGCCTCATGGTTCTGTCTTTGTTCATGGCCTCTTTTTATGTTGATTGTCCTTCTGAAGGTTTCGACCTGAATGTTTCTACCTGTCAAAATGTTCGTTCTTCAAGGCTCCAGCTCTTTATTCAAGGCCCCAGTAATTTATACTGTTGTTAGATAGAATACCCCCTCATTATTATGTTCAGCTGGAGCCGAAAGTATTTTTGGATATGTATTGGAAGACAGGTAATATGTAAATACTTAGTGTAAATACTTAGGCTTGAATGTCATGCCACAGTGATATGCTGCTCATAGTTGAGGCACAGGAAATTTTTTTAGTTACTGAAGTTGGAACTATAAATTGGAGTGTCTAGGAGTAACTTTCCTTAAAATTTTTTTGACTACTAGTGACTTGTTGCTGTAAAAGAAAAGGCTGGAATGAGTATACATTGAAGTCCATACTCAGATTTGAGATAGACCGTTCCATTTTATATACTTTAAAAATAACACTTGAAATTATACTTAGCATAATTTGAATCTTGTTAAATTTATTGTGTCAAGTAGGGTTTTTTTTTTTTTTCCAAGTAGGGTTTTAAAAAAATCTGTAGTGTTGGGAATTGGAAAGGTGATAAAGTCAGACTATATATATGCCTGTTTTCTTTGAATTCTAGCTAAAAAGTGTTAATTTCAGTTGTAGGCAAATTTAGCATCTTAATAGCCTTCCTTGCAGCAGTTCCTTCAGGCTGCTCTGTTTATGAAATAGAGGAAAATTTTCCATTTTAAAGAAAGCTGACTTCTTATGCTCCTGTAGTCTGATGTTTTGCAATGTAGAGCTTGGTGGGGGGTGGGGCGGGGGAAGCAGCAGTGTGTGGTTATTTATTTAGCCTCTTTCTTCTTAGTAGGCTAGGCTTAGTATACGAAGTTAACCAAGTGGAAAAAAATTTTTTTATTGTTATTTTGCTTTGAATCTGTCAGTGTTTTTTTCTCCTTGTTGTATTTTAATTAATAATAGCTCTCTTGCTTACTATTCTATAGCCAGTTGGAAAAGTGTGCTCTCTCTCATGATTTCTTCCCTTCTGGTGTGAAGCTTTTTCTTCTGTTACCTCAAAATAGCAAATTCCATAGTTCATGGCTAATCATAACAGTGAAATGTATTGAAATAACTTTTAGGAATGATTTTCCCCAAATAAAACTTCTTATTCATTGGTTGTCTTAGAATTTCTGAAACTACCAAGCTTCAGAATTATGATTTTTTAGTTCTGCACTTTTTTCTGACCCCTGACTCCTTTCTGTATGCATATCCTGTATGTTATTTGTTTTCTTGATTTCTGACTTTGATTGCAGGGAGGTCATAAAAGCTGATGTAGTACAAGAGTGAGTCCAAGCCAGCAGGTCCTGTGAGTCATTTGCTCCTTTGCCTGGACAGCCAGTGTGTTGCTCTTAGGTGAGGTCATCTCTCTTCATGAACTATCTGTCAGGACAGATACTTTAATCTGGTTGTGGCAGTGGGGAGATGAGAGCATGGTTCTGAGAGGGAAGAGTTTTTAAATCAGGCAAAGACTTAGGAGATGTGTAAAATAGTTTCTGGTTATGTTTGGCATAATGTGGACTGTTCCAGCATATTTCAGTAGTTGTTAATAAAATATTAATGCAAGTATTCATGTGTTTAATTATATACACAATTAACTACCTTTCCCCCCACCTCAAATACAACAGTTAATGAGTTTAATAATCAAGCATGTAACTGGTCGTAACTGAATATAGGTTTCAGTATTGTGTTGTTGATTAACTGCTAAGTTTTGTCTGACTCTTTTGCAACCCCAGACTCTGTCCATGGGATTTCCCAGGCAATAAAACTGGTTGCCATTTCCTCCTCTAGGTGATCTTCTCGACCCAGGGATTGAACTTGTGTCTCCTGCATTGCTGGCAGATTATTTACTGCTGAGCCACTGGGGAAGCCCTATAGTTTCAGTAGGCATAAGCAAATTACATAAAAAATGTCCCTGTAATTTATAGCCGTTCACTGCAAAAGATAAACATCTAGAAATAGTCTTTTGAAAGTGGAGGGTATTTTTGCACCAGATGGAATGAAAGGCATCTGTACTGCGAGAAGATTGTCCATGTTCCCTGTGGTCAGTGGTCACCACTGTTGACATTTCCTGTGTCATGCTTCCAAATTGACTGTGGTTTGTAGATTATTTGTATCTAAGACTTCTGTTTGATTAATCTTCTTGTTTCTACTTGTTTCTGTTTTTTTCTGTGTACTCTGTCCATCTTTGTTGTCATAGGGGTTTCTTCAGACTGGCAATTTAATTTATACTCTGTTGCTTTACCATTTTTCCTTAGAGGTTTTCAGCATGTTTTTTATACATTTCAGCCACCTTTTAGACTTCTAGGCCTTTTAATAAGTAAATAATGCTCAGAAATGAAAACTTTTATAAGAAATGAAACTCTTACAGTCACAACCTACTGGTCACCACTGGTCACTGTTTTATTTATAAATTAATAGCTATAATTTTCATGTGTACATTGAGTGCTTGCCTATTCATTGACTGAAGTCACTGAGTGAAAACTCTAGCTAGTAGGGTTCATATAGGACACAGTGGTTCATATGGACACAGGGTTCATATTGGACATACAAATGTCTTGCCCAACAACTTCCACATATATGGGTATGCCTAATAACAAAGAGCCATTAATTATAAAGAATCTGTTGGCCATGCCAGGACTGTGAATAAGTTTTAGGGAGTGACTTTACTTATTGGAGCAGATAGAAAGCACCAGAGAACCTGGGTTAGGAAAGGTCTTTCTCTTGAAGACAGGGTTAGAATGGCTGCTTGCTCATTTGGACAATTCCTGAGCTGATTTTTAAGGGATACAAAACTGTAAATATTACTGGAGATTTTATTCAAGGCAGGAAGTCAGAGAAAGGGAAGAAACAAATTCTTTATATTTGGCTTTGGTATTAGATGTATATGTATGTATGAGTGTGTTTGAGTGGCTGGAGCGTGTTGAGGGTGGGGAATCCTGGTGGTAGGAAAGAGTGTGAGTGTGAGAATGAGCCACTTGGTCACCACATTATGTTTCATTGTCTTGCCTGGAGATTAGCTGTCTGGAGAAACATTTCTTAATCCCCTTTAATATAAACATCTTTATGAGGGGAAGATGGTAAACTTTGCTACAGTGCATTCCTTTATTCACTCAAAAATATTTATACTTGGTACCTTCTGTATATCAGGCACTGTTTCATCATTGGAAGCTTTTCTTTTTCTGTACTTGTTCCTTTGATGCTGTTGTTCAGTTGTCTCCGACTCTTTGTGACCCCATGGACTGCAGCACCCCAGGCTTCGCTGTCCTCCACCATCTCCCAGAGCTTGCTCAAACTCATGTCCATTGAGTCAGTGATGCCATCCAACCATCTCATCCTGTGTCGTCCCCTTCTCCTCTTGTCTTCAATCTTTCCCAGCATCAGGGTCTTTTCTAATGAGTTAGCTCTTTGCATCAGGTGGTCAGAGTATTGGAGTTTCAGCTTCAGCATCAGTCCTTCCATTGAATATTCAGGGTTGATTTCTTTTAGGATTGATTGATCTCCTTGCTGTCCCAGGGGCCCTCAAGAGTCTTCTCCTACACCACAGTTCAAAAGCATCAGTTCTTCAGTGCTCAGCCTTATTTATGGTCCAACTCTCACATTCATACATAACTACTGGAAAAACCAAAGCTCTGACTATATGGACCTTTGTCAGCAAAGTAATGCCTCTGCTTTTTAATACTCTGTCTAGGTTTGTCCTAGCTTTTCTTCCAAGGAGCAAGCGTCTTTTAATTTCATGGCTGCAGTCACTATCTGCAGTGATTTTGGAGCCCAAGGGAAAGTAAAGTCTGCCACTGTTTCTGTTGTTTCCCCATCTATTTGCCATGAAGTGATGGAACCGGATGCCATGAGCTTCATTTTTTGAATGTTGAGTTTAAGCCAGCTTTTTCAGTCTCCTCTTTCACTTTCATCAGGAGGCTCTTTAGTATACTAACGCATATATATGGAATTTAGAAAGATGGTAGCAATAACCCTGTGTACGAGACAGCAAAAGAGACACTGATGTATAGAACAGTCTTATGGACTCTGAGAGAGAGGGAGAGGGTGGGAAGATTTGGGAGAATGGCATTGAAACATGTAAAATATCATGTATGAAACGAGTTGCCAGTCCAGGTTCGATGCACGATACTGGATGCTTGGGGCTGGTGCACTGGGACATCCCAGAGGGATGGAATGGGGAGGGAGGAGGGAGGAGGGTTCAGGATGGGGAACACATGTATACCTGTGGCGGATTCATTTGGATATTTGGCAAAACTAATACAGTTATGTAAAGTTTAAAAATAAAATAAAATAAAAAAAAAAAAAAAAAGAGGCTCTTTAGTTCTTCTTTGCTTTCTCCCTTAAGGTGGTGTCATCTGCATATCTGAGGTTATTGGTATTTCTTCCAGCAATCTTGATTCTAGTTTGTGCTTCATCCAGTCCAGCATTTTGCATGATGTACTCCCCATATAAGTTAAATAAGCAGGGTGACAATATACAGGCTTGATGTACTCCTTTCCCAATTTGGAACCAGTCTGTTGTTCCATATCTGGTTCTAATTGTTGCTTTTTGACCTGCATATAGTTATCTCAGGAGGCAGGTCAGGTGGTCTGGTATTCCCATCTCTTGAAGAATTTCCTACAGTTTGTTGTGATCTGCCCAGTCAAAGGCTTTAGCATAGTCAGTGAAACGGAAGTAGATGTTTTTCTGGAGTTCTCTGGCTTTTTTGATGATCCAACGGATGTTGGCAATTTGATCTCTGGTTCCTCTGCCTTTTCTAAATCCAGCTTGAACGTCTGGAAGTTCTTGGTTCACTTGTTCCTTTAAGGTGCTATATAAGTCATAATTCTGCTTCTAGAAGCTTGCAGTATAAGTTGTATATTGGTTTATGAATTTAGAAGCAAATGAAAGAAACTTAAAACAAAAAAGATTGATTTCGCATTATCACCTAGAAAGGAGGATGCTCTTATTGGAAGAGTAGCTGTGAAGAAACCATGAAAGATTTGGAATATCCATGACAGAACTTGAGACAACTGATTATACTGAAAATAACCCTTGTTCTATATAGTATATATACTTTATATATATATATATAAGTATATATACTATATAGTATATATACTTTACCTATACTTGACGTTCTCTTGTTGCGTGATGGAAGCTGAATCTGAGAAGCTAAGCCAACGTGCTGTTCTGTAGTAAACTAAACTCGGTGGCTCTCTCCAGTCATTTGTTTTTTGTTGGTAATGCTGTAACTCACCTTTTTCTCATCTTTCCTTTGACAGTCTTATATATGTATTTTTTGTTTCTTTGTTTTTGTTGTTTTGTCATTTGAAAATTGTTGTTGTTTAGCCACTAAGTCATGTTTGACTTTTTGTGACCCCATGGCTTGTAGCCAAGGCTTCTATGTCCATTGGATATTCCAGGCAAGAATAACTGGAGTGGGTTACCATTTCTTCTCCAGGGGATCTTACTGATCCAGGAATCGAACCTGTATCTCCTGCATTGGCAGGAGGATTCTTTACCACTGAGCCACCAGGGAAGCCCATTCAAAATTTGTTTTAGCCCAATTTCTTTTATTAATAAACCCATCCTTAATATAGAAAGTATTTCTATATAAATTTTCTTTGTATTATATAATGACTATCTTATGACTTTATTCCTCCCATTCTAGATCTAAAGAAGCGTTTTTTTGTTGTTGTTGTTTTGTCTGTCTTTATTTTTGTATGGTTAACGTTAGCATTAACATGATGTTCCTATTTAGTGACAGACCAAGTGCAGACTTGATCAGTGAACTGATTTCATTTTGCCAACTTAAATCCAGAAGGGTTGGTGAGGAGGAGAAGATACTAGAATTTTTGGCTGACTGGTCACAACTTTGAGACAGAAAGTGAAATGAAACTGCAAGGCTGGTGGTTGTTCAAAAATCACAGGCCCCCTCTTTTTCTTAAAAACATCTCATTCATATCAGATTTCTTTGAGCTACAGGGCAGATTTCTTTCTGCAAGGCCTGTTCCTGAGTTTTATTGGAGAGTGTTGGAAGAATGTTCAGATAGACCTCTGGGTCAACAGATAGTCCCCAGGTCACTAGTTGAGATTTCACGCTATCTTTTAGCCACTGGGCATTTGGTTTATCAGTTTTCTTTCCTTAAAGTGACTTGCCCCTCTTTTGGATTTGCGTAATAAGATCTGCATGCTTCCCTGGTGGCTCAACGGAAAAGAATCCACCTGCCAAGCAGGAGATACAGGCTCAGTTCCTGGGTGGGGAAGATCATTCCCTGGAGAAGGAAATGGGAACCCACTCTAGTACTCTTGTCTAGGTAATCCCATGGACAGAGGAGCCTGGTGGGCTGTAGTCTATGGGGTCTCAAAAGAGTTGGATACCACATAGTGACTAAACAATAAGATCTGCAAATAAGTATTTCATATTAATATTATAAAATCATTTATGTGGTTAGTCTACATGAGTTAAAAATATATAAAATTGAAGAGCTTATGGACAACTTAAAACAGTTTAATTCAGTTTTTTAAGCAAGCGGGTTTATATCTAAAGACTCAAATTCCATTTACCTAGAGGTATACTTCGGAGAAGGCAATGGCACCCCACTCCAGTACTCTTGCCTGGAAAATCCCATTAACGGAGGAGCCTGGTAGGCTGCAGTCCGTGGGGTTGCTAAGAGTTGGACACGACTGAGCGAGTTCACTTTCACTTTTCACTTTCATGCACTGGAGAAGGAAATGGCAACCTACTCCAGTGTTCTTGCCTGGAGAATTCCAGGGACGGGGGAGCCTGGTGGGCTGCCGTCTATGGGGTCAACAGAGTCGGACATGACTAAAGTGACTTAGCAGCAGCAGCAGAGGTATACTTAGTTTTTCTTCCCATAGAACAAATGTTATTTAGTATTTTATACATAAACAGTTACCATAGTATGTTACTTTTTGTCACAAGAATTTAGCAAACACAGATATTTTGTAAAATAGTATCCTCACAGTGAGAGTCTTTTTTCTTATTTTAAAGGGTTTTTTTTTTTTTTTTTTTTAAACTGTACCATATACCATAATGTTTTACATGCCCAGAATTTCTCACCATAGTCTCAGTATTTTCCTGTGAAAGTCTGTAGTCATCCTTGGCTGAGTAGCTATTAAATTTTTTTTTAAGCTGTGGTACAATGTACATAATTCCCAGGTGACCCAGTGGTAAAGAATCTGTCTTCCAATGCAGGAGCTGCATGACTCGGGTTCTGTCCCTCGTTCCTTGTAGAGAAGATCCCCTGGAGGAAGAAATGGCAACCCTCTCTAGTATTTTTGCCTGGAAAATTCCATGGACAGAAGAGCCTGGCAGGCTGCAGTCCTTGGGGGTTGCAAAGAGTTGAACATGACTAAGCACGTACACATGCACAATATACATATAAAATTTACCATTTAAATAATATTTAAGTGTACAATTCGGTGACATTAAATACATTGACATTGTCGTGAACTATCACCACTGTCTATCTACAAAATTCTTTGATCATCCCGTGCTGATGGCTATTTTTAATGTTTTTAGTGGAAGGGCATCCCACCTAGTTCTGCCTGTATTTTGTTTCCTTGCATCCGGTTTTTCTTTGCATCTGATACTAGTGTGCAGTTGTATTTTCCATCTTCTCAGTTATTTTCTCAGCAAATATTTATCGAGCACCTTCTGTGTGCTAGTAGGGCATGGAACCTAGTGGTGTAACCGTTGGCTATAATAGTCAAATACAGGACTGATACCAACTACACACTGGCATAGCTATAGTTTTCCAAAAATCAGAAGCCTCCATAAAATGCTTGAATATGGCCAGACTTTAAAGGAAAAAACACTTGAGCAGAAGCTCCAAGTTACATCACATATCTGGAGAATCCAATTTTATGTGGTTGTTTAAAAAAAACAAAACTTTTGTACAGTAGATTTTTAGTTAAATTTAAGTGTCAGAGGCATAAATGTCCTGTTATCTGTATAAATATTACTTCCCTTTTAAATTGGATAAATCTTCCTCTAGAGAGATGTATCATTTTAAATTATATTTATTGAAGCTCTGTCCTATAAGTCTAAAGTCCATTATTTTTAGGTCTCCTATTTATTCTAGGATTGGAATAAGATTCAGTGTTTGAAGTATCTGAAATTGCTTCCAAACAGAGATTATACTGGTAACTTTGGAGATTTTTATGCTATATTTGTAATTGTAATTTCAGGAGCCATCTGAAATTAATGCCAGTTTGTTATCATTGCTACCATGTAAGGTAAGCCAGGATAGAGGAGAAGGAATTTATTTTGTTCTTCTAATACCAACTCTGAGGTATCAAGACTTGTCAGTGTATAGGGGATTGGGCGGGGCCTGATTTTTTTTTATCATTTATTTCGAAGTTTGGTAAACACCTCATGGTAGGTTATGAAGCATGAAATTACTCTATTTGAAATTTGGAACTCTAAAGGGAATTCTGAACCCAACAATGAAACTGTTTAGGGCTTTTCAGCCTACATCTGTGACCAAAATTAGCTTCCCTGGTGGCTCAGAGGGTAAAGCATCTGCCTACAATGCAGGAGACCTGGGTTTGATCCCTGGGTTGGGAAGATCCCCTGGAGAAGGAAAAGGCAACCCACTCCAGTATTCTTGCCTGAAAAATCCCATGGACAGAGAAGCCTGGTAGGCTACAGTCCATGGGGTCCCAAAGAGTCGGACATGACTGAGCAACTTCACTATAAACTAAAAGAAGAAGGCAATGGCACCCCACTCCAGTACTCTTGCCTGGAAAATCCCATGGATGGAGGAGCCTGGTGGGCTGCAGTCCACGGGGTCACTAAGAGTCAGACACGACTGAGCGACTTCACTTTCACTTTTCACTTTCCTGCATCAGGGAAGGAAATGGCAGTCCACTCCAGTGTTCTTGCCTGGAGAATCCCAGAGACGGAGGAGCCTGGTGGGGTGCAGTCCATGGAGTCGCACAGAGTCGGACACGACTGAAGTGACTTAGCAGCAGCAGCAGCAGCATAAACTAAAAAAAAAAGAAAAGCTGGGGAGCAGATATGGCAAAGTGTTACGGGGTAATAGTTTGAGCTTATTTTTGTTTGAACTCAGGTTGCCTCCTATATGCTGTATTTAGTCTATGTACCTGGCCCAGGTTTTGCTTCCTCATCTGGTATTGCACTCTGCTATGGAGGTAGATTTCCCAAGCTGTTATTGTGGACTTAAGTCTATGGTTGATTGCTTTGATATATTTCAGAGATTGCACAGTGCCTTGACAAATAGTTAAGAATATTCCTTGAACCAGCAGTTTTTAAAAAGAGGGAAAGAAAAACCAAAAGAAAAAAGTGAGGACTATTACATTAAGAAATATTACAGGTTTTGCTTTGGTTTTCATTTTCTTCTCTTTTAGAAATCTTTTAAGAAGAGTGTACTGCTTGTTAATGTAGAGTAACAAGGACTGTTCTTGTTACAGATAATTTTGTTGCTTAGGAACTTTTTGTGCCATTGCAAAGACTTTAAAACTATCTCGGTAATATACCTGCTATTGTTATTATGAAAACTATTATGGAAACACATCAAAACAGTCTATTATAGGTCTGTTCAATAGAAATATGATGCAGCATGTATGTAATTTAAAACTTTTTAGTAGCCACATTAGAAAAGGTAAAAAGAAGCAGGTGAAAAAATTGAGTTATTGGGGGTACTCAGTCCTCAAAATCTTACCACACAGCTCAATAATCATGTGACTAATAGCGGTTGTAACACAGTGTAGGTCTGTTATCTTATTCTCTTTATCCCATAGGATTTGTTACCAAGGAATGATAGCAAATATTAACCTTTTCCTATCCAGTGACCTGTCCAAAGGGCGGATGACAAGGAGATATAAGGAGTCTGGATAGTTCATTCCCTGAGGAAGTAGGTTCATTGCTTTAGGAAGATTTTAAAAGAAAGATACACTTACTAGTCCATGTTTGTTATAGTCTCAAGAAATAATTGTAATTTGAAACCTGGTTTTTCTTTGATAATGAATGATATCACATCAAAGAAACAGAGGTAAACTACCATCTGGAGATACAACATATTGGAGCCATTTAGCTTCCTTAGAGTTTGGCAAATAGTATCCTCAACTGTAATAAAAAGAACTGGCCTTTAATAAAGAATTTGTAGTATGGATGCATACTACATATGTATGCAATGGAATGTTACTCAACCATACAAAAAAATGAAATTTTGCCATTTGGAACCTCATGGATGGACCTGGGGGATATTATGTTTAGAAAAATAAGAGAAAAACAAATACTGTATGTTTTTACATACATGTGGTATCTAAAAACTAAGCAAAACAAAACAGACTCATAGATACAAAGACCAAACTAGTGGTTACCAGAGGAAAGAGGGATGGGGCAGGGGTGAAATAGGTGTTTCCCTCATAGCTCAATTGGTGAAGAATCTGCCTGCAATGCAGGAGAAAAGGGAAAGTGAAGTCGCTCAGTCGATGTCCGACTCTTTGTGACCACATGGACTGTAGTCTACCAGGCTCCTCCATCCATGGATTTTCCAGGCAAGAGTACTGGAGTGGATTGCCATTTCTTTCTCCAGGGGATCTTTCCAACCCAGGGATTGAACCTGGGTCTCCTGCATTGCAGGAAGATGTTTTACCCTCTGAGCCACCAGGGAAGCAATGCAGGAGACCCCAGTTCAATTCCTGGGTCAGGAAGATCCCCTAGAGAAGGGATAGGCTACCCACTCCAGTATTCTGGCCTGGAGAATTCCATGGACTGTGTATTCCATGGGGTCGTGAAGAGTCAGACATGACTGAGTGATTTTCACTTTCAAAATAGGTGAAGGGGAATAAGAGGTTGAAAACTGCTAAGAATAAAATGAGTAAATTACAAGGATGTAATGTACAGAACAAGGAATATGGCCAATATTTTATAATAACTTTGGGGAATATTATCTATAAAAATATCAAATTACTATATTGTACACATGAAACTAGCATAAAAGTGTGAGTCAACTATACTTCAATTTTTTTAAAAAAAACCAACTGGCCTCTCTACACTATTAAATACCTTAAAAATGAGAATAGAGACATGGGTAGAGATTTTAAATAGGTAATTTGGTTTTTTTAAGCATAACTAGAAGTTTTTCCTGTGATATTAAATCTGAGGGTATGGATTCACTAGAATTTTAGGGTATTTATAGAATCCTAAGAAGAGGATTTTATTAGCTATAATTGACCAAATAAGTAACTACAACACATTAGATTAATTAAATTCATTTTTCCTATCTTTTAAAAAAAAACCCAACCTGGTATAAGGGCTTCTCTTTGTAGGTCTCCTTTCTGTTTCTTGGTAATAGGTAGGAATTGTGAATTAGATTCCTAAAGGAAAATGGGTTAAGGGTAGAATGGCCATATAATTCATTGTCTAAACTCAGCACCTTTAGCCTGAAAGTAGGTGGTGTTAATACTTATCTCAGGACAGCAGGTATTAAACCAGGGCTGTCCCAGGCAGATTGGGACACACAGTCACCGGAGTTAAAGGGCAGTGTTATAGCTTTGCCACCTGCTCTTTAGGCAACCCTAGTAGGCTGTGGAAAGTGAATTCATGGCAGTTTTTACTGTTAATGTCCTGATCTGTTGGTAGAGTCTCCATCCCAGGATTTAGATAATTTTTTATTCAGAGAACACTGAAATTGAGAAGATGAATGAGAAGAAAAAGATAAAGAATTTTAATTTAATTCTTTAATTCTGGCAATATCTCCTATCCCTGCAAGAAAGTTTTGCAAGCATGAAACCATTGTGACAGAAAAAATTTCTTTTAATTGTGCAAGTTATTGCCTTTAAATTCTATAAATTAACTTCATAAAGCAAGTACAAAAAATGGGTACTTTCTAAGCAAATTTCGTTATAAGACATTGATTATATATTTGATTTTTATTCTTCAGTGCTCTTATTTAGGCTCTTGTTAACGAATTTTGAGGAAGACGTCATAGTATTTATGTGGATGGCCATCTAACTGCATGATCTGGTGGCCTTTTATGTATAAAAGATACATGGTAAATGATGTCATAAATCTCAGATATATATCTCTCTGGAGGAGATCTTGATTTTTTTTATCAGAAGTTTAAAGATTATGTATAATAAAATTGGGTTTTTGAAGTGTATATTTATTTGAATTTTACACACATGTAGATTTGTGTAACCACCTCAGTAATCAGAATACCAGTTTCATCACCTCTAAAATTCTCTTGTGCTTTCTGTTGTACTCAAACCCTCCTCTCACCCCTAACCCCTGGCAGCCTTTGATCTGTTTTCTGTTCCTATACTTTTGCCTTTTGCAGATTTTCATATAAATGGAATCAAATAGTGTGTAATGTTTGGAAGTGGCTTCTTTTACTCAGCATAATGCCTTTGAGATTCATCCATATTGTTCCAGTGGCTCCAATGATATGTTCCATGTTGTTCAATGGTTTGTTCCTTTTTTTTACTGCTGAATAGTATTCCATTGTTTAATGTACCACAGTTTGTCTTCCGTTTTTGTGTACCATACTTTTTTTCTTTATACTTTTTGGTATTGTCCCACATATTCCTGAGGCTCTGACCTCCTTTGAGAAAATTGTTATTCATCCCTCAGTGTCATTCATTCAGCAAGAAGTTTTTGAACATTGTTATCTATTCTCCTATTGATAGTCATGCAGCTATTCCATTTTTTCCCCTAATAAGAATATAGCTGTGAACAAACATTGTTGTGCAGGTCTCCTTGGGTACATGTGCCAGGCTTTCTCTGTGGTTTGCCTATGATTAGGATTATTGGGATATAGGGTTTACATGTTTTCCTTTACAGATGCTCCCCAAAGTGGTCACACCAATTTATTTTTCTGCCAGTAGTGTATATGAGTTTAGATTGTTTCATATCCTTTTCAACACTTGTTGTTGACAGTTTTTTTTATTATATTTTTAACCTATATGATGGATATGAAATGGAATCTCAAAGTCTTTTAAATCATCTTCCTGATTATGGGTGAAGTTGAGTACTTTAAAGTATTTGTTAACTATTCATGGTTCTCCTACTGTGAATTGCTCATTTATACCTATAATCCATTTTCTATTTAAAACCAGCTCTCAGGATAAATTTTAAATGTTTTCTATGTAATTGCACTGTTTTAAATGCCATTACATCAGAAAACCCCTTTTTTAATGGCCTCCAATAGGAAATCAGTGGTCCTTAGTTGGTCTTTTCAGATCTTCTGCTTCAGAAATCATTGCTTGAAGCTTCAGGTTGGAACATGTGGAGATGCAGGGAAAATGGTCTACCTGGAGAAGCCCTCCTTCTCATATGCCTTGCCCTATACTTCTCTTCCATCTAATTGTTCCTGAATTTCTCACTCTCTCTCCAGGTGGATGGTGTCAGATCAGAATTAAGTTGACTTCTTGGACACCCTGCTGGTGTTCAAGAATAGCTTATTGATGGTGTTGGAAAACTCTCCGTGTTCGAATTGAGTACAGGAACCCAAATTGTTACGTGGTAGGAAAGGGCAGATGGCACAGGAGACCAATCCCAGATAGGATTTGGAGCAGTGATGATCTGTGGACCATCCGTGTCAGCCGGCCAGCACCTCAGAAACCCAAGCACAGTTTTCATGAAAGAGAAAAATTCAAGTGAATAGACTACACCTCGAAAAGTTAAAAATTTAAATTTGACTTTAAATTGCTTTTAGATACATTTTACATAAATTATGGCCACAGAAGCACAGATCTTCTGTCAGATGCAAATCTTCAATAACAACCTCTGTGTCAAAACTACTGTATCTTGGACTTCCCTGGTGATATGGTGGATAAGAATCTGCCTTTCAGT
Source organism: Bubalus bubalis (assembly GCF_019923935.1). Taxonomy (NCBI): domain Eukaryota; kingdom Metazoa; phylum Chordata; class Mammalia; order Artiodactyla; family Bovidae; genus Bubalus; species Bubalus bubalis. The sequence continues at coordinate 147,933,324 of NC_059160.1, forward strand.
GCAGGGTGCATGGGTTCTATCCCTGGGCCAGGAAGATTCCACATTCTGTGGAACACCTAAGCCTGTGTACCACAACTACTGAGCCCACACTCTAGAGCCCGAGAGCCACGACTACTGACGCCTGCACGCTGCAGCTGTTGAAGCCCGTGTGTATAAGGCCTGTGCTCCGCAACACGAGGAGCCGTCACAGTGAGAAGCCCACACGCTGCAGCTAGAGTAGCCCCTGCTTGCCATGACTAGAGAAAACCCATGTTCAGCAACGAAAACCCATTGCAACCTAAAATAAATAATAAAAATAAATTATTAAAAATAAACCACTGTGTATCAACTTGAAACACAGCTAAAGAAAAAAATTATTGCTCATTTTCTGCCTTCTGAAAATTTGCATACTGCTTTGTTATATTTTATGGACTGTGTTCTCTGTATAAATTCAAATAGGTAATATATTTCAGCAGCTGAAACGTATTTAGTGTATTAAAACCAAATCAGCATTAACTTCATCTGTAGACCTCAAGTCTAGATGAGCAGCTGTTTTAAACTTGTGGTATACCTAATCAATATTGCCATACATTGTTAGCAAAATATTGTACCAGTGACAGACTGGTTCCAAATAGAAAAAGGAGTACATCAAGGCTGTATATTGTCACCCTGCTTATTTAACTTATATGCAGAGTACATCATGAGAAATGCTGAGCTGGATGAAGCACAAGCTGGGATTAAGATTGCCGGGAGAAATATCAATAAACTCAGATATGCAGATGACACCACCCTTAAGGCAGAAAGCAAAGAAGAACTGAAGAGCCTCTTGATGAAAGTGAAAGAGGAGAGTGAAAAAGTTGGCTTAAAGCTCAACATTCAGAAAACGAAGATCATGGCATCTGGTCCCATCACTTCATGGGAAATAGATGGGGAAACAGTGGAAACAGTGTCAGACTTTATTTTTTGGGGCTCCAAAATCAGTGCAGATGGTGACTGCAGCCATGAAATTAAAAGACACTTACTCCTTGGAAGAGAAATTATGACCAACCTAGACAACATATTTGGAGAAGGCAATGGCACCCCACTCCAGTAGTCTTGCCTGGAAAATCCCATGGACGGAGGAGCCTGGTAGGCTGCAGTCCATGGGGTCGCTAAGAGTCAGACAGGACTGAGGGACTTCACTTTCACTTTTCACTTTCATGCATTGGAGAAGGAAATGGCAACCCACTCCAGTGCTCTTGCCTGGAGAATCCCAGGAATGGGGAAGCCTGGTGGGCTGTCATCTATGGGGTCGCACAGAGTCGGACATGACTGAATCGACTTAGCAGCAGTAGCAGATAACATATTAAAAAGCAGAGACATCACTTTGCCAGCAGAGGTCCATCTAGTCAAGGGTTTTTCCAGGAGTCATGTACGAATGTGAGAGTTGGACTATAAAGAAAGCTGAATGCCGAAGAATTGATGCTTTTATGAATGTGAGAGTTGGACTATAAAGAAAGCTGAATGCCGGAGAATTGATGCTTTTGAACTGTGGTGTTGGAGAAGACTCTTGAGAGTCCCTTGGACTGCAAGGAGATCCAACCAGTCCATCCTAAAGGAAATCAGTCCTGGGTGTTCATTGGAAGGACTGATGCTGAAGCTGAAGCTCCAATATTTTGGGCACCTGATGCGAAGAGCTGACTCATTTGAAACAACTCTGATGTTGGGAAAGATTGAGGGCAGGAGGAGAAGGGGACGACAGAGGATGAGATGGTTGGATGGTATCACTGACTCAATGGACATGAGTTTGAGTAAACTCTGGGAGTTGGTGATGGACAGGAAGGCCTGGCGTGCTGCAGTCCATGGGATCGCAAAGAGTTGGACACGACTGAGCAACTGAACTGAACTGACAGCGTGTTTGTACACTAATTACCAAACGAGTATTTAATTTTGGAATATAATTTTTGAACTCTTATGTGTCTGGCTTCTAAGCTGTCTTTTAAAGCCATTTGCGGTAGTTGTGTTTCTTTTTTAAAATATTATATTTATTTTTGATTGCTTGATGATTGCTGTACAATATTGGTTTGGTTTCTGTCATACATCAGCATGAATTACCAGAGGTGTGCATATGTCCCCTCCCTCTTGAATCTCCCTGTTTTATTTCTTAGTGGCATGTTTTATGTTGAGGTTAGAGATGTTGTGCTTTAATAATAATTAATGCACATTAAAAAAGATAATTCCTTTTTAAATGTGGTAAAGTACATTAGCAATAGCAGTTTAGTATTATACTTGATGTTTGATAGCCATGTTCATCTGCCTGCTCATGATACAAGGAGACTTGTCCTTTGACAGATTATTTTGCCAGATGCCCAGTGTTTCCTTCCCAGATAGAGAATCTTGAGTCACATGAGTCTGGCCTTGATCTTAATGGAGATCAGTTTATATGTATCGATAGTTTGTAGAGCTGCCAAGTAGCAAACAAAGATTTCATGAAGTTAATTCCTTGAAATGTCTTATGGGACAAACTTTTTTGTTTCTTCTGCTCTGTTGTTCATAATTCTCAGGTAGTAAAGAAGCCTGGGAGAAAGAACAGGGAGATTTTTTGTTGTTTTCAGTGTGGAGGTTTGTCCTGCCCCAAGGAATGCAGTATATCTAGGAAAAATAACAGTGAATCTAACAGTGAATCTAGCCTATTTATTGCTCCACTTCTGGCTTTATCTTTTATTTCATGTGTTTAGGTGATTGCCCAAAAAAGTCTTATGGGACATTTTTTAAATAGAGGCAATATCACATGCTCTGAGTAACCCTGAGAGATGTGAGGACAGGCAGACTTGAAGCTCTACTTTTACTGCCCTTGTGGGATAGCATGGGCTATGTGAAATGCTACTAAACAAGCCAAAAGAATATAGCAAGTATTGGCAAACAGATTGTATTGCTGATGAAACCGATTGTCCCAACTGTCAAAACTTAACGCTTCCAGAAGTTCCCATTATGATTACCTTTTGATAGAGCTGTTTGTGTGTAGTACTTTAGCAAGCACTACAATAAAATTCCAAAGAATTGAAAGATGATGTAATTTATAAGGCTTGCATTTATAGAATGCTTCTATTCTTGAAAAGCACTTTCACAACTTTTCCTTTATTGTACATTGAAATAACTAAAATGGATTTTTATATCTATTTGCATGACATAGTGGTGGCAGAAATAATTATTTCCATATGTATATCACTTTATGAAAGAAAAAAATCTTTTTCATAGATTATCTTGGAGGAAACTCACAGAGGTTAAATGATAAACTGAGGACATAACACTATTCAGTGACAGATTCAGATTTGAATACAGAGCTTTTTGGTGTCTATCCTATCAAAATGTGTCTTGACGGAGAAAATAATCCACAGTAAATATTGGATGTGTTTTTTGTTAGAGTGTCAAGAAGATACAAGCATAAAGATGAGAAAACATTCTTTTCTTCCTTTAGTACTATACCAGCAAATGTGTAGCTAGCGTTCTGGTGGTATTATCAACCTTGAATAGCAACAAAATGACAGCAAAACTTGTAAGCACATTTGGAAGATAGAGAGACATGGAAGAAGGGTAAGATCTGATGGCAGCCTTAGGTCTTTGTTTTATGTTGTTTTTTCCAACTGTATGGATCACAGTAAACATCATCCATTGCAGATTTGAAGTCCTGTTAAATCCTCTAGTCTGTAGACCTCTGGTGTATTTTCCTTGTAGCTCAATTATGGCTGCTGTGAGACTATACGCTTGGAATTTATGGGAAGTGAAGCTTTAAATATCTCAAACATTGCAATATGCGTGGAAGGAGCTCTTTTCTTAAGGGAGCAGGATCAAGTATCTATTTTGAAGTTGAAATGAATCAACAGGCAGCTTTGCCACTATGTGAAACTCTGGTGATTTATGTGTGTCACATGGATATAACACACAGTCTGTTCTATAGAGAGGCTCTAATCTTAAGCAGGGCTGCCCTGGTGGCTCAGTGGTAAGAAGTCTGCTGCCAGAGTAGGAGATGTGAGTTTGATCCCTGTGTTAGGAAGATCCCCTGGAGAAGGAAATGGCAACTCACTTCCATATTCCTGCCTGGAGAATTCTCTAGACAGAGAAACGTTGTGGGCTACAGTCCATGGGTTCACAAAAGAGTTGGACGACTAAACAACAGCAAATCTTAAGCAAGAAAATTTAGTGTTCTCTGAGATGAATTTTCCTTGTTTTTTTTTTAAAGTTAGTTCAAACCTGATGGATTGTAAGATTTTTTTTTTATTTTAGAGACTGTATAACTCAGTCTTAGACTCCTTGAATTTGTTTTGTTTAGAGATAACAAATATCTCTAATTAGAGATATTTAGAGAAAGATATCTCTAATCAGAGATATTTATCTAATTAATAGATATAGATATCTAGAGATATCTCTAATGAGATAATTTTCCTCTCAAAATTTAAAATGATCCATGAGCATAAATATCCTCCCTAAAATAAGTAATACCCAGAACATTAATGTTTGGTATAAAAATGTTAAATAAATTGTTAATTCTTGCAACAATACTGTTTAATACTCATTGTGTATTTATTAAGTGCTAAGTACCAAGAACTTTTTGTAGTTCCTAATTCTTTAGATGAAAGTTATTAAATAAATATGAAATAACTTTTCATATTTCAAATATGAATATGGAAATGCTTTCGTATTGTCAAAATTCAACATTCTTGGAAATGGCTTATGAACTATATGATATTCATTTTAACAGGGGTAGAATCTGAGGCTCGGAGAAATGTGAAACTGCACATGGTTGTTTTTATTTATTGGTTGCAGTTTATTGAGTACTTACTCAGTGCCTGGGCCTGTATTAAACACTTTACTTGCATCATTTTGTGTAATCCTCGAAACCACACTGTGAGGGAAGTACTATTTCAAACCCTTTTTCCGTACAAGGAAATTGAGGTTTAGAGTGTTTAAGTAACTTGCCCTAAGATTACATGACTAGTAGTAGTAAGTACCGGAGAAGGCAATGGCATCCCTCTCCAGTACTCCTGCCTGGAGAATCCCACGGACGGAGGAGCCTGGTGGGCTGCCGTCTGCGGGGTCGCACAGAGTCGGACATGGCTGAAGCGACTTAGCAGCAGCAGCAGTGATAAGTGCTAGAGTAGGGAGTCGCCACTAGTGTGTAGACACCTTTGAAATATAACAAGGCACCCCCTTGTGGTGAAAGTTAGGTTACTGAAACTTCTTCCTGGTGGCCACATCACTCTAATCAGTAGCTTGGGGCTGGGTTAGGTGCCACTTCTTAGAGAAAATGGAGCCCCTGGGGGGATGGCTTGGTGAGCTGAACATGGGCAAAAGTTCATTCCCATTTTGCTTTTTTGACAAAGAGAAAAAGGTGCCTTTATTATATGCATAAACTTTATCACCTTACACAATAGTCTCTAAGCCAGGTACAGTCTATTTCTGTCTGACTTCAGAACCTGTAGTCTACTTAGTAGCATTTTTTGTTGTTTTAGTTGCTAACTCATGTCTGACTCTGTAACCCCCTGGACTGTAGACCACCAGGCTTCTCTGTCCATTGGATTCCCCAGGCAAGAATACTGGAGTGGGTTGCCATTTCCTGCTCCAGGGGAATCTTCCCAGCCCAGGGATCAAACTTGGTGTCTCCTACCTCACAGGTGGAGCCACCAGGGAAGCCCACTGCCAATTAATTGCAAAGTTACTTTCAGCCCATTTTTTTCCTGACCACAAACACTTTACTTTTTCTGTTGTGTACCATGCAGGTTGGCTGACTTACAAATGACACTGGAGTTTCCATGCTATGTTATGCCCATTGCCCAGTTTCACTGGCATTGTTTGTTGGTGATGGGAAAGACTTGGGAGGGTTTAGCAGGGAAGAGCTAAAGAGTTGTAACTCACATGTCTCATAAATGTTTTTGGTTAAATGTAGCTCAAGACTTGTGTTAAATTCCTGACCTCATCACCTAGTTAGCTGTATGATTTTGATCATGTTAGGGAAAGAATGTAGTATAATGAGTAAGAGCATAGACTTTGGGCTGACTCCCTGGGATCAGATTCTAGATGTTACTTACTGTGTGAACTTGGGAAATTTAGTTTATGTTTTTAGGCCATGCCTGTAATTTTAGAGGTCGAGTGGGAAACAGTAGTTCCTATCCCATTCAGTTGTGAGAATTACTATATGAGTTAAATATATAAAGTACTTAGACAACAACCTAGCATATTCAAAAGCAGAGACATTACTTTGCCCAACAAAGGTCTGTCTAGTCAAAGTTGTGGTTTTTCCAGTAGTCATGTATGAATGTGAGAGTTGGACTGTAAAGAAAGGTGAGCGCCAAAGAATTGATGCTTTTGAACTGTGGTGTTGGAGAAGAGTCTTGAGAGTCCCTTGGACTGCAAGGAGATCGAACCAGTCCATCCTAAAGGAGATCAGTCCTGGGTGTTCATTGGAAGGACTGATGCTGAAGCTGAAGCTCCAATACTTTGGCCACCTGATGCAAAGAACTGACTCATTTGAAAAGACCCTGATGCTGGGAAAGATTGAAGGTGGGAGAAGAAGGGGACGACAGAGGATGAGATGGTTGGATGGCATCACCGACTCAATGGACATTAGTTTGAGTAAAGTCTGGGAGTTGGTGATGGACAGGGAGGCCTGGCGTGCTGCCTTCCATGGGGTCGCAAAGAGCTGGACACGACTGAGCCAGCTGAGCTGAACTGTACTTAGAACAGTGTCCGGCACATAAGTATTATTTAAGTGCTAGCTTATCTTTTGTTGTTGTTATTAGTATTACATCATTATGAGTTTGTCCCTGTAAGTCAAAGCAGTTTGATTTGCTGAAACATCAGTGATCATCTAAATATGATCTCTTGGGAAGATTCCCTGGCAGTCCAGTGGTTAGGACTCTGTGCTTCCACTGAGTCGATCCCAGTTTCAGTCTCTGGTCGGGGAACTAAGATCCCACATGCTGTGCAGTGAAGCCAAAAAAAAAGAAGGAAAATATCCTCAAATAAATATGGTCTTGGGACTTTTTCCTGCCAGACAGGAGTTTTCAAAGATTGTGTCAAAGTACTTGCTTTAGGGTTACTACTGCAATTCATAAAAGAAGCTTGCACAGCCATACAGCATACTCCCATTTTTTCTTTTTTTTTCCTGAAAAAATGATGCCTGTACTGCTGTGGTAGAAATCTGTTTGGATTGTTACCGTTTAAGAATTACATTTTAAATAGATTGCTCTAGGTTATAGCCGGAGAAGGCAATGGCACCCCACTCCAGTACTCTTGCCTGGAAAATCCCATGGACGGAGGAGCCTGGTGGGCTGCAGTCCATGGGGTCGCTAAGGTTCAGACATGACTGAGCGACTTCACTTTCACTTTTCTCTTTCATGCATTGGAGAAGGAAATGAATCCCAGGGACGGGGGAGCCTGGTGGGCTGCCGTCTATGGGGTCGCATAGAGTCGGACACGACTGAAGCGACTTAGCAGCAGCAGCAGGTTATAACCATCAACAATTAGTCATATGTAAAACATTTCTTTTGGATCATTAGACAATTTGGGAGCCTCTCTAAAGAAACTTTGTAATTCATTGGAAGTTCTTAGAGATTATAATAGCATTATCATTGCCTGTTGTATTCATTGTCAGTATACTTGTTTTTAATGGGACTTTTTCTGTATTCAAAGAAAAGCTCAATCATAGAGACTCCCTTGTTGACATTACTTTGGCACATCTAGCATATTACCTGCATAGCTTTTGCCATATGTTTTGTTCACTGACCTTCCCTGTCTGCCTTTTCTCCTCTCTCTACTCTCCGTCCTTACTTCAGCATGTGTCCTGAGAAGTTTTGATCAGAGTTCTAATCTCAGGATCCATAAATTTAAGCTTAAGATTTGTGCTTGAACTATATTAAAGCACAGAGTATATGAAAAAGCTAATGAGCATTTCAAAAAGCAATGAATGATAAAAATTGCCAATAAGCGGTTTTATCAGTCACAATCTCCCAAGGAAGACAGAAAGCATCTCACATATTCTCTGGTGTTTACAACAGAAGGAATTTTATATGGGAAAATTGTAACACAGGTAATGGAGGAGCAGAGAACCAAATAAGAGATGGTGAAATAATAGGAAGATTGGCAACAGGAAGTCATTACTACCACCCCTTGCAGCTGAAGAAACAGGGAGGTGCAACATTATTGCACAGAGTTACAAACATTGTTTTCAGGGGGGGCGGGGGGTGGGGGGGGTGGGGAAAGTGTTTCTTTTGGTTAGTTAAAAACAAGTACAATATGATTCAGTTCTGTTTCTTCTTTTTTCTCCCCCCCACCCCCCCTTAAAAGCACAGAAAGCCCTGTAAAAATTGCTGTTTTTGAAAGGAAGCTTCTCACGTTTTCTCGGAGGTGTCAGCCTGCACGTCAGTGCTAAAGGATAAAAGTATTTTTAAAAAGCCATAAAAATTGGAATAACATCACCTAGTTTTACATTTTTCTTAGTCTTTAAAAAGAGGGGAAGAACTTAAGGTGTAGCCAAAGTGGTCTAAGGAGTAATACCAATCAAATATATGCTAGTGTTTTTCCCTGCGGAAGAATTCTGACCTCCCACTCCAGGAGAATGTTCTTTGAAGGAACCTTTGTGCTATATCCTGTCCAAAGAGGAGCCTGGCAGGCTACAGTCTATGGGATTGCAAAGAGTTGGACACGACTGAGCAATTTTCACTTATTTTTTTAATGCTATATCTTGCCCAAAGATATAGGCTAATATTTGATTCTCAAAGAGATGGTGTATAAAATCTCTGCCACTCAGAGAAAGTGAAATATAGTTATTAAAGCAATATTCCTCTTTTCTGCAAGCATGAATAGGCAGCTTTCTGCTTCTGGAAATGATTATCTAACTCCAACTTGCCCGTGGGTGGATTAGCCTCGTTGATGAGTGTTGGTCAAGAAACAAGCTAATGACTTTGCTGAATTTACCAGTATTTGGATTTTTCTAAAAGAAGAAATCACAAAACCATAAGGTTAAACTGATTATCAAGTCTCTGTTTATTTCCTTGACTTTGAGAACTTCAGTCATTTTTAAAAACTCTTCCCTTTCTTTAATATCACTTAAAATTTCGGTTGAAAGAATTTAAAGGCAGATTTAAGAAGTAATGTCAAAGAGGACAGTGATAAAACATTTAGAAATAGAAGTTTGAAAAATGCAATATTATTTAATAGGATGAGCTTCAAACTTAAAAGGCTAAAATTCTATTTGTAATTCTGCCTCTATTCATGTGTATCATTAAGGATATATTCCTTAACCTTTCCATGTCTGTTCCTCCAGTCTCCATGTAGGATTGTAGTATTTCTGTTTGTTGAAGAAACTTGGCGTGAGGTTTGAATGAGTTCTGTAAAATTTGCTTTAACATAAAAGCCTCTCAGCCCCAAAATGCAGTAATACGCTTTGTTATGGTCTGAATGTTTGTGTCCTCCAAAAATTCGTGTGTTTGAGCTCTAATCTTCAGTGTGGCTGTGTTTGGAGTCTGTGGGGAGGTGATTAAGATGAAGTCGTACGAGTCAGGCCTCAGTCCAACAGAGTTGGCACCCTTATAAGGAGTGGGAAGAACACTGCACAGCACAAGGATGGCTGTCTACAGGGAGAATATTCCCACCCGAAACCAACCCCATCAGACCTTTATCTGGGATGTTTAGCCTCTGGAACTGTTGAAAAATAAGTCTTTTGTTTAAGTTACTTCATCTGTGGTATTTTTGTATGGCAGCCCACATAAATTAAGATACCCCTGACACTGTGATATCTTTAAATCCTACAAAACTTTTAAATCTTAATTCAAGAAATGACTCCTTAAAAAACCTGGTTTTAATACTTAAGAGTTACACTTGAAGGGTATTAATGCAGCATTGTAAATCAACTATAGTTCAATAAAATATATTTAAAAAAAAAGAAAGGAGTACTTAGGACCAGGCATTGTTTTGGGTGCATTTTGAAAAATGTATTTAATAATTTTATCCTCCCAAGAACTGTAGGTGGTAGTTATTTTTATCCTTATTTTACAGATAAGGCAACTAAGACTTACAGAAGGTTGTATAATTAGTTAAGTGATGGGAATGAGATTCAAACATAGTCCTTCTAAAGCTTTTAAATCATGCTCTAATTCCTTCTTTGTTTCTACTACTGTACTGAGCTCAGTAGAATGCCAGGCAGAGTGCAAAGACCAGAAAGTTAGTGAAGTGACTTAAGATTGTAGCACGATTGAATAATTAGAGAAGTGAAGATCAATATTGCTAACATTTTGCAGTCCATTTATAATCCTGTGTAAATGTTAACCACTGGCTTCCCTGGTAGCCTAGACAGTAAAGAATCCACCTGCAATATGGGAGACTTGGGTTGATCCCTGGGTTGGGAAGATCCCCTGGAGAAGGGCATGGCAATCCACTCCAGTATTCTTGCCTGGAGAATTCCATGAACAGAGGAGCCTGGCAGGCTACAGTCTATGGGGTCACAAAGAGTCTGACACGACTGAGTGACTTTCCCTTTCCAACTAACCATTAGTAATGAGAAACATCAGGTGTTGAATGAAATGAGTTTCATATGGAACCAACCTTAATCCACAAAATGAGCCTGATATTTAGAATCTCTGTTTTTGTCTCTCACAGAATGGAAGTAACAGCTGATAAGAAAGATGAACAGTACTGACATATGATTTACTGACCTATCCATTCCAGAAAACAAATTCTAAGGTACAAAGAAAATGAAGTTATCTTATGGCCAGTTACTTTTTCTCACTGTCAAATGATGGTACTTTTTGGTATTTTATGATAGCCACTGCCATACCTTTGTGGGTACCTGTCACTTTGAAAACTCTTTGTCAGGTGTGACGGTTGACTTTTCCCAAATTCCATTTTTGATTAATAGAATAAGCTTGTATATATAGGTGTTAATCTAAAAAGTTTGCTTTTTTTTTTCCCTCTCTCTCTTATTGACTTTGGATTGAATTCCCAGCTCCTTACCTTTGAGCTGTATAGCTAATCTTGGGCAAGGTACTTAATCCTTCTGAGCTCCCACTCCATCCCATTGGGAGTAATAGAATTACCTTCAGAGTCATTGTAAAGATTAAGAATGCTTGTGAAACACTTAATTATCACAAAGACAGGCACATATAATGGCCTAAAAAATGTTAGCTGATATCATTGTGAACTATGGTATTGACCATGCCTCTGATATGGGGAAAATAACATCAATTTTAGAGGATTATAAAATGGTACTTTTACTTTCTGAATATTTCTAAAACCTTGATTCAAGAAATGAGCTTCTAGTACTAATTTATTTTTTCATATACTCAGGAGACCTAAATTTAAAACCCTGCAGATAAATAAAATACAGTTGACCCTTGAATATGCAGGGGTTAGGGGTACTGATCCTCTATGCAGTGAAAAATCCCCTTATTATCTAGTAGTCAGCCCTCCGTGTATGTAGTTCCTCTGTATCTATAGTTCTGAATCCTTGGATAGTGTTGTACTGTAGTCTTTACTGTTAAAAAAACCATGTGTAAGTGCAATTCAAACTCATGTTGTTGAAATTAAGCATCAGTTGTAGTTCTTAATAGTTATTGGGATTGATAGAACTAAAAATGTTTCTAATGACAGTATATATGATTTTAAAAATATTGATGTATCTGACTGCATGCATGAAGTTCCATGAGAAGACTGTGTCATAGTGAGTACTTATCCTATTAATAAAAGGAGACAAGTCAGAAGAAATAAACAAGTATTAATAGATCTCTGTGCCTGAAATGACTAATGAGGAATGAAAGCAGTTCATGTTCCCAATTAAGATTCTGAATTGAAAAAAAAAGTTTTAATTATAGTAGTAGGATTTTTGGAATTAAATAATGAACATGTACAGTTCTAAAATACTATTGAGCATCTCTGTAGACATGAAGTGTGCTAGGTTACTGTGAATGCAATTTTAAGTAAGATAGAGTTCCTACCCTCAACCAGACACGGACAACAATAGAAAAAATCCCTATGTGTGTTATTTTTTTTATTGCTGCAGTTAACAAATTTCCATAAATTTAGTGGCTTAAAAGTGCATAAATGTATTAGCTTCAGTTCTATAGGTCAGAAATCTGATGGATCTTACTGGGTTAAAATCAAGGTGTCAATAATGCTGTGTTCCTTTCAAGCCATCCACATTCCTTGGCTCATAATCCTTTTCCTCCATCTTCAAAGCCAGCAGCAATGGGGGTCCAGTTCTTTTCATACCGACGTCTCTGAGGCTGCATAGCTGGAAACAGTTTTCTGATTTTAAGGACTCATGTGTTTGGATTGGGCCCACCTGAATAATCCTGGATGGTTATTTTAAATCCTTATCTAAGAAGTCCTCCGTTCAGTTCAGTTGCTCAGTCGTGTCGGACTCTTTGTGACCCCATGAATCGCAGCACGCCAGGCCTCCCTGTCTATCACCATCTCCCGGAGTTCACTCAAACTCATGTCCATTGAGTCAGTGATGCCATCCAGCCATCTCATCCTCTGTCGTCCCCTTCTCCTCTTGCCCCCAATCCCTCCCAGCATCAGGGTCTTTTCCAATGAGTCAACTCTTCGCATGAGGTGGCCAAAGTATTGGAGTTTCAGCTTCAGCATCAGTCCTTCCAATGAACACTCAGGACTGATCTCCTTTAGGATGAACTGGTTGGATCTCCTTGCAGTCCAAGGGACTCTCAAGACTCTTCTCCAACACTACAGTTCAAAAGCATCAATTCTTTGGCACTCAGCTTTCTTCACAGTCCAACTCTCATATCCATACATGACCACTGGAAAAAGCATAGCCTTGACTAGACGGACCTTTGTTGGCAAAGTAATGTCTCTGCTTTTGAATATGCTATCTAGGTTGGTCATAACTTTTCTTCCAAGGAGTAAGCGTCTTTTAATTTCATGGCTGCAGTCATCATCTGCAATGATTTTGGAGCGCCCCAAAATAGAGTCTGTCACCATTTCCCATCTATATCCCATGAAGTGATGGGACCAGATGACATGATCTTCGTTTTCTGAATGTTGAGCTTTAAGCCAACTTTTTCACTCTCCTCCGTCACTTTCCTCAAGAGGCTCTTTAGTTCTTCTTCGCTTTCTGCCATAAGGGTGGTGTCATCTGCGTATCTGAGGTTATTGATATTTCTCCCAGCAATCTTGATTCCAGATTGTGCTTCATCCAGCCCAGCTGTCTTGAGAGAGAATAAGACTGGAGGTAAAGAGACAGTCAAAAGGCTATTACTTTTGTTCAGGTATCTTCATATATAGTTCAATTAAGTTTTTGGCTTCTATGACTGAGTCATACCATCTGGGTTTCCCTGGTGGCTCAGAGGTTAAAGCATCTACCTGCAATGTGGGAGACCTGGGTTCGATCCCTGGGTCGGGAAGAACCCCTGAAGAAGGAAATGGCAACCCACTCCAGTATTCTTGCCTGGAGAATCCCAAGGATGGAGGAGCCTGGTGGGCTACAGTCCATGGGGTTGCAAAGAGTTAGACACAACTGAGTGACTTCATTTTCACTTTAATACCATCTGAGAGAGAAGACAACAGAAAGAAAGGCTTGAGAGATCTAAGATAATAATTGCAGGAGAGCCAGGTTCAATCCTGGGCTGGGAAGATCCCCTGGAGAAGGAAATGGCCACCCACTACAGTATTCTTGCCTGGAAAATCCCATGGACAGAGGAGCCTGGTGGGCTACACACCATGAGGTTGCAAAGAGTCAGACACGACTGAGCGACTAAGCACACAAGCACCCCTTCATAAACAAAGTAAAAGAAAAACCTTGTAGAGAACCTAAATTCTTAATTTCCTTCTCTGAAATTAGCCGTTTACCATCCGTAAGTAAGCAAAATAGTTGAGGTTGAATTGTTAGATTTTTCTGTTCTTAAGAGCAATCTTGTTTCCCCTTGGTGCATAATGTTGACTCCCCATATGTTTTGCCTTTCCCTGCCCTGTGGCTTTCTCTTCCATTGAATGATTTAAGGAGTCAGGGCATTGTAGAAATCTGTTCCAGTTTACTTTCTCTTTTCTTTGTTATGTTGTCATAATCGAGCCAGTTTCTGCCTTGCCAGGTAGTCCATTATTCACTTTAATGGATAGTATATAATTGTGACCACGGAAGGAGCTGGTTACTTCAAGATATCAAAAAACTTCAGGGGAGATGGTTGCTGATTAAGAGTGGAATTACGTGTAGATGTAGTATTTTTTTTTCCTTGTTATAATGTAGCAACTTGATGTTTTAGATAGCTAGGAATTCTAGTTATTTTGGAAGCTGTGTATATTCTTGGTCTGGTAGCTGAAAGGTAGCCTAACATGCACATGTATTCAAATATTTTCTCTTCACCAACTGGACTAATAGTTCTTACATGCACTGCTTAAGCTGTAAACTGTTTAAGAAGTAAATTATATCTTTTCATGAAGGAAGTATGCAGTAGGGAATCATTGTAATCTGAATTTAAATAATTTGCCTTTCCTTAAATAGATTTTGAGTTATAGTTTTAATATTTGTAATTGAAAAAATGGGGCATAGTCTATCTAGAGTAACTAAGAAGCATAGTTGCTATAAAGTTCAAAGTTGATTTATATTACTTTTTGGCTACATGGAGAGAATGGTGTTTATCAGGGTAGTCTGAGTTTCTATATAGCACAAGTTCATTGTAAATACTTACTTTGACTAGTAGTCACACTATGGATTCATTGATGACCACAAAGTTGTAGGATGGCATTAAAATTGAGTTATGTAGATGTGATTTTTGTCTTTAGGAACAATTAGATATTAGGGCACAGAGAACAAAGGTGTTAATGAAAATACTGTGCTTTGCCCAAATAAAATCGGTCTATAAAAATTTCTGTTGTTGATAGCATACTATAGTTAATGGGTTAAGTTGTCTCATAGTTTAGAAAGGTGTTAGTTAAAAGTTTTGTCTGTAAAATGTTGCAAAATCTAGAAATGGTTTCATTAGAGCTACTTACGAAAGATGAGAGATAATGGAACAGTGTAATGAGTAAGAGGAAAAGGAAAGGAGAAATTTATTAGCTTTTTGTTCTGTTTTATGCCTGCTCCTTCTGGAAAGTTGTTTCCTGGAACATGTCTTATGTTTCAAAAATTATTATTTTAATAGCCTATTGCAGGTATCAGAGGCAAATATCTTCATCAAAAATAAGTAATCTTTTTTCTTACCAATGAGTTATTTAGAAACTCTAAAACTTCCCAGCATAGAAACAGTCCAGACTGATGTCTTTCATTTCTTGTAGTTTATATCAACTAGAATAAAATTAGGAGAGGGTTTGAAATTAAAAGTACCTTTTTTTTTTTTTGTAGCTCTTTTCCCTTTAAAAAACACTGATATTTAATAGGAAAAGTCCAACAAGACTAGACTTTCTGCATTTCATCCAGATTAAACATAGTCTCAGCTGTTAGTTCAGTTCAGTCGCTCAGTTGTGCCCAACTCTTTGCAACCCCATGGACTGCAGCATGCCAGGCCTCCCTGTCCATCACCAACTCCCGGAGTTTACTCAAACTCATGTCCATTGACTCAGTGATGCCATCCAACCATCTCATCCTCTGTCGTCCCCTTCTCCTGCCTTCAATCTTTCCCAGCATCAGGGTCTTTTCAAATGAGTCAGTTCTTCACATCAAGTGGCCAGCCTACTGGAGCTTCAGCTTTAGCATCAGTCCTTAAAAATGAATGTTCAGAACTGATTTCCTATAGGATTGACTGATTGGATCTCCTTGCTGTCCAAGGGACTCTTAAGAGTCTTCTCCAGTACCACAGTTCAAAAGCATCAATTCTTTGGCCCTCAGCTTTCTTTATAGTCCAATTCTCACATCCATACATGACTACTGGAAAATCATAGCTTTGACTAGACAGACCTTTGTTGGCAAAGTAATGTCTCTGCTTTTTAATATGCTGTCTAGGTTGGTCATAACTTTTCTTCTAAGGAGCAAGTGTCTTTTAATTTCATGGCCGTGGTCACCATCTGCAGTAATTTTGGACATTACTAATTAATGGCAAAATCAAGGCTTGCCACAGTCTCTGAAGTTGAAATATGAACTTTTTCTTTTTTTGGATGACCTCTCTGTATTGCTAGGTCCAAAATATACAAGAAGCACAAGATCTGCATTAATCATTACGTTTAGGTATTTTAAGTCTAAAACCCTTGAGTACTTTTCAATCTTACCCTTAAATAATTTTTAAAATAATTTTCTTTTCAAATGTGCTTTTAGAAAACTGCAGAGTCTTATAGCTAGGGTATTAAAACTGAATGTTCAGGATTATAGTCCATTTCCAAGTACTTCCAATTCTCTCTGTAAAATTGGTAAGACACTACTTCATGGCCTTCTCATCCTGTATTTCTGATACTTATTAATCAATTATGATTGAAACAGAGTTGTCTAACATTCTGTGGTTTTTCAAATGAACTTCTATGAATTAATAAATCCTTATTTCTTATGATTTAAATATGCTTGTCAAACACTTCCAAAAACCAGTAGATGTTAGAGTGGTACTCAAGAGATTGTTCCTTTGTGGAGAACTCTTCTAAAGCAGCTGGCCTTGATTCTGTCTTCTCCGTTCCTTCTTAAATCAATTTTATTGAAATAAAATTTACCACGTGATGAATTAAGCCTAAGTGTACAATTACTGAGTTTTGAAAAGCATATAAATCTTTGTAATCACCATCACAGTCACATAGAATATTTTCATTGCTCCAAAAGTTCCCTTGTGCCTCTTTGCAGTTACGCTCTTTTCTGCTTCTAGCCACAGACTGTCATTAATCTGCTTCTGACATTACAGATTTGTTTTAAATTCTGTATTAAAAAGTATTTTTTAAAAAATTCTGATTATTTTATGTTTTTAAAAACTATTTGTGTGGATTACTTTGGTCTAGGATTTCAGGGGTTTCCAAATTAAAATAGTTTTCCTTCTGCTATGTATATTTGTCCTGTCAGCTCTGAGGTTTCCTAAGAAATTTACAGATAAGAAGACTGAGACACAGATATAGAGACCCAGAGATAGTATAGGACAGTATGGATTCCTGCTTATTGAAAAAGGAGCTCAGTTGAAAATTTTATGAAGGGAATGAAAATATCTACTTTGATTTGACTGTATCTGTGCATTTTTGTATCAAATCAGTTCTTTTCTAGCACATTAAGTTGATGAATTTATGAAGAATGAAAATAAGGGTTTAGGATTTGTTTGAGTGCTGAGTCTCCCCCTACACACACTTTTTAAGTGACTAATTTAGTCACAAGGTTTCTGAAGTTCAGCTTTCTTATCTGAAAAATGAAAATTTAAATTGAGAGTTGTCATAGGAATTAAGAGAATTTATGAATGAACAGAAATCTGTCCAATTTGGGGAGCGATTGCACTGGTTGTTTTGTCTTATCTCGCTAGGTTCTTAAGTTTTAATTGAAGCACACGCTAGATGATCAGGTCAACTTTTAAATAAACCTCTTAAGGGAACGCAGAAAATGTTAAGACTCTTAAAATGACACGTACTATCTATTAGAGTGAAAATTTTCAAAGGGGAAAAAGAAGATTGAAATAAAGAGTAATCAATCTTTGATCCTGAGAAGAAAACAAAGGAAAAAATGACTTATAATTTGTTTTTTAAAATTGCATTTATTTCTGCACAAAATAAAACTACCATAGAATCTTTCATACAGAATCTCTCGATCCTAGAATCCTTTTAAATGAAGTCATTTTGGTATTATAAAAATTTGCCCCTCTTGTCCAGGTTTCAGGATAGACGTGTCCTCTTAAAAAATCTGGTTTATTGTTAGTAATAATAGGTTCTGAAGAATTTCCCTACTAAGGATTTTGGTAATTCATTTCTTGATTTAAAAACCTTTCAGTAAATCTAGGATTTAATATTAATTTTAGAATTAGGCAAATTAACCTTGAACTCTATGCATTATAGGAACTAAGTTATCAAGATGATAATTTCAGCCTCTTAAGTGATGAGTTTAGTCCACTCACACTGATTGTTGTTACTAATATGCCATATTTCATCACCTCTAAGATGCCATTAGTTATACACCATTATTTTACATAGCATTTTAAAAAATGATTAAACTATGATATAATGCTTTATCAAACAAAATTTTATTTTATCCTCATTGAAAATTTTCTTTAGATGTTTAAAAATTATATCTCATACATAAAGAGGAATACATAAGTGAAATGAATTTCTTAAGGTAACCTTAAACTTCTTAATATTCAGAGCCCAATTCCTGTGAATCATTTTTTGTACCTAGAGTTATGGAATCCATGTTTTTCTATACAGTGTCATCCTGTGTTTTTAGAAAATTTTCCACTATTGTCTCTGGAGTTTTCTTTCACGTTCTTGACACATGTTCTATACCTTTTGATGCTGGCACTTTCTTTTCTTTTTTTATTGAAATATTGTTGATTTACAATACTGTATTAGTTTCACGTATACAGCGAATTGATTCAGTTATACATGCAATTTTTTTTATTCTTTTCTATTATAGGTTATTACAGGATACCAAATATAGATTTCTATACTGCAGTTGAATAAATCCTTGTTGTTTATCTTCTTGACATATGGTAGTGTATATCTGTTAATCTCATACTCCTAATTTATCCCTCCCCCATTCTGCTTTGGTAAAGTTTGTTTTCTATGTCTGTGAGTCTGTTTCTGTTTTGTAAACAATTTCATTTGTACCTTTTTTTAGATTCTGCATGTAAATGATATCATACAGTATTTTGTCTTTCTCTGACTTACTTCACTCAGTGTGATACTCTCTAGGTTGGCGCTTTCTTGAGTTTAGTGTCAGTGGAATGTCCATACAACAGAAGTACTCATATTTCTTCTTACAGTGAACATTCAGTGATTTGTTTAAGGAAATAGAGAGGTTGAAGTGGCAGACAGCCCATGAGGAGCAAGTCAGGCTCTTGCTTGGGCAATGCCAACGGTGTCACAGTTGTTGCCTTGCTGTGTGAAACCCCATTGAAGGCGGCCCGTTTTCATTGCACAGCTGTTAGCGTGTGAAAAAAGCCTTAGTACTGATGAAATGTACTATCTGTATTTATTTATTTGAGTGTTTCTAACAGCTTATTGAATTATAATTAAAAACATACAGTCCGCTCGCTTAGAGTGTATAGTTATTTTTAGTCTACCCAGAGAGCTGTACAGCCGTCACCCTAGTCATCACCACAACCATCACACCCCATAACCATTTCCCCCTCAATCTTTCCACTTCTAGGTAACCAATAGTATACTTCCTGAATGGATTTACCTACTCTGGACATTTCTCTAATAGAATCATATACTGTGTAATCTTAAGGGGAAAGGTTAGGTTATTGATTTGAGAGTTTCCATCAGAGCATCACTTTAGCTACATTCTGTAAGTTTGTTATGTTGCATCTTCATTTTCATTCATCTCAAAATATCTTCTCATTTCCCTTGTGATTTCTTCTTTGTTCCATGGATTATTTAGAAGTTTATTTAATTTCCATAAAGTTGTGAATCCCCAGATTTCCTTCTGTTTCTTATTCCATATTTTATTTTTTATGGTCAGAAAACACACTTTATTTTTTTTAATTGAAGGATAACTGCTTTACAATGTTACGTTAGTTTCTGCTGTACAACAACATGAATCAGCTATAAATGTACATATATCCCCACCCCCACCCCAATCTCACCCCTTTAGGTCGTCACCAAGCTGAACTCTCTGTGTTATATAGCAGCTTCCCACTAGCTCTCTGTTTTACACATGATAGTGTATAATGTCAATGCTACTTTCTCAATTTGCCTCACCCTGTCCTTCCCCTGGAGAAGGCAGCGGCACCCCACTCCAGTACTTTTGCCTGGAAAATCCCATGGATGGAGGAGCCTGGTAGGCTGCAGTCCATGGGGTCGCTAAGAATCAGACACGACTGAGTGACTTCACTTTCACTTTTCACTTTCATGCATTGGAGAAGGAAATGGCAACCCACTCCAGTGTTCTTGCCTTGAGAATCCCAGGGACGGGGGAGCCTGGTGGGCTGCCGTCTATAGGGTCACACAGAGTCGGACACGACTGAGGTGATTTAGCAGTAGCAGTCCTTCCCCTGCTGTGTCCACAAGTCCAGAGAATATATTTCCTGTGGTTTCAATCCTTCTACATTTATTGATTCTAGTTTTATGGCCTAGTTTGTGATGTCCTATGTTCCTTTTCTTCTGTTAACTCTCTGCTGCTTTCTTTTGCATTATGTGAATATTTTCTAGTGTAACCTTTCAATTCCTCTGATGATTATTTTCACTATTTTTTTTTTTTAAATTATTTTCTTACTGGGTGCTCTAGGGGTTACCATAGGTAACTTGCCAAAAGTAGTTAAGTAGTTAAGATTTACACTAAATTTCAGTGAAACATCAAAGTATTCTCAAATTTAGCTTTATTTCCTCCTCCCCTTCTGTGGTATTGTTATTTGTATTATAGCTATGTATGTTAAAAACCTAGTAGTGTGGTAATGATTACTTTCTGTAATTTTATGCAAAGAGAAGAATGGAAGCAAGTATATTTTTTATAGAATTTCTTATATTGAATCTTCTTTCTTACCACTTGCTGTCTTCCTTTATTTAAATTCAAGTAATTTTTGTTATCATTTCCTTACTCCAATGCAACTTTGCTCCTACTTACTTATTTTATGCTGTTATTGTTGAATATACTACTTTCCTAAATGTTAAAGGCTCAATAATACAACTATGTACATATTATATAACTGCTTTTTAAATAGTTAAGTGAAGACGTATGCATTTATACTATATTTTATAGCCACATAATTACCTTTACTGAAGTCCTTTGATTCTTCAATGTTGATTTGAATTACTTTTGGGGTCATATACTTTCAACCTGAATAGTTTCCTTTTTTATTTCTTGTAAGGCAGGTCTGCCAGCAGTGAATTCTTTCAATTTTTGTTTATCTGGGAATGTATTTATTTGTCTTCATTTTGAAAGATGATTTTACTGAATGTAAGATTCTTTTTTATTTGGCTGTGCTGCATGGCATGTGGAATCTTAGTTCCCTGACCAAGAAATTAACCTGTGCCCCAGAGTGAAAGCTCAATGTCCCAACCATTGAACTACCAGGGAAGTCCTCAGACTATCAGATTCTTGGTTGACATATATTTTTGGTTTCAGCACTTTGAATATGTCATTCCACTTTCTTTTAGCCTTCATTATTTCTGAGGAAAATCTGCTGTTAACCTTTTCGGTATTTCCTTGTGAGTGAGAAGTTGTTTTTCTCTTGCTGTTTTCAAGCTATTTACTGTTGATATGTCTTGTATATGTATGATATCTCTTAGTGCTTTCCTGCATGGAATATGTTGAGCTTCTTGGAAATGTAGATTGTTGTAGCCCAATTTGGGGAGTTTTTAGCCATTATTTCTTTGATTATATTTTCTCTTTGTTTCTCTACTTCTGTGAAAAAAGTTTTCTTCTTTCTTCTCATGTTGCTGTTTTTTATGCTTTTCCATTTTCTCGGAGACTGTTGATATGTATTCATTATTTTTTCTCTGTGTTCTTCAGGTTGTACAGTCTCTATCCATCTATATCCAAGTTTCCGATATTTCTTCTAATTTATATTATATTTACTAGTGAGTCTCCGGGATGAATTTTTCTTCTTGGTCATCGTACTTCTCAACTCCTAAATTTCCACTATTTAAAATAATTTTTATATCTTATTGATATTGTATATTTGACAGGCTATTCTCATTGTTTACTTAAAAAATAATTGTTTTTGGCTGAGCCTGGTCTGCGTTGCTTCGTGGGCTTTTCTCTGGTTTGGCACACAGGAGCTCCTCTTTGCTGCAGTGCGCTTCTCTGTGTTGTGGAGCACGGGCTCTGGGGTGCTTGGGCTCAGTAGTTACCTCCCAGCTCTCACGCATAGGCTCGGTCATTACAGTGCATGGGCTCAGTTGCTCCTCTGTGCCGTGTGGGATCTTTCCAGATCAGGAATCAAACCCATGTCTCCTGCTCTGGCAGGTGGATTTTTACCACTGAGCCACCAGGGAAGCCCAGCTTCCTTTACGTTTTAAAGCACTTTTTCCTTTAACTCTGTAGACGTATTTATAATAGTTGTTTCAAAGTCTTTACCTGTTAAGTCCAACATCTGAACATTGTTCAAAGGCAGTTTCTGTTGCTTGCTCTTTTTTCCTGTGTAGGGAGCATACTTTTCTGTTTCTTTGTATATCTTATATAATTTTTTGCCAAAAACTGCACATTTTTAAAATTAATTTTTTTGGAGTATAGTTGATTTACAGTGTTGTGTTTCTGCTGAATAGCAAAGTGAATCAATTTTACATATACATATATTTACTCTTTTTTAGATTTTCCCATATAGATCATTACAGAGTACTGAATAGAGTTCCCTGTGCTCAAGTCCTTGTCAGTTATCTATTTTATATGTAGTAAATATTGGACATTTTAGATAACACATTGTAGCAACTGAGGATATAAGTCCACCCCTAATTTTGACACATTCACTGAATTGGCTGTTGTTATTTGCTTGTTTATTTGTTTAGTGGCTTGATTAGACCATTGTAGTAAAGTCTTTTTTCCCTGTGGGCTTCTGTGGTGGCTCAGCAGTAAAGAATCCTTCTGCAGTGCAGGAGACCAGGTTCAGTCCCTGAGTCGGAGGATTCCCTGGAGAAGAAAATGGCAACCTACTCCAGTATTCTTGCCTAGGAAATCCCATGGACATGAAGAGGAGCCTGGTGGACTACAATCCATGGAGTCACAAAAGAGTTGGACATGACTTGGAGACTAAACAACAACAAAACCAATTTTCCCTGTAGTGTATAGCTATTGATACTGTTCCTCAGAAGTCAGTCTTTGACATGCACAGAATCATCCTAGGATATTGGTGGTTTTAGCAAGGCTCTCTTTGGCTCTTTTTTTCTCTGTTCTGTCAAACTGTCTCCCTCTATAGATATCATGTGTTAGCTTCTGCTATTTGCTCTGTTATCAGTAATGTCTGTAGCATAAATTCTTCCACAGGCCGATATGATTAAATTTGGGTCTCACTGCAGGGGTAATTTTGCAGCAGTCTTTGAGGTTGGTTTTTAAACCCAGGACTCTTCTTAGCTGCTTTTCCCCCTGGTTCTCCCTTGTAAAATTCTAGCTGTTCTATGGGTTAGCTTGTTACTCTCAAAGATTTACCAATGCCTTAATTGCTTACTACCAAAATCTCTATTAACCTCTGTAGTTCCCTCACTATTAACTTTCCCACACTGTGTTCCAAATAAAGTCACTTCCCTTGGGGAGCACTTTGGAGCTTTCTGTCTTCTTGTGTCCTGCCTTTACCCCAGGCTAAACCTCTGTCACTGCCCTGGAGCAGAGAGTGAAGATAGTGGTCCCTTTTCTTGTAATGATACTATTACTTGGTCTTCTGGGCTTCTTCTGTTGTGGAAACTTTAAATCTGTGAGCAAGCTGGAGCAAGGGTAGTTGGGATCCCAGCATTCTTGGCTTGCCTGCTGTGGTAGAACTTCATCCTATGAGTGGGAGTTGGGGCTGGCTGGAAGAAGTGAAGCCCAGAGCTCTCAGCTGCTCTTTCTTCTTACAGAGCTTCTGCATCACAGAAGTGGAAGTAGGAGAAATGCAGGTGGACTGTCCCACCTATTAGCATAATCCTCAGTTGGGATTTGGGAATAGAGGAAGCCCTACATTCTTGATTGCTCTCATCTGGAATAGACTTTCTGTCATGCTGAACACTACTGCGACTGTGGCTTGATAGTATCTAAAGTTTCTTACAACTTATTTACAAATTAAGGAAACAATACCTATTCGTAATCTGTATAATGTTAATCCAGTAATTTCTAATACTTATACTTATTAATTACTAATACTTATACAAAACTGTAGTAATATCAGGATACTGTAAAATGGCAAGAGTTGCAATAATTTTTTAAAATAGGGTTTTTATAGGTTATATATGTTATAGGCTAGTATAGAACATGCAGCAAACATTGAGCAGATATATTGTTCATTGTTTTTCATTATGCCTGTACAGCTGAAAATACTGAAAATATGTAACCATTTGTCCTTGGGCCTTATTGGATGTGGAATGCAGTGAAGTATTTTTTGAATCCAGTGTCTGTGATTGGTTCATAATAGCATTAAACCAGAAGGTTGCCTTTTATTGCTGTTACATGTTATCAAGTAGAAAAAGCCTTTAGGCATGAACTAGCAGAAGGTGAAACATGTAGTTTCATTAGTTCCAGAGACTTGATTACAGTGTATAATAGTTGCACACCTCACTGCTGAGTCACAAATCCTTGCTACTCTTAAACCTGTTACTCTTAAACTTTGGGGAAGATTATTTTGGATTATATATATGGGTTTGCTATAACCACAAGGGTCTTTATAATAAGGGAGCAGGAAGTGAAAGTTAGTGGCAAATGTGATGTGGGAAAGAGGTCATGAGCCAAGGAATGGAGGAGGGGTCTAGCAGCGGAACAGTGTAAGGAAGGATTCTTGTCTCAGAGCCTCTAGAAGACCAAAACCTTGAGTTTATTTAGCCCAGTGAGACTCATTTTAAATTTCTGACCTCCAGAACTATAGGAGAATAAGTATGTGTTGTTTAAAAATACTAATTTTATGATAATTTATTACAGAGACAATAGGAAACTAATAAAACAAGGAAGAAGCGACTTACCGTGACTGTGTGGTGAAGGTAGTCTAATGCTAAGGAAATCTTTGTATTCCCTGAGTTCTTTGATTTTTGTTTCAGGAACAAGCTGACTGGCTTTTTTTAAGTTTTAGGCATCTTCATAGAACTATATCCTAGCAGTTAGACTGCACTGAGATTATCTAATGCCACCTTTCTTCTTTTCTAAAAGTGAAATGAGAAGTAGATCAGAGCAGAAAAGTTTAAATTCATACAAATAATCCTATAGCTCATTATTATACATTACCACATCAGTGCTTTCCTTTTGTTCTGTGTTACTAATATGATTGCCTGCATTGTCTCCTCAAAAACAAGACTTAAAATTAACTGTTAAAGGCTAATAATTTCTACCATCACAGGCTTATCTAAGGCTCTTCCATTTTTAAGCAAATACAGGCTTCTTTCAGAAGTAAATGGATTTTAAAAGCACAATGAAAGGAATGTTCCCTTTAAATGATTAGCTAGTAAGTTTCACAAATACAATATTTTTTAAACTGATTAATGTTTAATGCAGTTTTTTTTATTTCCTGCTTAATTCTCAAATTATGTCATTGAGAAATTGAAGGATATTCAACATTGATATGAGAAAAAAATTATAAAAAGACTTATGCTTTTTTCTTATTTATAGGTAAATCCTCACTGAGACTACCTAATATAAGAAACAGGGAAAGGAAGGGTTTTTATTTTTAAGCTGTTTAGAGCATAAGTCATAATTTGTACGTAACTCAAATTTGAAAATTTGCTAATCTAGTCCAATGCCTTTATTTTACTCAGAAGAAACTAGTTCAGTGGTGTTAGTAACTTGTCCAAAAATCACACACCTAACCACTGGCAAAGAGAGCATTGTAATATAGGTCATCTCATGCACCAATTGTTATTGTATACCTGGCAACACTTAATTATGAAGTATTCATTCTGATGAACCAAATTTTCCAAGATTATCAGTGGCAGAGACTTCCCTGATGGTCCAGTGGCAAAAACTCTGTGTTCCCAATGCAGGGGGCCAGGGTTTAATCCCTGGTCAGGGAACTAGATCCCACACACTGTATTAAAGATCTTACACGTCACCATGAAGATCCTGTGTGCTGCACCTAAGACCTGGTGCAGCCAAACAAATAAATATTTTTAAAAAGATTACCAGTAGTAAAGGTGGAAGATTTAAAACCTTTTATAGGTAACTCCTGAATTCTTGAATATACAGCCACAGATCTGGGCTGTGGTCCATATGAGAACATCAAACTAGATCATTAAGATGCTTCTGTGATTTTGTGACTAGGAAGCTGTTCCTGTAAGTAACGATAGCAATATATACACACATTCCTGGGTGTCTCACAGTCTTAGATTAGGAACATGTATTTATGAAGAAGAGAATATATTTTTAAATTAAGCAACTAAAAGAAATCATATTGTCTCATTGCTATAGGGCAGTGGTTCTCAATAGGAGGTACTTTTGTCCCATCTTTCCCCACCCCAGGAGATACTTGGCAACGTTTGGTGCTATTTTCAGTTGTCAAATACTGGTTGGGGGCAACAGTGATACTAGCATCAGTGAGTGGAGGCCAAAGACGCTTCTCTTAATAAACATACTACAATGCACAGGACAGCCCCTACAGCAGAGAGTTATCTAGCCCAGAAGTCAGTAGTGCTGAAGTTAAAAAATCCTCCTGTAGGGCGTTATAACCAACACCAAGGGTAGTTTTAGAGAGAAAGAGAACAACATGATCATATTCATAAAAACTTCATTTTTGGAAGTACAAAATGCCCTGTAGCCTATCCTGTATCAACCAGGACTACTTAAAACCAAGTATTGGTGAAATAGATTCTAACTTTAAGATATACTTTTTTTCCAGTAATATATCTAGGAACAAAAGAATGGAAATATGGTTCTACTCAGGTTTTCTTAAAACAAATGTGGTTTCTGTATTTCAGTTGCAGAAGCTATTAACTAAGAAAATCAACTTTGATTTCTCGTGCTGTTTCTCTTTAACTTTTGGTATCAATCTTTATGTTACATAATTGAATTTGAAAGAATAATCTTTCTAGTTGTGGTTCAAAATTGTATCAACATGATGACTGAAATAGGAAAATCTATCTACCTGTTCTGTAGGAAGGCTTGTTGAATGAAAAAAGCGTTGTATTTTAGCACTAGAGTCACTCTTTCTTATGATTTTTTGGCGGGGTTTTGTTTTACTTCTTATCATAGAAAAATTACAGAACTACACAAGGTGAGGAAAACAATATAATTAACCCATGAACCTCAGTGTACCCATTATTCAGCTTCAGCGTATGAACATCTTGCCAGTCTTGTTATATCTTTCCCTCCCTCTACTTGCTCCTTTCTCAGAATTATTTTAAATCAAGTCACAAGCTTGATTTATATATTATTCCACCTATAAATACTTTGTTAGTTCTGTTTTTAAATGAAGTCAGAGAAGGTATTATCTTGTGGGTAGGCCATGGGGGATGTGGGATTATAGCAAGTCTTTGAAATGGAGGCTTGTTACAAATAAGTGGATAATCCAAAGCCTTCTAGATAGTAGAAGCTCTATTAAATATTTGTTGAATTGAAAAATCTATTGTTATATGAAGTAATATTGTAATTTTAACATGCCACAAAGACAATTTACTCATCTTTTAAAATAGTTTTTATGCCACTTTTTAACTTTAGCCTGGCTCCCATTGCTGCCCCTCTCTTTCCTCTTGGCGTTTTACTAATCCATATATTTTCTTTTGGCCCTTTCTTAAGTATATACTCATGACACTGAACTCTTGGAAATCAGTTACTGCTTTTGTTCCTCCCTTTAATATTTGGACTTTTAAAATTTCTTAAAGCTAGTGAAATGTGTTTTAAGCAAGAGAGTAACATGAAAAGATTAGCACTTTCGAAAGATAATTTTGGTTATGTTGTGGAGGGTAGATAGGAGGCAGGGAGAACTTGATTGGTGCGTTTCATCCTTGGAAATAAAGAGACAGATGGATTTAACAGCTATTTAAGAGCTGGAACCCACAGTCTTTGGTGATTGAAGGAAGGAAGGTGGGAGGAAGGAGTTAAAAATGATGGCCAAGTTTTTAATTTCAACAGCTAATGATAGTACCATTTTCTGAGAGAAGCTCAGGGAGAGAGCAGACTCATGGGGAAAACATTCTTCTGTGTGATTTCCTAGTTTGATGAGTGGGGCGGGGGAAGAATCTTCTCTTGACTCTCAGTATGGTGTTCCAGTGAAACAAGAAATGTTTTACTTGAGCAGTGCTGTGATTTCATTCATAGTTTTAAACTAGTTTATGAGAAGAAAATCCATTGGGCTGCTTGTACTCCCATTTCTTCATGATATACAAGTTTTGTATAGTCATTATCTAGACCAGCATTTGTTATCTGACAGTCACAGACCAGACGTGGTAGACAAGGGAAATAACAATCAAAGCACAAGATATAAGGGAGTCCTTCAACCCCCAACTCATCCTTTACTGTGGTCTGTTATAACTTAGAGGCCACTAGATTTTTGGTTTAATTTGGTGATAGAGCCCAAGTCCTGAGGAAAAGTGACTCCAGATTACCCTTTTTCCATGTACCTCTAAGCTTACTTTCTTAGAAACAATACTGTTCCATTGTAGAATTTTCTTAAGTGATCAGTGCAAAGATAGCCTTCCTAAGAGGTCAATGCAAAGAAATGAGGAAAACAATATAATGGGAAAGACTAGAGATCTCTTCAAGAAAATTAGAGATACCAGGGAACATTTCAGGCCAAGATGGGCACAATAAAGGACAGAAACAGTATGGACCTAACAGAAGCAGAAGATATTAAGAAGAGGTGGAAAGAATACACAGAAGAACTATATAAAAAAGATCTTCATGACCCAGATAACCATGATGGTGTGATCACTCACCTAGAGCCAGACATCCTGGCGTGTGAAGTCAAGTGGGCCTTAGAAGCATCACTACGAACAAAGCTAGTAGAGGTGATGGAATTCCAGCTGAGCTATTTCAAATCCTAAAAGATGATGCTATGAACATGCTGTACTCAGTATGCCATCAAATTTGGAAAACTAAGCAGTGGCCACAGGACTGGAAAAGGTCAGTTTTCAGTCCAGTCCCAAAGAAAGGCAATACCAAAGAATATCCAACCTACCGCACAATTGCAGTCATTTTACATGCCAGCAAAGTAATGCTCAAAATTCTCCAAGCTAGGCTTTAATAGTACGTGAACTGAGAACTTTTAGATGTTCAAGCTGCTATTAGAAAAGGCAGAGGAACCAGAGATCAAATTGCCAACATCTGTTGGATCATAGAAAAAGCAAGAGAATTCCAGAAAAACCTTTAACTGTGTGTATCACAACAAACTGTGGAAAGTTCTTAAAGAGATGGAAATACCAGACCACCTTACCTGCCTTCTGAGAAATCTGTATGCAGGTCAGGAAGCAACAGTTAGAACTGGACATGGAACAACAAACTGGTTCCAAATAGGGAAAGGAGTACGTCAAGGCTGTATATTGTCACCCTGCTTATTTAATTTATATACAGAGTACATCATGCGAAATGCAGGGTGGATGAAGAACAAGGTGGAACCAAGATGGCCAGGAAAAATATCAGTTACCTTAGATATGCAGATGATGCCACCCTTATGGCAAAAAGTGAAGAGGACCTAAAGAGCCTCTTGATGAGGGTAAAAGAAGAGAGTGAAAAAGCTGGCTTAAAACTCAGTATTCAAAAAATGAAGTTCATGGCATCCAGACCCATCATAGATGAGGAAAAAATGGAAACAGTGACAGTTTGCTTATTGAAAAGTCTTGGGCTCCAAAATCACTGCAGAAGGTGACTGCAGCCATGAAATTAAAAGACGCTTGCTCCTTGGAAGAAAAGCTATGACAAACATAGACAGCGTGTTAAAAAGCAGAGACATCATTTGCTGACACAGGTCCATATAATCAAGCTATGGTTTTTCCAGATGTGAGAGCTGGACTATACAGAAGGCTGAGTGCCAAAGAATTGATGCTTTTGAACTGTGGTGTTGGAGAAGACTCTTGGAAGTCTCTTGGACAGCAAGGAAATCAAACCAGTCAATTCTAAAGGAAATCAATCCGAATATTCATTGAAAGGACTGGTGCTGAAGCTGAAGCTCCAATACTGGCACCTGATGGAAAGAGCCAACTCATTGGAAAAGACCCTGATGCTGGGAAAGATTGAGGGTGGGAGGAAAAGAGGGCGACAGAGGATGAGATGGTTGGATGGCATCATCAACTCAATGGACATGAGTTTGAGCAAACTCTGGGAGATAGTAAAGGATATGGAAGCCTGGCAGGCTACAGTCCATGGGGTTGCAAAGGGTTGGACACGACTTAGCGAGTGAATAGCAAATAGGCTGCAAAAAGGGAAAACTCCTTTTAACTCTCATCAGATTTTGGGAGTCACTTCCATGAGGGGAACTGGTGAATGTTACCAGGACTGCAGACTCCTTTCTGTAGTCCTTGGATCATGATTCTCTGTACTGTGTCCTGGAACCCTTCTTCACCACAGAATATACCCTAACCACACATTCACTGGGAGAAACTCAAAAATTGGCAATATGAAAGAATGCCATATCCCTTCTCAGTTCCCCCAAAAAAGTCCACTGTGAAGTGCTTGTAGAGGCGTAGCAGTACTTGAAGTAGTTTCCATTTGTAGAGTGCCTGGTACATTGTCACCTTCATACCATAACATAGTAGTGCTCAGTTGTGTCCGACTCTTAGCAATGCTGTGGACTGTAATCCACCAGGCTCCTCTGTCCATAGCGTTATCCTGGCAAGAATACTGTAGTGGATTGCCATTTCCCCCTCCAGGGGATCTTCCTGACCCAGGGTTCAAACCACCACTCTTGTGTCTTCTGCATTGGCAGGCAGATTCTTTATCACTGAGCCACCTGAGAAGCCAAATAAATGCCATTCTATTAATAGTAGCAGTCATATCATACTTGTTCCTTTATTCGTGTACTCCCAGATGTTCCTTTTTTTTATAAAAAAACCTTCTACCTATTTGTAAAAGTCTTAACTGAATTTCTACCTCTTCTGAGGAACCCAGTTTTACTTTTGTTTTCTTATTTAACTTTGCAAGGATGTGTGTGTAATTTCCCTTATTAGTTTTTAAGTCCCTTATATGTAGGACTCATGCTTTATTTGTATCTTGACTGGTGGTTAGCAAGACCAGGAACACCAGAGATTATTATTCTATTGTAGCTGTCTAACCATGAGCCAACATCCTTTGGTAGCACATATGGGACTAGTCCTTGAATTTTAAAGAGAAAAAGATAAATAATCAAAAATCCAGTGAACTTAGAAATGTTTGTGACTGGGGTGTCTCTCATGGACCTTCCTTCCACTAAGGCAAACCTGAGTAGTTTGTAGCCTATAGTTCTACAGAAAAGTGTGAAGGGAATTCCCAGTCATAAAAAAAGAAACAGTAATTCAATTGGTTTGGTTTTTTTGCTGAATGCACTTTAAGCATAATCAATATCCACCCTAAGTACTTCATTGAATAGTTTAAATGAAACCAATGCATTGCACGTATTCCGCCTTGGCTAGAGGATGTCAATGTGTAGGTTGTTTTCAAGTTGGATTTTATTACCTGACAGAGGTACACCATCTGGGTGCATGTTCTGTGGAACTTCCAGATATTTTGAAGAATCAAGTTATGGTCTTTAATTCCCTCCCCTTCCTTCACTCCTACCCTCATGTCCAGGACAAGTGTGATTTGCTATTTATTTTAGAATATTATTTAAGACACAAATAATAAAATCAAAACCTAGTGGCTCCTTGAAGGAGTGTGCTTTGGACTCAGATATGAAGTTGCCACATGCCACTTGTTTGGGTCGGTCTTTGGCATCTGAGAGGCTTTTCCACATACTGTGTGAACACTCTCTTCCTAGGAGAGTTTGGTCAGTTGGAACAGTGTTGGGATTTCTAGCTTATTTCCTGCTGAGGGAAAAATATGTCAAGTTAAACATTGCAGGATAAATGGAGGCTTTGAGGGGCAGGACATTGTGGGGAGCTATTGTATCCAAAGTGTTACTCTGCTTTCTGAAAGTAAAGGAGAGAGCAGAGATCATACCAAGAAAACACAAGAGTGGAGTGAGGTGGAGAACACAATGTAAGTACCTAAAATCAGATGCATATGGGAAGGACCTTCTTCATGAAGAACTGCAAATTTTTTTTTTTTAAGTAATATTGCTTCTTTCTTAAAAAAAAATACTTTGCCTTTTTGGTTTTAAAAGCAGGTTAAATAGAAGTTTATTATAAAGTCTAGAACCATAGGCATTGTTGAAATTTACCAGCCCCCCAAGAGTCAATAGCTAATTACTCTACATTTTTGGCTGTTCCACATAATTAACTCTGCTGCTTGATCTAAGGGAAGCGGGGGAAGACCAGGCACTGCTGGATGATGTTAGGTCCGTGTTTAACCCTTCATGTTGTGCTACAGGACTCAAGAACCCGTTTAGTTGGATCTGTGAGGGGGTTTACATTTTGTAAGGTATTTTTTTCTACTCCCTCTTAAGAATGAAAATGAAAAGAGCACGCCTAATTCAGGAGTAGGGTGGGGGTGCAGGGTGGGGAGGAAAGGGGATTGCTTGCTCTGAATATGACTAAAAGGAAAGTACGTAGGCTTTTGTTCATTTTCATTTTTTCAGATCTTATCAAATTAATACTGTCAAATTTGAAAAAATGTGGCTCTGTTTTCTTAATTGATCTCTTAGAAGCAGGTGTCTTATGCAGATAATAATTGTGGTTTTTAAAAGCTAATGTGTAATTTATTTACTTAAAATCAGGCTGTCTTGTAGCATAATTTTCCTGAGCAATTTATTGAAGGTAAGTGCACTTTTTAACTGGCTACATATAATTTTAGGAGAGGTTAAAGAATAGATTTAAATAAGCTGGCTGCCTGTTGGCAGGTCTGAGAAGGGCAGAAAGTCCTACAAAGCAGTTATCGAGGGGGTTAGATCTCTGGATGTCTTTGGCTGTCAGGAAAAGCCTCTGCACACCCAACAGCTCCCATAAATGTTAATGTGGCGCTGTGCAAGGAACCAGTGCTGGGGAAGCCTGTGTCTGAGTAGGCGTGGGTGTATATGAGAGGGCTGCTGGGCAGTCTGTCTCTGGCTGAAGTAGACTGCAGAGAGGCTTTGCCTTTCCCGAGTACTGGTGTGGGGAATTCCTGCTACCCACTGGATTTGGGGAAATTCCTAAACCCTGATATATTTTCAGCTCTAAAGTGATAATGGCCTTGCCAGAGTGAGGAGCAAAAAGCACGTAGGAATTGATTTTAAAACATAAATCAGCCAGTTCCTGGTGTATGGCTTTCACTTGCTTGAAAGAGCTCTTCAAGCTGACAGTCTTGCTATTGTCAAGGGAGTTGGGATTCCACACAGTTCAGGGATTGCCCTTCCTTTCCTTTCCCCTGGGCTCCTCCTGCCTGTGGATATTCAGCGCGCAGATGTAGTTTATTGATCCAGCAGCAGAGTCTCCCCAGTTTCCATGTGTACACTCAGTCACTGAAGCCAATGGTGATGGTGGCTGCTCCACACAAGCCCGGCAGTGCTGCTGCCAGCGCTCTCCCGTACCTTGGTGTCTCTGCAGCGAGGTTAGTGGCAGTGTCTTTACTGAAGCGACAGCTTTCTTTTTCTCTTTCTCTGCTTCCACCCATCTCCCTACCTCCTGCCACCCCCTGCCGCTTAGGTTCATAAATTTGCATGGTTTGCAAGGATCAGATATGTATTTTACAAATACATTTTTGAGTTTTTAAAACAGTGCATTACAGAAATATATACCAGTGTCCAAAAACATTCTCTGATTGTGACAATTAGTGGAAGGTTAAGGAAACAGAATATAAAATAGGTTATATTCTAAGAAGTTACACTTGTTGAGTAGGCATTTGTCTGACGAAATGAGCTTCCTCTGTGTATTGGCATATATTCCAGAATTGCAATGATTTTCATGTTTTAATGTTTATGTGATATTCTTTTGGCTCGTTTCATGGAAATAAGTTCTCATTTTATCTCTGACCCTTGTCTGATTACAAGTAAGCTCCTACAAAGGCAGCACTTTTTACCTTAGTTTAATTTGTTTTTAAAAAAAAATTATTTGCCTAGCCACTTATTTTAATTTTAGTGTTAGTTATCTAATAGTAGAAGTGATTGAAGGAATCTTTTTGGAAAGGAGTTTTTTTTTTTTTTTTTTTTTTTTTTTTGATAGAAATTAAAGGATTGTTGGGCTTCTCGGTCACTCAGACAGTAAAGAATCCACCTGCAATGTGGGAGACCTGGGTTCAGTCCCTGAGTTGGAAAGATCCCCTGGAGAAGGAAATGGCAACCCACTCCAGTCTTCTTGCCTGGAGAATCCCTGGTGGGCTGCAGTCCATGGGGTCGCAAAGAATCAGACACAACTGAGCGTATAATCACACACAAAGCACGAAGGGTTGTTGCTCAGCAACTCTTAATTAATAGATGTTTATTGAATATATACTATGGGAACATATTGAGCACTGTATAGATTCTAAGGAAGAATAATATGTCCTTGGCTGCAAGGTGTTTCTTACCAACTCGAGGTGATTAAAGTTGCCCATGGAACAGTAAGTGAACAAGACTCTTTTAAATAAGATATTAAGCTATGCAGTCGAAGTTCAAGAATAGAATGGTACATAATGAACTGATTGACCATAGAAATATTTTCATTAGACATGAGATTAGTGTTCAGAGATGTGCCTAAATAGTTAATATTGCTATTGCTATTGCTAAGTCACTTTAGTCGTGTCTGACTCTGTGTGACCCCATAGACGGCAGCCCACCAGGCTTCCCCATCCCTGGGATTCTCCAGGCAAGAACACTGGAGTGGGTTGCCATTTCCTAGTAGTTAATATAGTTCAGGATAGCTGTTGGTGGAATTCTGGCTAGGTTTACACACACACATATATATATCCATTTTATGTTGTGTTTGAACATTCCAGCATTGACTGAGCATTCTTTTTGCTACCTTTAAACAAGTCACATATAGTAGAAAGAGAGGAGTTTTTATAATCAGATGCACCTGATTTCAAATCCTAGCTGTGCTGCTTGCTGTATAACTTACGTACACCTCCGTTTTCTCATCGGAAGAATTAGGATAATGGTTACTGATTCACAGATTTGTTGGGATTAAATTATTTTGAAACACATTAACATTGTTTCTCCAGTTTTCTCGCTAAATTCAGTCCTCCTGGAAACATGCGAACATTGGTAGAAAATGTGAGTTTGAGGTTTTAGGCACTTGTCCCTGTCCAGACCATCGAATCAGTGATCTCCTACCCTCTACGTCTGTACATTCTGAACTTCAAATAGCAAAATAACTAAGGAAATTTACATAGAGAGAGCGAAAGATTTTTCAAGGACCACATTTTAACCTCAAACTTAGAAGGATAATCTTTCCATCAGCTTAATAATGTAATATAAAATGATTTTAATATTAAGCCAAACAAAGCATTATTTGAAGGACAAACCTGCTGCCCCTGGCACCTTGTAAAATAATATATCTTGCTGGATCCAGCTGAAGTCCCACCTCCAAGAAGCCTTCTTTGATCAATAATAATTGATAAAATAATTACTGCCTACAATAATCTTGATGCACGGAAAATTCAACTTCTCTCGGTTATTTAAATTCCATTGAGTTTCCTCTCATTTGGCACCTAAGCATTGTTATAAACCAGTCTGTTTTATGATTGTATCGAGCCTTGGTAGTTAGATTGTTACCTCTTAGACATCACAGACCTTTTCTTATTGTTTATTTTCTTCACAGTATGTCTACGTAATAGGTACTGAACTGATACCTTTTACTGAAGGAAAATGATAACAGTTGTCAGGAAACAAGGACATAGTCTCTTCTGTATTTTAGTCTGTGGAAGGAATTCTGGCCTGTTCATTTAGTAGATATCAAAGCCATTACCTAAACAAGTAGTTGTTGACTCTGAGTATATGACTCCAGCTGGTTAAACAGCTCAGTGATAATGTAGCATCAAAATGATGGGATTATAGTGAAAACACAAAGGTAGTAGGCTGTATAAGTAGTTGCACATACAAACTACTGATGAGTAAATTTCATCTGCTGCTGCTGAGTCGCTTCAGTCGTGTCTGACTCTGACGACCCCATAGACGGCAGCCCACCAGGCTCCCCTGTCCAATCTATTTAGAAATGTTACACCATACCATATTGCTAAAGGATAGGTAAAGAAGTATGTTTAAAAAAATCATTTTTTTAATTTTGCATTGTCACCTAGTTGTACATCATGAGTAATAGACTCAGCAGAGTGTTTGCCTGCTAGTCTATAACATCCCCTGTTTTAAAAGCTGCAACAGTGGACCAGGTGCTTTGTTGGAATGAACCTCACATTTATTAAGTAAGGATGATTCAAGAGAGTAAGCATTGGGTATGTCTGAATTTCTTCCTCTGACTACAGTCTAGAATGGGGTTTGATGTCTTGAAGCCAGTTTGCTGTTTTCCTGAATCTTTTCTGTCTTGTTATCTATCTGTCTTCTTAAGTGGGAAAATAAGACCGTGCTTAGAGTCCTTGAGTGCTGTAACTGATTCATTTGTGCCTGTCTAGAATGATGACTGTGTCTACTCCTTGAGGCCTATAGTGAGTGAGTTTGGGGTATTAAATCAGTAAAAATTAGAAGTCAGGCTTGTAACTTCGCACATCTTTCTTTGGGTCCTCCCACTGATTATCTCTGTGTTCACTAATGGTCAGATACACTTTAGGGACCTTGAAACCTACCACCGTCGAGTGAGCAGAACTGACACACAGAGTAACTTGACCATTTCCAAAAATGAGATTGAATGGCTGGAAATTTTGGGAACAGGGTACTTAAGAGTATAATCTTAGCACAATAGGTAGTAAGATGTTTTAGATTTAAGTGATACTATGTAATTCACATTCTGTTGTTGGTAGTATGAATACCAGTTAATATGTAGCAAAGTCAGATGGCTGGAATTTGAGTGATTGCTGGTACAGTTTGTTATAATATGACCTTTCTCAAATGTCTATAACTTCTGTGGTGTTTGAACTGCATTAATTTTAGCTTGATGTCAAGTAAGTGTTGGAGCTATAAGAATTTATAGTGCTAGTTTTATATTATAGTCTAATCATCTTATTGAGCATCTCTCTCTGATTTTGTTTTATGGGGGAATTCCATTTCCATACTACATCCAGATAAAATGAGATTAAACCATGTTTGACACACAAGATTAGCTCTTCCCCTCATCCCTTCATTCAGATATAAGATTGGTGCAGTTCATCTCCAGGACTTCCAGCTTTCCCTGTCTCTTCCCCTTAACCCCTGTTGAGTCCTGTTCTTTCAAAATTCTCCATCAAATTTGCATCTAAGAAAAAGATAGACCATCAATACATTAATCTTTATGACCCTCCCGAACTTTGGAAATTATATTCATATCTCAAATCATGGCACTAAAGCAGTTACCCTCTTTTAAGAGCATTTCAGACTTCA
Source organism: Bubalus bubalis (assembly GCF_019923935.1). Classification (NCBI taxonomy): domain Eukaryota; kingdom Metazoa; phylum Chordata; class Mammalia; order Artiodactyla; family Bovidae; genus Bubalus; species Bubalus bubalis. The sequence goes on from NC_059160.1 coordinate 147,970,475, forward strand.
TTAAGCCATCTAACTCACACAAGTATGGAGTACTTGAAAAGAAATTTGAAGACCAGTGAGCATTCCTGATCAGAGATCCTCAAAAGGATTTTGGTTCCTCTTCTCACCACATGACCCACCAGCCACTTCTGATATAATTACTGTCTTTGGTTCTGGTTTGAACAGTAGCACCATTCAGGAGACTTTTTAGGAACATGTTCTGTACCATGCATTGTCATAGACCACTTAAACTGTAGACATGTACATCAGAATTCTGAGTTCTGTAGATCTTTCTTACCCTTTATAGCATTGCAGTTCAGCGTTTTGGTCTGGTTCTGGTGTACGTCTTCCATGTTGCAAAATTCAGCAAAGGAGAAAGAGGAAAAGACGTTCCCTGAATCTGTATCAATAGAATGAGATGGGCAATAATTTTTAGGCTAATTTTAGACTTTCCTGTTTTCATTACTTTCTATCCACCTTCTTCACCCTCATTTGGGGTGAGAGTGGGAGTAAGAAACACAGGAAGTTGTATGTGTTATATACTTCCCAGCAGCCTAAAACAAACATATAAAGATTGTTAACTGAATGAGATCTGAGGTGACTCGTATGTACTCTTCTTAGAAATTGTAATATTGAAAAGAAAGCTCTGCAAGATGATTCTGGTATGCTTTATTTTTGAATCCTGTTATTTTATAAGTGAATGGAGATGAAGTGTGGAGTTGAAATATCTCCTGTTAAATTGAATCTCTTTTTGCTTAATAAAATAATAACCCTGGCTATTCCTGGAATTCCCTAGTCCTTATTATTTATAAGTTTGTATCTAAGGAAGGCTGTGGCTATACAATAAAAGCTATTGTGCTCAGAAAGCTTTGATTGCAGAAGTACTTTTGTGAATAATGGTACTTCAGTTGAAATGTAATCTCTTGAGATCTCATATCCAGTATATAATTTAAATCATAATAGTGCTTTCATTTTGATTATAGAGAAATAAGAAACAAAGAAATATATTGTGGTTTGACAAAGATACATCAGAATTTTTGGAAGCATTTCAAAATCATGAGAGCCTTCCTGATTGGTATGTACTTAGTAGATATTCTTCAGAATGATTGATTCTCTCCAGAAGGAATCGAGTTCATATGATATACTACTGGTAGTCTTTGTAGATTGGAGGAGGGGGTTGAAATAATATTTTAAGAAAAATAATCTTTTCGTTGTTGAGGGGTAAGGAGTGATGGGGGTGGCACTTTTTTGTCTGTCACCCTGGTTATTCCCAACAATTTAAAATTAGTGATGGGTCTTAGGTCTTAAATTTCTTTATGTTATTAAATGACTATAATGTTTTAAAGTCAAATTTCAGTCTGTAAAGCTCAGCTGCTGGCTAGCTATTTTTGAAAGCGGTGCAAAAAGAGAATTTCCCTTTAATGTCATATATGGACTGCAAACTGTAATCATTGGTATTTATTATTTTCACTCCCTTTTGTTTTATTATTCTGTTCACCATATCATCTATATGCCTAGTCTAGCAGAAAAGGTATCAAAAGTTTTTTATGCTAATCTTTAGATGGATTCTCTTTAGAGGATGTCTTTCTATTTAAAACAATGCTAAAAACTATACCTTTTCTTTCTTTCTCTCTCTGTTTGAAGTTTCTGCCTAACTATATTGCCTATTAAGATAGGGGGAAAATTACTTTTGTTTTCATCAGGAAGCCTTTCAGCCAATTTGCTTTCCTATAGTTATTGAAGTGCCATGAATCACCAAGTACAACTAATCTGAATAATTACTGTTTGAGTGCAGATGATCTCTGCACATTTATGTAAGAATATGAGATTATATTAATTTATTTAAAAATTTCCCCTTCTGAACATGTTCTCTTCTATGTGGGAAATTTTTTTCTATGCTGAAAAGCAACAATCATTTTTAAATGACTTTATCCAGAAGAGATTGCTACCTCAGTTCCTTTTATCAAAAGGAACCATATTGTGTAGTAAAGAATGAAGCCTTTGAAATCAAGTTTGAATCCTGATTCTGTCACTTCCTAGCTGTGTGACCTTGGATAAAGTCATTCAGTGTTTCCATGTAAATATGGAAATAATGATAGTACCACCTCAGGAGTTTCTTTTGAAGATTAAATGACATCAATGCGTGTAAGATATAATGTATAACATGGTTAGAGCCCAACAGACGCTGGTGGCAATGATGATTCTGCTGCTTTTATGGCTTACTGCAATTATATGGCTAGGAACAACAGATTTTGAAACCACTCAAAAAGAAAATAACCAGCAAAAGGAACACCTATAAGAAAATTTTTATAGAAGCTCAGTAGTCTTAGGCCGCATGTTATATAGGTATACAGTCCTACATCCTTTTGTGGCCATGAGGGTTTAATTTATCAAAGAGAGATATACTGTTATCTATTGCTTTGTAAAAAGTCACTTAAAATTTAGTGACCTAAGACAACAACAGTTATTGTATTATTATTGCTCATGGTTTGGTGAGTTGATTGGATGTAGCAAGATGATAACTTGCTTGAGGTGTCCCGTGGCTATAGTCAAATGATGATGGGGTCTTCTTCGCACATGTCTGGCTGAGGCTGGCTGTTAGGTTGTACCTCAACTGGGGCTGTGATATGGAATATTTACATATGGGCTCTCTCTTTATATGGCCTAGAATTCCTCAGCACATGGTGGCTGGCTTCTGAGAGTGAATATCTCAAAGGGCCAGGTGGAAGCTCTGTTGCCTTTTATGACTTAGTTTCAGAAGTCATATATCATTACTTCTCCCATACTCACTGGTCCACCCAGATTGGAAGAATCATAGACCCTCCTCTTGGTGAAAAGAATGATGGCTTCATCATTTTATGAGAAAAACCTGCAGGATAGGGTATATTGTGGTGGTCATCTTTAATAAACACAATTTGCCGGTCTGCCCTCTGCCTGTAAGAATTCATATCCCACATGCAAAATACATTCAACTCCTCTATCAAGATCTCAATTCAGATTTTATTATAGCAGAAATTCCAAGTCTGGGATCTTATCAAGTCCAGGTGTGAATGAAGTGCCTCAGGTACAATTCCCTATATTCATCTCCTTGAGAACCATTCCTTCTTGATTTGAAGACCTGTGACTAAAGAGATAGGTTGTCTGGCCCACCCAATACATTGCAACATATAATGGCAGGACAAGTATAGGATAACCATGATAGATCCTCCCATTGGAAAAGAGGGAAAAACAAGCCATACATCGCAGTTACTGATTTGTAGCAGTTCTGGAGTCTGGCCAAACACGTATTGCCAATTCCTTGATTAGGCTCAATTTTTCTGTCTGTGGGATTGTTCGCTAAAATTCTTGGCTCTGCCCTCTGGGCTCTTGATTCTGCTGAGTCATCCTTGCTTTTGCATAAAAATTAGTCTCTCTCTTTCTTTTTTGTTTGCTGTTGAGTTGCCTTATAGAAGTTTGGGAGATCCAAAGCCTTCCTTCATTTAGTTTGTAACCTTTTCTATCCAAGTTGATAGTTTCTCCAAGCCAGTTTGTGGGCTTCTCATTAAATCAGTTTATAAACTCAGTTCATTAGTCAGTGAAAGTGAAGTCGCTCAGTCGTGTCCGACTCTTTGCGACCCCATGGACTGTAGCCTACCAGGCTCCTCTGTCCATGGGATTTTCCAGGCAATAGTACTGGAGTGGATTGCCATTTCCTTCTCCAGGGGATCTTCCCAAACAAGGGATTGAACCTGGGTCTCCCGCATTGTAGACAGACACTTTACCACCTGAGCCACCAGGGAAGTCCTCAAACTCTCACCAAAAATTTCTTCAAGATAAACCCTTTTCAACCTTGAGCTCCCTGTGAGACAAGACCCTTAAGATTCTTAGAAACCTTGTTGTTTAAAGGATAGTATCCAAGAGGTATGCCCTTATTGATAGCCTTTTTGTTTCTGTTTCAAAGGATCTCTAAGGCACTGAAGTGGGACTTTGGTTCCGGACCAGAAATTGAGGTCGGGTTTTGGTGGTGAGAGAACCGAATCCTAACCACTACACCAGTGGTCAGTGACAAGGCCCAGGCTCTTCAGCTTAGCAGAGAAGAATTCCCACAAAGATAGAAAGTAATCAAGTAAAGTGTTTATTGGGAAAAGAAAGAGTACAGTACGTGTGGTTAGACACATGGGCAGACTCAGAGAGAGAGTCGCACCCTCAGGGTGATTTGAATCACTTTTATGGGGCATTTTTTCTGGGTTTCCTTTGGCCAATCATTTTGATTTGCCTTGTTCGGAGTCCCTATTTGGTATACCTCAGTATTCTCCCATGTGTGCATGCTCATCTCAGTCAAGATGGATTCTAGTGAAGAGGCTTATGGGTAGTTGATATCACTTATTATTAGGTGGCACCCCCTACCTTTGTGATTCCAGGGAGCCTTTCTGTGCATGTGTAGTTGGGGATGTCTTTTTGCCTTCAAGAATGAGAAACATGTGGTCTTTTATCTCTTAGCTAGGCAGGGCCCAGCCTCTTCCATCATCCTGCTTTAATGGAGTTTCTACTATTACCATTTGCCTGCAATGCAGGGAGGCCTGGGTTCAATCCCTGGGTTGGGAAGATTCCCTGGAGGAGAGCATGGCAGCCCACTCCAGTATTCTTGCCTGAAGAATCCCCATGGACAGAGGAGCCTGGTGGGCTGTAGCCCATGGGGGTCGCAGAGAGTCGGACACAACTGAGTGACTAAGCACAGCACAACACTGCTATTATAGAGTTTCTGTCCATAGGGGAGAAACTGTTCAGCCTAGGGCCCATCTATCTCCTGCCTTTGCATCACCTTGAGTCTTACCAGTGTCTTAATGAAGGATCTTAAAGGTTCATTCTCAATTTTGTGTTTGACTAGAATCTATTTTTTAATTTGAGAATAGTTTGCCTTCTGTAGTTTTGAAATGAGAGAAAATTTTATTTTCAAACCCAGCAAATCCTGGGTTATTTGTATTTCTGCTAAATTTTGGGGGGAGAAAAAAGATAAATTAAAAAATAGTTTCTCTTTTCCACTTGTATTTTACTATAGATAGCTGCAAGAAGGTCGGTAGGATTTTAGAACTCTGCCCTAAAATCTCCTTAGCTAGAACATTGAGTTCATTAGGTATATTGCCTTTTTCCTACATTATTGCAGGTAACAATACTGTCAAAATTTCCACTATTACATGTATTTCCTCTAGCTTCGGATAAAATTTTCTTCATTTTCCTTTAGGCTTTCATCAGCAGTCTCCTTGAACCCAATCTGCCACCCTGTTTCAGAGTTAGTGCCACCTGTTTTAGATTTTTGATATAATAGCACCCCACCTCCAGGAATACTGACTTTAGATTGTCAAATAGAAGTTGTTTCATAATCCCTAGTAAAATGAGTAAATTTAGGAAAAATTTTCGCTAAAACTGCTTAAAAATTGAAAATGATAAGTAGGGGAATTGAGGTGTGGGGCAGATGAAATAAAATCAACCATAAGTTGGCAATTGTTGAATCTGCAAAGCAAATACATGGGGATTCATTATACAATATAGTTGCATATATTTAAAATTTCCCATAATTAAACCTTAAAGTAAAAATATTTGGGGAGTTCTTCAGAGGTAAGTTAAAACTTAAGAAGATTTTATTCTTAAAAAGATAGGTTGTAGTTTCATGGAAAACTCACTTGTATGAAATACTCAGTTTTCTGATAGTGCCAAGCAAATGAGACATTATTATCTCGTACTTTTGGTCACCTACAATTGTGCACTAAAATTTTTGTTCTCAATTCTTTTCTTTTTAAAAAAATTTTATGATTGCATTGTTTATCCACAAAAGCTACCTCATGATCTACTAACTGGATCTTGCCTGGCTTTATAACCAAAAAAGTTACTATGCTAGGTGATTTTCAAGCTTTTTTCCTAAAGTAGCCCTCACTACAGAGAGAGAAATACGCCCCCTCAGGATCCTAGGGGTATCTTTGGCAAATACAAAGTTTCTTTGAAATCCCATTTCCAAATTCCCATTTGAAGCTTACATACATTTTTTTATTCTATTGTGTACTAAATAGGGCTTCCCATTTGCGCTAGTGGTAAAGAATCCGCTGCCAATGCAGGCGTAACAAACACGGGTTTGATCCCTGGGTCAGGAAGATCCCCTGGAGGAGGGCATGGCAACCTACTCCAGTATTCTTGCCTGAAGAATCCCATGAAGAGAGGAGACTAGCAGGCTGCAGTCCATAGGGTCTCACAGAGTTGGACACGACTGAAGCGACTTAGCACACTTAGCACTTACGTACTAAGTAATGTATATCTTTTTGTATATAAGGTTCTTTGGTATCCAGAAGTAGAGCATTCCTATGAAACTTTGTAAGCAGAAATGGCATAAAATGAAGAAGCATTACCTTAGGACAGCTCATGGTAATGGATGCATAAAATAAATGAGATAAAGTGCAGATGCTCACAGACACAATTCAAAGCCCTGGTGGCTTGATGCTGAGATGCTGAGTGTGGTTCCCAGAAGGAGTTTGATGGTACTACTTTCATCGCTCAGGTTCTGCACTGCCCCTAACATGGCAAAACAAACACTGAACACTATTTTCATTTTTTGCCTTTTTTCATAAAAAGAAAAATCATCTTCAGGTTTCTTTTTTTTTTTTTCCAGGTTTCTTTTAGTTAGTGAAAGCAGGTACTAATGTAGGTTTTTCATAAAAGTGAAGTGAATAAAGTGAACTTGCAAAAAGTAGGGGAATATAAAAATGTTTTCTAGCATAACTCCAACAGAAATAAGCTCCAGGTAGTTGTGCCAAATTTTCCTCTAATACTAAGTAATACCTGGGCACACTGTTACTCATTCACCCCTCAGTCTGATCACAGATTCTGATGAATGGTTTTAAAAACATTGTGGTAAACAAAACTAACTTAGGAGCCTTCAGGAATCTGTTCTCCAGAGAACACTCATATCTTTGTATACAAATTTTAGGTGTTGGATTACATTTAAAACTGTTTCAGTAAGGGGAGAAGCCAAAGTTTAGCATGTTATCCTTAACCTGGGAGGTAGGAGTAGGTAGGGACCATATCTATAGGGCTTCCCTGGTGGCCAGATGGTGAAAAATTCACCTGCAGTGCAGGAGACCCAGGTTTCATACCTGAGTTGTGCAGATCCCCTGGAGAAGGGAATGGCTACCCACTCCCAGTATTCTTGCCTGGAGAATTCCATAAACAGAGGAGCCTGGCAGGCTACAGTCCATGGGGTCACAAAGAGTCAGACACAACTGAGTGACTAACCCTTTCACTTTCACTTTGAAAACTGTCCTTCACAAAATTTATAGTACTTTTAGTGTTATAATACAGTATCATCTGTTAAACTAGATAACTATTAATGTGTGATAGAAATTTAAAATGCTTTAAAAATATAGGTGATGAGGGGTTCAAATTAATTAAATAATTTTCTAGATAGTTAATATTAACTCAGTACTTTTAGTTTTTGTTGAAAGTGTTTTCAAAAGATCTATGTTGTTGATTTTATAGGTAAATAATGTGTTAAGATGACTCTTCTTGAATGATTTAATGCCAGGTAACTTTAGTGACACTTTGATGTACATTTATTTTTCATCTTCTAGGATTATGTTATAGAAGCTGTAGGATCAAAACGATTTCATGGAATTTTATAGTTAGGACCTTAAAACTCATCTCATCCAGTCCTCATGTCACAGATGGAGAAACTGAAGTTCAGAGAGGTGAGCGACTTGAGAGAGGTCACGATCTTAGCACTGGAGCTAACGTTAGAACTCTGGCCTTCTGACTTGTTCTTCCCACAGGCTCAACTTCCTTTTGAGAGGCTTGGGACTGACTCTGACCCACCGATTTCTTAGAAGATTATCTTTGGTAATTCTTTGCCAGTTTGTTTTCTTAAAAATGGCTACTTTACTCTAAAAGAAAATAGAAAACATACCTTGTTTTGTGAGCACTCTAGGTAGTTAGTTCAAAACCTTGGTTATGCATGTTTTCCACATTCATAAAAGGTTTCCTTTAAGAATACATATGTGGCCTTTGAGGAAATGTTCAGCTCAAAAATGGAAACTTCCACATTTGAGAAGAGGTCAGCCCGTTCTATCCTGAGGGCCATAAAGCATTTACTGATACAAATAGTTCTAGAGTCAGGCTCGTAGTGTATCCTGAAGATTTTCTTTGCCTCCTTTGAGACAACCATCTATCCTTGCGTTAGTAACTTCAGCATTTTCAGTGAGTCTGGCAAACATACAGGATAAACAAGACAAAGGCATTTTGTTAACCCCATTTCCATTTAAAAATATTTTTGTGGTAATTGGAATACAAATCAAGCTTGAGTTTTCTTCAAAAAGAAAGGTTTTATGAGTGACTCAAAGCTGGTCAGGGCTTCCGAATGATGTTTTAAAAGTCCTTTAGTGAAACTGTCAGGTACGTGTAAATGAGTCCTACAAATTTGTAGTTTCATCAGAAACTGAGTGAAGAAGGAAAATTATGGTAAAGGCAAATACTTATTAATAACTACTCTACGCTGTTGGATAGTCAGTGCTCTCAGAGTCTGCCCTCCTCCTCTGTATTCAGTCTGTATATATCTTCAAAATATTCAGCCTTTGTTTTTAAAAGCAAACAGAACATTGATTTCTTTGCATAATCTTTAAAGCTTTACTTTCTGTTTTGTGTTTTATGCCTTTATTTGAACATTAAAATAATATTTGTTTATATGTTTCGTCTAATTCTATAAATACCTATTAGAAGTGAGCAGGTAAATCTGTACAGTACTTTGTAGAAACATCACCACTCAAACTTACTTTGCAGTATTTATACCTCTCGTGTAATTGCGTTGAGTACCTTTTCAGTACAGCTTAATCAACATGGTTTAATCCCTGTACACCCTTCAGTTGATTGTACCAAAAGAAATATGTCTTATTTCACTTGTATTATTCATGACTCACTGTTTCTGTATTCTCTTATAATAATATCTTCCCCCCATTCTTCTTTGTGAGTTTTATTGTCAAAGAAGATAGACTCAAAATAGAATACTTTTCAGAAGCAAAATTAGGTGGGTTTTTCCATCTGGATAAACTGTTTTGTGTTATTGTGGAGGAGACTATAGCTCATAAAGTAGATGGTTGGTTATTTTTTTTCCCCTCTTGTGTGTTTGTTTTAGAAACCATTTCTTCACAGAATCAGCAGCAGTTCTAGTTTTTCCTGTGTTTTTTTTTCATCCATTTGGCTCTCATTTTCCCCTTCTGCTTGCCTATTGTAATACTCAGTGAGCCTAAGGAAACTGCAGAACTTTCATTTAATAATGCAGTAGTGGAAAGAATGAGCAAATATGAGCAAGTACTTACCTCAGAGAAACAAAAATCCAAACCCATGAATCAGAATTGTTCAATTTGTTCCTGAGTAGCATCCTCTACTATTCATTTATCTGTGCTTACTGGAAACTGTAAAGGGGGCTTGAGTTTGAAGACTTTTTTTTGGAGAATCTTAATATATATTCAATTCCTATCCTCCTAAATTTTTATAATAAATAACTTCAAACCTCCATTTTGTATACTTAGTATTTTATTATGAAAATTTTGAACTTTTACAAAAGTTGGCAGAATAGCTTTATGAATCCCATGTATACATTACCTAACGTCATCAGTTATAAGCCATATGGCCAATATTTCATCTTTACTGTCACTTTGTTCCCTTGCACACACACATGAATATTGGATTGTTTTATGCAAATCATCTACCATATCATTTTTTCAAAAATACTTTAATATAGTTCTCTGAGATGTAAGTATAGCCACGATACCATGATCACATCTAAAAATATCAACATATTTCCTTAATATCATCAGCGTGAAAATGGAAGTGTTAGTCACTCAGTTGTGTCTGACTCTTTGTGACCCCATGGACTGTAGCCTGCCAGACTCATCTGTCCATGGGATTTTCCAGGCAAGAATACTGGAGTGGGTTGCCATTTCTTTTTCCAGGGGATCTTCCTAACCCAGGGATCAAACCCAGGTCTCCTGCATTGGAGGCAGATTCTTTACTGTCTGAGCCACCAGGGAAGCCCTTAATATCAAGTAACTAGTAATTATTCAAATTTTCCTAATTGTCCCATACATGTTTTATTATAGTTGGTTCATTCAAAGCAGAATCCAAACCAGGGCCATACATTATATTCTCTTTTAATCTGTAGGGTCCTATTCTCTCACCTTTTTTTTTTTTAAGGAATGAAAATGAATATTTATTTAGAATGTGAAAAAAGCTCTTACTACTTATACATTTCAAAAGCCAACAAACACATATTCCAGGATAGTAACAAAAATTTTTATTAACTACCTGAAACACTTCTTTGGTACTTTTGGCACTGTGGTACTTTATTCTTATATTTTTTTGTCTTCATACTCTTTGATCATTTCTTCATATAATAAAAGATTTTTAAGGTAATTTTCTGTAGAAGGCAATAGTTAACTCAGGCTTTTCTCTAGTATGGTTAATTAAAATTTGTTTTTTATTGTTGAAAGTTTGGGTGCCAAAAAAGAACAAATTGACAAACAGATGCACTCTTGTTTGTAGTACTACTACAAATAAGAGTACAGTTAATTCTGTTTTGTGCTGTTTTCAGCAAAAATGATAAAAAGGTGTGGTGCATTATAATTGTATGCATGTGTTATCAAATATATTTCTGACAAATGAGAGTTTCATTTTGGCTAGGTGTGAATGAGAACTAGAATCTTTCACTTAAATTTTTCCCTGTCAATTATTTGTTGAGATGAATCAGATCATTTGTGCTATAGCAATTCCCTATAAAATTTACTAATCCTTGTGACATATTTTAATGTCTTTTAACATATTTTACTCTCTCCTGTATTTCTACATATTGTTAATTAAGTGTAGAAGTTTAAGCAGATTCTAGTTCAGTTTTTTTGGCAAGAATACATTACAAGTGATTCTGTATACTTCCTGTTGCATTACATCAGAGGGTACAATATTTATTTACCTTTCCTTTTGTTCAGATATAGTACCACAACCCCCAGTTTTCAGTTCAGTATTTTAAAGCAGTCTAAAAGCTTGATGTTGAAACCTTGCTTTAAATAAATCAATTTGGAACTTTTAAACATCACAAAACAAATTGTTTTTCTTTTGTAATTTTAGATATATAATGTTTTCTTTTGAAAAAGGATTCTGCTCAATTTTAATTCCCAGAATAGACTTCCTTAAATGAGAACTATAGGGTAAAAAAGCTACTTAATTAGATGAAAATTCTCTTAAGTTTGGTTTTGCTTCTTCATTCCACATATATTTATATATATAATAAATACCAAGACCCTGTAATGTGCCAGGCACTATAAAGGTGGCATGGTTCCTGCTTCCATGGAGTTTACAGAGTAATAAAGGAACAGATAGTAATCAAATAATTTCACAATTAAATATAAATTATAATTTTTCAGTGCTTAGAATAGAGATATGAAGAACTGTAAGAGAATTTATTAAGGGGATTTGATCTAGTCTGGTTTTCAAGGAGGTAGTGACTGAAGGAGATCTGCAGAAATGATCAGCTGAAGGAATACATTGGGATCTTTCTTTAAACAGAATAAACTGGGGTCTTTCTGTAAATGGACTGAATGAGGAAAGACCCTTTGCCCAAAGAGGAGAATGTAGAATTTAAGTAAGTGCAAAAGCAGTGTATACTGACTTATAGAAAACGAGGAGAAGTCTGGTATGAAATCAAGCCAGAGATATAGGTCGGCAATACATCATGAAGGGCTTTGCAGACAGCTATGTGGAGGTCTTGAGATCCTTAATTCATTCATATTTGCAGATATTATTTGAATGAGCATGTCTGATATGTATTAGGTACATTTCTCTTATTGCCAGGAACATATAGTTGAACCAGTCGTGAAGCTTGTGCTCCAGTAGTGGTGTAGGCAGAAGGGAAGGGGACAAAAATAAATCAATAAGATCATATAGTGAGAAGCACCAAGAATAAAATAAATCCAACTCTGTGTTCATGGTAACTATTGAGCTACTTTAAACTGAATAGAAAGAGAGGACCCATCTGAGTAGGGGATTTTAATGAAACCTGAATGACAAAAAGGAACCAATCCATGGAAATTTGTGGAAGGAACATTCTAGGCAGAGAAAAGAAATTGTGTAAGGCCGTAAGAGCAGAACATGGTTGGCGAGTTCAGGGAAATGTAAGAAATCATTGGGCTGGGATCTATGGAATAAAGATGACAGAGCTACAAAATAAGGTCAAAGAGGCATAGAGCTCCTGAAGTGAAGTGAAGTTGCTCAGTCGTGTCCGACTCTTTGTGACCCCATGGACTGTAGCCTACCAGGCTTCCCTGTCCATGGGATTTTTCAGGCAAGAGTATTGGAGTGGGTTGCCATTTCCTTCTCCAGGGAATCTTCCCGACCCAGGGATTGAACCCAAGTCTCCTGCATTGTAGGCAGACGTTTTACCCTCTGAGCCACCAGGGAAGTCTATATAGCTGTAAAGCCATATTACCAAACTAGTAAAATTCAAGTGGCCTTAGTTTTATGTGATAATGTTTTGCTAACATTAAATTAAATGGCCAACACAACCTGTGCGAGAGGGGAGTTTTGGGGAGAATGGATATCTATATATGTAGAGCTGAATCCCTTTGCTGTTCACCCGAAACTATCACAACATTATTGATTGGCTTTGTCCCAATGCAAAATAAAAAGTAAAAAAAAATTTAAATGACCAACATAAAAGATGATTATGGTACTCATGTTCACTGCTTGGATTCTTCTGAGTATGTCATACATACACTACTATGTGTGCTGTGATGTCTCAATTCTACCGTTTTTTCCTTCTTTTTGAAATTTTACAGGAGCTTTGTATAATCTATTATAGTCTCACTTACCTGCATAGAACTTTTCACTAACACAGTGTAAAACACAAATGCAGAAGTGAATTTCATAGCATCATTCTAGTTTATCTAGTCTGCATAGCACAGCTCTAGCGAGTGACATTTCCTTAGTAATTTATGTGGTTTCTTAAGTCCTTGAGAGACAATAGTTATTGTACTGCTTTTCACACATAGAAGCAGCATTTTCATACATTATTTGGATGCCTAGGTAAGTTTAAAAACCTGACTTTAGCCATAAATAAATATCATTACAAGGTGATTAATCTTGGAGTCAGCATGGGGTAGAGGGGAGACTCTGACAGAATTTAATAATTCCTCATTCACAACACAGTCAGCTGAAGTAAAACCTTAAAGACAATCTTGAGGAAGGTATTAGATCAGATCAGATCAGTCGCTCAGTCGTGTCCGACTCTTTGCGACCCCATGAATCGCAGCACGCCAGGCCTTCCTGTCCATCACCAACTCCCGGAGTTCACCCAGACCCACATCCATCGAGTCAGTGATGCCATCCAGCTATCTCATCCTCTGTTGTCCCCTTCTCCTCCTGCCCCCAATCCCTCCCAGCATCAGAGTCTTTTCCAATGAGTCAACTCTTCGCCTGAGGTGGCCAAAGTACTGGAGTTTCAGCTTTAGCATCATTCCTTCCAAAGAACACCCAGGACTGATCTTCAGAATGGACTGGTTGGATCTCCTTGTAGTCCAAGGGACTCTCAAGAGTCTTCTCCAACACCACAGTTCAAAAGCATCAATTCTTTGGCGCTCAGCCTTCTTCACAGTCCAACTCTCACATCCATACATGACCACAGGAAAAACCATAGCCTTGACTAGACGGACCTTTGTTGGCAAAGTAATGTCTCTGCTTTTCAATATGCTATCTAGATTGGTCATAACTTTCCTTCCAAGGAGTAAGCGTCTTTTAATTTCATGGCTGCAGTCACCATTTGTAGTGATTTTAGAGCCCAGAAAAATAAAGTCTGCCACTGTTTCCACTGTTTCCCCATCTATTTCCCATGAAGTGGTGGGACCAGATGCCATGATCTTTGTTTTCTGAATGTTGAGCTGTAAGCCAACTTTTTCACTCTCCACTTTCACTTTCATCAAGAGGCTTTTGAGTTCCTCTTCACTTTCTGCCATAAGGGTGGTGTCATCTGCGTATCTGAGGTTATTGAGATTTCTCCCAGCAAGCTTGATTCCAGCTTGTGTTTCTTCCAGTCCAGCGTTTCTCATGATGTACTCTGCATATAAGTTAAATAAACAGGGTGACAATATACAGCCTTGACGTACTCCTTTTCCTATTTGGAACCAGTCTGTTGTTCCATGTCCAGTTCTAACTGTTGCTTCCTGACCTGCATACAGGTTTCTCAAGAGGCAGATCAGGTGGTCTGGTATTCCCATCTCTTTCAGAATTTTCCACAGTTTATTATGATCCACACAGTCAGAGGCTTTGGCAGAGTCAATAAAGCAGAAATAGATGTTTTTCTGGAACTCTCTTTTTCCATGATCCAGTGGATGTTGGCAATTTGATCTCTGGTTCCTCTGCCTTTTCTAAAACCAGCTTGAACATCAGGAAGTTCACGGTTCACATATTGCTGAAGCCTGGCTTGGAGAATTTTGAGCATTACTTTACTAGTGTGTGAGATGAGTGCAATTGTGTGGTAGTTTGAGCATTTTTTGGCATTGCCTTTCTTTGGGATTGGAATGAAAACTGACCTTTTCCAGTCCTGTGGCCACTGCTGAGTTTTCCAAATTTGCTGGCATCTTGAGTGCAGCACTTTCACAGCATCATCTTTTCAGGATTTGGAATAGCTCAACTGGAATTCCATCACCTCCACTAGCTTTGTTCGTAGTGATGCTTTCTAAGGCCCACTTGACTTCACATTCCAGGATGTCTGGCTGTAGGTCAGTGATCACACCATCGTGATTATCTGGGTCGTGAAGATCTTTTTTGTACAGTTCTTCTGTGTATTCTTACCATCTCTTCTTAATATATTCTGCTTCTGTTAGGTCCATACCATTTCTGTCCTTTATCTAGCTCATCTTTGCATGAAATGTTCCTTTGGTATCTCTGATTTTCTTGAGAGATCCCTAGTCGTTCCCATTCTGTTGTTTTCCTCTATTTCTTTGCATTGATCGCTGAGGAAGGCTTTCTTATCTCTTCTTGCTATTCTTTGGAACTCTGCATTCAGATGTTTATATCTTTCCTTTTCTCCTTTGCTTTTCACTTCTCTTCTTTTCACAGCTATTTGTAAGGCCTCCCCAGACAGCCATTTTGCTTTTTTGCATTTCTTTTCCATGGGAATGGTCTTGATCCCTGTCTCCTGTACAATGTCACGAACCTCATTCCATAGTTCATCAGGCACTCTATCTATCAGATCTAGGCCCTTAAATCTATTTCTCACTTCCACTGTATAATCAAAAGGGATTTGATTTAGGTCATACCTGAATGGTTTAGTTGTTTTCCCTACTTTCTTCAATTTAAGTCTGAATTTGGCAATAAGGAGTTCATGGTCTGAGCCACAGTCAGCTCCTGGTCTTGTTTTTGCTGACTGTATAGAGCTTCTCCATCTTTGGCTGCAAAGAATATAATCAATCTGATTTTGGTGTTGACCATTTGGTGATGTCCATGTATAGAGTCTTCTCTTGTGTTGTTGGAAGAGGGTGTTTGTTACGACCAGTGCATTTAGGCCAAATGTGCTTTTACTGAAAAAAATTTTTTATATATACTCTTGGTGCTTGTCCTTGGAGCCAATAACTGTTAATGTAGCGTAAGTCAAGAAAACTAATAAAATTTGGTCAAATTAAATGAGTATTTTTTGGGGGGGGGTTATTTTTTATTAGAAAGGGAGGCTAGTTATCATGAAACAAAGCCCAAATTTTAACTAAATTCTAAATTGTTTATTGGAACAGTGAATCTAATGCTTTGATTTTTCTGCTTCCTTTTCCTTCTCCATATTTATACTATCTTTCTCCTCCCCATCTTTACCCTCCACCCACCCCCATCCCACACACAAACTTTCCTTAGAGAATTGACCTGGTACTGGATTTTTAATGTAAGTATTGACTGGCTGTCCTAAGGGATGGCCAACAGAAGATAGGATACAGGGAGTCTTCTCCCTTTTCTCACCCAGGAACATGTATTAGTCGTGAAATAACAAGGAGATCCAACCAGTCCATTCTAAAGGAGATCAGTCCTGATTGTTCTTTGGAAGGAATGATGCCAAAGCTGAAACTCCAGTACTTTGGCCACCTCACGCGAAGAGCTGACTCATTGGAAAAGACCCTGATGCTGGGAGGGATTGGAGGCAGGAGGAGAAGGGAACGACAGAGGATGAGATGGGTGGATGGCATCATGGACTCAATGGACGTGAGTTTGAGTGAACTCTGGGAGTTGGTGATGGACAGGGAGGCCTGGCGTGCTGCGATTCACAGGCTCACAAAGAGTCGGATATGACTGAGCGACTGAACTGAACTGCACATATAAATTACTATTCTGTTAATGTGTATTTATACATTATTGGTAAGATAAATTAATGAAATAGAAGAAAACTTAAAAAGCAGTCAATCATTGATTTCTGTCCAGATTCTGTTTACTTATTTAAACATCTAATTACTTTTCCAAATAGAAACAGTCACTTAGATACAAACTAGTCAATGAGCAACATGAAACAGGAAATTTTGTAGTCCTTTTTAGACACTTATTTTATTTTACTTAATGATAAATGATTTCTGTAAGAAATGCTTAGGAAGAGAATAACATTTAAAGAATAGATACATTTTACAACAACATATTATTATCACTAATGGATATTAGGTTTCTTTTGTCATTATATTTAGCAGTTGGCCAACCTTTTCTTCCTCCTGTTATCTCTGAAACTCAGCCAGATTCTCTTCTTTGATTCCTATGCAGAGCTCATTACCAGCCAAGTAAGAAAGGATTCAAGTAATGTTAGCCCTGAAATTAGATAAGTCTACTGTAGAAATTTTTTGTGAGATAGGAAGTCATGGACATCTGAAATAATAACCTCAAAAGGCTTATAGAATACCAAGAAAATATTTTACAGTTTTACACAAGAAGAAAGTTTCCCCCAAAATTTGTTAAATTTTCAGGTATATTCTTCATGTTCATGGGATAGACAACTGTTAGATAAAGGAAATAATAAGAATCTAATAACACACATTTTTAAGGTAATTTTTTAGAAGGAAGTATCCTTCTAGTACTTTGAGGAAGAGTTGGGATCCATTTATTTTGTGGAAAACGTTGAAAATTATAGAAAGTTTTGGCTTTATCCTTTGAGCAAAGAGAAGTGAATGAAAGTGTGTTGAAGAAGTGATGATACTAATGTCATCCAATCTTTATTTAGGGGGGAGTGACTAGTACACTCTGATGAATATATTAGAAGGATAGGTTCTATTGCAGGAGTAGTTAACAATAGCAAAAAATAATTTTAGTGTTTTTTGAGTGTCAGTGCTTTTATACATTAGGCCTTTGCTACTTACATCTGGATTTATAGATGCAGAAACTAAGGTTTTAGGTAGTTAAAAACAAAATCAAAACTTCAAAATCACAAAGCTAGTAAATTGGGGAGCTGAGATTCAAATTCATTTCTGACTTCAGGACCTGTGTACTTAACCTCTGGATTATATACCACTGTTGGTTAAAAAAAAAAAAAAAAAAAAAAAAAACAACTAAAAAGGAGTGAAAAGGGTGGTGGTAGTCTTGACGATACATGGAATTGACTGGGAGTAGGAAGTGCAGATTCTAAGATGACTGTGAGGTTTTAAGCCTGAGAGAATAACCAGAAGATTGGAGTTAATTAATCAAAATAGGAAACACTGGAGTGGAACAAGTTTGGGAACATATAGTTTAAGAAACTGTAGGTATATTTGACAGAGATATCTAGCAGTTGGAAATTTGGATCTGAAAACCAATATAGAAAGGACTCAAATTATTATGTTCACTGTGATAATAACTTGGAAGTTCTAAAAACAAAGGTTGAGCTCCTCATGCGTAGTGAAGTGTGACAAGACAAAGGCAAAGAACAGGCCTTAATGAGTATTTGGGGAACAGCTGAAAGAGCAATAGTCAATGCTACTGCTAAGTCACTTCAGTCGTGTCCAACTCGTTGCAACCCCACAGACAGTAGCCCGCCAGGCTCCCCCGTCCCTGGGATTCTCCAGGCTAGAACACTGGAGTGGGTTGCCATTTCCTTCTCCAATGCATGAAACGAAAAGTGAAAGTGAAGTCGCTCAGTCATGTCAGACTCTTCGCGACCCCATGGACTACAGCCTACCAGGCTCCTCCGTCCATGGGATTTTCCTGGCAAGAGTACTGGAGTGGGGTGTCATTGCCTTCTCCGAATAGTCAATGAAGGAGATAGAAATAATCGAAGACACAGCAGGGCAAGAAGTAAATTCAGGAATTCTTAAAGTTCAAAGAAAAGAATTTCAAGAGGGACGAGGTAGTCAGCAGTGTCAAATGTTTCCAAAAGGTATTAATATATGAGAACTGAGAAAAAGGCAATGGAAAATTTGGCAGTGAAAAAACTAGTTTGGGTAGAAAGTATTAATAGAATCAGTGAAGGTAAGAGTTTGTGGGGTGGGTGAATGAATGTAGTTCAGAAGAAGACATGTTTCAGTTTTGGGGAAGGAGCCAAAACTGAAGCAGTAAAGAGATTAACCTCGAAAAGAAATACAGATGCTTCTCTGGATACAGAATAAAAAAAAAAACTAATACAACATTGTAATTCAACTATACAATAGATAGATAGATAGAGGGGGAGGAAAGAGGGGTGGGAAGGAGATAGGGAGGGAGAAAGAAAGGAAGGAAAAATAAATTGAGAAGCTTTTCTGTGGTAACAAGAGAAATCTTGGAAATGAATTTCATAAGATCTTGACCTTGGTTAAGTCACTGAGAGGTATAGGAAGCAATCCTGAAAAGGTCTGTAGGGGAAAAGTCTGAGTATCTACTAGAAACATGTGAAAATATTTATTTACTGAGCAAACTTCATCCATCTGACGTTGGATAATATGAATTTGTATCAGTGTCAGTTAAGACAGTTGTATTACCTTTTTAAATAGTCCTTGCCTCCTCCTATGATAGAAGTTGATGAAGTGGATTTATCAGTAGCAGGGGTTGACAAAGTGGATCTAGGAGGTCAAGGAACCTGAGACACTAGAGAACATAATTAAAACAAGGTTTATCCTAAGAAGGGAAAAAAGTGAGGAGGATAGGCCTGAATATGCCAAGGGAGAATATTGAAAAAGACTGTAACTTCTTTTGGTTACACTCACTCATTAAGAGATCTCAAAGCTGTTCAGCACATGCTTTTAGTAACGGATTTAATGTACACTGTATTGGTCTCCTTTGTGAAGTCACACTTTGAATGAACCAAGATAGTTTAAACTCAAATCTTTTACTGCCAGTTTACTTAAACGAAAATGTGTAATTTATAATGTTGCCGTTCAGTTTTGTGGTGGTACTGGTTGTTTCTAGAAAAAGATTGTTGATGTTAAAGGAAGCTTCCACTGTAGCATCGATGAGCCAAAATAACATTTGTTAATATCTTGTTGATGTGTTCATGTATGTTTTTTGTTGAACTGAATTGGCATTGTTATGAGATAAGCATTTTCTTGTGCCTTTGTAGTTATGTAGGAGATGGTGAAGGACAGGGAAGCCTGGCGTTCTGCAATCCATGGGGTTGCAAAGAGTTGGACACGACTGAGCGACTGACCAACAACAAAAAACTATTCACTAGAGTCCATCCCTGAAGTTCCTTCTCCCCTTCACAACCTGTATTAACCCTTTGGGTAATAACCAATAGATTTGATCTTCTGAAAATCTATTAAATAAGATTTATACCAAAAGATCAGTGGAGCTTACTCAGATTATTTTTACAATTGGATTTTCTTTTCCTGACTAGGCAGCCATCCAATTCTGGATTGCTTTTCTTTCAACTAATGCATTTTAGAGCAGGAGGAAAGTTATCTTTCAAATTCAGTTTAGTTCTATAGAAAAGGCATACTGTTAATAAAAATGCATAAGTTGTCTTTGAGTTTATCGTTTAATGATTTCCTTTTATCTGTATTCAGAGACTGAGTAATGAGACTGTTTAAATATTTGAAAAATAAATTCCACATTAACCAACTTGTCTTGGAAGACAAATGATAATTTCTCAAGATAGCATGATTTTTTGGGGGGAAAGAATGTTACCAACAGACCTTACTTGCTTTTTCAGTCTAGTTTCGGTACCTATAGAATTCTGGAATATGTCTTTGCCTTCATTACAGATATAACCTGAAACATTCTTCTGTGTCTTCCTACATTTCAGGAGAAAAACAAATTTTACTCCGCCAAGCCAGTGTTCCTTATCATCTATGTTCTAGATACACTTGAAGGCAATGTGTATATATATATATCAGGAAATTATATTATCTCTTCACTTTAGATATGTATAGTGTTTTTTTAATCTGGAAAGTATAATGTTTTTAATTTGTAATTTCAGGATTTCTTATACTTCATTATCAATGTGAGGTGGGGACAGTGGGCAGAGCAAGAAACAAAAGAAAGAAAAGGAACCTCTGATCCAGTGACCAGAGAGAACAGAATTCTATAAAGAGATTTAAAGGTTAATACAGGTTGTGAAGGGGGAAAGGAATTTCGGGGATAGACTCTAATGAATAGTTTTTTGTTGTTGTTGGTCAGTTGCTCAGTTGTGTCTGACTCTTTGCAACCCCATGGACTGCAGCATGCCAGGCTTCCCCGTCCGTCACCATCTTCTAGAGCTTGCTCAAACTCATGTCCATTGAGTTGATGATGCCATCCAACCATATCGTCCTCTGTTGTCCCCTTCTCCTCCTGCCTTCAATCTTTCCCAGCATCAGGGCCTTTTCCAATGAGTTGGCTCTTCTCATCAGGTGACCAAAGTGTAGGCGCTTCAGCATCAGTCCTTCCAATGAATATTCAAGATTGATTTCCTTTAGGATTGACCGGTTTGGTCTCTTGGCAGTCCAAGGGACTCTCAAGAGTCTTCTCCAACACCACAGTTCAAAAGAATCGATTTTTCGTGCTAAGCCTTCTTTATTGCTCAACTCTCACATCCATACTTGACTACTGGAAAAACCATAGCTTTGATTAGACGGACCTTTGTTGGCAAAGTAATGTCTCTTTGTCTAGGTTGGTTATAGTTTTTCTTCCAAGGAGCAAGCATCTTTTAATTTTATGCCTGCAGTCACCATCTGCAGTGATTTTGGAGCCCAAGAAAATAAAGTCTGTCACTGTTTCCATTGTTTCCCCATATATTTGCCATGAAGGGATGGGACCAGATGCCATGATCTTTGTTTTTTGAATGTTGAATTTCATGCCAGCTTTTTCACTCTCCTCTTTCACCTTCATCAAGAGGCTCTGTAGTTTCTCTTCGCTTTCTTCCATAAAGTTGGTGTCATCTGGATATCTGAGGTTATTGATATTTCTCCCAGCAGTCTTGATTCCAGCTTGTCTTTCATCCAGCCCAGCATTTCTCATGATATACTCTGCATATAATTTAAATAAGCAGGATGACAGTATATACCCTTGATGTACTCTTGTCCCAATTTTGAACCAGTCTGTTATTCCATGTCTGATTCTAATTATTGCTTCTTGACCTACATACATGTTTCTCAGGAGGCAAGTCAGGTGGTCTGGTATTCCCGTCTCTTTAAGAATTTTCCAGTTTGTTGTGATCCACACAGTCAAAGGCTTTAGGGTAGTCAATGAAGCAGAAGTAGATGTTTTTCTGAAATTCTCTTGCTTTTTCTGTGATCCAGCAGATGTTGGCAGTTTGATGTTAGCATTCATTATTGAGGATATGCTCTAAAATAGCATTTGAAGTAAAGGACTGTTTTCTGACAGTACCTAACATAAACATATTGTTGCAATATGAAGGGAATTTTTGCAAAGCAATATAAAGAGGAAGTAACCTTTCTTCCCAATACTGCCTTGAATAATGTTTTATCAAATACTTAGGTTTTATGTTGTCTGTTTATTAGTGTCCTGTTGGAGATTGGTGCAGCGGGACATCCAGCCTTTGAATAAACGTAAGATCTACACCTTGACAATTTAGTCATCTCTGTGGCTTGAAGATTAAAAATGTGTTTTAACACATCTTATTCCTGGATCACTTTCATCAGTGTCATTTCTAAGCTGTACTAAACATTAAATAGTGCTGCCAGCACTTGGAACACAGCCTAGCTGTTAGTCCAGTAGCCCAGCCCAGTGTTCTGGATTTTCATATATTGAGGATGACTCATGTCATCCAAACAGATTCCCGCAAGGAAACTGAAATGAGACAAGCTTTTAGTAAGATGAATAGAACCCATTGGAACACAAATTCAAATGAGATAGCCAGCCATAGACCTCTATTGAGAGCTACTGACCAGCCAATTTGGAAATTAACACTTAGACACAGAGGATCTTTTTATGAGCAATGGCATCAGCCAGCAATGTGCTGTAAGACCCAGAGCTGTAAGCCGCACTGAAGACTGCAGAAACCAAAACCTTTAATTATAGAAGGTGATAAAAAATCAGGCAAATTTGGGAAAGAATATAAGAGGGTTTTGTTAATGTAAATACCTTATCTTTTGATATCTGCACTATGGATAGCATATTTTTGTGATTTTTTTTTTCTGATTGTAAAATAATATGTGATTACTGTAAATAATTTGGAAACTATACAGACATAATCACCTAACATCTGTTTGGCACATGTCCTTCTAGTCAATACATAGATATTTTTAAAATATAACTCAGTTTCATACTGCACAATGTGTTTTATAACTAACAGCATATTTTAATGCCTAATCCTAACAAATTTCAAGCATTAAAAATCATTTTAACCTCCGAAAATTGGAGGAGATATTTGAACCAGAGTGGCAGGTGATTGAAAAGTAAAAGCATTTACATACATATATGTCAACAAATGGGAGCTGAATCAAATAAGAATACAATAAGGGATCAGTGGTGGTCAGGTGAAACTGCTGATACTAATCCTAAACCTAGTTGTAAGCATCCTATGGAAGTCTTTTATAGTACAGACAGCATTCTGCAACTACTTTTAATCCAAGTGATACAACTGATTTGGCACAGTTGCTTGAACAGATCTCCAAACAAATGTTGTTCCTGGCACAGTCTTCTTCTAAGCAGTTCTTTCACACTGCTGATGTTGGATTTTTATCTTCCATTCCCCTATGCATTAAAACCTATCAAGCCCATAATGTATTGCTTTAGAAGATTAGCTCATCTTAAAGTATAATGTGTGAGGAGGAGACTTCAGTTAAAGGTAGTAGAGTGAAGAAAGTTTTACCCTTCCCTTCTCCTTTGAAACTCACTAAAAATAAGAAGACAGGAAAATAGAAAAGAAGAAAAATGAGGCATAAGGCTAAGCCCCAAAATACAGACAGTGAAACAATTTGCTACATACTGTAAAATCTAGACCACATGCAGGAGGATGCTGAACCCCTCCTGGGAATTCCAACCAATATATGATTTCTCTAAAAAGTAAGTGTTATAATACTTTAAAGGTCTAACCAGTGACCCTTTTTTGGAGTTGTGACATGTTGTTGTTCATAGCCTCAAAGAAATTATTGACATGACTTGTTACGGAAAATACAGTAACAATTTTTATAAAACCTCACCAACACAAGTGTTAAGAGATACTAGGACAATAAAAGGAGATGAACTATCCATGGGTGAACTTCGGGAAAGAAGTCTAAGAGAAAAGCATTAGAATTACAAAAATCATATTAGAAATTTTAAGAGACAGTAAATGTAATCAAAGACGTGGCTCAAAGGCTTGAAGAAATTTAATAACATTAAATAAGAAAATATAAGATATAAAAATTATAGGTGATACAGGAAAATAAAGGAGATCTAATATCTATATGGGATCAACACATTTTTTTCTGTAAAGGGACAGACAGTAAATATTTTAGTCCTTTGTGGTCGGTCAGTACAGTTTCTGTTACAGCCATTCAGCCCTGTGTCTTCGGTGCAAAAGAATATGCTGCCTATGGCTTTGTTCCAGTAAAAAGTTATATTCAAAAACAAGTGGTGGGCTGTATCTTGCCTGTTCTGTTTGTCAGCCTCTAAATAAAAACAACAAATGACTGAAAAAATATTTAGAGGTATAATAGAAAAAAAAAAAAAACTCTTCCTGAAATAATTAAAACCTTGAATGAAAATGACTACCCTTTGGCCTGGAAATAAATAATATAGATGAACTGATATCAAGGCGTGTCTTGGTCAAATTACTGAACTTGAAGAATAAAGACAGAATTCTATAGACATCTAGATAGTGAGGTGGGGGACAGAACTTGGACTTGCTTTAGCTTTTTCCTCAATAAGAAGCAATGTCAGAAAACAACAGGGGAATGTCTACCATGTCCTGAGGTTTACCTCATACCAGCCAAATACTTCAGAGAAGGCGATGGCACCCCACTCCAGTACTCTTGCCTAGAAAATCCCATGGAAGGAGGAGCCTGGTAGGCTGCAGTCCATGGGGTCTCCAAGAGTCGGACATGGCTGAGTGACTTCACTTTCACTTTCCACTTTCATGTATTGGAGAAGGAAATGGCAACCCACTCCAGTGTTCTTGCCTGGAGACTCCCAGGGACGGGGGAGCCTGGTGGGCTGCCGTCTATGGGGTCGCACAGAGTTGGACACGACTGAAGCAACTTAGCAGCAGCAGCCAAATACTTTAAGCATGAGTACAACACATAAATGTACTTGAGCATGGAAAAGCTCAACAAACGTATACCCATGAGAGCTTTTTAAATCAAATTATAGCATAATATACCTAATTAAAAGGTGAATCAGTATAAAGAATTCAGGAATAAACCATGAAAAAATTAGTGTAATGAAAAATTAATTTCATTAAAGAACTTATATACCTCAGTACAAGTTACACTTTTAGAATAGATTATAAATTTGTAAAATTTAATATTATAAAAATAACAATGAGGTGGGCAAGGGGCATAACAGGAAGTATAAATGTGCTCCTTTCTTCATCTTTCATAACATCAGTTCAGTTCAGTCACTCAGTCATGTCTGACTCTTTGCGACCCCATGGACTGCAGCATGCCAGGCCTCCCTGTCCATCACCAGCTCTCAGAGTTTATTCAAACTCATGTCCATTGAGTTGGTGATGCCATCCAACCGTCTCATCCTCTGTTGTCCCCTTCTTCCGCCTTCAATCTTTCCCAGCATCAGGGTCTTTTCAGATGAGTCAGTTCTTCACATCAGGTGGCCAAATGTGGAGTTTCAGCTTCAGCATCAGTCCTTCTAATGAATATTCAGGACTGATTTTCATAGCATGGAATCAATAAATACTCCTTAAAGTTGAACATAGCTTAAAAATTGCTCTGGGCTCTTAATGTTTTTCGTAATTTTTTTCTTAATTCTAGAGGAATCTTTTAGGAATGTCATGTGATGTAGCACTCATTAGCAATTCTTTAGCTTTACATGAGATCCTTTTTCTTCAGATAATTCAATGAAAACTTTCAAGTATTCTAAGAATAATATATAACAATGTGTTGGAAGGGACAAAAAATAAGAATTTATTTGGTTGTATAATAGTTTCTAGTAGTCATTTAAATAAAAGGGAATTTTCTGTCACTTCCTGCACTTCAGTACCTAAAAAGTATTCCAGTTGGTATGTGGTTCCAAGTAGCTAATACAGGCTGTAATATCCTAAACTAAGGCATGACCTGGTGAAGTTATTGAGCTTCATTATAAAATGTCTTCTGAGAAACCAGGCAAATAAGCAAATCCATGAGGAGTTGGTGGCATAATGTCATAATTTAAATAGTTGAATTTAATAATTTGATTAACAAAAGTGTTATACAGCAATCTTTTTGCCAATCTTTTTTTCCTACTTCTTTTCATTGCTGTGAATTTATAATTTACTTATTGGAGTTGGTTTTTATCATACCGCTCCCCTGGCATACACTCTAAAATCGATTTAATTCAGAAGGATTCAGAATATAGTTTGTGGATAGTTCTCTCCTTACAACTTCTGTTAAATCTGTTGCCTTGTATATACAGATTTCAAATAAAGTAATTATGTAAGTAAGCTTTTACTTTTGAGGGTAGACTCTCCTCAGATATGTTTGTTGTTATCCTTCTACCTAGCACTATTTGCATAATACAGTAATAGAACCCTTTCATCCTGGCTAGTTCTGTCTCATCACATATCCTTTCTCTGTGGAGTGCCAGTATTATTTGGTTATTGACTATACCACCTTCTTAAAAGTAGCCTGAGATATGCTGGCTTGCTAATACTTTATAAGGAAACCTAATATTATTTTGGGTAAGCATTTGAATCTGTTCTTTAGGTATTGTTTGCAGTGGCTACTGGCCTCAGTATTAGAATTATTATTGTCTTTAACATAAAAGTTACTAAGTGGTTATTATAAATTAGTGTTAAGAGAAGTACACGATACTTTGTTTTTAAAGGGCTTACAGTTTATTTGGGAAAAGTAATATAAATGCCAGTAAAAGCAATAAGTATATTACTTTGTATTAGTCATTGATAGAGGAGAGTAGTAGAGACCTCAGTGGACTTGAGTGACCCAGAGGGCTCTGAAATTTTATCCCAAAGGAAATTAACATTTCTTGAGTGCCTGCATGTACTGCTGCTGCTAAGTCACTTCAGTCGTGTCCGACTCTGTGTGACCCCATAGACGGCAGCCCACCAGGCTCCCCCATCCCTGGGAGTCTCCAGGCAAGAACACTGCAGTGGGTTGCCATTTCCTTCTCCAGTGCATGAAAGTGAAAAGTGAAAGTGAAGTCGCTCAGCCGGGTCCGACTCTTAGCGACCCCATGGGCTACATCCTACCAGGCTCCTCCATCCATGGGATTCTCCAGGCAAGAGTACTAGAGCGGGGTGCCATTGCCTTCTCCGATGTACTAAGTACTTTAAAAATTCAATCAGGTACTAACTCTAATCACTAAAATGTGGATAATATTTTGACTTGTCTTACTCCTTTAGAATTTTGTAAAATGGAAAATAGCTGTGTGAAAATAGCAAAACCATGAGTGTTCAGCTTCCCTTTTGGAAAGGAATTAGATGATAGGACAATAATAGAGTAGAAAATATAAAAGACTTAAACAGCTTATAATTGAGTAACTGTTCTGGCTATATTACAAGACTGAAAAAATGTGATTTTGAAAATAAAATTCCACTCAGTAATCTAGGTCACTGTCCTCTTCCGTGACTTTTCAGATTTTCTGAAAATTTGATTTTTTTTCAAATGTAGAATGATTAATGGGACAGGTGGACTAAGTTTAAGTAAACCATGATTGTCTTATTATGGTAATAATAATACAGTGTTTTGCTAACTTTTCAAAGTTGAAAGTGTTGGTCACTCAGTTGTGTCTGACTCTTTGTGAGTTGGACTCCGTACTGCTTACTCTGTGAAAATAAAACAGAAGTAGTGTTCTGAGAAGCCACTTAAGTTTTCCTTTGGCCTTTTTGACTTCTGCGATAATTTCTACTTTTAGCACCTTAAACTCCTTTTTGTTGTTTAGTTGCTAAGTCGTGTTTGACTCTGCAACCCCATGAACCTGCAGTAGTACACCAGGCTCCTCTGTGCTTCATTATCTCCCAGAGTTTGCTCAAACTCATGTCCATTGAGTCAGTGAAATCATCCAACCATCTCAACCTCTGTCACCCGCTTCTTCTCCTGCCTTCAGTCTTTCCCAGCGTTAGGGTTTTTTCCAGTGAGTCAGCGCTTCGCATCAGGTGGTCAAAGTATCGGAGCTTCAGCTTCAGCATCAGTCCTTCCAGTGAATATTCAGGATTGACTGGTTTGATCTCCTTGCAGTCCAAGGGACTCTGAAGAGTCTTCTCCAACACCACAGTTCAAAATCATCAGTTCTTTGTCACTCACCCTTCTTTATGGCCCAACTCTAACATCCGTACATGACTACTGGAAAAACCATAACTTTGACCAGACGGACCTTTGTCCAGCAGAGTGATGTCTCTGCTTTTTAATATGCTGTCTAGGTTGGTCATAGCTTTTCTTCCAAGAAGCAAGTGTCTTTTAATTTCATGGCTTCAGTCACCATCTTCAGTGATTTTGGAGCCCAAGAAAATAAAGTCTGTCACTGTTTCCATTGTTTCCCCATCTATTTGCCATGTGATGGGACTGGATGCCATGATCTTAGTGTTTTGAATGTTGAGTTTTAAGCCAGCTTTTTCACTCTCCTTTTTCACACTCATCAAGAGACTCTTAATTCTTCTTCACTTTCTGCCATTAGAGTGGTATCATCTGCATATCTGAGGCTATTGATATTTCTCCCAGCAATCTTGATTCCAGCCTGTGTTCATCCAGCCCGGCATTTCTCATGATGTACTTTGCATAGAAGTTAAATAAGCAGGGTGACAATATACAGCTTTGAAGTACCCCTTTCCCAATTTTGAACCCGTCTCTTGTTCCATGTCTAGTTCTAACTGTTGCTTCTTCTTGTCCTGCTGAACTCCTTTAACACATCCTAATTATAGAATAGACTAGCTTCTATTTATTTCAATTGTTACTGAAGACCAATTATTGAATTATTTAGTAGTGTTGAATCAGAAGAGGAAGAATGTAGTATTGTGGCCATTCTCAAAGAGCGTGTGTTGTTAAAGTATGTAAAGACAGCATTGACTCAGAGCAGTGTTTAATGATGCTGTTCAGTGACATTAAACATCCTGACTGGCATTGAGTGTTCTTACACACTGGAAATAAAAGTAACTCAATTCTAAATGCTCTTTCTCCTTCTTTTATAAGAACATTAATTCAGTATATAAACAGCTGCCAGTTTGACTGTTATATCTCTCAAATACTTTTCTGCTGGGCAGGATAGGAAAAGATTTGAGATACTTCTTTGGATGACATTTGAAAATTTGGTGGGGGGACCTTATGGAGATTGGTATCTGGATCCTAAACGGCATTTCTAAAAATCAACAGCAGAGAGGGATTTAGGTCAATTTTTATTATTTTGACAAATTGGAGTGAGTCAAGATAGGCCTTGTAACTTGCATAGTTCAACTGAAAAGCTGCTTTGAGGAAATCGTTTTCGGTGTAAGTCTGACATTTTGGTGAGAAGGGAGAATGGTAAGAAATGGAAAGAAAGGAGGGGAGAAAAGCTTTTCTTTGAGGCATAGAAACATTTCTGTCTCTGTATATTTGAAACCTCTGATATCTGTTTGCGTATTTATTTAACTAAAGATAGGCTTTGGGGATTGGCATTGCATTTCATATAGAAGCGCTAAAGGGGGTATTAGTGAGACCCGCCCATTGGAGTGTAGTGGGGACAGGAGTAAACCTGAGTCACTGCCAGTCTGTCACTGTTAGGCCTTTGGATATTGTTTCTGATGAACAAAAGAGCCCACCACGACTGTGGCAGCTCCTATTTGAATTTTATAGTAAGGGAATTTATTACCTTCCCTCTCTTCTGCTTAGATTGGGTTTGGGGTATTGAAGATCTTAGTGTGTCCTAAAATTAAGAATACTTTTTTAGGCAAGGATTTTAGGGAAAAACTAAGACACGTGCACATGTGTGCACAAACACAGTGTTAAGACAAGTTGTTAGTCCTTTAATCAGTTGTTGCTACTCCTGTTGCCCACTGTTTGCTTCACCCCAACATGCTAAATACTCATCAGGAGATTTAGATATCAGCACAGTAAGTAAAATATCAAGATAAATATAAAAGGCAATCAGAAAGGAAAGCTTTTTCATTCAGGGAGCTTAGAATATTCTAAGTATTATATTTAGTACTTGCAGTTCCCTAGTCTGTAGTAGTCTATCAACCTTAGCACTTCTGGATCTTTAGTAAATGCTTTCCTTTTTTGTAGAAAAATTTCAGATTTACAGAAAAGTTGAAAGAATAGTACTAGTGGACATTGAAATTTCCTTTATATAGATTCACTGATTAACATTTTGCCAAAGTATGCTTTTTTTCCCCCACGGAACCTTTTGAGATATCATTGACACTTTATCCATAAAAAGTGCAGCATATGTCTTCCAAGAATAAAAACATTTTTCTGTATAACCATAATATGTTTATTACTCAAGAAGTTTAACATTGATCCAGTGCTAATAACGAATACACAGTGCATTGAAACATATCATAGATGGGATTGTTGACTCAAGAAAAAATTTTTCTGCCCACTTTAAAGATAAATACATTTTTCCCTCTTGAAGATAAGTTTGAAGGGAAAGTGTGTGCCATTTATTCTATGCAGTTGAGTGGTATATATATGTTACAGTGCAGGAAGTAATAATGTGCTTGAGGTGGGCAGCTTTCATCAATGAAAATCTGTTGAAAGACATGGTCTGTTTACCTTATTGGTGCTTCAAAGAATATTTCATCTGTGCATGTGTGTAATATGTGTTTATATACCTCATGTTTTTGTTCTAATGCTTGCTAACATTTGTAGAGAATTTTATCAGTAAGAAATAAGATGTTGTGTGCCATGTATCATAAGAACTGTTAGATTTGATTCTTAATAATTTTTCTCATCCTCCTCTTAGACAAGCTATACTCATAAACTGCCCAGCTTCATTGTTGGAAGGAAATAAATATTTTTGGTATTTCAGTGTTACTTTTGACTTCATGTTTATATTAGCTGGAGGGCAAACATTTAGGTGGTTTTCACAATTACCCATGCTTTGCTTTGATAGGCATAACAAGGGATTATTTGATATTTCACTGGCAAGTGGTCCAGTAGATATCTCTTTTTGGACTTCTTATTCATCCATTTGGCTAGGGTTTTTTAAATGGGATAATAATATGAAGTTTCACAGTGTTTCAGTCAATAGTTATTCCCTACCTCATCCCGTTTGTCTTCTGTTTTTTATTTTGTTTTCTTTTTTCTTCCCCAAATCGTGACCCTGATGCTAGATTCCACACAGTCATCTGCTTTCAACTCAGTATTGAGACCAGGACTTCAACTTTGTACATCAAATTCTGTTCCTTGATTCAGTGCCCATTCTGCCAATTGAAATTGATTTTTGCTTTATCTTTAAAGTGTTGTCCCATTTTTAACTTTCTAATTCCCTTGTGACTATTGCTCCTGTCTAGGAGAAGCGATAGGTTTTTATATTGCAAGAAACAGACTAGAAAGTGAACAATGATCTGTGATACAAGTCAAAGAACGAAGGTTTATAAGGGCTTAAAATATTTTTTAAATCAAAACATTTGGTCCCCAAAGCCTACAGTGCAGTGAAATACAAGATAAATATTTCCTAATAAAATGTCCCTTTCGTTGAAAATATAGTGAACTAATCAGCTAGTTTTAAACTTTATCTGATGTCTAAGAGTTACCAGTTGTATATGATAAGCTTTTTGAAAAATGTATATTCATTCTAGAAAACTGGTTTAACTATCAATTAGTCATGTAGCTCCAGAGAGTAAAACAACCCAGTCCAGCCTTTGAGTCCAGCCTTAATAAGATTAATATGCATGCCTGGGTTCTTTTTTTTTTTTTTTTAATTAAAATTATTTTTTAGTTTATTTTTAGTTAAAGGATAATTGCTTTACAATATTGTGTTGGTTTCTGCATATATCAACATGAATCAGCCATAGGTATACATATGCCCCTCCCTCTTGAGCCTCCCTCCCACATCCCACCCATCCCACCCCTTTAGGTTGTTACAGAGCTCTGGTTTGAGTTTCCTGAGTCCTGTGGTAAATTCTCATTGACTGTCTACTTTACATATGGGAGTATATATGTTTCCATGTTATTCTCTCCATTTATCTCACCCTGTCCTTCCTCCCCCACCCCCGTGTCCCTAAGTCTGTCCTCTATGTCTGCATCTCCATTGCTACTCTGTAAGTAGGTTCATCAGTACCGTCTTTCTAGATTCCATGTGTATGCGTTACTGTATGATATTTGTTTTTCTCTTTCTGACTGACTTCACTCTGTAATAGGCTCCAGGTTCATCCACCTCATTAGCACTGACTCAAATGTGTTCCTTTTTATGGCTGAGTAATATTCCATGAACATTATGAAAAGGCAAACATTATGAAAGAGGAACTCCCCAGGTCAGTAGGTGCCCAATATGCTACTGGAGATCAGAAGAGAAATAACTCCAGAAAGAATGAAGGGATGGAGCCAAAGCAAAAAGAATACTCAGCTGTGGATGTGATTGGTGATAGAAGCAAGGTCCAATGCTGTAAAGAGCAATATTGCATAGGAACCTGGAATGTCAGGTCCATGAATCAAGGCAAATTGGAAGTGGTCAAACAGGAGATGGCAAGAGTGAACATTGACATTCTAGGAATCAGTGAACTAAAATGGACTGGAATGGGTGAATTTAGCTCAGATGACCATTATGCTTTTGAACTGTGGTGTTGGAGAAGACTCTTGAGAGTCCCTTGGACTGCAAAGAGATCCAACCAGTCCATTCTGAAGGCGATCAGCCCTGGGATTTCTTTGGAAGGAATGATGCTAAAGCTGAAACTCCAGTACTTTGGCCACCTCATGCGAAGAGTTGACTCTTGGGAAAGACTCTGATGCTGGGAGGGATTGGGGGCAGGAGGAGAAGGGGACGGCGGAGGATGAGATGGCTGGATGGCATCACTGACTCGATGGACGTGAGTCTGGGTGAACTCCAGGAGTTGGTGTTGTACAGGGAGGCCTGGTGTGCTGCGGTTCATGGGGTCGCAAAGAGTTGGACACGACTGAGCAACTGAACTAAACTAAACTAAACTAAATATTCCATTGTATATGTGTATTACAGCTTCTTTATCTATTCATCTCTTGATGATCATCTAGGTTGCTTCCGTGTCCAAGCTATTTGTAAATAGTGCTGCAGTAAACATTAGGGTATGTGTCGTCTTCAATTTTGGTTTCCTCAGGGTGTATGCCTAGTAGTGGGATTGCTGGATCATATGGTAGTTTTATTCCTAGTTTTTTAAGGAATCTCCATACTATCTTCCAAAGTGGCTATCAGTTCAATTCAGTTCAGTTGCTCAGTCATGTCTGACTCTTTGTGACCCCATGGACTGCAGCACCCCAGGCTTGGCTTGATTTACATTTCCACCAATAGTGTAAGGAGGGTTCCCTTTACTCCACACCCTCTTCAGCATTTATTGTTTGTAGATTTTTTAAAATGATAGCCATTCTGACTGGTGTAAGGTGATATCTCACAGTAGTTTTGATTTGTATTTCTCTGATAATGAACAGTGTTGAGTATCATTTCAGGTGTTTATTAGTCATCTGTATGTCTTCTTTGGAGAAATGTCTGTTTAGGTCTTTTGCTCACTTTTTCATTGGATTGTTTGCTTTTCTAATATTGAGTTGTATGAGCTGCTTGTATATTTTGGAAATTAATTGTTTGTAGGTTGTTTCATTTGCTATTATTTTCTACAATTCTGAAGGTTGTTTTTTCACCTTGTTTATAGTTTCCTTTCATGTCTGGGTTCTGAACATGAAATCTGTCTTTTTATCAAAAGGAAACAAGCACGCTTTTCTGTTTGACTTTAACTCCACAGTGTTTATGGAAGCAGTTTATTCTGTTTGGAAAGTTCCTCACAACAGTTTCTTGAATCAACATATTTCTTTGGAGGAGTAGATGCATTTTCTTTGCTTCTTTCCAGTCAAACAAGAAACAAAGTTAAGCCCTTTAATTGTCACCCAAAATTGTCAGCTCTAACTCAGTGATATTAAAAGCCTCTGGCAACACCATATCCAACAACTGTAGATACTTGGCCATTTTCAAATGCACATTGAACAGTTTCCAAAATTGACTGTAAACTAGACCATAAAACAAGTTTTGGAAGATTCAACATTGTTTAAAACAATAAGAAAAGTAAGAAACAATCTTGTGAAATGTTTTATTTAATCTAATATCCAGAATTTGGGGGGATCCTGTATCCACTGTTATTACTCAGAGCCTCCTACATAAATCGTTGCATCGGAAATTTCTTTTAGAACTTTGTGCTAGAAAATATTTTGCCTTTCCTGACAAGTTGTTATGATTTCTCTCTACTATTATTGAGAATTATCACTGATTGTGCTGTCTTTTTGTCTTGGAGGCTAAGAAGCCATAATAGTTTTTTATTGTTGCCCAATGACACCCCACTCCAATACTCTTGCCTGGGAAATCCCATGGACGGAGGAGCCTGGTAGGCTGCAGTCCATGGGGTCGCGAAGAGTCGAACATGACTGAGCGACTTCACTTTCACTTTTCACTTTCATGCACTGGAGAAGGAAATGGCAACCCACTCCAGTGTTCTTGCCTGGAGAATCCCAGGGACGGGGGAGCCTGGTAGGCTGCTGTCTGTGGGGTCATACAGAGTCAGATACGACTGATGTGACTTAGCAGCAGCAGCAAGAAGTTACAACAAACTTCGTGGCTTAAAACAACAGAAATTTATTATCTTATATAGGTAAGTAGGTTAGAAGTCCAGTATAAGTCTCAATGGGCTAAAACCAAGGCGTCAGCAAGTCTGCATTTCTTTATGGAGGCTCCAGGGGAGAACCCGTTTCCTTGCCTTTTCCAGCTTCAGAAGCTACCTGCTTGCCATGACTCTCTTTTCTCTAGTGACACTGGGGAGAGTCCTTCTTGGTCTTTGTCAAACTGGCATCTCTCTGGTTCTCTATAGCCACATCTTCTATTTGAAAGTCCCTTTGATACCATTAGTTCTCTCCAGGATAATCTCCTATTCTAAACTCAGTTTATTGGCAACCTTAATTCCATCGGGAACCATAATTTCCCTTTGCCAGTAATATGCCCACAAAATCCAGAGATTGGGACATAGACATTGTGCATGAGGATGTTGATATTCTGGTTGCCACAGAGACTTAAAGCTAAATATGGAACTTAATTTAGCATCTGTTTGATGAACCACATAAAAACTTCTTTTAATCTCAGTTTTTGTTTTCTGATATTTTTATTTTTTTTGGTCTTGGTTTTTTAATTTCAACTTCAGATTAAAAAAAAAATTGCCACCATTTTATGGAGTGATTGTGCTGTTGTTGCCTCATATTCTTTGTAGAACAGATGAAGAATAAATAAAGTATTTTGAAAACTTAGACCTTGTATATGTTTAGAAGATGGAGAGGATGCTAGTGGGCAGTGGTAAGGGCCTATCTTGTATATAGGTAAGGATCTGCCAGTCTCTCAATCTCAGTCTTAACTGTGTAAAGTTGTGATCAGAACTGTTAATTAAGATAGCACTGTTTACAATAGCCGAGACATGAAAACAACTTAAATGTCTATCAACAGATGAATGGATAAAGAACATGTGTACAGGCATTAAAAGGAATGCAAATTCCATTTGCAGCAACATGGATAGACCTAGAGATTATCATACTAAGCAAAATAAGTGAGAAAGATAAAGACAAATATCAGATGATATCACTTATATATGGAATCTAAAATATGACATATAGGAACATCTGAGAAACAAAACAGATTCACAGACATAGAGAACAGACTTGTGGTTGCAAGCGGGAGGGGTGTGGGAGAGGGAAGGATTGGGAGTTTGAGATTAGGAGATCCAAACTATTATGCATAGGATGGGTAAATAACAAAGTCCGACTGTATAGCAGAGGCAACTGTATTCAATATCCTGTAATAAACCATAATGGAAAATGAATATGAAAAAAATTATATATATATGACTGAGTCACTTTGCTATACAGCAGAAATTAAACAGAACATTGTAAATCAACTATGCTATGCTATGCTAAGTCACTTCAGTCGTGTCCGACTCGGTGTGACCCCATAGATGGCAGCCCATCAGGCTCCCCTATCCCTGAGATTCTCCAGGCAAGAACACTGGAGTGGGTTGCCATTTCCTTCTCCAATGCATGAAAGTGAAAAGTGAAAGGGAAGTTGCTCAGTCGTGTCCGACTCCCAGTGACCCCATGGACTGCAGCCTACCAGGCTCCTCCGTCCATGGGATTTTCCAGGCAAGAGTACTGGAGTGGGGTGCCATTGCCTTCTCCAAAAATCAACTATACTTCGATAAAAAAAAATGTTTTAAAAGTATTGTTAGCTAAGAGATTGGCCCCCATGTGATCCCTAAACAGATGGAGAGATCAGCTGGAGTCAGAGTGGGCTGAAGACTATTCTGAGTTGAGTGTTTTCAGTTTGAATTATATATGAAAATCATCTTCACTTTCATATTAGGTCTTATTACCCTTTGTACTGCCCGAATACCTTTAATGACTACTATTCTTTTGTATTAATTTTAAGAAATGTATTTATTATTTGAAGCTATACTCTGGGGCAGTTTCGTAAGAATATTTTTAAAAATCAAGAAAATTAAAATAAATCTCCTTCACTAAAGATAATAAAAGGGGGAAAGTTTATCCAAATCTGTGTATCTATATGAGGCCAGAGTGCTAAGAACAAATAAGACTTATGAGTGTTTTAAAATTTCCAATTAGTTGAAGCTGGATTTGTTGTTCTTGTAATACTCTTGTTGGATAAAGTCTGGAAGGAATGAAGGGAAAAACTAGTCAGCTAGTACATGATTCTTTTGCTCATATTCCAGATTGAGATTGACTATTAAGCAGGACAACTACATTGGGAATGCAGGCAGCATGTTTATTTTGTTTTTAATTTGGTACAATAACTTATTATAAATGAAAAAGGAATTCTTAAACAAAATAGCTGTTTTCCTCTTACTTTTTCATTTTATGTTTTGGTCTTCTTAAGTGTATTATACTTACATAACACATGGGAGGGTAGAGAGTGATTTTTATAGCAGCTGTTATGTCCCTCTCATTGCAGAGGAATAAAAAGGGTCTGTAGTTATTTATATTTGTGAGTGGTAGCTACATTCTTTTTCATTATTAGCTGAAACTAGAATGAAAATGAAAGTCACAGAAGGCTTACTTCTGGTTTGAAATCATTTACTTCATTAATACAAGAAAGACATGACACAACTTCTCACTACTACTTCTTTTCCCCCATTTGTTTTATCCTAAGCTAAGAAAAGAATAAAGCAAATCTGTTAACTAAAAGGCAAAGTATAGAATCAATATAGGAGTATAAGTTGCTGAAATTTTGTATATAATGATATTTATCCCCTTTCTATCCTAGCTTTTCTCTTGCATTTTAAAGGTTTCAGAAAAATAAATCTGCTATACTTTACTTTAAAAAAGAGAGATGATAACAACAAGATATTTGGGGGTCAGTACATATTACATTTATGTTAATTATTTTTCTTTTTCCACTTTTATTTGGAAAATTTTCAAATCTACAGAAAACTTGTAGAGATTACAATATTCAATCTTACATCCTTTACCTAGATTCATCAATTATTATTTTGCCACTTTTGCTTTATCTCTCTCTCTTTACACACACATGTGGATATATGTACACACACTCACTATTATTTATTATTTTCTGATTTATTTGACAGTGTCAGGCATCATAATCCTTCACCTCTAAATGTTTCAACCATGTTTTTCCTAAGAATGATATTATTCTCCTGCTCTGGTTCAAAATACAGAATCTGATTTTACTTTTTCATGACTCCTGTCTATTACCTGTGTTTTATCGGCATTTAAGAACAAGGGAAGCAGTAAGGGGAATTATTAATAGTAGCCACCCACTTCCCAAGTTATTCACCACTGTGCATCTTTCAGAAACCAAGTGTCAAAATGAAAAATAGAGATTGATTTTCAAACCTAAACAAAGTAATTGATGGACAAGACTCCTGTAGCATTAAAGTAAGCCAAATTTCTTAAGATAGTACATGCAGTTGAGTCATTTCCCCAAATACCTATTAGTATTTATTTTCAGATATTCATAGAATTTTAGAGTTGAAAGAGCCCTGCAGTATATGTTGTATAACTCATTCATTTTATAGATAAGAAGAGCTAAAGTTTAAGGTCATATACTAGAGATTAGAATCTGACTTTTCAAACTCTTAATATTCTTTCTTTTATGTCATGTTGCCTCCCTTGATGCTTATGCTGGGGTTTTGATAAATAAGAAAGGTAAAGTGTCCTAACTAATGTATCCCTTGAATCTCGTCTGAATGATTCCAGCAGTGCTTCTCTTGCATCTTGTTATAATGCAAATTATGATTCAGTAAGTCTGAGATGGGGCTTGAGAATGTACGTTTCTAACATATTCCTCTGATGCTGATGCTGCAGATTCGTGAACTACATGTTGAGTAGCAGTTGTCTAGAACCAGCTCAGAAATATCATAGCCCCTGGGCATCAGCAAAGTACAAAAAACTAAAAAATACTTCTGTTATATAAAGCATAAAGAATAATATAACTAACACCTTTTTCCTTATCATCAAGCCAAAATAAAATACTTATTAAAAAAAGTTTCTGTTTTCCTAACTTCTATGCCACATTAGAGAAGGGAGTTTTATCCCAATACATTAATTTATAGATGCATCTACCTATTTCCCTAACATTGGTTTATACTGAGACTCTACAGACTTTAATGGTATTTTAGAAGGAGATATTAATTCAGGGGATGAAAAGAACCATAGCCAAATTGAACTGTGAATCAAAAAACACAACCAGTGAAGTTCTATTTTTACTCTCAATTCAAAGATCTTTTAAATCATCTATGTTTATTCATTTAACAAATACTTATTGAGAGTTCACACTCCCATGTAGTTTACATGCTGATTTCATTCCTTTATATCTAAATGTATGCTGCTTTGAATTATCTAAATGATTATCAAGAGGTACAAATGCTAGATTTTATGGGACAGTGAGTTCTTTAAGGGTTTTGCATTTGGATTTTTTGTTGTTGTTTAAAAAATACTTAGTGGCCATCTCAATACAACGTGGAATACATTTGTACTCACAGCAGCTAAAAATAAAATAGACATTTCATATATATGAAGAAATGGGCACTCTGAGTATCTCCCAGAATTCTTATAGAACTTATAATTACTTATTACTTGGATTAGTTTAGCAGTAATATAACAAGGCAAAGTCATAAAAAATGTTAAGGAAACTCAAATATAAGGAAGAAGACAACTCAGTTAGATAAATATTTATTAAGCTTCTGCTTTCTCCTCATGTAGAGGGGTAGAGTACCAACATATAAAGAAAGGAAGGCAGTCTTCAGGGCGATCATTACTCTGAAAGGGAGGCAGGCAGCTAAACAGGTAATTAGAATACAATGTGACAAATGAAAACAGATATGGACAAAATCTAGGAGCAGTGCAGGAAAGTTGCAGAGGAAATAGAATTAGAGAATGTAATATATTTTTTAAATGATTAAAGAAACAATTCAGAATTTCTGTAAAAGAAAATGGATAGATAACATGATAATATAGAATCCAGGTGAAAGGTATAAAAGTGTTCACTATAAAATTCAACTTTGCTCTTTGAAGATTCATCATAAAATATTAGATAAAATAATAATTGTAAAAACAGTATGATATAGTGGAGCCACAGTTTTTACTTTTCTTATGAGTGTAGGTTCTTAATAAATAGAAGGAAAGGAACAAAATAGAAAAGAACTTCCCAGTTCTCTGTGGGGAAGGGAGATTGTCACTTAAGAAAAGCAGAAATGCCTTCATATCATTAATGTGTCTGTCTTGAGATCCAAGGGAGTAAAACTGCATCCATTAAGGAAAATGTAGCAACCATCAGGGTGTAAGCACATTCTGAGTGTAGGTGTAGAATTGCCTCTGATACTAGGGGTTTTGAGTACACAGTGAAATTTTAGCAGATATTAGAGTCTAGTTCTTAACCAGTATAAACTGTAGGTTGTAATTTTGGGGTGATACCAAAATCTTAAATAGAAACATTGTTTATCAATTAATTTAATTCATACTAAATTAACTTAATAAGTAGTGATATACTAGAAATTCTGGTAATATTTTCAAGTTTAGAACCTAGATATATATTTCAAAAGCTAACCTAAGATAATATAATGAGCGTTTTTTAATTGAATTTCTTTAAAACTTTTTTTTTTTTTTTTTTTTGCTTGTGCTGTGAGGCAGGTGGGATATTAGTTCCCCAACCAGGAATCAAACCCACGGCCCCTGCATTGGAAATGTGGAGTCTTAACCACTGGACCACCAGGGAAGACTGAGCATTTCTTGACACCATTAAAAAATGTGGTGTGTGTTAGTCACTCAGTCATTTCCAACTCTTTGTGACCACATGGACTGTAGCCTGCCCGGCTCCTCTGTCCATGGAGTTCTCCAGGCAAGAATACTGGAGTGGGTTGATATTTGTATTTACTTGGATTTAAAAATGACCTTTATGTCAATTCATATTATGTTGAATGATATGATATACAACTAGTTATGTTTAAGGTTTGAATGCTCTGATTATTTTAGTCTATTGTTGGATCAGCAATGAAGATTTTGTGACTAAGTGCCTTTATATACATGTATGCTATTATATGGGCTTCCAAGGTGGCGTTAGTGTAAAGAACCCGCCTGCAGTGCAGGAGATGTAAGAGATACAGGTTCGATCCCTGGGTCAGAAAGATCTCCTAGAGGAGGGCATGGCAACCCACTTCAATATTCTTGCCTGGATACTCCCATGGACTGAAGACCCCGGCAGGCTACAGTCCACAGGATCGCAAAGAGCTGGACACAGCTGAGGCAACTTAGCACACATGCACACGTTATTCTTTAAATGTATCTTTATATACATTTGATCCTCAAAGCACTATGAACTGTTGAACAAGTATTACTTTTTGAATACCTTATTGATAATTTGGAAGCTAGATTTGATTTCCTAATTAGAAAACTGATGTTGAAAGATACAATGAAAGCCTTTCATATTGCCTTGTTTTGTAGATGTGAAATTCTCTTGAAGGTCAAAGGTATATAAATTGAATCATGACTTTCAATATGAAGAACAATATATTGTAATGGGGAAATGTTGTCAACGTTATAATAAAATGTAGGAACCATTTAAAATACCATATTCAACGACAAATAATTTTCTAATATTAAACTGTATTCTGTAATTTAGCTTACAGAATATAATTACCACTTTCACTTAAACTGTATCAGAAACTTTGCTTCCTTGGTGAGTTATTGAGAGAAGAATAAAATATGCCCTGTAACCCATTAAATGTTTTTAATAGTGCTTTCTGAAGAGGTTTTCTTTAAACCTTCAGATTTCTAGCTTTAACATCACAAGGTGTTATATTGTATGGTATGATCTCCTGGAAAAGGAAATGGCAACCCACTCCAGTATTGTTGCCTAGGAAATCCCATGGACAGAGGAGCCTGGTGGGCTACAGTCTGTGGGGTTGCAGAAGAGTCAGACATGACTTAGCGGTTGAATAACAACAATCTCTTTGTTTAGAGATAGTTGTGACTTTTGAAATGTGTTAAATTTATTAAATTTTTGTAA
This sequence comes from Bubalus bubalis, assembly GCF_019923935.1. NCBI lineage: Eukaryota > Metazoa > Chordata > Mammalia > Artiodactyla > Bovidae > Bubalus > Bubalus bubalis. Next base: position 148,011,674 of record NC_059160.1, read on the forward strand.
ATAAGAGGCATTTAAAGAGATTGATTTGAGATTTTTTTGTGTGGGGGGCAGGGGGGCGGGGGGTTGAGGAGTTTCTTTTGGCCACACCACATGGCATGTTGAATCTTAGTTCCCAGACAAGGGATCGAACCCAACCCCCCACACTAGAAGCACAGAATCTTAACTGTTGGGCCTCCAAGGAGGTCCCTGTTCAGAATTTATATTTCTGAATGTCTTAAAATTTTCGTAGAATGTTGGTCATTCAAACATTGTCATAGTTATACTTTTATTTATCCTTAAGTGAAATCAGCCTTGTGAAATAGTTTTGTTGTCATTGCTGTTTTTATTTAACAACTGGGGAAACTGAGACTTGAGGGTCAAATCAAGATTTCAGCTGGCCCCAACTCTTTTAACTGCAGCATTTCCTCCTGTATCAGATCTTGAGGATTTGAAGTCTCATTTTACTATATATACTAAAATAGTGAGAAATTATTGGCGATGCAGTGCTTCAACGGTTTTATTATATCAAGGATATGGATAAAAACTGATGCCAAATTGTAGACACTGTTATAGGTGTGCCTTGCTTTGTTGTTGTTTAGTCCCTGAGTCGTGTCTGACTTTTTGTGACCCCTGGACTATGGCCCACCAGGCTCCTCTGTCCATGGGATTTCCCAGGCAAGAATATTGGAGTGGGTTGCCATTTCCTTCTCCAGGGGATCTTCCCAACCCAGGGGTGTCTTGCTTTAGAACAACTAAAATACTTTTACACTGTTAATCCTAGTATACTTGTAGGCACTGGATTTTAGAGGTATGGAAAAGTTGTTGAAACCTGGGTACTCTGATCTTAAAGAAAAGAGACTTTATTTGACATATCTAAACTCATGATAATAGTGAGGCTATTTCTAACTTGGTTTTAGCCATGGATAAGTGTGTGTGTGTGTGTGTGTGTGTGTGTGTGTGTGTGTATAGTTATTCCATCTTAAGCTTTTTGACATAACTAATATAGTATTTGTTATATAGTTTGACACAGGTAACAAATATTTGCTTCCTAATGAAATTAGGTCCCAAGATTTTAATAAATAAAGGGAACTGTGTTAATATGGAAGTACCTTTTTCCTCTTTCTTTTTTCCTCTCTTTATTCTTCTGTTTCCCAGCTTCTGCTTTAATGTCCAACTGACTGAATATTTATCGGTTATTGACAGGATATTTAGACTTGACAGTCTTCCTAAGTTGCTGGCAGGAATATGTTGCTAAGTTTGCTCTTCTGAACAATGAATGGTACATGTAGGAGAATCGCATAACTCATGATAGAACTAAAGGATCTGAAACTTAGTTTTGACATGAATTTAGTAATTTGCTCTAGGGTCATGGAATATATTTTTATAATTCTAAAGTTTCATTTTTAAAATTATCTTAAGTCTTATGACTTGGGAAAATAAAGTGATAGTATTTTGTAGTCAGACTCTAACTTAATAATGCTAGCATTTTTCTTTTCCTGGGGTTAGGATTTAAGGGTGATGGTTATAATACCAGGGCAGATGTTACACCTTCCTTTAGTTTCACTAGAAGCCCCTGTTTTTCCTAAAGGTTCTCAAATACTTATCAAAGGTACAGACTGTTTCATACCAAAGATGTAAACTTGTGTTTCTTTTCAAGGGACCGTGTTGGCACCACATCACTGTTTATCTGGCATCGATTGCCTAGAGGTTTACTTTTTCTCTGATGATTTCTGCTCATTCTGAATATTTACTTTCTTAACCTTAATCTTGTTCTCTGCCTATGAAATTTAAATATGTGAATAATGCATACTATTTACCTGAGTGTTTTTCTTTTTTAACTTTTTGACATATTTTTAAAACATTCAGCACAAATCAAGTATTTATTAAACTCTTCCTATTTTCTTGTGATTTATTAAGAATATACAGTTTAAACAGCAACATATATTCAATCTAGGAGAGACATGAAATACAGTTTAGAATACCAATGCCTCTTTGGTCTTGAATCCTTTTTGTTTTTGTTTTTGTCTTTGTTTTGCTTTTGTTTGTTGTTGTTATTGTTGCCATATTTCAAAGAAAAAGGGCAACAACAAAATCTGTTTTGTTCCCAGTGTCCTTATTAGACTATAGGCTATCAAAAGGTTTAAAGAAAAAAAAGGGCCCATATGTGTGCGTGAACACTTAAGAAGTAATATTGTGTAATTGTCAATGTCATTATAGAAGTGATTTGGAAGGACTTTGGGAAAGTGAACTCTCTCAAAACAGTGCAGGTAGGCTTCTACAGCAAAGGTCAGCAAACATTTTCTTAAAGGGCCATATGATAAATATTTGGGGCTTTGTGGGCCATATGGTCTCTGTTGCAACTACCCAACTCTCCGGCAACTGCACGGCTACTCAATTCTTCTGTCGTAGTGTCAAAGTGGGTGCATGAGCTCTAGATAGTAAGTAAATAAATGAGTTTGGTTGTGTTCTAGTAAAACTTCATTTACAAAAGCAGGTGGATAAACAGCCATGTTTTTATTTAGTTCTCTGCCTCACAAACACATCATTTATTATTGTTGATAATCTTTAAAATAGAGGACTTCCTGTTTTAAAATGGCCTAGAAGATGTATACTGAAATATTTTCAGGTAAAGCAGTATGATGTTTGGAATTTCCTTTAAGATACTCTGTTGAAAAAACTGGGTGGTATAGATGAACCAGGTTTGACAAAATTTTGGTAAATACAGAAGCAGGTGATGGGTGAATGGAAGAAATTCACCATGCTATGTTTTCTACTTCTGTGTAAGTTTGAAAAAGTTCATATTAAAAAGTTACCACTTGAATAAATGATGGCCCAATAAAGGGCAGCAGTTTCTCCCTCTCTTGGGGGAAGGAGAATAAGAAACAGAAATATAAGCTCCATCTTCAGTACAAACAGAGAGATCTCTGCAATCCCAAAGCACAATATATGAAGAATGACTGCAGATCTGCTGCTGCTGCTAAGCCACTTCAGTCATGTCCGACTCTGCAACCCCACAGACGGCAGCCCACCAGGCTCCCCCGTCCCTGGGATTCTACAGGCAAGAACACTAGAGTGGGTTGCCATTTCCTTCTCCAGTGCGTGAAAGTGAAGTCGCTCAGTCATGTCTGACCCTTAGCGACCCCATGGACTGCAGCTTACCAGGCTCCTCCGTCCATGGGATTTTCAAGCAAGAGTACTGGAGTGGGGTACCATTGCCTTCTCTGACTGCAGATCTAATGAAGGTCAAATAAATGTGTGAGAAGACTTCAAGAGAGGATGCCTGTGGCATGGTTGCAGATCTCCCACAAAGCTGAAAGAGCTTGATTCTTCAAAATAATGGCTGCCCTCAGACTTCTCCAAAGTAGTAGTGAACACTCACACTTTACCAATGAAGTCCTCAAAGAAAGATTAATTTAGGAATCTTATGCCAGTCCAAATAATCATTCAGTATAAACGCAAAGACAAACATTTTTTAACATGCCAACATTTAGAGAGTTTAGCTCTCATGAGTCCTGCCTCTATAAGATGAAGTTCAGCCAACCAAGAAATGAAAGGGAAAATAACATTTAAAGTATTGGTAGTATACATAGAGTCCACTGATCTATAAAATTAAGACTAAAACAAATGTGAAGATTAGATTTTGCAGAGCAGAGTATGAATATTTGAAACTTTGACAATGTAGTAATGATATAACTAACAAAAGCTGGAAGGGTGCAGGACAGAAATGATGTAAAGTAGTGAAACTCCAGTTTTTTAACAAGCTGTGAAAATAAGTCATTTAAAATCAACAAATCCAAGAAGAATTGAGAGAGTAAGATTGACATATATACACTACCGTGTGTAAATTAGATAGCTATTGGGAACCTGCTGTATAGCACAGGGAACTCAGCTTGGTACTTTGTGATGTCCTGGAGGTGTGAAATAGTGGGGTGGGAGGGAGGTTCAAGACAGAATACGTACAGCTGATTCACTTCATTGTACAACAGAAACTAACACAACATTGTAAAGCAGTTGCACTCCAATAAAAAAAAATCAATAAAAGAAAAACGTGGAGTTGAGGGGAGTTATCTGGAGAAACAGTATTCTAAGTAGAGGAATAGTTATTACAAAGGTCCTAGAACAAAAGTATAGCTGGTACATACAAAATATAGCTGGTACAATAGTCATTTAGTATAAAGGCAAAGACAAACTTTTTAACATGCCAACATTTAGGGAATTTAGCTCTTATGAGTCCTACCTCTGTAAGATGAAGTTCAGCCAATCAAGAAATGAAAGGGAAAATGACAGTTAAAGTATTGGTAGTGTGCATAGAAAAGAGCCTAAGGGCTAAAGCAGAATGATTGAGAGGCAGAATGGTAGGAAGTGAAGTCAGAAATAATGGTGGTGGTTTAGTCACTAATTTGGGTGCAGCTCTTGCAACACCCAAGACTGTAACCCACCAGGCTCCTCTGTCCATGAGATTTCCTAGGCAAGAATACTGGTGTAGGTTGCCATTTCCATCTCCATGGGTCTTCCCGACCCAGAGATAGGATCCATGTCTCCTACATTGCAGGCAGTCTCCTGCTGTGCAGGTAGTCTCCTGCTCTGCAGGTAGATTCTTTACCTCTGAGCCACCAGGGAAGCCCAGAGAGATAACAGAGTATTAGATAATATTGGGCCTTAAAGGTAGTTAAAAGAACTTAGATCTTACTCTAAAATAACTACTAGTACAAAAAAACTTCCCATATTAATATTACTAATAGAAGTACACATGTAACTAAAACAAAGCAAACACAAATTGTTTAGTAAACTTTTTAAGAAGAAAGACCAACAACAAAGACAAGAAACAAAAATTTTATGACATAAAGTTTGATGACTGAAAGATTAAATATATGTTATATTAATAAATATACATAGGCTAAACTTCTCTTATTAAAAAAATCCCAGATTAGATCACAAAGAAAACTAGAGTCATTCCTAAAACAAAGAAACTCAGGAAAAATCTGAATGAAGAAAACCTTAAGATATTCTGAGAAAAACAGACTAAAATAGAAAGACAAGTTTCTTGAGTGAAAAGACTCAAAAATCAAAATAGATGTCAAAATCAAAAATAGATGTCAGTTTCCTTTTGTTAATCCATGGAGTTAATAAGATCTCAACTTTGAAACAAACAAGCAAAAATCCCTAACATTTTATTGAGCGCTTCCTCTATGCCAGCCTCTTTCTAAATGCTTTATGTGTATTTATCATTTTGTCTTCATGGCAACTTTATGTGGTAACTACTAGTATTACACTCTGTCCATTTTTCAGTGAAAACTGAGGCACAAAGAAGCTAATGAACTTGCAAAGGCTGCAGTTAGAGTACATTACAGAATCTTAACTCAGGGCTAATTATAAATTCTATGCTCTTAATCCCAATGCAGTGTTACTTTTGAAGCTGATTGGTGTCATGAGTGTGTGTGTGTCTTTGTGCATATGTGTGTAACTAAAAATACTGACTCTGAAGTAAATATGGAGATACAAATAAGCAAAAATAGCAAGGAAAATTCTTAAAGGAAAGTAATAAGGGAAAATACCCCACCCTGCTAGATGTAAAAATATAAAGGTAGAATGTTAAAACGGCAGCTCACTCGGTAAAGAATCTGCCTGCAGTGCAGGAGACCTGCATTCTATTCCTGGGTCAGGCAGATCCCCTGGAGAAGGAAATGGCCACCCACTCCAGTATTCTCGCCTGGAAAATTGTATGGACAGATGAGCCTGTAGTCCATGGGGTTGCAGAAGTCGGGCATGACTTAGTGTCTAAACCGCCACTAGAGCATGAACATACAGATCATTGGACAGAAGAGCCAAATTGATGTAGGTATTTGGGGAATTATAAAGGTAGCATTTAAAATAAGAGGGAAAATGAATTATTAAATATAAGGGATAGCTATGTTATCAGAGGTAAGTTGGATTGCTACTTCTTAACTGACTAAAATTAGTTCCTAATGAATCAAAGATTTAAACCTGAGAAAATAGAGGCCATGGAAGAATTTTATAATATTCTCAAAGTAGGGAAACCCACTAAGATACATGACACAGGCCCCTTAAACCACACAGAAAAGATTGAAAAGTTTGACTCTTAAAACATGAAAATTGTATTCTTACAAAAACACCATTAACAAAGTAAAAATAAAAACAAGGAAATTTTTATAACCAAGGGGTAATTTTCTTAATATTTAAAGACTTTCTACAAAATAATATTTGAGACCAAGATCGAGATTCAAAAAATGGCAAAATATGTAAATACTTTGTGCATAGGAAAACAAATACAACTTAACTCTTAGATTAAAATACGCATAAATTATCACTCAATACAAAAAAAAACGTAAATTACAGTTGTGGTGAAATACTGTTCACCTGCAATATTGGCAACATAACAAAGTTTAATAATAGCCCATTGTTTAGGAGGGCATAGAGACCACATACTCATTTAGTGAATTAGAGTATATTTGATAGGTATGTGAATTCATATAACCTCCATGAAAAACAATTTGGTAATAGCTTTCAAAAGTTGAAGAGCACATATCTTTAACCTAGCACTTTCTCTTGAAGTATTTTGTTCTCAGATATCTGTGCCCACATGTAAGGATATTCATTCAAGTATCATGCTCATGTTTAGTTGCTTCAGTTGTGTCTGACTCCATGGGATTCTCCAGGCAAGAATACTAGAGTGGGTTGCCATGCCTCCTCCAGGGGATCTTCCTGACCCAGGGATTGAACCCAGGTCTCCTGCATTGCAGTCAGGTTCTTTCCCATCTCAGTCATCAGGGAGAATCAAGTATCATGTGTCTATTGACAGACAAGCTTTTATTATTACAATGTATTAAAGAGACAAATGACTAATGGGGCTGTAGCATGCTACCATTTGCATTTTTAAAAATCTCCACAAATGCTTAGACATATATGCACACACTTATATATATATATAAATAGTGTCTGATAGACTATCTGGATTTAACCAGTTACCTCTGGAGAGGAGAACTGAGCAGCTGAGCCACAAGGATGGGAGGAAGACCAATATTTTATGTAAAATAATTAATTTTTTTACTTATTTTTCTTCTTTTGAATTTTATATCATAGACTTGCTTTTTCTGGTCTAACTAAATAAGATAACTTAAACATTTTAAATAAAAGCATCTTGTTAAACCATAGCTAAACATTGTAAGAATTGGTACATATACACAATGGAGTATTACTCAGCCATTAAAAAGAATACATTTGAATCAGTTCTAATGAGGTGGATGAAACTGGAGCCTATTATACAGAGTGAAGTAAGCCAGAAAGAAAAACACCAATACAGTATACTAAGGCATATATATGGAATTTAGAAAGATGGTAACAATAACCCTGTGTACGAGACAGCAAAAGAGACACTGATGTATAGATCAGTCTTATGGACTCTGTGGGAGAGGGAAAGGGTGGGAAGATTTGGGAGAATGGCATTGAAACGTATAATATCATGTATGAAACGAGTCGCCAGTCCAGGTTCAATGCATGATACTGGATGCTTGGGGCTGGTGCACTGGGACGACCCAGAGGGATGGTATGATATGGGAGGGAGGAGGGAGAAGGGTTCAGGATGGGGAACACATGTATACCTGTGGCGGATTCCTTTCGATATTTGGCAAAACTAATACAATATTGTAAAGTTTAAAAATAAAATAAAATTTATTAAAAAAAAAAAAAAAAAAAAAGAATTGATACTTCCGAATTGTGGTGCTGGAGAAGACTCTTGAGTCCCTTGTACAGCAAGGAGATCAAATCTGTCAATCCTAAAGGAAATCAATCCTGAATATTCATTGGAAGGACTGATGCTGAAGCCAAAGCTCCAATACTTTGGCCACCTGATGCAAAGAGCTCCCCTAACTCATTGGAAAAGACCCTGATGCTAGGAAAGATTGAGGGCAGGAGGAGAGAAGAGCTGCAGCAGAGGATGAAATGGATCACCGACTCAATGGACATGAACTTGAACAAACTCCAGGAGATAGTGAAGGACAGGGAAGCCTGGTGTGCTGCAGTCCACAGGGTCACAAAGAGTTTGATACAACTTAGATACTGCACAGCAACAAAGCATCCTAAAGTTATAGTTAAGCCAGTTGAGACCTACAGAGGAGGAGATCCAGGCCCTGTGTATTTTGTATAAAAGATGGTTAGCAGTATTGAGGCCTGGGTTCTAATCCTGATTCTGATATATGGCTCTTTGTAAGTCACTTTCCCTCTCTGAGTCTCAGTTTTCTCATTTGTAGAATGAGTTTGGACTCATCTTTTTCAAAACATCTTTATGGAGCTAAGGATTCTGTGGTCCCCATTAAAAATGTTGAAGCAAAGGATTAGGATTGTAGGATTTACCAGCACACCTGTATTTAACCAGCGCCTTCTTGGATCTCTGAGTAAAATTGAGTTTAACTGAATATTTTGAAACAAAAAATATCTGAAAGTGGCAGTCTACACTAAAGTTGTTATGTATATTAACTTAAAGATTCTCAATGACGGCATCAAAACATGAATGTGTAATGATCAGCTGTGAAGTCTCAAGTGATTTAAGTGGTTTTTTCATTTTTAGAAAACAGTCTTGCATTCAGCATGTTTTCTTAAGCTGGTAAAAAGTAGGAATTTATGATACTAACTTGAAAGATGTCTGTTATACATCATAGTCTTGTTAGGTATCCATTGGCTTAGAGTCCTAAATGACTTTTGTTTGGATTCTTAGAGTGGAATATAATATCTGGCTCTGAGGCTAATATGTTGGTTTTTAGTCCATTAAAGTGTTCTTTTCTTCCTCCTTTAATACTTTTTGAAGCTAGGAAATTAAAAGGTACAAGGGAATAAATTAAGCATTTAGCAAGTCAGAAATGTATTCAGTAATCTTTCTGAAACTTAGTTTAATTGTGAGAGCCTAAATTCTAAACCTAAATCCACAATGACACTACTCTTTGAGGAAGTAGTAAAGGTGGATATTAGTGTGAGTTCCTTCTAATATTCAGAAGATGGTAACAATTAAAGACTCCAGGAGTGAAGTTGCCTGACCAAATTAAAACGAAAAAAGGAGAGTAAACAGGAAGACTAGATGTCTACCCAATAACAGTAGAGTAGTGATATAGCTATTTAATAACTGTCTTATACCTAGTAAAAGATATAAAGGAAATCCAGGTCTAAAAACTAGTAAGAGGAACAAGAAACAAAGTTTTGTTTAGACTTGACAGTGCTTAAAACCAGTATTAAGTGTTTAAAAAACTAGATGAAAAAACAGTTTGTATGGGGGTGTGTGTGTGTGTAAATGTGTTTGTATGAAATCTTGAAATAAACCAAAATGCATCACTAACATCTTAGGATGAAAAGAGTTTGAGAGACTTTTCCTTTATCTGGAGTTTTAAACTTTTCCACTAAAGAATACATATTATGTAAATGATTTAAAAGCTATTATTTATTATATTCATACACATATGCATATAACATTTTTTGTGTGCCCTGACGATGGATGTGTCTTTTTGTATTTTCTAGGTACACCAGAGGCTCTCTTCTTGGCCTAATTTGGGAGTTGTTTATTGCAGTACTGTTGTGCCCTCTGATGGTGAGTTATGGCAAATTGTTTTAATGTCCAGTGCTTTTTTTTTTTCCTTTTTCACTGTTTCCCATTCTCATATTGACATACAAATTTATTTTTCTTAAAAAATAGGCCAGAATCAAAACAATTGGAGAGTTTCAATAAAGAGAGAGTTTCTCCAGTATAAACATATTGTTCATAGTGATGAATCCTCTCAGCTTTTGCTGAAGCGTTTCACTTAGAAACTTCTTGTTTTTATAATATTGTCTAAAATTGTTAAATATTTGGTGTCAGTATCAATAAATATATATTCATTGAGTTATATATATTCAGTGATAACTAAGTCACATTCCAACAGGACTCTTGTACCAGTTTTATTATGGTATTCGGTGGCGAATAATTTGAACTAGTGATTTTATATTGACATTTTTATTATTAATTCTATCATGTAATACAGTTACTATTATCCTATGTACCAATCTGTATGTGCTACATGCTGTGCTTAGTCGCTCAGTCATGTCCGACTCTGCAATCCCTGGACTGTAGCCCACCAGGCTCCTCTATCTGTGGAGATTCTCCAGGCAAGAATACTGGGGTCAGTTTCCATGTCTTTCAATAATTTAACAGTAGTAAAGTTGTTCTGGTGTGTCTGGCTGAATGTTATCCCAGGACATAAATGCTAGTATGTTGACTCTATGTTGTATGAGGGGTTGAAGACAATATTTTTACAAAGGTAAAATGATACATACTTTTGAAAAAAAGAGTTGCTCCCAAAATTCCTATGAATACTATTGTCCTTCTTAAGAAAATCAACTTGTATTACTTATCAAGAAACAGAAGCAGAAAATTATTTTATTTAATGAAATTTGTTGTCCTTTCTGCTCTCAATTTATGTACCTTTCTTATTTAGTACTTCTAAATTAATCTTACTTTAGGCTTGTATAGCATATAAGAAAACTGCTTAACACATAGCTACTTCAGCAGAATTTAGCCAGCAACAGTAAACATCTCTCCCATCACTCGTTCTTCACTAGTGTGAGCACTGCTGGGTCATGCTCCATTAATATACCAAAAGAGGGCTTGATCCTCTCTCTTAAAAACAAGTGCAAAATGCAAAATACTACATCATATACCTGGTGGACTATAGTCCAGGGGGTCGCAAAGAGTCGGACAAGACTGAGCACACACACACACACAAACAATATTATATGTATATATAAAATATATACTGCCTCTCAGTAATTGCCTATTAATTCTGTTGTTTGACAAAATGTTCTAGTTATGACTATAATAGCTGTTGTAAAATATAGAGTACCTTATATGTTTAACCTCCCTACCAAAGCAATCTAAAAGGTTCTCCATTTTCCTGTGTCATAAATACTTTTGAGGATCTGGTAAAAGCTTGACATTCTCTCTCTAGAAGAAAATTTTACATACACATAGGCAGTGTTACATATAATTTCTTAGTGATACAGGCTCTCTCAGCCCAACTCATGGAATCCCTGGTCTCATGAACCTCAACTCAAGAACTGCTTTGGCCACATTGTGCTCACATGTGCACGCACATCCCTGTACCCAGGCCCACGGTCCCTTTCATGAGAGGCAATATGCTTAGAGGTTGTGTTTAGCTTTATAATCAAGATTTGCATCCCAGTTTTCACTTTTAAGCCATGGTTTAATCTTAGACAAAGTAATTGCCTTCTTAAAACCTCCTGCCTTATATGTGAAATGGAGATAGTAATAATTACTACCTCCAAGAGAAAAATGTACTTATCCAACAAAAACTCTTATTGTATAAAGAGTGGTGTGTGTGGTAGTGTTAAAAACCTTAATCAAAACAATGTGATTTAGGCTTCTCATTTTAATTTTTCTATGCCCCAGATCCTCCTTTGTAAAATGACTATCTGAAATTTTTATGACTGTATGGTTTATAGCCTATTTAAAGGCTTTCAAAACTTTCAGGGGTTCCCCTTCATAGTAATGATGAAAATTAAGGATTAAGGATGAGAACAATTCTGCTATAGACAGGTTGAGTATATAATTTATCACCCAACCCAGGACAGTTTTTAGAATACATCGAGGACAACCAGAGTTGTCCTGACAGTTTTAAATGCAGTAAGCCAGGACATGTCTTCACTGTAGGTAAGTCGAGTAAGAACAAGAACAATAGTCTCCCTAGCTGCCTTCATTTCTCTATCCAGAAATAGGCTACTTAATCAGCCTTGTATTGAGAGCTGTGATAAAAAGAAATGTTATTTTGTAGTTAAAAAAAATATAAAATTTCCTTAAAAAAATTGTTTGAGGACAATTAATTTTAGCAGTGAACAGTTATAAAAATTCCTGTTTAATAATAAACATTAATCTGTTTAGCCCAAATATAGATAATATATATAAATTCTTAACCTAAGTAACTAGATATATGCCCTAGTTTTTTTTCTTTGTTTTTTGTCCCATTACCTTTTAAAAAGCTTTATTTATGTATATTTTATGTACCATAAAATTCACCTATCATCATGCAAGCATAATAACAATCCAGCTTTAGACTATTTCCTTACCCCTAAAAGTTCTCCTGTTCCTGTTTTGCAACCAGTCCCTGCTCCTACCCTGAGCCTTAGGCAAACAGTAATCTGCTTTCTCTCTCTGTAGTTAAACCTTTTTTTAAATGTCATATAAATGGACTCATTCAATATGTAGTCTTTTGCATCTAGCCTCTTTTACATATCCTAATGCTTTTGCGGTTCATGCATATTGTAGCATGGTTTGAAGTTCTTTGTTTTTACTGCTGAGTAGAATTCTAATATATGGAAATAAACAAAATACACATTTTGTTTTTTCATTCACCGCATGAAAAACGTTTGGATTGTTTTCCATTTTGGACTATTAAGAGTAATACTGTTATCAACATTTGCTTATAAGTCTTTATATGGATATATGTTTTTATATCTCTTGAGTAGATATTAGGAGTGGGATGTCTGGGTCATATGGTAAGTATATCCGTAATTTCTTTATTGAAGTATCGTTGATTTACACTGTTCCATGTGTACAGCAAAGTGATTCAGTTATGCATACATATATATATTATTTTCAGATTTTTCCTATTATATGTTATTATAGATATTGAATATAGCTCCCTGTGCTGTTCAATAGGTCCTTGGTTTTTTTATGTACTTTATATATGGTAGTTTGTATCTCTTAATTGCAAATTCCCAATTTATCCTTCCCCCTCTTTCCCCTTGGATGCAAGTGTGTTTTCTATGTCTGAGTTCATTTCTATTGCATAAATAAGTTCATTTGCATTTTTTAGACTCCACATATAAATGATATCATACAATATTTGTCTTTGTCTGACTTACTTCACTTAGTACAATAATCTCTAGATCCATCCATGTTACTGCAAATGGCATTGTTTAAACTTTTTATGGCTGAGTAATACTCCATTATTTATGTATGTGCATATATACATATACACCACATCTTCTTTATCCACTCATCTGTTGGTGAATATTTAGGTTGGTTCCACGTCTTGGCTATTGTGAACAGTGCTGCAGTGAACACTGGGGTGCATGTATCTTTTCAAATTAGAGTTTTCATTGTTTCCATATATATGCTCAGTGGTAGGGTTGCTGGAGCTTATGGAAACTCTATTTTACTTTTTTAAGGAACCACCTTAATGTTCTCCATAGCCGATGCACCAATTTACATTTGCACTAACAGTGTAGGAGGTTCTCTTTTCGCTATACCCGCTCCAGCATTTATTATTTATAGATTTTTTGATGATGGCCATTCTCACCAGTGTGAGGTGGTACCTCGTTGTAGTTTTCATTTGCATTTCTCTAATAATTAGTGATGTTGAGCATCTTTCCATGTGCTTCTTGGCCATCTGTATGTCTTCTTTGGAGAAATGCCTATTTAGGTCTTCTGTCCATTTTTTTTTTATTGGGTTGGGGTTTTTTTGGTATTGAGGTATACAAGCTGTTTGCATATTATGGAAATTGAGCCCATTTTGGTCAATTTGTTTGCAGATATTTTCTCCCATTTTGTACATTGTCCTTTTTGTTTTGTTTATGATTTCCTTTGCTGTGCAAAATTTTAAGTTTAATTAGATCCCATTTGTTTATTTTTGTTTTTAGTACCCCAGGAGGTGGATACAAAAAAATATTGCTGTGATTTATGTCAAAGAGTGTTCTGCCTAAATTTTCCTCTAGGAGTTTTATAGTATCTGATCTTTGGGTCTTTCATCCATTTTGAGTTTAATTTTGTATATCGTGTTAGAGAATGTTCTAATTTTACCCTTTTACATATATTTGCTCAGTTTTCCCAGCACCACTTATTGAAGAGACTGTCTTTTCTCCATCGTATTCTTGCCTCCTTTGTCATAGATAAATTGACCGTAAGTGTGTGGGTTTATTTCTGTACCTGCTGTCCTGTTCCATTGATCTATATGTCTCTTTTTGTGCCAGTACATACTGTTTTGATGACTGTGACTTTGTAGTATAGTCTGAAGTCAGGGAGCATGATTCTTCTAGCTCCATTCTTCTTTCTCAAGATTGTTTTTGGCTATTCAGAGTCTTTTGTATTTCCCTACAAATTAAAGACTTTTTTTTTCCAGTTCTGTGAAAAATGTCACTGGTGATTTGACAGGGATTGCATTGAATTTGTACATTGCTTTGGGTAATATGGTCATTTTAACAATGTTGATTCTTCCAGTCTAAGAACACAGCTTATCAGTACAACTGCTTGTGTGGTCTTCAGTTTCTTTCATCATGTACTGAACTTTTTAAGAAACTGCAAAACTGTTTTCCAAAGTGGCTGTCCCACTTTGCATTCCTACCAGTGGTATTTAACTTTTCCAGTCTCCCTATATCCTCCCCAACACTTGGTATAGTCACACTTTTTAAAAAAATTTATTTATTTTAATTGGAGGCTAATTACTTTACAATATTGTATTGGTTTTGCCATACATCAACATGAGTCCACCACGGGTGTACAGGTGTTCCCCATCCTGAACCCTCCTCCCGCCTCCCTCCCTGTACCATCCCTCTGGGTCATCCCAGTGCACCAACCCCAAGCATCCTGTATCCTGCATCACACTTCTTGATAATAGACATTCTAGTGGATTTGTAGTATTATTTCATTGAGGTTTTAATTTGCATTTCACTGATGATCAAGATGTTGGGCATCTTTTAATGTACTCATTAACCATTGAAATATGTTCTTCAGTGAAGTGCCAAACTTCTTGCCTGTTTAAAAAAATTGACTGTCTTAGTATCGATTTGTATGCATTCTTTGTATATTCCAGAAATTTTCACGTTACTTTTAAAATAATTTTGTGGGAAAGGGTGGATTTTTTAAAATCATGTTTTATTATTAATGGCTATTCATATACAGTTGGAAGGAAATTCTGTATTTATTGTCATCACTTATATTGAGGGCATAAACATACCCCACCACTGTCTTTCCTTCTAGCTTTTAAAAACCTAACAACAAAAAGGAAACACAAGTAATAAAATCACAAAAAATGATAGAAACAGAAAACCTCAGTGTTTTAATGTGGGCATGTTTCTCACCAACCTAGATGTGAGGTTGGGAAAGCTGAAACACCTTATTTTGCCATTTTAAAAATATATCCTACAGTTTGAACTTTTTTTTGGTAAGTAGGAGTTTCAGTTTGAAGTACCAAAATATGGTTGAACTTGTTGCATCACAAAAGTCTTTTTGAAGGCTTTTATAAAATTGACTTTCACATTGCTAAGAAAAACAACCATGTGAACTTGGAAAGATGTTTAAACTTTTTGTGCTGACAGTATTTAAACTGTGTTAATGTGGAGCAGAAGTACATTTATATCACAATTCAGATGATGTCATCCATTCTAGGATTGCTATCATTTATTTCAATATTTTGAAGTAAGTTTTGAGGAAATTGGAGACTATGCCATTTCCCTCCAGAGTGTGACTTGGTTAAACTACTGATACTGTTTTAAGGAGTTACTTTCCAATTTTTGTCTGTTAATATACATGTTGATACAAAGAAAAGTCCCTTATATGTGATCTCTTATGGAAATTAGAAAAGCAGTTAACGTTAATGGCTATCTCCATCTTTGAAATAGTGTTAAATTTCTTTTCCAAAATAACTACCAGGATTTTTTTTTTTCTCTAAGAAAGATCTTGGTACTCTGTGAACAGATGGCACATCTTCCAAACTTAGCAACATGTATGCTTTTATGACCTCAGAGAAGAAAGGAGCTCTATCCGTTGCAATAATGCATTGGTTTTTTTCATTGGCATTGAAGACTTCCACCATCCCTAAAAGAGGCCTTGCCTGCTACCACAGAAGTAGTTAGTATTATGAGAACGAGAATTTGTGAGAAAAAGAATAAAAATATAAATTCTCCTTTGCTAGATTAAACTTTGGATAGGAGTTTTGCTTTTTAAGAGAAGAGAAAGTTTATTACAAGGGAGTGTTTTTAGTTATGTCTTGATTAACTTGGGGGATATTTGGGCCTTTATGAATGAGCATAATCTTCCAGTTCAAGACCTTACAGTCATTATTTTGGACTTGGTAGAAAACTCATGAACCCTTTTAATTAAGCTGTAGCTCTGAACTAGAAAGAAGTAGACAACCTTGTGAATTTTTCAGCTGCTGGAGAAAGTTTCTCTCTAGGCTAGTCATGAATGGAAAGGTTTGTCAGTTTCTCTGTAAGAATTAGAAAAAACTTAGAGCTCTTGAAGATTACTTCCACTCATAAACCTTAAAATTGGAACTTGGATTTCCAGTCGTTTCATTATTGATACTGCATCAAAACAGAAAGAGTCTTAGAAGAAACCTTAGGTTCCTTACACATGCTTAGCCAAGCATCATCTGGCAAAGTGAACTATGAGAGCTGTGTTACCACATACCTTTCCCAGAATCTCTGAGTTTTTACAGCTTCTTTTCATCAAAACAGAAAGGCACACAACCTTTTTAGATATCAAAGGTAATATTCAAGTTAGCCTGTTCCAAAACCAAGCCATTATGTGACTTTCTATTCAAGCCAAACAATACCAGTCTTATAATTGAAATGTCCTTTTATATAGAATTAAAGTTTATTTTCTGTTTTAATTTGTAAATTTTTATTTCTTTAAAAAAACAAAACGACTGTTATTTGTTTAAAATGAGGGAAAATGCTTCCATTTCTGTTAACATTTATTTTAAAAATATGGCAGTGTACTATTCTGCTGTCTAGTAGTCTGCCATAACAAAATACTGTAGACTGAGTAACTTAAACAACAGAAATTTGTTTTCTCACAGTTTTGGAGGCTAGAATTCCCAGGTCAGGGTGTCAGCGTGGTTAAGATCTGATCGGAACTCTGTTCCTAGCTGGCACCTTCTCACTGTGCTCCCACCTAGTGACGGTGTGGGGAAAGCTCTTACTCTTCATATACAGCTGTTGTGCTATCAGATTAGCACCGCAGATTATCAGATTACTTTTATCTTTTCCTTTAACCTTAATTACCTTTGAGTGACCCTATCTCCAGATAGGCACATGGGGAATCAGAGTTTCAAAAATACAAATTTTGGGAGATCACAGTTCAGTCCATAACAGTTAATATGAAGGAAATAATTTTTCAATGCAACAAATGTATTGTATCTAAAATTTTTATGTATGAATTGTTTGAATTTTTTCAGGAAATAGGTCTAAGGGGGGAATGAATCCATACCTTCTTCAGGTTATCAAGGAGGTCTGTTATCCAGAAATACCTAGAAACAGGAATTGGTTTATATAATTTATGCTCTTTTTCTCCTTGTTGCCCTCGGTGGAACAAGTAATTTTTGTTCTCTTGGTGGTTAAAGCCTTGACTGGAAATTTTCTTATGGAAATTTGTATGACTTTAGACCAAGACTGTAGATTTTAGAAAAAGCAAGTAAAACTACCAAGGAAAGCATTTTTCTATATCCTCACTGAATCTTCTCAGCCTCCTTGTGAGTTATTAGAATCTCTGTATTAAAGGTGAAAGAGGTAAGGGAATATTCAGTAATGTGCCCATACATTCAAGGTGTCTCCTGTGGTAGAATTTGAGATTTTCAGGAACTGTTTTCAAGTCTGAGATTCCAACATCTATCATTCTTCTACTGCACATTACTCTCTGTACTTTAGGATTGTATTCCACTTTACACCGTCCAGAAATTAAAGTGGGCCAAAAGTCAAGGATTAATGAAGTTACTTTCAAAGCAGCATCATGAAAAGAATTATTCTTAAAAAAGAAAAAAATATTAGGGCACTACATTAGGACAGAATTTTATTTTTACAAAACAATATAAAATATTTAATTCTCAGAATGAATAGATAAAGGATGTGGATGACCTTTTATTTAGCTCAAATGCTTTTAACATTTATGAGAGTTTAATTATCTTCATAAACAGATTTTAAAAGAACCAGATTCAACAAAAGTTATATAGGTTGTTCTACTATTTGTAGACAAAAAAAGATGCACAACTTGAGAGTTGCAAATTAAGTTTTATTTGAGTCAAAATGATACCGTATAAGAAACGAATCGCCAGTCCAGGTTTGATGCAGGATACAGGATGCTTGGGGCTGGTGTACTGGGATGACCCAGAGGGATGGTATGGGGAGGGAGGTGGATTCATGTTGATGTATGGCAAAACCAATACAATATTGTAAAGTAATTAGCCTCTAATTAAAAGAAATAAATTTAAATTAAAAAAAATAAATATTAAAAAAAAAAAAAGATTCTACTAGTCACAAGGAGCAGATATCGTCCTTTAATGATTTAGTGCTTTTCTAGATATGAAGAGATGCAAGGATTGGAATGATGAAATCAGTTCTGAAAATATCTATCTAAAGCCCTGTTCCACCATATTCTCTGGCACAGAGAGCCTCACTCCACCCTGAACTCCCTCAGCGGGTGTTGAAGGTCAACAGCTGCAGCCTCATAGGCTTCAAACTCAGCAGAGACTATGGCAGAAGCCCTTGTTGTTGTTCGTCACTATCGATGCTCTTTGTTGTCTTGTTATTGTTCTTCAATCATGGCTAAGTCATGTCTGACTCTTTTGCAGCCCCATGGACTGCAGCATGCCAGGCCTCTTGGCGAGTGCCAATTTGTAGTTGACATATTTAACATAAGACCAATAATGTGTGTCAGGTGCTCAGCCATGTCTGACTCTTTGTGACCCCCATGAACTGTAGCCCATCAGGCTTCTCTCTCCATGATATTTTCCAAGCAAGAATACTAGAGAGGGTTGCCATTTCCTTCTCCAGGGGATTTTCCTGATCCAGGGTTCAAATCTGGGTCTCCCACATTGCAGGCAGATTCTTTACCTTCTGAGCCACCAGGGAAGCCCAAAACCAATAATACTATATATTTTTTAAAAAGTTTATAATTCTAACTGTTTTCACACATTTTATCATTTAAGCCTTATAGTAACTTCACATAACTCTTTTTTACATATTTCTACAGAGAGAGGTTCAGTTGTACAAACACTTAATTCACCTTAGGTTCACAGTGAAATATATAGTTGATTTCACTAAGTTAATTTATATTGCTACTTGGAAGAACCCAACAGCTGGATTTATCAAACTACTAAATTTATGATTCTGGACTTCCCAGGTGTTCCAGTGGTTGAGAGTCTGCCTGCCAGTGCAGGGGACACAGCTTCGATCTCTGGTCTGGGAAGATTCCACATGCCATGGGGCAACTAAGCCCCTGTGCTGCCACCCCTGTGCTGCCAGCTCTCTAGAGCCCAGGAAGCACAACTTCTGAAGCCCTCAGACTCTAGAGCCTGTGCCCCACAGCAAGAGAAGCCACCACAATGAGAAGTAGCCCTCATTGGACACAACTAGAGAAAACCTGCATACAGCACAGCCAAAAATAAATAACTTTTTAAAAAGAACTAATAAATGAATTCAGTAAAGTTTCAGGGTATTAAATTAATATCTAGAAATTCCTTAGCAGCCTAATGGTCAGGACCCTGCACTTCCACTGCAGTGGGGGTAGAGGGGGTGGGGGTGGGTTTGATCCCTGGTGGGGAACTAAGATTCCAGGAGTCATATAGTGCAGCCAAAAAAAAAAAAAAGCAAACACTATTGTGTCTCTATAAACTAACAATGAACTATCAAGAAGAGAAATTTAAAAAATAATCTCATTTATAATTGCATCAAAAATATTAAAGTACCTAAAAATAAATCTAACCAAGGAGGTAAATACTTAGAAAACTATAAGACTTTGATAAATTCAAGATGACATGAACAAATGGAAAGATATACCATGCTCATGGATTGGAAGAATTAATCTTGTTAAAATGATCATACCCCCCAAGGTAATCTACAAATTCAGTGCAATCTCTATCAAAATACCAGTGGCTTTTTTTTTTTTTTTTTTTTACAGAACTAGAACAAGTAATTCTAAACTTCCTATGGAAACATAAAAGACCCCAAATAACCAAAAGAAAACATTGGCAGTACACTTTTGACATAGGTCTTACAAATGTTTTTTGGATATATATCCTCAGAGAAGGTAAACAAAAGCAAAATAAACGGTGGGACCACTTCAAACTAAAAAGCTTTTGCACAACAAAGGAAACTATCAACAAAATGAAAAGGCACCCTATTGAGTAGGAGAAGATATTTGCAAATGATTTATCTGATAAGAGGTTAATATCCAAATTATATAAAGAACTCATACGACTCAACATCAAAGAAACAAGCAACCTGATTAAAAATTGGGCAAAAGACCTGAATAGATGTTTCCCCAAAGAAGACATAGATAGCCAACGGACATATGAAAAGATGCTCAGTATCACTGATCATCAGGAAAATGCAAATCACACTACAATGAGATATCACTTATACCTGTCAGAATGGCTATTACCAAAAAGGAAATAACAGTGTTGTGGAGAATGTGAAGAAAAGGTGGGAATGTAAATTGGCATAGCAACTATGGAAACCAGTATGGAGGTTCCTCAAAAAAATAAAAAATAGAACTACTATAATATGATTAAGCAGTCCTACTTCCAGGAATTTTTTTTGAAGAAAATAAAAACACTAATTTGAGAAGATATATGCACCCTTATGTTAACTGTAGCATTATTTACAATAACCAAGATACCAGAGTAACCTACGTGTCCACAGATAGATGAATGGATAAAGAAGTGGTGTATATGTACAATAGCATATTCCATAAAAAAGAATGACATCTTGCCATTTGGGACCTTAGGAATATCATCTAACCTTGTTGCACTTTATTGTTCTTAGCTATAGAAGGGCAGGCTTTCCAGCTAGCTCAGTGGTGGATCTGCCTGCCAGTGCAGGAGACACAGGTTTGATCCCTGGTCAGGAAGATCCCCTGGTGAAGGAAATGGCACCATTTTCCATGGTAAAGGAAATGGGGTTGCAAAAAAGTTGGACACGACTTCATGACTAAGCAACAGCAACATAGAAGAACAGCCCTTATTGTCTGTATGATTTTGGTTAACCCTTCCAACACTAAAATTATATTGTATTTCATATTCTTAATGCAGAATAGTAGAGAAAAAGAGAAAGAAAAGAAATAGATGATAGCAAAGTCATAAGCCACTGGAATCATCTATCATATAAAGTTCAGTTCTAAGTATCTCTGCAGAGAACACCCTAAATGTGCTTCCTTATTATACCTTTTCCTTTTTTATAATAAATCTTTAAGAGGTATACAGTTTTGTTGAAACCAAGCAAGACCCTGTGAGTCTCCTGTGTACAAATCCTTTCTGGGTCCCCATTTCTTGTTTATAGAAAATAGGCTTCATTCAGCCTTCTAGGTTCCAAAGGGCTGATTCAAACAATTGCTAATCAGGGAGCAGAGGGAATGCAGAAACAAGGGAGGAGCAATCAAGAAACAATAGGGCAGCCTTGGGGCAGTATATACATATAATATGAATTAAATGTATATCCATATATTTTTGAGCTCTTCTGCAGGAACACTGGCCCTCACCCAGGTGAAAGATGATAACTTCAGACTGAGCACATGATTCCTGGGGCACCCAGTTACCTCACCATCAACTAATCAAAAAAAAGTCACAAACCCTGCAGCCCTCACCCCAGACTTTGCCTATAAAAACTTCTCCCCCAGATTCCTTAAAAAACTAGGAATAAAACCACCATATGACCCAGTAATCCCACTCCTAGGCATATACCCTGAGTAAGTCAAAATTGAAGACACATATACCCCAATGTTCATTGCAGCACTATTTATAATAGCTACAACATGGAAGCAACCTAGCTGTCCATTGACAGATGAATGGATAAAGAAGTTGTGGTACATATACACAATGGAATATTACTCAGCCATAAAAAGGAATGCATTTGAGTCAATTCTGATGAGGTGGATGAACCTAGAACCTATTATACAGAGTAAAGCTAAGTCAGAAAGAGAAAGATATACTAACGCATATATATGGAATCTAGAAAGATGGTACCAAAGAATGTAATTGCAGGGCAGCAGTGGAGAAACAAGCATAGAGAACAGATTTATGGACATGGGGGGAGGGGAGGAGAGGGTGAGATGTATGGAGAGAGTAACATGGACACTTACATTACCATATGTAAAATAGATAGCCAGTGAGAATTTGCTGTACATCTCAGGGAACTCAAACAGGGGCTCTGTATCAACCTAGAGGGGTGGGATGGGAGGGAGATGGAGGGAGGTTCAAGAGGGAGGGGACATATATATACCTATGGCTGATTCATATTGAGGTTTGACAGAAAACAACAAAATTCTATAAAGCAATTATCCTTCAATTAAAAATAAATTAATTAATAGTATTAAAAAAAAAAAAAAAAAACAACTTCTCCCCCTAAACTGTTGGGGAGTTTGGGATTTTTTAGCCACCCATTTTCCTTGATTGGCCCTGCAATAAACCTTTCTCTGTATCAGACTTTGACATTTCAGTTTGTTTGACCTCTCTGTGCATCAGGCACACAAACTTGTGTTCAGTCACAGTGTTGATAAAATTATATATTTTAGAGGAGATTTTGCTAATTATTTTTAACACCAATTAATTTTCCTCCTATGAATTTTAACAATTGGTTAAATAACAAGCATTTTTACTATAGGACTTTTTCTATAATTCTCCCAAGCATTTTTAAAAAATGTATTTAATATATTACTTCTTTAACCCAATGTCTGTTGTCCTTGCAGTTCTCTTTTTACTCTGGAAAATTCCTTGCCTTTTAATTTTTATTCCTACTTCAGTTGTCATTTTCTGTCTCTCAGTATTTATTTTGGATGCCCCATAATTTCTAGGTTTCTTTGAAGTACACTGCTCCAGAACATACTTTAGATTATTTCTTATTTATTGCAATGGAAATCAGAGCAAAAGATTTTTTTTAACCAACCAAAAAGCTACTTGGTGTAATTTGCATTTGAAAAGAATATTTGACTCTAGAGAATAGTAGCTGACAGCTGTCATTAGCTTGTAAATTCCCATTGTGACTTCACTACAACCTACAGCCATTTTGTATATTATTAAACTTGAGGAACTTTGGTAATTGTTATTCTTTGGTTGCAAAACAAGAAATCTAATATTTGCATTACAATTGAGTGTGTGGGGAAGAATGAGACCTGGGGATTTATTTCAAAAGCCGTGTTATATTAAAGATTTGTTAGTTCTGAAATGTGCTATCTTTGCCAAGTTTTTCAAAGCTTTCATATTTAACTCCTTTTAACAACTTCATAATCTTAAAAAAGTTAAACTGAGTGATAAAAACCTTAATTTTGCCTGTTTACTTTGTCTCAGTTATTTTGAAACAGTAATCCCTAAGCACTTACCTGTGAAACTGATATATTAGTGAAATCTCCCATAGTTTATATGTTTAAGATTCACAGATTCCTATCTTTTAATTCAACTCTGACTACTTCTTGAAATCTGTGGTTGAATATTTTCACATGTAGAAAGAAGACTGGATGATGGTGAGGGGGAACACCAGGTAGACAAGTTAATCACCTAATTTTATGACCCCCATCATCATTACTGCTTATAGAACAAATATGGATATTTATGTTACTGTTGCAGGAAGGGGGACCCCTTCCAGGGCCCAAAATTGGGTTCTTGTCTAACACTCGGAAATGAATTGTCCGAGGAGACACATGTGCTGACAAAGCAAGAGATTTTATTGGGAAAGGGCACCCGGTGGAGAGCAGTAGGGTAAGGGAACCCAGGAGAACTGCTCTGTCACATGGTTATGGTGATGGGATTAGTTTCCGGGTTGTCTTTAGCCAATCATTCTGACTCAGAGTCCTTCCTGGTGGTACACGCCTTGTTCAGCCAAGATGGATGCCAGAGAGAAGGATTCTGGGAGGTGGTTGGACGTGTGGTGTCTCCTTTTGACCTTTCCCGAACTCTTCTGGTTGGTGGAGGCTTATTAGTTCCCTGTTCCTTACCAGGACCTCCTGTCGTAAAACACGCATGCACATGGTTGATGTGGCGCCTGGCCAGGGTGGGCGTTTTCAGTCAGTGTGCTTCCCCTAACATTACTGGCTCTGGCTTTAAAGAAGCAATGGATGGCTAAGGATTCTTTTAAAAACGAGAGAGAAAATGACAAAAATTCCAAGTTGTTTTAGATATTGAAAACTTTAGATGGTACATACTATGTATTAACTTTATATTACTATTTTGGCCTCATTTTCCTTAGAAAACTCAGACTGTCCTTTTGGAAAGAATAAATAGAGATTTATGACTCTGCTTTTTATTTTTTATGTAAAAATTCAAATCATGTATCCACAAAGCATTAACTGCTGTGGGAATTGCTATCCTGCTGTCAACAGCTAGAACACCAGATAAAAACACATGAAAATACTGTTTTTAACACTGGACAATAGGCTAGACAGGACTTTGATCTGAGGAAAGAGAAGCAAATGAAATTAACCTTACATTGCTTCAGCTCACAGCCTGAGGCTTTGGTTAAATTCTAAGCCACAAAGCCAGGCTATAACAACTTCCCAGGAGATAGCAATTACCAGAAGCTGTAAAGCAGAAGAAAGTGGCAACCCACTCCAGTTTTTCGCCTAGAGAATCCTGTGGACAGGGGAGCCTGGTGGGCTGCCGTCTGTGGGGTTGCACAGAATCGGACACGACTGAAGCGACTTAGCAGCAGCAGCAGCAGCTGTGAAATGAATAACTCTTAGTGCTCACTCAGGGCCAGAAATCATTTGACTTCTCTCCAGCTAGAGAGGAGAGGCATCACTGACTACATGAACATTCAGTAGAGACTCCCAGAAGAAGCATAACTTGGAAGGGGGGCCAAGGATTCTCTAGATTTGTCTTAAAAGACTCTAGAGGATCAAGCTAATATGCAGTAACTATACAACAAAATCCAGCATCCAGTAATGTCAAAGTCACAATATCTAATCTCCAGTCAAAAACTACTAGGCATATGAAGAAGCTGCAGGGTTGTGGGTGGGGGCAGGAATTAGTCAATAGAACCAGACCTAGGAATGATGGAATTAACAGACAAAGATTTTAAAATAGTTATTATAAATATGATTCTTATATTCATGGAGGCTTCCCTGGTGGCTCAGACAGTAAAGCTTCTGCCTGTCTGCCCGCAATGCGGAGACCCGGGTTCGATTCCTGGGATGGGAAGATCCCCTGGAGAAGGAAATGGCAATCCACTCCAGCACTCTTGGCCTGCAAAATCCCATGGACGGAGGAGCCTGATAGGCTACAGTCCATGGGGTCGCAAAGAGTTGGACACGACTGAGCGACTTCACTTTCACTTATATTCATGGAAAGAAAAGAAAAAACATAAGCATAATACAATAGAAAATAGAACAATAAACAAATGGAACTTCTAGAGATGAAAATATATATGAAATGAAAACCAGTATGGATGGAATTAATAGCAGATTAAATACTACAGAGGAAAAGATCAGTGACATTGAAGTACATAGCAATTAAAACTATCCAAAATGAATCTGAGAAAACTGAAATATATGAAAAGAGCTTCAGTGCCCTGTGTGACAGTACCACATGGTATAATATGAGTGTAATTGGAATCCAGAAGGAGAGGTGTGGCAGACATGAAAAATATTTGAATAATGGCCAGAGTTTTTATAAATTTGATGAAAATGATGAGCCCACAGACCTAAGAAATTTAACAATTCCCAAACAGCACAATCATAAAGAAAACCATAGAAAAGAACATTGTAATCAGATTGCTGAAAACCAATGATAAAGATAAAATATTAAAAGCAGCCAGAGGGAAAAAGACATACTATATACAAAGGAACAAAGATAAGAATGTACACAAATGTATAACATACTGTACAAACTAGAAGTTCTTTAGGGTACTGGAAGGGAAAAAAAACTAGATTTTTAGACAGCAGAATTGTCTTTCAAAAATGAAGATGAAATAAAGACTTTTTTGGACTTAACCAAAACTGAGAGAATTTATTGCCAACATATCTGCCCAACAAGAAATGTGTAAGGAATCTCATGAGACAAAAGGAAAATGATACCAAATGGAAATGTGGATTATACCAAAAAAAAAAAAAAAAAAAAAAAAAGATGAACACCAGAGGATAAATATGTACATAAATATAAAAGACATTTTTCTCATTTTGAAATTTTTAAAATATAATTCATTGTCAAAGTAAAAATAGTTTGTGGTTTATAACATATAGAAATAAAATGCAGAACAGTAGCACAGTGCAGGGGAAATGGAAGCATATTGTTAGAAGGTTCTTACACTATATCTAAAGTGGTATAATACGCCCTGAAGGTTAACTGTGAAAATTAAAGATGTATATTGCAAACCCTTGAGGTGGGTTCTGCAAACCCAATAGGCCAAGTCCAGTGCACTCCTTAATTTTGTAAATAAAGTTTGTTGAAACACGGCCATGCATATTTGTTTACATAGTGCCTGGGACTGCTTTTGTACTGCAATGCAGAGTCTTAAGTTGCAACAGAGATTTTATGACTGCCAAAAACCTAAAGTATTTAATATCTACCCTTTACAGAAAAACACTGCCATTACTTGCTGTAGAGTAACCGAAAACTATGAAGAGGTACAGTTAATAAGCCAGTTTGTTGTTGGTATTGTTGTTTAGTTGCTAAGTTATGTCCAACTCCTTTGTAATCCCATGGACTGTAACCCACCAGGCTCCTCTGTCCAAGGGATTTCCCAAGCAAGAATACTGGAGTAGGTTGCCGTTTCCTTTTCCACGGTATTTTCCGACCCAGGGATCTAACCTGGGTCTCCTGCATTGGCAGGCAGATTATTTACCACTGAGGTACCAGGGAAGCCCATAGTAGAGATTAAATGTAATCATAAAAATACTCAGTTAATCTAAAAGAGGGCAAGAATAGATGGAAAGTAGAAGAAAGAATTGAGTCAAGAAAAGTAGCAAGATGGCAGACTTATACATAACCATATTTATAATTTATTAAATGCAAAAGATATACATACTTTAAAAGACAGAGATTGTCAGATTGGATAAAATAGCAAGACTGTAGGAAACCCACTTAAAATATAAAGACATGGGTAGGTTAAAAGTAAAAGGATGAGAAAAGGTATACCACTAAAACAAATGTCTACTCACAGACTTGTAAGTAAATAATGATAAAGAGCTTATTCATAGTAGTTAAAACCTGGAAACAATTGACATGTCAGTCATGGTAACTGGATGAGCAAAATTACAGTGTGTCCATGTATAGTTAGATGCTGCTCAGCAGTAAAAACAAATCAATACCAATGCATGTGACAACATGGATGAATCTCAAAGTCACCCAGGTACAAAAGAGCACATGCTGTGCTGTTCCAGCAGTATAGAAGTCTAAACACTAAACGTAATCCATGGTGACAAAAATCCAATCAGTAGTTGCCCAGGGGTTAACTGGAATGAGGTCAAGAGAATTTGAGGGGCTAATAGAAATGTTCTTTATCCTGTTACATCAGAATTCATCAAATACTCATTTCAAATAAGAATGTATTTTGTTATTGATAAACTGTGTTTCAATAAGCGTTATTTAAGTCATGAACACTGTAGTGTGAGGCTTCTGTGTTCATTATAGGCGTTGTCATTTACTAGACCAGGCGAGGAAAAAAGATGTAAATGACTACAATTAT
Organism: Bubalus bubalis; assembly: GCF_019923935.1. Classification (NCBI taxonomy): domain Eukaryota; kingdom Metazoa; phylum Chordata; class Mammalia; order Artiodactyla; family Bovidae; genus Bubalus; species Bubalus bubalis. The sequence goes on from NC_059160.1 coordinate 148,039,313, forward strand.
GAAAGTTTAATGCGTTTAGAAAATTCAGAACACTGTTCTATGTAATTTCTTCTCTTCAGTTTTAAGGAGTATGAATCCTTACAAACTTTATAGAATGTATCTTTTAATTATTTTTTTTTAAATCTAATAAATAAACCACTCATCTAAAAGTAGTATGTTATAAATTTTATTTATTCCTCACAACAACTGTCTCAGTTAGGGATTAAATCCATTTGATATATGAAAAGGTGAGGCTCACAGAAGTTATATAATATGTCCAAAGTTAAAGTCAGGATTCCATGCCAGATTTGACTCCATACCCTGTTTTCCTTTTACAGGCTAATGCTAAATTACCTACCACCTTTAAATGCTTGGTTGCTTGTGTAAAAAATTCTTGTTCAAAATTTATTTGAAAATTCATTTGAAAATGATCTGAAAGAGTTATTCTGACACTTGTTTTAGAGACTAAGGTTCTATAAATTAAGAATTAAGGAATAAAACAAGAAAATAAGGAATTCTGTGCCAAACTGTTGTAGAAAATCCTGTCATTTGTGTAGCTTATGTTAATGTTTCCCTTAATAACTTTCTGTTAGTAAGTCCCAAAATGTTGAGCTTTGACTTCTTGCTAACCTCAGGAAAATGTTCAAGAGAACTTAAAAGAAATTATTTTTTATTGTATCATAGTATGTCCACATTGTATAAGAGAATGCTTACTTATCAAGCACCTTGGATATAATATTATATGTACTATAAATATGAATTGCTGTCCTTGAGTAAGTCTTACTTATTGGTGTACTTTCACATGTTTTTCCCCCATGAATCCTTGAAAGCTCTGGCTCCCAAGAGCCATCTCCTACAGGATATAGAATTTGGCCCAGCAATCTCTGGCTACTTAATAAAATTTTAGTAAATGGAATCAGGGTTTGTATTCACCAATACCAAGAACTTTACCTCAAGTTTCTGGGAAAGCCTCTTCTTGACCCACTTGAAAGATAATCCTCTGCATATTTTATTTTTCCTGAAAAGTGATTTATGTGACAGATATAATCTTCCATAAGCCAATTCCCAGAATAATCTTCAATTAAAGTTAAAGGGCATATTCTTGAACCTTTGGAAACATTTTAAACCACACTAATGGTAGTAAACCCCCATTTAAGAAGATTAATAATATCACTTTAACTTATAATGAAATCTGATTATCATATGATTATGGGTCTTTTTCATTCAGATGTGACAGTGGTGTATCAAAATGGGTTACCTGTGATATCTGTGAGGCTACCATCCCGGCGTGAGCGCTGTCAGTTCACACTCAAACCTATCTCAGACTCTGTTGGTGTGTTTTTACGACAACTACAAGAAGAGGATCGGGGCATTGACAGAGTTGCAATCTATTCACCAGGTATAGTCACCTTCATTATTCATTTCCAGCCACCCCTTGTTCCCCCCCTAAACTGATTCTATGCGCACACACACACACACCCACACACAGGTGCTGCAAATGAATCCCATGCTTTTAACTTTGGGACATAATTTTTTGCTTAGCAAATGTCAGGAGAGACAGTGGTTTCTCTCCCAGTTTTTAGAATATGATTGTTCAGTTTTAGAAGGGTATATGTTAATACACAGGGATCTCATTCAAGAGCACCTCACATATAATGCCATGGGCAAAGATGAGCCATCAGTCACATTTTATACTTTTGAGACCTTCTGTCATTACCTTAGGCATAGAATAAACTTATCCAGTAGTTGAGCCATCATCTCTGAAGATATGAAATATTAGGACTTCTTTTTAGATCTTTTTATGTCTTTCACATAAACGTTTATAAAATAAAGACATGGGATTTGAAAGTAATAGAAAATAAGGCACTAAAATTCCCACTTGACATGACATCCATTTCATTTATTTATTTTTTAAGTGCCTTACATTTTTACCACTTTCACTTTGAAAAATTTTAAATGTACAGAAAACATAAAAGCCTAGTACAGTAAGTCCCTGTAGTTTAAATATGCTTAATTCTCAACTCATAATTAATAGATGAACTTGGTGTACTTTGCTCACCCTAGCCTCTGCCCCTACTGAATTATTGGCAACTAATCAGTAACTATACTGCAAAGTTCCATACACTAGAAGATGGTTTTTTAACAACCAATTTCCATCACAGACAAATAGACATCCATGCAGCTCTCCCAGTGACCCTAGGCTTCCAGATGACACCTGTGCATCTGTGTAATTATTTCATTTGTTCATAAAGTTCTGCCAGAAAAGTACATTGTTAAATCTTCACAGACTTGAGACCACGAAAACAAAAAGCCTCAGGTAATATAAGCTTTATTTCGCATCGAGTTTGGGGATAAGGCAAAAAGCTAACTGAAATTTAAAAGACATAATTTTAAAATCTATTTTGAGGATTGCTTTCTTTCCTGACCACTCTTGAATAATTATGGACATATGACAAATTAAATTTTTCACATTTAAATTTTTCACAGATGGCGTTCGAGTTGCTGCCTCAACAGGAATAGACCTCCTCCTCCTTGACGACTTTAAGCTGGTCATTAATGACTTAACGTATCATGTACGACCACCAAAGAGAGGTAAAAAGTAACCTTGATAAGGTCAGAGAAACATGAGAAGGGCTTTTGGAAAGAACTTTGTTTTTCCCTGGATAAACTTGAGAAACAGACAGTATTCAAAGAATACCCTAAGTTTTACATATAGGTAGCACTTGGCTAGTATACTGACTAAAACATAGAAACCAGAAGTGTTCTACATAACTTAAACTCCTTCGCTCCATTCAAGCTAAAAGTAACATTATTTTAATGTTATTTGAGGAACCTTTTGTAAACAAATTATGGAACTCCCTGTCCTCTTAAATGTATGTAACAGGAATTAACCCCACTTTTTTTTGATGGCTAGGGGTTAGCATTCTGAAAGTCAATTATTGTACAATAATTGTTCTTGGGAATTTCTGACATGTATACGCTTTTGTGTGAAAAAGTTAGGATGTTTGTCTTAGGTGCAGATTCTAAGAACACGCCAAGAAACTCAGTAATCAAATATTTTAAAGAACTACTGTTAAAAACCAAAGTTAATGCAAAAAATTCCTGATAAAACATCAAAAATTTAAATAAAGACAATCAGTATTACTGATATTTCTTTTCACCCTGCTCTCCAATGTGACTCTGCACAGTACTGGTGGTATTAAATAACCCACTGAAAATAGCACTTTGAAGTGTGTCTTTTTGGTC